>NW_026967520.1:600000-1200000 GCF_028390025.1 Pseudophryne corroboree | reverse complement strand
ATGTATGAGATACACCAGAGAGTGTGGGGAGGAGACTGGTCATATCTCTGGGCTGGTAACACACAGTGACATGATGTGTGGGGGAGAGCAGGAGTATAATAGAGGCTGATGGCTCCTGATGTATGAGATACACCAGAGAGTGTGGGGAGGAGACTGGTCAGATCTCTGGGCTGGTAACACAGTGACATGATGTGAGGGGGAGAGCAGGAGTATAATAGAGGTGATGGCTCCTGACTCCACACTGTGAAAATACATATTCCTCATTAGTCTGTACTGACAGAGGAGGGTGTAGGATAAGAGATTGTTGTAGTGACTGAGGAAGGAGAATATGTAACTCTGTTCTGTAATAAGTGTTTATTACTCACCTGTGCTGATATCTGTAGGGATCTCCTCCTCCTTACACTGCTGATCACCCCTCACATACGTCTCTTCTTCTCTCTCTGTATCTTCTGCCTTTATATCAGTCACATACGTCTCTTCTTCTCCCTCTATATCTTCTGCCTTTATATCAGTCACATACGTCTCTTCTTCTCCCTCTATATCTTCTGCCTTTATACAAGTCACATACGTCTCTTCTTCTCCCTCTATATCTTCTGCCTTCATATCAGTCACATACGTCTCTTCTTCTCCCTCTGTATCTTTGAGTTTAATATTATTTAATTGGGCTTCACCCTATGTAAACAAGACAAATATAATGACACACACACAGTTCCTCTACACATTATATAGTGACAGTCACTTTGGTTTATTGGGGAGACCCTAAATCCCACCTACCTGATCCTCCTGTGGGATCCTGTGATTCTCCTCTGTACAATCCTGGGAATACAGAGGACGGGGACATCTCTCTGGGGTATCTCTGTTACTGGGTCCATCTGTAGGAGACACACAGTGACTGAGTACAGTGTATATATGTGATTATCAGGTGATGTGTGTATATAGGGGCCCCCATACCTGCTCTCCCCTGTACAATACATGAGAGTCTCCTCTTACCCAGTGATGTGAGGGGCCGGTAATTCTCCATCATCACGTCCTTGTACAGACCCCTGTGTTCTTCTATATACTCCCCCTCCTGTATGGAGACATAGACAGTGACATCCTGACACCTTATAGGCACCTGACACACACAGTGATACAGTCATCACCCAGACACGTCCCCTGGTGTTACTGTATAATGTCCCATTCCCAGCAGTCACCTCTCCAGTCATCACCCAGACACGTCCCCTGGTGTTACTGTATAATATCCCATTCCCAGCAGTCACCTCTCCAGTCATCACCCAGACACGTCCCCTGGTGTTACTGTATAATTTCCCTTTCCCAGCAGTCACCTCTCCAGTCATCACCCAGACACGTCCCCTGGTGTTACTATATAATTTCCCTTTCCCAGCAGTCACCTCTCCAGTTATCACCAGACACATCCCCTGGTGTTACTATTTAATGCCCTATTCCAAGCAGTCACCTCTCCAGTCACCACCGAGACACGTCCCCTGGTGTTACTGTATAATGCCCCATTCCCAGCAGTCACCTCTCCAGTCATCACCCAGACACATCCCCCGGTGTTACTGTATAATGCCCCATTCCCAGCAGTCACCTCTCCAGTCACCACCGAGACACGTCCCCTGGTGTTACTGTATATAATGTCCCATTCCCAGCAGTCACCTCTCCAGTCATCACCCAGACACAGCCCCTGGTGTTACTGTATAATGTCCCATTCCCAGCAGTCACCTCTCCAGTCAGTAGCTGAATGATCTTGTTGGTGAGTTCCAGGATCTTCTGGTCATTGTGTCTCTCATGTGTCAGTAAGTGAGGTGGAGGCACTGGGATGGGGCTCTGGGTTCTACTCAGTCCTCCTGAAACACAGGGATGGCTGCTGAGTTTCTCACACTCATTGGATGACTTCTTCACTACTGTGTAATCCTGTGTAATGGAGGAGACATCAAATATCAATATATACACTCCCAGACCCACTTACCTCCCCAGTCATGTCCCTGTATTATTACAATAGATATAAGTGATGTTACTGTGACACTCCCAGATCCCCTCACCTCCCCAGTCATGTCCCTGTATTATTACTATAGATATGTGATGTCACTGTGATGCTCCCAGATACCCTCATGTCCCCAGTCATGTCCCTGTATTATTATTATTGCTATGAGTGATGTCACTGTGACCCTCCGATTCCCTCACCTCCCCAGTCATGTCCATGTATTATTACTATGGATATAAGTGATGTCACTGTGACACTCCCAGATCCCCTCACCTCCCCAGTTATGTCCCGGTATTAAAACAATAGATATAAGTGATATCACGGTGACGCTCCCAGATAACCTCACCTCCCCAGTCATGTCTCTGAATTATTACTATAGATCTAAGTGAGGTCACTGTGACGCTCCCAGATCCCCTTACCTCCCCAGTCATGTCATATTATTATTTCTATAGATACGTGACTTCACAATGTCGCTTCCAGATCCCCTCACCTCCCCAGTCATGTCCCTGTTTATTACTATAGATATGAGTGACGTCACTGTGCCGCTCCTAGATACCCTTACCTCCCAGTCATATCCTTGTATTATTACTATAGATATAAGTGAGGTCACTGTGACGCTCCCAGATCCCCTTACCTCCCCAGTCATGTCATATTATTATAACTATAGATATGTGACTTCACAATGTCGCTCCCAGATTCCCTCACCTCCCCAGTCATGTACCTGTATTATTACTATGGATATAAGTGATGTCACTGTGACACTCCCAGATCCCCTTACCTCCCCAGTCATGTCCTTGTATTATTACTATAGATATGTGACATCATTGCGCAGCTCCCAGATCCCCTCTACTGCCCAGTCATGCCCCTGTATTATTAGTATAGATATGAGAAACGTCACTGTGCCGCACCCAGATTCCCTCACCTCCCCAGTCATATCCTTGTATTATTACTATAGATATAAGTGATGTCACTATTCCGCTCCCAGATCCCTATACCTTCCCAGTCATGTCTCTGTATTATTACTATGGATATAAGTGATGTCACTGTGACACTCCCAGATCCCCTCACCTCCCCAGTCATGTCCCTGTATTATTACTATAGATATAAGTGACATCACTGTGACGCTCCCAAAATCCCCTCACCTCCCCAGTCATGTCCCTGTTTTATTTCTATAGATTTAAGTGACATCACTGTGCCGCTGCCAGATCCCCTTACCTCCCCAGTCATGTCTCTGTATCATTTCTATAGATATAAGAGAGGTCACTGTGACACTCCTAGATTCCATCACCTCCCCAGTCTTGTCCCTGTATTATAACTACAGATATTAGTGATGTTACTGTGATGCTCCCAGATCCCCTCACTTCCCCAGTCATGTCCCTGTATTAGTCCTATAGATATATGTGATGTCACTATGATGCTACCATATTCCCTCACCTTCCCAGTCATGTCCCTGTATTATTATTATAAATATAAGTGACGTCACAGTGAGGCTCTCAGATCCTTTCACCTCCCCATTCCTGTCCCTGTATTATTACTATAGATATGTGATGTCATTTTAACACTCCCAGAACCCTCACCTCCTCAGTCATGTCCCTGTATTATTACTATAGCTATAAGTGATGCTATTGTGACACTCTCAGATCCCCTCACCTCCCCAGTCATGTCCCTGTATTATTACTATAGATATTTTATGTCAAAGTGACGCTCCCAGATCCCCTCACCTCCCCAGTCATGTCCCTGTATCATTACTATAGATATAAGTGACATCACAGTGACTCTACCAGATACCCTTATGTCCCCAGTCATGTCCCTGTATCATTACTATAGATATAAGTGACATCACAGTGACTCTTCCAGATCCCCTCACCTCCCCAGTCATGTTCCTGTATTATTTCTATAGATTTAACGGATGTCACTGTGCCGGTCCCAGATCCCCTTACCTCCCCAGTCATGTCCCTGTATCATTATAGATATAAGGGACGTCACAGTGGCGATTCCAGATCCCCTCACCTCCCCAGTCATGTCCCTGTATTATTACTATAGATTTAACTGATGTCACTGTGACGCTCCCAGATCCCCTCACCTTCCCAGTCACGTCCCTGTATTATTACTATAGATATAAGTGAGGTAACTGTGACGCTCCCAGATTCCATCACCTCCCCAGTAATATACCTGTATTATTACTATAGATATAGGTGATGTCACAGTGAGGCTCCCAGATCCCCTCACCTATCCAGTCACGTCCCTGTATTACTACTATAGATATAAGTGAAGTCACTGTGATGTTCCCAGATCCACTCACCTCCCCAGTAATGTCCCTGTATTATTACTATAGATAGATGTGATGTCACTGTGACACTTTCAGATCCCCTCAATTTCCCAGTCATGTCCCTGTATTATTACTATAGATATAAGGTCACTGTGACTCTCCCGGATCCCCTCACCTCCCCAGGCATGTCCCTGTATTATCACTATAAATATAAGTGATGTCACAGTGATGCTCCCAGATCCCCACACCTCCCCAGTCACGTCCCTGTATTATTACTATAGATATAAGTGATATCACTGTGACATTCCCAGATCCTCTCACCTCCCCAGTCATGTCCCTGTATTATTACTATAGATATAAGGTCACAGTGATGCTCTCAGATCCTCTCACCTCCCCAGTCATGTCCCTGTATTATTATAGATATAAGGTCACTGTGACGCTCCCAGATCCACTCACCTCCCCAGTCAGCAGGTAGATGATCTCCAGGGTGATATTTATTATCCTCTCAGTCCTGTGACTTCTGTCCTTGTCCATCCTTTGTGAATCAGAGAGAATACAGAACGTGTGATGTGTAATAAAGACTCCGTTCCTCACAGCTGGAGTTCCTTGTAATAAATATAATACATAAAACATATTGCACATGTAACATAGTAAATTTGGAAATGAGTGGCCATTAAGTCTCCTATTTCCCCACAGCCATAGAGTCCTGGTCAGTGTCTCCGAGGTTCCTGTGACCCAGCCCCATAAGGCTGTACTGCATAGTGGGCCTGATCTAGATTGTAGCGCTATTGTGGGTGGAGTCACAATGAGCTGATGTTCGGTACACCGCTCATGTGCAGGACCCGTACGGAGCATGTGCTCTATGTGTCCTGAGTTGTCAGACGAGTATGGCTGCAGCCATGAAGTGGTGTAAGGGTGAGAATTGGTTGTGAAGGGACAGGGTCTCCTGAGGGAAATTTCATGGCCTCATTCATGGAGATGCGGCGTACAGTCTCTGTGACCTCAGGTTTCACACATCCAGCCGATGGTGTAGCAAAGGTGGCAGGAGACAGGTAAGGGGGTGGCAGGAGACAGGCAGGGGAAAGGCGGCAGGAGACAGGCAAGGGAAAGGTGGCAGGACACAGGCATGGGGTGGCAGGACACAGGCAGGGGGTGGCAGAAGACAGGCGGCCGGAGACAGGCAGGGGAAAGGCGGCTGGAGACAGGCACGGGGGCGGCAGGGTGAGGGTGGCAGTAGACAGGCGTGGGGCTGTAGGGTGGGTGGTTGCAGGAGACAGGCAGGGGGTGGCAGGAGACAGGCAGGGGAAAGGCGGCAGACAGGGGAAAGGTGGCCGGAGACAGACAGGGGAAAGGTGTCACGAGACAGACAGGGGAAAGGCAGCAGGAGACTGACAGTGGAAAGGCGCCAGGGCAAAGGCGGCAGGAGACAGACAGGGGAAAGGCGACAGGAGACAGGCAGGGGAAAGTCGGCAGGAGACAGACAGGGGAAAGGCGGCAGGAGACAGACAGGGAAAGGCGGCAGGAGACAGACAGGGGAAAGGCGGCAGGAGACAGACAGGGGAAAGGCGGCAGGAGACAGACAGGGGAAAGGCGGCAGGAGACAGACAGGGGAAAGGCGGCAGGAGACAGACAGGGGAAAGGTGGCAGGAGACAGGCAGGGGAAAGGCGGCAGGAGACAGCAGGGGAAAGGCGGCAGGAGACCGGCAGGGAAAAGGCGGCAGGAGACAGAGGGTGGCAGGAGACAGGCAGGGGGAAGGCGGCAGGAGACAGGCAGGGGGAAGGCGGCTGGAGACAGGCAGGGGGAAGGCGGCTGGAGACAGGCAGGGGGAAGGCGGCAGAAGACAAGCAGGGGGAAGGCGGCTGGAGACAAGCAGGGGGAAGGCGGCTGGAGACAGGCAGGGGAAAGGCGGCTGGAGACAGGCAGGGGAAAGGAGGCTGGAGACAGGCAGGGGGAAGGCGGCTGGAGACAGGCAGGGGGAAGGCGGCTGGAGACAGGCAGGGGGAAGGCGGCCGGAGACAGACAGGGGAAAGGCGGCAGGAGACAGGCAGGGAAAAGGCGGCAGGAGACAGAGGGTGGCAGGAGACAGGCAGGGGGAAGGCGGCAGGAGACAGGCAGGGGGAAGGCGGCTGGAGACAGGCAGGGGGAAGGCGGCTGGAGACAGGCAGGGGGAAGGCGGCAGAAGACAAGCAGGGGGAAGGCGGCAGAAGACAAGCAGGGGGAAGGCGGCTGGAGACAGGCAGGGGAAAGGCGGCTTGAGACAGGCAGGGGGAAGGCGGCTGGAGACAGGCACGGGGAAGGCGGCTGGAGACAGGCAGGGGGAAGGCGGCTGGAGACAGGCAGGGGGAAGGCGGCCGGAGACAGACAGGGGAAAGGCGGCAGGAGACAGGCAGGGGAAAGGCGGCAGGAGACAGGCAGAGGAGCAGCTGCATGGAGTAACATGAGATGGGGCTCGGACGGGGTCAGCAGCAGCAGCCACGAGCGGGGTACAGTGCCAGCTGCCTGCAGGCTATAACCCGGCCCTCCCATACCAGAGGCTCCTGCCATGCTAGACCCGCAGCCCCCTGCCTCCTACCCACACCCTCTGCAGCCTAGGAAGGATGAGCTGCTGGGAGCCCCCTGAGGCGGATGAGCGAGGAAGCCCCCTGGAGGAGTAAGTGCCGCTCTCTCTGTGCCTGCTTCTAGATGCTGCCCTCCCCTACTTGCTGCATGGGTGCAGATGTTGGCAGCGCACACAGCATGAAAACACAAGGTTTGTTGGCGCTGGGCAGGTCTGTGAGGGAATACACCTTAGGATTAGCAGCCACCTGGAGAGGGGTAGCCGGCCTCCTCAAACAGAGACAAATGTGG
This sequence comes from Pseudophryne corroboree, assembly GCF_028390025.1. Taxonomy (NCBI): domain Eukaryota; kingdom Metazoa; phylum Chordata; class Amphibia; order Anura; family Myobatrachidae; genus Pseudophryne; species Pseudophryne corroboree. The sequence continues at coordinate 1,192,899 of NW_026967520.1, read as the reverse complement.
GGAATACCATGGAGGCGCTCTATCCAAATGATGCAGCCAAGAAATAATTAAAACACTGTTTATTACACACAAGAAAATAAAAACAATATAAACCGTAATATAGAGCAAAACATATACTAATGGGTGTTACCCTGAGGTGTATGATATCTCTGGTATAAACGATATACACAATGAGTATACACAAAGGTATCACTGATAAAATCAATGTAAAAGGAAAACGCTGATCCTTCTACATAGGAGACTCTCAGAGGTTTTGTCAGTCTCTTATAGTAAATGAGCAGCGCACAGTGTGAGTGAGAAGAAATCCTCCAGCTGATATGGTTCATACAGGAATGTGTCCTGAACCAGAATGACCTTTATATGGTAATTGTCCATCCGCTTAGCTCCGGTGTAACAACAAAGTGAGTTACATGTGTATAGATGTGATGGTGGTTAGTAGTCACTGCACCAGTGTTGGTAGTCCTTGCGGTACAAAGTTGATACTGCAGACCCGCTCCGTATCACCCTTTGCCCGGGTGAAGAAGCTGCGGGCGGCGCGGTCTGCTATAAGCTGTTCCCTGTCGTGCGGTGCAATGTGGATGCGCAGAGCCGCTGTCTCGTACTCCCAGCACGGGTAAGGTTTGTATCAGCAGCACAGTGTCTGGACTTACCCGGAATAGGGAGGAACACATGGTGCAGTCTCTCCACGATGTTCATTTCACATTTGCCGGCAATTGGTGAACCATCAGCTATTGGAGGTTGTATCTTCTTCTGTGGGCACTACAGGTATCAGCGATCCCTCTCTCTGTGCTCTCAACGCGTTTCTCCGCACACCAGGCAGCTTTTCCAAGAGCTGGAGGATTTCTTCTCACTCACACTGTGCGCTGCTCATTTACTATAAGAGACTGACAAATCCTCTGAGAGTCTCCTATGTAGAAGGATCAGCGTTTTCCTTTTACATTGATTTTATCAGTGATACCTTTGTGTATACTCATTGTGTATATTATATATACCAGAGATATCATATACCTCAGGGTAACACCCATTAGTATATGTTTTGCTCTATATCAAGGGCCCTACACACTTAAAGATTATCTGTCCAATCTGGCTGATTGGAAAGAAAATCTGGCAATGGCTGGGAGCAAATGACAATCAACAATTTGCTACCAAAATCAAGAAAATGGACAAAAACAGTTCAGATAAATTGGTTTAATGAAATAAACTTAACCAATTTGTCTTAAAGTACATTTTTGTCTGTTTTCCAGTGTTTGAGAGCAAATAGTCAGTTGCCATTTGATCCCAGACATTGCCAGATTTTCTTTCCAATCAGCCAGATTGGACAGATAATCTTTTAGTGTGTAGGGCCCTTTACTGTTTATATTGTTTTTATCTTTTGGTTGCATCATTTGGATAGAGCGCCTCCCTGGTATTCCCCACATTTGCACACAGCACGGGGCACAGTAACAGCCCGGCTGCCGGCACGCATACAAAATAATAGGTTGCCTATAGAATAATAGTAAACGCCAGGCACAGCTGCTGCAGAAACTCTTGTTACATACGTGACGTCAGTCTCTTCTGATACTGGCATTATATAATACAACCCGGTGTCTCTACAGCAGATGGCCGTCGTTATACGTGTGGTGCCCTCCTAGCGGGCATTTCACATGTTACACCATTATAGTGACGTGACTGCTGGGGGGACGGCAATGAGGGGCTCAGCCTGCAGCAGTCACACTGCCAGTGGTGTAGTAATGCTCTGCAGCTGTCACACTGCCAGTGGTGTAGTAATGCTCTGCAGCTGTCACACTGCCAGTGGTGTAGTAATGCTCTGCAGCTGTCACACTGCCAGTGGTGTAGTAATGCTCTGCAGCTGTCACACTGCAAGTGGTGTAGTAATGCTCTGCAGCTGTCACACTGCCAGTGGTGTAGTAATGCTCTGCAGCTGTCACACTGCCAGTGGTGTAGTAATGCTCTGCAGCTGACATAATAATAATATTAATAATAATAAATAATAATAATAACAACAACAGGACACCACAGGCTGCTCCCCCTGTATAGTAATAACAACAGGACACCACAGGCTGCTCCCCCTGTATAGTAATAACAACAGGACACCACAGGCTGCTCCCCCTGTATAGTAATAATAGGACACCACAGGCTGCTCCCCCTGTATAGTAATAATATCAGGACACCACAGGCTGCTCCCCCTGTATAATAATAATAACAGGACACCACAGGCTGCTCCCCCTGTATAATAATAACAGGACACCACAGGCTGCTCCCCCTGTATAGTAAGACGCCATTACCTGATCTCCACGGACAATGCGAGGCTGCAGCAGTCGATGAAAACTCACTTCCTGTATGTGGAACGCACAGTCCGGAAGTAAGGTGCAACGCACAGGCAGGAAGTAAAGAGTGATTGGCACAAGCTGATTCCTAGTGACTGGTTCCTCAACCTCCTACACCCCGCCCTCTGTAATGACTATTACCACACATGTCCTCAGTGCAGGAGGCCGGCGGACATTTTCCTGTAGACCAGTCCGGCAGCAGCAATAGGTTCCCTGGCCGTGTAGTGACGTCAGGAGCGGCGGCCATTTTCCCCTGGTCTGAGCTCCGCCTTCCTTCTATCATTCCCACAAGGCAGCAGGAGCAGAGAGCAGCCATTGCTGTGTCTGGCAGCAGGTAATGATATTATTATTATTATTCTATAGTCTGAGCAGCTCTGGTGTCAGGTTCTGTACTACAGGGGGAGCAGCCTCTGGTGCCTTGTTATAGTGCAGCTGGAGCAGCCTCTGGTGCTGCATTATCCCTGTACAGGTGACTGACACTCTAGTGTCCTATTACTGTAATACATGTGGCGCAGACCCCGCCGTTACCGTAATACAGGTGGCGCAGACCCCACCGTTACCGTAATACAGGAGGCGCAGACCCCGCCGTTCCCGTAATACAAGTGACGCAGACCCCGCCGTTACCGTAATACAGGTGGCGCAGACCCCGCCGTTACCGTAATACAGGTGGCGCAGACCCCGCCGTTACCGTAATACAGGTGGTGCAGACCCCGCTGTTACCGTAATACAGAGGGCGCAGACCCCACCGTTACTGTTATACAGGTGGCGCAGTCCCCACCCTTACCGTAATACAGGTGGCGCAAGACCCCGCCGTTACTGTAATACAGGTGGCGCAGTCCCCACCCTTACCATAATACAGAGGGCGCACACCCCGTCGTTACCGTCACACAGGAGGCTCAGACCCCGCCGTTACCGTAATACAGGTGGCGCAGTCCCCACCCTTACCATAATACAGAGGGCGCACACCCCGTCGTTACCGTGATACAGGTGGCGCAGACCCCGCCGTTACTGTAATTCTATAAACGGGACATTACAGGTGTTGTGTCCTGTGGCATTGTACTATACAGGTGGAGCGGCATATGTTGTATTAATATTCAGGGGAGCTGTATTAAAATACAGGGGAGTGGCATGTGTTGTCCTACTGTACAGGGGGAGCGACCTGGGGCATCCTCCTATACAGGGGTAGTGGATTATGACATCCTACTATACAGGGGGAGCAGCCTGTGTTGCCCTTTTATACAGGGTAAGTGGCCTGTGGTGTCTTGTTACTTTTATTATATAGGGTGAGCGACATGTATTGTCTTTCTATACAGAAGGAGTGGCCTGTGTTGTCATATTACAGGGGTAGCATCCTGTACTGTCATAGTATACAGGGGGAGCGGCCTGTGTTGTCATAATATACAAGTGGAGGGACCTGTGGTGTCTTGTTACTTGTATTATATAGGGTGAGCGGAATGTATTTTCTTTCTATACAGAAGGCGTGGCCTGTGTTGTCATAATATACAGGGGTAGCTTCCTGTGCTGTCATAGTATACAGGGGGAGCAGCATGTGTTGTCATAATATACAGGGGCAGTGGCCTGTGTTGTCATAATATACAGGGGTAGCTTCCTGTCCTGTCATAGTATACAGGGGGAGCAGCATATGTTGTCATAATATACAGGGGTAGCTTTCTGTGCTGTCATAGTATGCAGGGGGAGCGGCCTGTGTTGTATTTATTATTTATTAGCAGTTTCTTATATAGCGCAGCATATTCAGTTGCGCTTTACAATTAGAACAACAGTAATAGAACAAAACAGGAGTAGATAAAGACAACCTTTCTGTCAAACTTGACAGGTCACAACAATTCCTTTCTCCAGTGGCACGCCTCCTTTAATATTAAATGATAGTGTTTGATTTCGCTTTTATATAAATTTATAGAGTTCGATATTAAACCGTATTAAAAGTTAATGGCTTTGAAAAGATTGTCACATATGACACACACAAAAAAAAATATATATATATATATATATATATTTTAAATGAACACAAAATGTTCTTACATTCCAGCAGCTGAAACTTCATGCTTGGCACATATGGTACTATTTAAAAATCACACTATGTCCACACATGTTACAGTTTTAAAAAGGATAATCACTAATGACCGTGTCCATTTTCTTAGATGCACGGAAGCATCACACCTGGTACTGATTTAAAAAGCTTAACTGTATATTACAACCTATGTTGCATACCTGACATATGTTACTGTGTGTTAAATAGCACTAAAAAGTTTAAACATTATTTTTTGCAAACATATGTAGAAACAGTGTATTTGGTTTTAAATTGAAAAATATTTAAAAAGCTTAACTGTATATTACAACCTATGTTGCATACATGACATATGTTACTGTGTGTTAAATAGCACTAAAAAGTTTATCTTTATTGTGGCCGATCGCTGAACTTTGATTGCAAGCAGACATGACCAGACTTGTCAGTATTACAGCGTGACATGTCCAGGCCTGTATATTAGCGATAAAAGATTTACACCAAATACTGTGTATTAAACCGTTTATATCGATGCATACAGACCACATATTACAGTGTATTACAGAGTATATAGCACTGTATACAGACCACATATTACAGTGTATTACAACGTGTATAACGCTGGAAGCATACCACATATTACTGTGTATTAAAGCGTTTATATCGCAGCATACAAGCCGTATGTTACTGTGTATTAAACAGTGTGTATATTGCTGCATACATGCCATTTATTACTGTGTATTACAGAGTGTATAGCACTGTATACAGACCACATATTACAGTGTATTATACGTGTATAACGCGGCAAGCATACCATATATTACTGTGTATTACAGAGTGTATAGCACTGTATACAGACCACATATTACTGGGTATTACGTGTATAACGCTGCAAGCATACCACATATTACAGTGTATTACAGAGTGTATAGCACTGTATACAGACCACATATTACAGTGTATTACAACGTGTATAACGCTGCAAGCATACCACATATTACTGTGTATTAAACCATTTATATCGCTGCATACAAGCCGTATGTTACTGTGTATTAAACAGTGTGTATATTGCTGCATACATGCCATTTATTACTGTGTATTACAGAGTGTATAGCACTGTATACAGACCACATATTACAGTGTATTATACGTGTATAACGCGGCAAGCATACCATATATTACTGTGTATTACAGAGTGTATAGCACTGTATACAGACCACATATTACTGGGTATTACGTGTATAACGCTGCAAGCATACCACATATTACAGTGTATTACAGAGTGTATAGCACTGTATACAGACCACATATTACTGGGTATTACAACGTGTATAACGCTGCAAGCATACCACATATTACTGGGTATTAAACCGTTTATATAGCTGAGCACCATATATTACTGTATATTACATCGTGACATGTCCGGACCTCATACAAAATTGATGGGCGAAATCATTTATTTTTGGTCGACGCGGGCTGTGTTTGTTCGGGTTGATACAGCCGTGATGTATACACATAACCAACAGACTAGCATTCTTCTTTAGGCTGTTATGTCCGATCGAGGTCGTGGCAAATTGTTCGTTCGCCGTTGCAGCGACGGTTGTGCGAATTGTTGTTTTGCCCAATTATGCTAGGACAGTGCATTAGTGCATCTGTAACATTTCAATTTGGTAAACTAATGGGATTGATATATATGAATGGTATTGAATGTTAATTAAAAAAACAAAACAAAAAACAAATCAATTCTAGGGAACAAGCTATATAATAGGTAGCATGTATCACCATCCCAAGTTTGTGATAGGTTCAGCGGCCTCTTTGACAATCCATGTTATGGATATGAGGTAAACCCACCATTAATAAGCATTAAAAAGGATACCATCCTATAATTTTGGAATCATTTTTAAACAAATAATACTATGTGATCATGTGCAATCTGACTATCTGCGCCAGTATTATGTGTTCCAGAATCATAATATATATGATAAATATATAGCGTTTAAATAAGATACCGTATTCTCACACTGACATACATATAAAAACCGATAATAAGCAGTTCCGGCTACTGTAATCCTTAACATGATGATTTTGGTATATACACATATACTACAGGGCACTACAAAGATATGAAATGTAACACTAAATATTGCAAATAGAATATCAACATAACAGATGATACAACTGAATTTATCATGATGAATCTTATATAGTCCTATATTTTGCTAATGTAATACCCTTATGGGTGTATGAATTTTAAACAAATAATACTATGTGATCATGTGCAATCTGACTATCTGCACCAGTATTATGTGTTCCAGAATCATAATATATATAATAAATGTATATCGTTTAAATAAGACACAGATGCATTAAATTGAATAGTAACAATACTCTTATGTTATGTTGGTAATAATGTAACGGGCTATTTTAACATAACAGATCCTATTTAGGAAAATGATGACATGATATGCCTAGTGAACCAAGTTATTAAAACTTTTGACTGTAAATATAATGTTTGTGCATGCATACACCATGAGATATGTACTTCTATTAAGCACAAATAACATAACAGATCCTATTTAGGAAAATGATGACATGATATGCCTAGTGACCCAAGTTATTAAAACTTTTTACTGTAAATATAATGTTTGTGCATGCATACGCCATGAGATATGTACTTCTATTAAGCACAAACAAGCATATTGGCATTCTACTCTAACATTTAGGGTAAAAGATTAGAATGGATCAAGGTAGCATAGCGTAAGGACAGATATAGGTTCAGCGGCCTCTTTGACAATCCATGTTATGGATATGAAGTAAACCCACCATTAATAAGCATTAAAAAGGAAACCATCCTAAAAATTTTGGTATAATTTTTAAACACATAATACTATGTGATCATGTGCAATCTGACTATCTGCGCCAGTATTATGTGTTCCAGAATCATAATATATATGATAAATATATAGCGTTTAAATAAGATACCGCATATGTCATATAGCTATGCGCTTGGCATAAATATTTCCACACGTTCCTAAATCTAAGATGTTTCATGCATGTTGTAACACTAAATATTGCAAATAGAATATCAACATAACAGATGATACAACTGAATTTATCATGATGAATCTTATATAGTCCTATATTTTGCTAATGTAATACCCTTATGGGTGTATGAATTTTAAACAAATAATACTATGTGATCATGTGCAATCTGACTATCTGCACCAGTATTATGTGTTCCAGAATCATAATATATATAATAAATGTATATCGCTTAAATAAGACACAGATGCATTAAATTGAATAGTAACAATACTCTTATGTTATGTTGGTAATAATGTAACGGGCTATTTTAACATAACAGATCCTATTTAGGAAAATGATGACATGATATGCCTAGTGACCCAAGTTATTAAAACTTTTTACTGTAAATATAATGTTTGTGCATGCATACACCATGAGATATGTACTTCTATTAAGCACAAACAAGCATATTGGCATTCTACTCTAACATTTAGGGTAAAAGATTAGAATGGATCAAGGTAGCATAGCGTAAGGACAGATATAGGTTCAGCGGCCTCTTTGACAATCCATGTTATGGATATGAAGTAAACCCACCATTAATAAGCATTAAAAAGGATACCAAGAATATGATTTTGACATATGGCCCCAGATTTTCAAATAAAGGACGTGCAGCGTATCTCCTTATTTAATCCTAATGAAGTCATAGTATTCAACAGGCATATGTATCTAGATTTTTCTTTAGTGACATACATAGTGATGTTACAACCACTTATATCTAGCTCAAACTGTTCTAGATCATAAATTTTCACCTTTTTGTGATTACTAGTGTGGAATCGTAGAAAGTGTCATGCCAAAACTTGTAATTTTCTTCATGTTGCTTAAATCTCTGTGTATTTTTAATGATATACACATGATCCAATATCGTTTTAAAAAGCATCTTAGTCATGCTGATATATTTATAAATGAATGGGCCTATTAAGCAGTAAATTACACCAAATGTGTGGAGCAGTTAATGAATCTTTTTTATTTCTGTTTTATTGTTATTTCTGTCAGAGAACTTCTGAGTGATATGAATATATTGGCATGCTTGACATGGTCCACAGGGATAACAGACAGATAATGATGGATTTTTCCTCTGATGCTTGGAAAAGTGACTTCTAAACCGTAAATTTGTTGATATCTTCCAGATGATCTGTATGGTCTTATCAAATTCTTTCTTCAGAGCATAAACAGTGGTGAGTATATATCGATATTTGTGTAATGACGCATTGATGTGTATCCACTCTTTACAGTATGTAACAATGTATATCCTTACTTATATCCAAGACAAGAGAACGCACCTTGTGCCAAATAACAGCCATGGAGTCCCAATAGTTATTAAAATTACTTTATTATAAATAACAAATACTTTTGTATCTGTATATATTGCTATTAAATATTAACTATTCTTGTACAATTGTGTAGCAATTTCATAACACTTGTATAATTAATTAACAGTAGTTACACATTCATATAAAAAGCAGCTAGAAACCAAATACATATATTAATGTAATTGTTCTGTGGCAATATGACCAATATATCCAACCGGGCGTCCCCGGAAAGAAAATATTCGTTGTGGCTTAAAAACAACTGCTGGAAGATAAAAAAACCCTTTATATGCCAAGCCCAGGTGGGTGCCGGCGCGGAACTGATGAGAAGAGAACCGTCAAGTCCATTGGTGGAAAATCCGTTATGCGCTTGATGTATATTCTCCTCCAGGATTACATCACCTCTTCCACTATAGCTGGATTGTATGGGTAACAGTCCCAAGATGTTATCACTGTTGATAGAAGCGGCGTGTGGACCGTGTCCACAGCGGGGATGGTATTGCCGCTAAATAGTGAAGATCCCGTGGTGGATATATAAACCACAGTCAATTTTTCAGACTGGAGGCAGTTTGGATTCCCGTCTCTTATACGGGACTTGAAGTGACTCGTACCTTGTTTGTGCTGCCACTACAGCTTTACCGTTTGGCTGATTGGCCCAGGGATATGGGCGCTGTTGGTAATGTCGGCATGTGAACCGCTGTTGCGGCGAGATCGATAAGGCCGCTGTATAAGGCCGTATGGTGAGAGTCCCGTGGTGGATGATATAAGCTGCAGGGGGATTAGCTTCCTGACTCCCATGCGGGGCTTGAGATGGATTGATCGGTAACATTCAAACAGGGCCGGTATATGGAGTAACCACCTGGACTGGTTTGTGCTGTTGTAGGCACTGATAGTAGCTAGTGGGGGAGGTGAGGGAGGGTAAAGAAGTGATGGTGGCATGAGAAGAGATGAGAGATTGGAAGTATGTTTGGCAGTGTCCAAGGCCTGATGATAGGAGTGGTAGGTGGTCTTATATCTGAGGATTCTGAGATTTACGCCACTGACGTTCTACTTTACGTGACAGTTTTTGTAGGTGTCTTGTTGAATTAGAGTGCCATGGTTGGCATCTAAGCCTATGTAGAGTGTGATCGGTAGCTGGAGCCTCTCTAGGGTCTTGTGCAGGTGGAATACAGCAGTGTCAGGTGTGGTAAATGTAGGGATTGGTGAGAGCAGTTGTTGCAAAGAAGTGGAAAGTTGTTGAAAATGTATATTGTTAGTATTTCTGCGGGTTAGAGGAGGCTTGCTAGGTTTTAGTGTCATAGCAGTTAGAGTAATAGAAGAGATTGTGAAGGTGATCAGGTTGTGATCAGAGAAAGGGAAAGGAGTGTTAATGAATTCAGAAACTGAGCAGAGTCTGGTGAACACAAAATCAAAGCAGTGGCCCTTCTGATGAGTAGAGGAGTCAGACCATTTGGTCAGGCCAAGAGAGGAGGTTAGAGAGAGGAGAGAGGAGTTTGGAGGCATGAACAGATTGTGGACTGTCAAGAGCTATATTGAAATCGCCCATAATGATGTTGTTCGAGTTGCCCAGGAGGGCGATAGATAGCTGCAACACGCAGAGAGAAGAGGTGAAAATCCTGATAGAGTGAACTTCAAATGATGTGAATGCGAGTGATGGAACCTGAGGTAGAACAGTGTATGTGAAAAATTGGAACAGTAAGATTCCAACCCCACCACCTTTACTATTACCAGGCCTGGGGGTGTGTGTGAAGTGGAAACCACCGTGTGACAGTGCTGCAGGGGAGGCCGTGTCTGATTGTGTGAGCCATGTTTCTGTTATAGCCAGCAGATTAAAGTTGTGAGATATGAAGAGGTTATGGATGGATGGTAATTTGTTACAAACAGAGTGTGCATTCCATAAGCCACATTTTAGTGACTTGGAGGGGGATGGGAGACACGTGATATTTATGAGGTTAGATGGAGTTCTATGTTGTTTTGAGATAGCTGAGTGTGAGAGGGACAGGTGACTGGGGCCTGGATTTGGTGATATGGCACCAGCTAATAAAAGCAGAAGAGTGAGATAAATATTGGTGGATGTTTGCGAGTGTTTATTCTGGTGGCCAATTGTGGTTGTCAAAGTACTTGCAGAGAAGTAAGTATAAAGCTCATGAGTGGTTAGAAGAGGGGAGTGGAGAATAGAAGCTGTAATGTGCACAGAGGGGTGAGTTTTAGGGTGAGTGTAGAATGTGTTACATTTGGTGAGAATTCCATGAATTGAAATAAGAAACAGTAGTTTGATGAACATGCTGTGGTCGTTTGTGAGATCATTTTGGGTTAAGTGGTGTAGGAATAAGTTGTTTAAGTAAGTTACCTTTCCTTGATGGTGCTCAATGTTTGTTCGACTGTTTATTTAACTGTTCAGATAACACACTTCTTACTTCCACGCTTATTACATTCCACGCAAGCTACCCCCAGAAAGCTGACCCCTTGACATTATACAGTAACACCAGGGGATGTGTCTGGGGGATGACTGGAGAGGTGACTGCTGGGAATGGGACATTATACAGTAACACCAGGGTATGCGTCTGGGTGATGACTGAAGAGGTGAATGCTGGGAATGGGACATTATACAGTAACACCAGGGGACGTGTCTGGGTGATAACTGGAGAGGTGACTGCTGGGAATGGGACATTATACAGTAACACCAGGGGATGTGTCTGGGTGATGACTGGAGAGGTGACTGCTGGTAATGGAGCATTATACAGTAACACCAGGGGACGTGTCTGGGTGATGACTGGAGAGGTGACTGCTGGGAATGGGGCATTATACAGTAACACCAGGGGATGTGTCTGGGTGATGACTGGAGAGGTGACTGCTGGGAATGGGACATTATACAGTAACACCGGGGGATGTGTCTGGGTGATGACTGGAGAGGTGACTTCTGGGAATGGGGCATTATACAGTAACACCAGGGGATGTGTCTGGGTGATGACTGGAGAGGTGACTGCTGGGAATGGGACATTATACAGTAACACCAGGGAATGCGTCTGGGTGATGACTGGAGAGGTGACTGCTGGGAATGGGACATTATACAGTAACACCAGGGTATGCGTCTGGGTGATGACTGGAGAGGTGACTGCTGGGAATGGGGCATTATACAGTAACACCAGGGGATGTATCTGGGTGATGACTGGAGAGGTGACTGCTGGGAATGGGACATTATACAGTAACACTGGGGGACGTGTCTGGGTGATGACTGGGGAGGTGACTGCTGGGAATGGGGTATTATACAGTAACACCGGGGGGTTTGTCTGGGTGACGACTGGAGAGGTGACTGCTGGGAATGGGGCATTATACAGTAACACCAGGGGATGAGTCTGGGTGATGACTGTATCACTGTGTGTGTCAGTTACCTATAAGGTGTCAGGATGTCACTGTCTATGTCTCCATGCAGGAAGGGGAGTATATAGAGGAACACAGGGGTCTGTACAAGGACGTGATGATGGAGAATCACTGGGTAAGAGGAGACTGTCATGTATTGTACAGGGGAGAGCAGGTATGGGGGCCCCTATATACACACATTATCTGATAATCACATATATACACTGTACTCAGTCACTGTGTGTCTCCTAAAGATGGGCCCAGTAACAGAGATACCCCAGAGAGATGTCCCCGTCCTCTGTATTCCCAGGATTGTACAGAGGAGTATCACAGGATCCCACAGGAGGATCAGGTAGGTGGGATTTAGGGTCTCGCCAATATACCAAAGTGACTGTCACTATATGATCTGTAGAGGAGCTGTGTGTATTATACACTGATATTATACTGTTTCACCCTTAGTTTAAGCTAACACTATGCAAATACCATTGTATTATTTTCTCATACGTCCAAGAGGATGCTGGGGTCACATCAAGAACCTTGGGGTATAGACGGGATCCACAGGAAACATGGGCACTTTAAGACTTTCAAAGGTGTGTGAACTGGCTCCTCCCTCTATGCCCCTCCTCCAGACTCCAGTTTAGAATATGTGCCTAGGCAGACTGGATGCACACTGAGGAGCTCTACTGAGTTTCTATGAATAGACTTTATGTTAGGTTTATTATTTTCAGGGAGCACTGCTGGCAACAGTCTCCCTGCTTTGTGGGACTTAGGGGAGAGAAGCAGACCTACTTCTGTGAGTTTCAAGGCTCTGCTTCTTTGGCTACAGGACACCATTAGCTCCTGAGGGTCTGATCGCTAGGTACGCCTAGATGCTCGTTCCCAGAGCCCGCCGTCACCCCCCTTGCAGAGCCAGAAGTCAGAAGACAGGCGAGTAGAAGAAGATCAGAAGACTTCAGTGACGGCTTTGAGGTACAGCACAGCAGCCGCGCTGCGCGCCATGCTCCCACACTCAGAGGCACTACAGGGTGCAGGGCGCGGGGGGGATGGGGGGGGGCAGCAATTTAACCACAAAATAACTGACTGGCAGGAGCGGACATAGTGCCAGGGCACTGTCCGGACCCTCACCAGTATAAAAAAGTTTAAAAAAGAGCGGGTCTGAAGCGCGCCATTATGGGGGACGGGCTTAGCCCTCACAGCACACAGCCCGGCGCCATTTTCTGTACACAGGCTGCAGAGACGCTGGTCCATCCTCACACTGCTGTACAAGTAACAGGGTGCAAAACGGGGAGGGGGGGGGCACAGTGATTTTGATGCATTGTATGTAATTTATAAAAGCGCTGCAGGTCTGTGACATTTTCTGTAGTATTTTCAGACCGGGTTTGGGCGCTGGGGTGTGAGTTGGCAATATCTCCCTCTGTGGCTCTCTGACAGGCTTTACTGTGGGTCTGTCCCCTATATGCCCTGTGTGTCTGTGAGTGGTGGGTGCACGTGTGTCGGCATGTCTGAGGCGGAGTGCTCTTCCCAGGAGGAGACTATGTTAGGGACACAAACGGCTGTGGGAGTGACCCTATCGGCGCCACCGACACCTGATTGGGTGAATGTTTTGAGTGCTTTAAATGATAAATAAAAGATTGGATAAATCTGAGTCCCAGAACCAGGCTTGGAAGAAATCCGTAGAGGATGTGTTGTTTCAAATCCAGACCCCCTCGGGGTCACAAAAACGTTAATTTGCCCAGCTGACAGACAGGGATACCGACACGGACACTGATTCAAGTGTCGACTATAGTGATGCCAGATTAGAACCAAAACTGGCAAAGAGCATTCAGTACATGATTGTGGCAATAAAAGATGTATTACATATCACTGAGGACCCTGCTGTTCCTGATACTAGGGTCTGTATGTATAAAGGAAAGAAACCTGAGGTAACATTTCCTCCCTCTCATGAACTGAACACGCTTTGTGAAAAGGTTTGGAAAAGTCCTGACAGAAAGTTTCAGATTCGCAAAAGGATTGTAGTGGCGTATCCGTTTCCCTCTGGGGATAGGGAAAAATGGGAGTCACCCCCCATTGTGGACAAAGCTCTGTCACAGCTGTCCAAAAAGGTGGCTCTCCCGTCCCCTGACACGGCAGCCCTAAAGGATCCTGCGGATCGTAGGCAGCAAAATACATTGAAAATCCATTTATGTCACCACGGGTACGCTACTCAGACCAGCCATTGCATCTGCGTGGGTGAGCAGTGCTATCGAAAAATGGGCAGATAACCTGTCGTCTGAATTGGATACCCTGGATAGGGATAGCATTCTTTTGACACTAGGTCATATCAGGGACGCTGCAGTCTACCTAAAAGAAGCTGCGAGAGATATTGGCCTCTTGGGATCACGAGCCAATGCCATGGCAGTCTCAGCTAGGAGAGCATTGTGGATTCATCAATGGAATGCTGATGCTGACTCTAAGAAAGCTATGGAGTCTCCACCGTATAATGGTGGTGTGTTGTTTGGTGACGGCTTCGCTGATTTGGTATCTACGGCTACCACGGGTAAATCATAATTTTTACCTTATGTGCCTGCACCACAAAAGAAAGCACACCACTATCAGATGCAGTCCTTTCGGCCCAATAAATACAGAAAAGGCAAACGATCACCGGCCGTGGCCGGTTCCCAGGAGCAGAAGTCCTCCCCGGCTTCTGCCAAGTCCACCACATGACGCTGGGACTCCTCTGCGGGAGTATGCACCGCTGGGGTCATGTCTCAGGCTCTTCAGTCAGTTCTGGGCTCATGGGTTTTGGAAATAGTGTCCTAAGGGTACAAACTGGAGTTTCAAGACGTCCCCCCTCACCGATTTTTCAAATCAGCCTTACCAGCTTCTCTTCTAGACAGGGAGGTGGTATGCGCCGCAAATACAAAAATTGTGTCACAATCAAGTCATAGTCGGGGTTCCTCCGTCGCAACAGAGAGAAGGCTTTTATTCGAGCCTGTTCGTGGTCCCTAAGCCAGATGGCTCAGTCAGACCAATCCTGAACCTCAAATCCCTCAATTTCTACCTAAAAAAATTAAAATTCAAGATGGAATCTCTCCGTGATCTCCAGTCTGGAGAAGGGGGATTTTATTGTGTTGGTAGACCTAAAGGATGCCTACTTGCATGTTCCCATTTATTTCCCACATCAGGCTTACCTGAGGTTCGCAGTTCAGGATTGTCATTACCAATTTCAGACGTTGCCATTTTGTCTGTCCACGGCTCCGAGGGTTTTCACCAAAGTAATGGCCGAAATGATGGTTCTCCTACGCAAACAAGAAGTCACGATTATCCCGTACTTGGACGATCTCCTGATAAAGGCGAGATCCAGGGACCAATTGATGCAGAACATTGTTCTCTCCCTGACAATTCTGCAGCAACATGGTTGGCTCCTAAACGTGCCAAAATCACAGTTGGTTCCGACGAGACGGCTGTCGTTTTTTCGGAATGATTCTGGACACAGAATTACAGAGTCTTTCTTCCAGTGGAAAAGGCTCTGGAACTTCAATGTCTGGTCAAACAATTGCTGAAACCAGCAAGAGTATCGATGCACTCGGTTGCTGGGAAAGATGGTGGCAGCCTACAAGGCCATTCAGTTTGGCAGATTCCATGCCAGAGTGTTACAGTGGGACCTGTTGGACAAGTGGTCCGGGTCCCATCTGCACATGCACTGAAGGATAACCCTGTCTTCCAAGACCAGAATCTCACTCCTGTGGTGGCTGCACAGCTCTCACCCCCTAGAGGTACACAGGTTCGGGATCCAGGACTGGATCTTAGTGACCACGGATGCGAGTCTCCGAGGCTGGGGAGCAGTCACGCAGGGGGAAAGCTTCCAGGGAAGATGGTCAAGCCAGGAAATGTGTCTACACATAAACGTTCTGGAGTTAAGGGCCATTCACAATGGCCTTCTGCAAGCGAACATCTTCGTAATCGGCCCGTCTTGATTCAGTCGGACAACATAACAGCAGTACCGTACATAAACCACCAGGACGGAACAAAGTGCAGAGCGGCAATAGCAGAGGCCACAAAGGTGCTCCGTTGGGCGGAAAGGCATACAAGCGCTCTGTCAGCGATCTTCATTCCAGGAGTGAACAACTGGGAAGCAGACTTCCTCAGCAGACACAATCTCCATCCAGGAGAGTGGGGTCTTCATCAAGAGGTCTTTGCAGAAGTGACAAGTCTTTAAGGGAATTCCTCAAATAGACATGATGGCGTCTCGCCTCAACAAGAAACTTCAGAGATATTGTTCCAGGTCAAGAGACCCTCAAGCAATAGCAGTGGATGCCCTAGTGACACCGTGGGTGTTTTTAGTTGGTGTACGTGTTTCTTCCGCTTCCACTCATTCCAAAAGTGATAAAGAGCATAAGAAGAACAAAGGTTCGAGCGATCCTCATTGTTCCAGACTGGCCAAGAAGGGTTTGGTATCCGGATCTTCTGGAATTACTCGTAGGAGATCCCTGGGCTCTTCCTCTGGGGGAGGATCAGTTCCAGCAGGTGCGTGTTCCAAGACTTACCGCGACTTTGTTTGACGGCTTGGAGGTTGAACGCCGGATCCTAGCCCGGAAGGGTATTCCTGAGGAACTTATCCCCACTCTTATTCAGGCCAGGAAGGGAGTAACGTCTAAACATTACCACCGTATTTGGAGAAAATACGTGTCTTGGTGTGAATCCAGGAAGGTTCCTACGGAAGACTTTCAGCTAGTACGTTTTCTCCATTTTCTACAAGTCGATATGGATGCGGGCCTTAAGTGGGCTCAATTAAAGTTCAAATTCCAGCCTTATAGGTTTTCTTCCAAAAACAATTGGCCTCTCTTCCAGAAGTTCAGACCTTCGTGAAAGGAGTGTTGCACATCCAACCTCCCTTTGTGCCCCCTGTGGCACCGTGGGATCTTAACGTGGTGTTCTTACTTGGAAACTGGTCATGCTGTTGGCCTTGGCATCCGCAAGGTGGGTGTCTGAATTGGCGGCCTTGTCTCACAAGACCCCTTATTTGATCTTTCATGAAGATAGAGCAGAATTGAGGACTCGTCAGCAGTTTCTGCTGAAAGTGGTTTCGACGTTACACTTGAACCAACCTATTTTGGTGCCAGTGGCTACTGACGCCTTGCTGGAATCAAAGTTTCTCGATGTAGTAAGAGCTTTGAAAATTTATGTCGCCAGAATGGCTCAGTTTAGGAAAACGGAGGCTCTGTTTGTCCTGTATGCTCACAATAAAATTGGGGCTCCTGCTTCCAAGCAGACTATTGCGCGCTGGATCTGTCCTACGATTCAGCAGGCTCATTCTATGGCTGGATTGCCGTTACCGAAATCGGTAAAGGCCCATTCTACCAGAAAGGTGGGCTCGTCCTGGGCGGCTTCCCGGGGGGTCTCGGCATTGCAACTTTGCTGAGCAGCTACTTGGTCGGGTTCAAACACCTTTGCGAAGTTCTACAAGTTTGATACCCTGGCTAATGAGGACCTCATGTTTGGTCATTCGGTGCTGCAGAGTCATCCTCACTCTCCCGCCCGTTCTAGTGCTTTGGTATAACCCCATGGTTCTTGATGTGACCCCAGCATCCTCTAGGACGTATGAGAAAATAGGATTTTAATACCTACCGGTAAGTCCTTTTCTCTTAGTCCGTAGAGGATGCTGGGCGCCCGTCCCAGTGCGTACTGTATCTGCAGTTTTTAGTTGTGGTTACACACATGTTGTGTTACGTTTATAGTCGGTCTGTTGCTGATGATGTTCATGCCGTTGACTTGCGTTGTGTTAAATGCCATGTTGCACGGCATGCTTGAGGTGTGAGCTGGTATGTATCTCACATTAGTTTAACAATAAATCCTTTTCCTTGAAATGTCCATCTCTCTGGGCACAGTTTCTATAACTGGAGTTTGGAGGAGGGGCATAGAGAGAGGAGTCCGTTCACACCCCTTTGAAAGTCTTAAAGTGCCCATGTCTCCTGTGGATCCCATCTATACCCCATGGTTCTTGATGTGACCCCAGCATCCTCTACGGACTAAGAGAAAAGGATTTACCGGTAGGTATTAAAATCCAATTTTTGGGGTAATTTAGGAAGAACGTCTGTCTGATATAAAGGCAGAATATATAGAGGGAGAAGAAAATACGTATGTGACTGATATAAAGGCAGAAGATACAGAGGGAGAAGAAGAGACGTATGTGACTGATATAAAGGCAGAAGATATAGAGGGAGAAGAAGAGACGTATATGACTGATATGAAGGCAGAAGATACAGAGGGAGAAGATGAGACGTATGTGACTGATATAAAGGCAGAAAATATAGAGGGAGAAGAAGAGACGTATGTGACTGATATGAAAGCAGAAGATATAGAGGGAGAAGAAGAGACATATGTGACTGATATAAAGGCAGAAGATATAGAGGGAGAAGAAGAGACGTATGTGAGGGGTGATCAGCAGTGTAAGGAGGAGGAGATCCCTACAGATATCAGCACAGGTGAGTAATAAACACTTATTACAGAAGTCACATATTCCCATTGCTCAGTCACTACAGCAATCTCTTATCCTACACCCTCCTCCGCCATCAGCCCTGTTCTCAGTTGGGAGACTGTAACACAAGGCTATCCATGACAAACATCACATGTAGAGAGTTATTACACACAACACTATAATGTTATGAAAAGTAACAAGCAGAAGTTTATTATTAGTGATTATATATAAATGTGTATATAAGTGTGTATATAATATAATTAGTATTGTTTTTTGTGGAGTGCCTAATTTATGTGCATTTTGTTAGATAATGCAGGTATGAAATATTTCCTGCTATACAGTAGACCTGAGCTCACCAAATACAATTCGTATAAGATTCAGAAATAAAATGAAATTTGAATCTAGAACTTCAAGTAAAACAGATTAAAAGCTTATCACAAGTACATATCTGTATAATCATAAGACAAGCGTTTTGCACTTGTTGTCACCCTTGCATGGGCGGGCTTGTTCTTATCCACTCCAATTCACTCTAAATCACCCAACGCGTTTCTTCAATAGTGACTTCTTCAGGGGCGGTTTCTGTTAAAGGCTTTATCCTCAAATATCAGTTGTGTAGACCTGAAATAATTGTGTAACCTTCAGACAGTAATTGTGAACTTGTTCATGATGAACACATTCCTAATTACTTGTGAATAATAGTTCCTGCTCTGTGCAGTTCTGAGGTTATGACTTTAGGCAGTGGCGGATCTTGCCACGGGCAAGCAGGACTTTTGCCCGGGGCGCCGCCTTCCGGAGGGCGCCGGCGCCATCCGGAGGGCGCCGCACCATGGCAAGATCCTCCACTGTCAGTGTGTGCCCCAGCAGTGTCCCCCCGCTGTGCCCCCCCTCCCGCTGTGAGAAGGGAACCAGACGCTATGCGTCTGGTTTCCCTTCGTGGCGCTGGTCCTCCCCCGCTCTGAAGGGAATCAGACGCTAAGCGTCTAGTTTCCCTTCATGGAGAGGACCTTTGGTGTGCGGTGCGCGATGACGTCATCGCGCACCGCACAGCATTGTGGCATAGACGCTAGGGGTCATAATTGACCTCTAGCGCTTATGCTGTGCTATGGGAGAGACGTCATGACTGACGTCTCTCCCATAGATCCGAGGAGAAGAGCGGCGCCGGTCTGCAGGGTCTGGAAACAGGAGCGGGGTACAGTAAGTATAATTTTTTTTTCTTTTTTTTTTCCAGCAGTGCTACAAATGGGGGGCGTGACTGACCACGCCCCCATGTTAAGCCACACCCCTAGATTTTGCCCGGGGCGCCGGAATGGCAAGAACCGGCCCTGACTTTAGGGAATGTAATGGCCAGATCCAATATTGCTCCATCTAAGGTCTCCCAGTAGCCTTACTACATACATAAATGTGTCTTGCACTCACCAGTGATCGCGCTGAGCGACAATAATTGTGAGTCCCTGGGACCCCGCACTTTAAAAAATGTGGGTCCTGCTCCACTGTTTCTGGGTACCATCACATCTTATAGGGAGTAGCTTAGGTAGTGCTGGTGGCAGGAGGGGCATAAGGGCAAGCAGCAGTTGGGTAGAGGTGGGTAAGGGCAGTCAGTGCTAGGGCAAGGGTAGAAAGCAGCTGGGGCAGTACTGGAGCTAGGAGGGAGTTAGCGGTAAGCAGGGGTAGGGTGGGGGAAAGGTAGATAGCAGATAGGGCAGTATTGGTGGCGCAAGGAGGGGGTTTTGGACAAGCAGTGCTGTGAGTAGGGAGGAGAATAAGGGTAGATAGGAGCTGGAGCAGTATTGGGTGCCAGGATGGGGTTAGGGGTAGGTAGTGCTGGGGTTAGGGAGGTGGTAAGGGTAGATAGGAGCTGGAGCAGTATTGGGTGCCAGGATGGGTTTAGGGGTAGGTAGTGCTGGGGTTAGGGAGGTGGTAAGGGTAGATAGGAGCTGGAGCAGTATTGGGTGCCAGGATAGGGTTAGGGGTAGGTAGTGCTGGGGTTAGGGAGGTGGTAAGGGTAGATAGGAGCTGGAGCAGTACTGGGTGCCAGGATGGGGTTAGGGGTAGGGAGTGCTGGGGTTAGGGAGGTGGTAAGGGTAGATAGGAGCTGGAGCCGTACTGGGTGCCAGGATGGGGTTAGGGGTAGGGAGTGCTGGGGTTAGGGAGGTGGTAAGGGTAGATAGGAGCTGGAGCCGTACTGGGTGCCAGGATGGGGTTAGGGGTAGGTAGTGCTGGGGTTAGGGAGGTGGTAAGGGTAGATAGGAGCTGGAGCAGTACTGGGTGCCAGGATGGGGTTAGGGGTAGGTAGTGCTGGGGTTAGGGAGGTGGTAAGGGTAGATAGGAGCTGGAGCAGTACTGGGTGCCAGGATGGGGTTAGGGGTAGGTAGTGCTGGGGTTAGGGAGGTGGTAAGGGTAGATAGGAGCTGGAGCCGTACTGGGTGCCAGGATGGGGTTAGGGGTAGGTAGTGCTGGGGTTAGGGAGGTGGTAAGGGTAGATAGGAGCTGGAGCAGTACTGGGTGCCAGGATGGGGTTAGGGGTAGGTAGTGCTGGAGGTAAGGAAGGGGGTGATGAAGAGAAAATCATCCTGCCATGATGGGAACATCATGCTTTAACCTATTTCTACAATACTGCGCGCTGATCCTCCCAGGATATACAAAGCCCAGTTAATACCTTCTCATACACAAACGCTGCTGAAGGGGAAGGCGGTCACACTTCTAAATCAAAATCATTTTACTAGTATAAGTGACCATACCCTCCCTCCACAGCGCAGGTGAGCGCAGGGCGTATACTACACAATGCCCTCTACACGCTTCCTGCATCCTTACCATGCATGGTAACAGTCTATACGTCCCGAGACTGTCTTCCCGTACACAGACGCCGGCCAGGGCATGGAATATTGTGCTGTCACAGCATGGATGAAGTGAGAGTGCTTGTGATGCTGTGCTGGGCGAGCAGGGCAACTCTCTGCCTGTGTTGTTGCATAGACACATGGTGCAGGCAGCTGCTCCCAGGGTCACGGCACATCGGAGAGGATTCAAATAGAGCAGCGTGCTGCACTGGCGGGCAGGGAGAGAGGGAGGTTCCAGGGGGCTACGATTGGCTGGAGACTGGGAGGTGACTGACTGGCTGAGGAAGCAGTCAGTCACCTCTTGTGTGCTGCTGATTGGGTGGAGCGCAACGCTGGCATGGCACATAGAGCAAGATGAGCGCGTCCTGTGGACCCACGCATCTTAAAAAAGAGGGTCCTAGTTACCTATTTCAGGGTAAAATATGCGTTATAGCGCGTTTTTGCGAACACTGCTCACTATATTAACTAACAATAATAAACAGTGGAGTGTAGTTCATGTATTGCTCAGTGCATTTAAGCCTGCAGCTCCCGACAAGGGACCCCACTATACTGCAGGTCCTACTCTATTGCCCAAAATAATTACCATAAAAACAGCTATAGCATTAGTGTTAACCTCTAGGTATGCGCTCAGCGGTGGAACAGTGACCGAAGGCTTGGATTGGTTTTAAGAGCACCAGTCTGACGTGCCACCACATCTCTCGTGGCCCTCCAGTTCACCAGATCTGGGACTGTGGGACTGTTTGGCTGGGTCCGGCATTGTACTGTTGGAGCAGTTCCTGATGCGTTTGGAACGATTGGTGGTTGCTAGGTGCCCTAAATGCCTGTGGTCCCGATTTGTCATGATCTGCTTTCTCCCACTGTTCCGCCGCTGAGATTCTTGGTGTCCATGCTTCTTCCACTGTAGATGGATACTACTCACTGTCTACAAGGGATCACCAACAAACAAATGCCGGTCTCGGCCAAAACCAATGTCTCCCTTTTGCCAATCGCATCACGTGCAAGACCCATGGTTCCATCTGAAAAAGAAACAATATCTCAACAAATTTGCATTGTATCAATACCTCAGACATTCACAATGATCATCCAGTAGTTTTAGTGTCACCATCTACACGCATGTGCACGTACCGTGTCGTTGTACTTATATATATTTTGGTAAAGCGGCACTCCTCAAGAAGACCTGAAGTTGATATTAAAGAATCAATAGCCGGTGCCCTCCAAACCAGGCTGCATCAGTTGGTGTAACGTAATGTAGAATCCATACAAGGAGGCACTCAGAATAAATAGACCAGGCAGATTTAGTGTACCAACGTTTCAATGCTCTATTCGCAGCATTTTCATCAGGGAGCAGAACAAAAGAGACATACAACCACTCACCTAATATACCCGGTGGAACCATCCATATCGCCATCCGTCGCACTCCAGCGCATCAAAGTGACTTCATCTGACAAATGCTACGTCCGGAGACACGGAGAGAACCTCGTTCACGTGACCTATAGTAACCAATGGGGACAAAAGTATAAAGTAACCTGCCAACAAAACAGTGTAACAACACCGATCAAATTCTATCCTCTTAGATATATATCTATTTCTCTGACAGGGTCTACAGGTTATCCACAAGATAACATTGGGATATGATGAAGTGACAGCGGATTTGCAACAAATGGTCAAAGCTTTCGGCCTCCCAGCATGCAACGGTGCTGTCCATATATCCCCGCCTCCTGGCTCAGGCAAATCAGTTTTTTGTTTGGTGCGGCAGGAGCCGAACCATGGCCCTCATTCCGAGTTGTTCGCTCGCTAGCTGCTTTTAGCAGCTTTGCACACGCTAAGCCGCCGCCTACTGGGAGTGAATCTTAGCATAGTAAAATTGCGAACGAAAGATTTGCAGAATTGCGAATAGAAACTTCTTAGCAGTTTCTGAGTAGCTCGAGACTTACTCTGCCACTGCGATCAGTTCAGTCAGTTTCGTTCCTGGTTTGACGTCACAAACACTCCCAGCGTTCACCAAGACACTGCCCCCGTTCCTTCAGACACTCCCGCGTTTTTCGCACACACCCATAAAACGGCCAGTTTCCGCCCAGAAACACCCACTTCCTGTCAATCACATTACTATCACCAGAACAAAGAAAAAAAACCTTGTAATGCCGTGAGTAAAATACCTAACTGCATAGCAAATTTACTTGGCGCAGTCGCACTGCGGACATTGCGCATTAGCGACTAATCGCTTCGTTGCGGAAAAAAAAATAACGAGCGAACAACTCGGAATGACCACCCATGGTCAGAGGGCTGCTGTTTTTTTGCAGCCATCAGTTTTCTTATTTTATTTTAGTATTACTATTTTTTTTTAGTGATTTTTCTAAAAAGCATCTTATACGCACCTTAGAGTCGCTCCAACAACTCCCTGCTGGGTCGCGATAATGCTTACCCACATGTATAGTGAGGCAGGCACAGGTTCTGGTGAACCTTCATGGGCTACATTGCACAGACATTATCCAATGTAGCTGAGCAGTTTATACCAGTGATAGGTTTCCCTATTAACCCTTACATGCAACATTCATTCTGAGGTTTATACACCTAGGCATCCTACTATAAATTACATATAAGAATAACCAGACAGCAATAATTCATCCGTAATTGGGTTCAACATATAATCTACAATCATTGCAATCCTTATTTTACATGCACTGTCCGAAATTCTTTGAAGTAATAACATTAAGAATATAAAGGGGAAAGCAGAGACGCCATAAAGTCAACACACCCCGTTATTTAGATAAGTATCAATCTTTTATTTCACCCTCAGCGCCAACCCTCTCTTTCCACTTTTTATCACTCTCAAAAAAGCAGGCTGAAAGATTGGTGGTAAGTAAATCACATAGACATGATACAACAGCTTCACAGTCTACACATGTTTTAGATGAGGATTCGTTGGAGGATGAGGACTCATTGCACTTCGGAAGGTCTCAGCTCGGTGGACATTCCTGATCTAATTAGTGCTATGTAAGACATTCTACCCTTAGAAGACGCAGCAGAGCCTGTTTTAAAAACTAAGGCAACTGTGTTTAAAACATACCAAAACAGCTGATGGAAATTTTGGGTTACGCCCAGTAGTAAGTTAGAATTCCAAGAAATGGGAATTCCAATTATCCTCGTCCAGCTGGGGACTGTTTAAAAAAAAAAAAAAAAAGGCAGGTGGCTCACAAAGTAGATTCGCAGGTCTTAGATTGGTGCGAAAATCTGCATTACTTTTGTTTTCAGCATCAATAAATGATGCCACGGATAGGAGAGTTGATGGTTTTCTAAAGACCATTTTTTCTTTTGTCTTGTACAATCGTTAGACCAGCCATGGCTTGGGCTGATGCATCGAAGGAGGATATATTAGTGGCATCTAGAGAGTAAAGATCTCACATTGCACATATCAAACAGGCAGCTATAAGTGGACCTGGATATGGGTACAATGGCCTCTCAGACAGCAGCGGGTTGGCTATGTACATGGTAAACTGACTCAGAATCCAGGAAGATTCTGGGGTCTTATCTTTGCTTACTGGAGATATTTTTTTGGTAAGGAATTAACAGTATATTGGAGTCAGAATCAGACTCTAAAAAAGTGTCCTTTCACACAAAATTTCAAACCTAGTTTCCAGCTTTCCGGTCCTTTCCGAATCAAGGAAAAGGAAAGGGTAAAGGCAAACAGTCCCAATCCAACAGGTCTGGAAAAACTAAAAGGTATTGGGCTACCAGACCGGTTTTCAAATCTGAAGATAAGCCATCAGCCTGATGGTGCAGGCCTCCTCTTGGGGGGACCCAGGTTGGGAGGCTGACTTCTTCAGTTTGCACAAATCTGGCAGCAGTCTACTACAACCAAGAGGTCATCAGTATAAATCAGGCAGTGTGCCACTTCAGACTTAAGACCATTTTGGTAAAAAAAACAATGCCATTACTGTAGATGCCATGAAAGTATTGGCATATGCTGGGGCCACTTAGGACCCCATGGCACAGCCTGGCACTTGTAAATAGTACCCATTATCATGGAAAAGAACATTTCGGGTCTGAAGTGGCACTTTATTTGAGATTTATTGATGACCTCTCGATTGTTAGGACAGCAGAAGAGTTAATGTGGATACTAGACACACACAATGAATGAGGGAGTGTAGTGCAAGTAACGTATGTGCTGCAGAGTAATGGGCAGAGATGTTGTCCTACCGCTTATGTGCTGCGCCTGCTGCGAATCAAGTGCTGCTTCCTCAGCTGGGTTGGCTTCTACTAGGGGCCCACAGCAGAATCCAGGAAAGGCATATACCGACTCACCAGCGCCGCACATCACACGCAAGAGCCACACATCGTCATGCGCCATCTTTGATTACTTTTGCACATATGCACTATGGGTGAGACACTTTTGTTTGTTTTTTCATATTTTTGCTCTGCCGGCCAGCGTATTACACATTTAATTAGTGTAGTAATATTGTTGCTTGGGGCCCCTTGGCACTTTGATGCCCAGTACAGGGGTCACCTTTGTACCCTCGCTGGGCCTTCATATGAATATTGGGAATGGTTTCTGCAAGCTTGGAAACAGCAGTGTTTTCCCTCTTCATCCTCCATGTCAGCCATTGCAATGGGTAACTTCCTTGTATGGAGTATTTACAAAGGGAACTCTCTTCATGCTCCTTACATCCCTGCCGCTCTAGTCCATATACTGATGGTTCCATCATCCATCAGAAGCAGGAGACATATGGTAATAATATAACCCTCCAAGCACTGGGACTAATGCTGAGATCTCAGTCCTTTTACTATAACTCACTTTTCCAAGGAGCGTAATCTGCATCAGCAGGCCCGTGTCCAGGAACCTGGCAGTGGTAGGCAAAGGTTGAGGACCTCCGTCTGCAGTTACCAACAGCACAGAAGTTGTCTGCAGGGGGTATCTGCAGATCTTCTTATGCTATCCCCTCAACAGCCCCTACCCCATCCTTTGGGCCTTAAATCACTGTTGCCCCCTCAGTGGATTATTGCTGGATGTCACCTGGGGGATCCTCCATCTTCCCCAGATCGCTCACCTCTCCCAGCCTGACTGGCTGAGGGCCTGGCTGAATGCTATTCTTACTCTTGCTGGCATCTCCTTCATGACCCCAGGTGCATTATCCCTTTCTCTCCTCTGTGCTATGCTGGCTAGACTTGAGTCTTCTACATCACAGAGAAGACTGGGTTGCAAGTGTTGTCTCCTAACATCCACTGTATCGGCATTTGCTTGGATGTCTCCTAGTGCTGACATAGTTACAGTCCACAAAGCTTTTATGGGGCTTACAGTAGCGCAACATATCCCCATCTGGTTCCTGCTCTGATCTTGGGTTATCAGCATCTGATACACGTGTCCTTTCTAATCCACAAGGTACAGACCAGCACTCAGATTTCAGCTCCTCACTCTCTAAATTGCTAAGTGGGAACAATAATTCATAATTGTCTTGTCAGCTGAATATGCTGGTCACCCTGGGGCATGATGCCACTCTCCACTGGTGGTCAGGAAATAGGACAATAATACCCCATCCATGGTTATCTCCTCTTGGACACAGTCCTCATAGATCCCCTGCCAGCTGGTTCATAGGTTTCCATCTTCCATATCGGCAAATGGGAAGTTGTAGTTGTGCAATACCCACTGCTTGCCACCAAATGTGAAGGTCCTAGGTCTATGTATGTGCCAAACTGGCACCCTGGTTCCTTCTCCAAGTCCTACAGATTGCACAGGACGCACAATAGCAGAGATACAAATGATACCTCTATATTACACACACTGGATATACATGTAACATCAGTAAATACAATCTATATACACTACATACAGAATGGCCAGCAGTATTAACCACACTCTGAGAACCTTACCAGGTCCAAACCACTTTGGCCTGAGGAGTACCCTGGACAGGAACCAAGACGCCACAGTTCCAGTATCTCAGGTTTCAGGAAGTGATCTGAGATAACATATAAAGTCCTCGGTTTGCCGTTATAAAACCTCTGCTTTTACCTGATGGGTGACACCCTTGAGGCCTAGCTTTGGGTGATATGAATGAAGGGACTGGCTACAGAACAGTCTGTTTTCCCCACTTACCCCTGCGGATTTTGGTGCCTGGCTGTCTGACAAAGACAAGGTTAGAATAAAGCCCACTCCATCACACTGACAGGGGGATTTGCATCTCGGGGCAATAAAATTGGTCACTATTAACCCCTTGCAGTCATTTGTGATGTCAGAGCCCCTTCAGCTGTTCATGGCCTCCAGTGAGAGAGGGGGCAGTGTGGGGTGTCGGCCTTGGGACTTCCTGTAGGTCACACAGCAACACTGCCAAAGAGACACAGGATAGCTTACCTGGCTGGGCAGTCACCAAGGTGACCAAGACATTACACCCTATAATACAATAATCAATATCTTCATGTATAAACAGGTCATACATCTGGATACCTTTTTAAGGTTAATTGGATAGGGAGTTTTTGTAATTAACTGAATACCCCCCATACAGTGTTTATACATATAGTATGATGTTACATTGAGATTACCGCTGGAGGAAACTCTGCCACAATATAATTGAATGTAATTTATCCCATCCTCATATGGGTGTAATATATAAATATATTTCTCTGACGTCCTAAGTGGATGCTGGGGACTCCGTCAGGACCATGGGGAATAGCGGCTCCGCAGGAGACAGGGCACAAAAGTTAAAAGTTTGACCACTAGGTGGTGTGCACTGGCTCCTCCCCCTATGACCCTCCTCCAAGCCTCAGTTAGGTTTTTGTGCCCGACCGAGCAGGGTGCAATCTAGGTGGCTCTCCTAAAGAGCTGCTTAGAAAAAGTTTTGATAGGTTTTTTATTTTCAGTGAGTCCTGCTGGCAACAGGCTCACTGCACCGCGGGACTTAGGGGAGAAGAAGTGAACTCACCTGCGTGCAGGATGGATTTGCTTCTTAGGCTACTGGACACTAGCTCCAGAGGGACGATCACAGGTACAGCCTGGATGGGTCACCGGAGCCGCGCCGCCGGCCCCCTTGCAGATGCTGAAGGCAGAAGAGGTCCAGGAAGCGGCGGCTGAAGGCTTCTCAGTCTTCCTAAGGTAGCGCACAGCACTGCAGCTGTGCGCCATTGCTCTCAGCACACTTCACACCAGCGGTCACTGAGGGTGCAGGGCGCTGGGGGGGGGCGCCCTGGGCAGCAATGTAAATACCTACACTGGCTAAAGATACATCACATATAGCCCCTGGGGCTATATGGATGTATTTAACGCCTGCCAGGATCTCAGAAAAACCGGGAGAAGAGCCCGCCGAAAAGGGGGCGGGGCCTATCTCCTCAGCACACAGCGCCATTTTTCCCACACAGCTCCGCTGGTAGGAAGGCTCCCAGGCTCTCCCCTGCACTGCACTACAGAAACAGGGTAAAATCAAGAGAGGGGGGGCATTTTTTGGTGATATTTGTAATATTTGAGCAGCTATAAAGGGAACACTTATATTAAGGTTGTCCCTGTATATTATAGCGCTTGGGTGTGTGCTGGCAAACTCTCCCTCTGTCTCCCCAAAGGGCTAGTGGGGTCCTGTCTTCTATCAGAGCATTCCCTGTGTGTCTGCTGTGTGTCGGTACGTGTGTGTCGACATGTATGAGGACGATGTTGGCGTGGAGGCGGAGCAATTGCCTGTAATGGTGATGTCACCCCCTAGGGAGTCGACACCTAAATGGATGGCTTTGTTTATGGAATTACGTGATAGTGTCAGCACGTTGCAAAAGTCGGTTGACGACATGAGACGGCCGGCAAACCAATTAGTGCCTGTCCAGGCGTCTCAAACACCGTCAGGGGCTGTAAAACGCCCATTACCTCAGTCGGTCGACACAGACACCGACACGGACACTGATGCCAGTGTCGACGGTGATGAAACAAACGTATTTTCCAGTAGGGCCACACGTTATATGATCACGGCAATGAAGGAGGCTTTGCATATATCTGATGCTGCAAGTACCACGAAAAGGGGTATTATGTGGGGTGTGAAAAAACTACCTGTAGTTTTTCCCGAATCAGATGAATTGAATGAAGTGTGTGATGAAGCGTGGGTTACCCCCGATAAGAAACTGCTAATTTCAAAGAAGTTATTGGCATTATACCCTTTCCCGCCAGAGGTTAGGGCGCGCTGGGAAACGCCCCCTAGGGTAGATAAGGCGCTCACACGCTTATCAAAACAAGTGGCGTTACCGTCTCCAGAAACGGCCGCCCTCAAAGACCCAGCTGATAGAAGGCTGGAGAATACCCTAAAAACTATATACATACATACTGGTGTTTTACTGCGACCAGCTATCGCCTCTGCCTGGATGTGCAGTGCTGGGGTGGCGTGGTCGGAGTCACTGACTGAAAATATTGATACCCTGGACAGGGACAATATTTTATTGACTATAGAGCATTTAAAGGATGCGTTTCTTTATATGCGAGATGCACAGAGGGATATTTGCACTCTGGCATCAAGGGTAAGTGCGCTGTCCATATCTGCCAGAAGAAGTTTATGGACGCGACAGTGGTCAGGCGATGCGGATTCCAAACGGCATATGGAAGTATTGCCGTATAAAGGGGAGGAGTTATTTGGGGTCGGTCTATCGGACTTGGTGGCCACGGCAACAGCCGGAAAATCCACCTTTTTACCTCAGGTCACCTCCCAGCAGAAAAAGACACCGTCTTTTCAGCCGCAGTCCTTTCGTTCCCATAAGAACAAGCGGGCAAAAGGACATTCATATCTGCCCCGTGGCAAAGGAAAGGGTAAGAGACTGCAGCAAGCAGCTCCCTCCCAGGAGCAGAAGCCCTCCCCCGCTTCTGCAAAGTCCTCAGCATGACGCTGGGACCTTACAAGCGGACTCAGGTGCGGTCGGGGGTCGCCTCAAGAATTTCAGCGCGCAGTGGGCTCACTCGCAAGTGGATCCCTGGATCCTGCAGGTAGTATCTCAGGGTTACAGGTTGGAATTCGAGACGTCTCCCCCTCGCCGGTTCCTGAAGTCTGCTTTACCAACGTCTCCCTCCGACAGGGCGACGGTATTGGAAGCCATTCACAAGCTGTATTCTCAGCAGGTGATAGTCAAGGTACCCCTTTTACAACAAGGAAAGGGGTATTATTCCACACTGTTTGTGGTACCGAAGCCGGACGGCTCGGTAAGACCTATTCTAAATCTGAAGTCCTTGAACATGTACATACAAAAGTTCAAGTTCAAGATGGAGTCACTCAGAGCAGTGATAGCGAATCTGGAAGAAGGGGACTTTATGGTGTCCTTGGACATCAAGGATGCTTACCTCCATGTCCCAATTTGCCCTTCACACCAAGGGTACCTCAGGTTCGTAGTACAAAACTGTCATTATCAGTTTCAGACGCTGCCGTTTGGATTGTCCACGGCACCCCGGGTCTTTACCAAGGTAATGGCCGAAATGATGATTCTTCTTCGAAGAAAAGGCGTCTTAATTATCCCTTACTTGGACGATCTCCTGATAAGGGCAAGGTCCAGAGAACAGCTAGAGGTCGGTGTAGCACTAACCCAAGTAGTGCTACAACAGCACGGGTGGATTCTAAATTTTCCAAAATCCCAGCTGATCCCAACGACACGTCTGCTGTTCCTAGGGATGATTCTGGACACTGTTCAGAAAAAGGTGTTTCTTCCGGAGGAGAAAGCCAGGGAGTTATCCGAACTTGTCAGGAGCCTCCTAAAACCAGGGAAAGTGTCTGTGCATCAATGCACAGGAGTCCTGGGAAAAATGGTGGCTTCTTACGAAGCGATTCCATTCGGCAGATTCCACGCACTAATCTTTCAGTGGGATCTGCTGGACAAGTGGTCCGGATCGCATCTGCAGATGCATCAGCGGATAACCCTGTCTCCAAGGACTAGGGTGTCTCTGCTATGGTGGTTGCAGAGTGCTCATCTGTTAGAGGGCCGCAGATTCGGCATACAGGACTGGGTCCTGGTGACCACGGATGCCAGCCTGAGAGGCTGGGGAGCGGTCACTCAGGGAAGAAACTTCCAGGGCGTGTGGTCAAGCCTGGAGACGTCTCTTCACATAAATATACTGGAGCTAAGAGCAATCTACAATGCTCTAATCCTGGCAAGACCTCTGCTTCAGGGTCAGCCGGTGTTGATCCAGTCGGACAACATCACGGCAGTCGCCCACGTAAACAGACAGGGCGGCACAAGAAGCAGGGGGGCAATGGCAGAAGCTGCAAGGATTCTGCGCTGGGCGGAAAATCATGTGATAGCACTGTCAGCAGTGTTCATTCCGGGAGTGGACAACTGGGAAGCAGACTTCCTCAGCAGACACAATCTTCACCCGGGAGAGTCTGGACTTCATCCAGAAGTCTTCCACATGCTTGTGATCCGTTGGGAAAAACCAATGGTGGACATGATGGCGTCCCGCCTCAACAAAAAACTGGACAGGTATTGCGCCAGGTCAAGAGACCCTCAGGCAATAGCTGTGGACGCTCTGGTAACACCATGGGTGTACCAATCAGTGTATGTGTTCCCTCCTCTGCCTCTCATACCCAAGGTACTGAGAATTATACGGCAAAGAGGGGTACGAACGATACTCGTGGCTCCGGATTGGCCAAGAAGAACTTGGTACCCGGAACTTCAGGAGATGCTCACAGAAGATCCGTGGCCTCTGCCTCTAAGAAGAGACCTGCTTTAGCAGGGACCTTGTCTATTCCAAGACTTACCGCGGCTGCGTTTGACGGCATGGCGGTTGAACGCCGGATCCTGAGGGAAAAAGGCATTCCGGAAGAAATCATTCCTACCTTGATAAAAGCCAGGAAGGAAGTAACCGCACAGCATTATCACCGCATTTGGAGAAAATATGTTGCGTGGTGTGAGGCCAGGAGGGCCCCGACGGAGGAATTTCAACTGGGTCGATTCCTACATTTCCTGCAAACAGGATTGTCTATGGGCCTCAAATTGGGGTCCATTAAGGTTCAAATTTCGGCCCTGTCGATTTTCTTTCAGAAAGAATTGGCTTCATTTCCTGAAGTCCAAACTTTTGTCAAAGGAGTACTACATATACAGCCCCCGGTTGTGCCTCCAGTGGCACCGTGGGATCTAAATGTAGTTTTGGAATTCCTCAAATCCCATTGGTTTGAGCCACTCAAATCGGTGGATTTGAAATATCTTACATGGAAAGTGACCATGCTACTGGCCCTGGCTTCGGCCAGGAGAGTGTCAGAGTTGGCGGCTTTATCGTACAAAAGCCCATATCTGATTTTCCATTCGGACAGGGCAGAACTGCGGACGCGTCCTCAGTTTCTCCCTAAGGTGGTATCAGCGTTTCACCTGAACCAACCTATTGTGGTGCCTGCGGCTACTAGCGACTTGGAGGACTCCAAGTTGTTGGATGTTGTCAGAGCCTTAAAAATATATATTTCAAGAACGGCTGGAGTCAGAAAGTCTGACTCGCTGTTTATACTGTATGCACCAAACAAGCTGCGTGCTCCTGCGTCTAAGCAGACGATTGCTCGTTGGATTTGTAGCACAATTCAACTTGCGCATTCTGTGGCAGGCCTGCCACAGCCTAAATCTGTAAATGCCCACTCCACAAGGAAGGTGGGCTCATCTTGGGCGGCTGCCCGAGGAGTCTCGGCATTACAACTCTGCCGAGCAGCTACGTGGTCAGGGGAGAACACTAGAGATGAGCGCCTGAAATTTTTCGGGTTTTGTGTTTTGGTTTTGGGTTCGGTTCCGCGGCCGTGTTTTGGGTTTGACCGCGTTTTGGCAAAACCTCACCGAATTTTTTTTGTCGGATTCGGGTGTGTTTTGGATTCGGGTGTTTTTTTCAAAAAACCCTAAAAAACAGCTTAAATCATAGAATTTGGGGGTAATTTTGATCCCAAAGTATTATTAACCTCAAAAAACATAATTTACACTCATTTTCAGCCTATTCTGAACACATCACACCTCACAATATTATTTTTAGTCCTAAAATTTGCACCGAGGTCGCTGTGTGAGTAAGATAAGCGACCCTAGTGGCCGACACAAACACCGGGCCCATCTAGGAGTGGCACTGCAGTGTCACGCAGGATGTCCCTTCCAAAAAACCCTCCCCAAACAGCACATGACGCAAAGAAAAAAAGAGGCGCAATGAGGTAGCTGACTGTGTGAGAAAGATAAGCGACCCTAGTGGCCGACACAAACACCGGGCCCATCTAGGAGTGGCACTGCAGTGTCACGCAGGATGTCCCTTCCAAAAAACCCTCCCCAATCAGCACATGATGCAAAGAAAAAGAAAAGAAAAAAGAGGTGCAAGATGGAATTATCCTTGGGCCCTCCCACCCACCCTTATGTTGTATAAACAAAACAGGACATGCACACTTTAACCAACCCATCATTTCAGTGACAGGGTCTGCCACACGACTGTGACTGATATGACGGGTTGGTTTGGACCCCCCCCAAAAAAGAAGCAATTAATCTCTCCTTGCACAAACTGGCTCTACAGAGGCAAGATGTCCACCTCATCTTCACCCTCCGATATATCACCGTGTACATCCCCCTCCTCACAGATTATCAATTCGTCCCCACTGGAATCCACCATCTCAGCTCCCTGTGTACTTTGTGGAGGCAATTGCTGCTGGTCAATGTCTCCGCGGAGGAATTGATTATAATTCATTTTAATGAACATCATCTTCTCCACATTTTCTGGATGTAACCTCGTACGCCGATTGCTGACAAGGTGAGCGGCGGCACTAAACACTCTTTCGGAGTACACACTTGTGGGAGGGCAACTTAGGTAGAATAAAGCCAGTTTGTGCAAGGGCCTCCAAATTGCCTCTTTTTCCTGCCAGTATAAGTACGGACTGTGTGACGTGCCTACTTGGATGCGGTCACTCATATAATCCTCCACCATTCTATCAATGTTGAGAGAATCATATGCAGTGACAGTAGACGACATGTCCGTAATCGTTGTCAGGTCCTTCAGTCCGGACCAGATGTCAGCATCAGCAGTCGCTCCAGACTGCCCTGCATCACCGCCAGCGGGTGGGCTCGGAATTCTGAGCCTTTTCCTCGCACCCCCAGTTGCGGGAGAATGTGAAGGAGGAGATGTTGACAGGTCGCGTTCCGCTTGACTTGACAATTTTGTCACCAGCAGGTCTTTCAACCCCAGCAGACCTGTGTCTGCCGGAAAGAGAGATCCAAGGTAGGCTTTAAATCTAGGATCGAGCACGGTGGCCAAAATGTAGTGCTCTGATTTCAACAGATTGACCACCCGTGAATCCTTGTTAAGCGAATTAAGGGCTGCATCCACAAGTCCCACATGCCTAGCGGAATCGCTCCGTGTTAGCTCCTTCTTCAATGCCTCCAGCTTCTTCTGCAAAAGCCTGATGAGGGGAATGACCTGACTCAGGCTGGCAGTGTCTGAACTGACTTCACGTGTGGCAAGTTCAAAGGGCATCAGAACCTTGCACAACGTTGAAATCATTCTCCACTGCACTTGAGACAGGTGCATTCCATCTCCTATATCGTGCTCAATTGTATAGGCTTGAATGGCCTTTTGCTGCTCCTCCAACCTCTGAAGCATATAGAGGGTTGAATTCCACCTCGTTACCACTTCTTGCTTCAGATGATGGCAGGGCAGGTTCAGTAGTTTTTGGTGGTGCTCCAGTCTTCTGTACGTGGTGCCTGTACGCCGAAAGTGTCCCGCAATTTTTCTGGCCACCGACAGCATCTCTTGCACGCCCCTGTCGTTTTTTAAAAAATTCTGCACCACCAAATTCAAGGTATGTGCAAAACATGGGACGTGCTGGAATTTGCCCATATTTAATGCACACACAATATTGCTGGCGTTGTCCGATGCCACAAATCCACAGGAGAGTCCAATTGGGGTAAGCCATTCCGCGATGATCTTCCTCAGTTGCCGTAAGAGGTTTTCAGCTGTGTGCGTATTCTGGAAAGCGGTGATACAAAGCGTAGCCTGCCTAGGAAAGAGTTGGCGTTTGCGAGATGCTGCTACTGGTGCCGCCGCTGCTGTTCTTGCGGCGGGAGTCCATACATCTACCCAGTGGGCTGTCACAGTCATATAGTCCTGACCCTGCCCTGCTCCACTTGTCCACATGTCCGTGGTTAAGTGGACATTGGGTACAACTGCATTTTTTAGGACACTGGTGAGTCTTTTTCTGACGTCCGTGTACATTCTCGGTATCGCCTGCCTAGAGAAGTGGAACCTAGATGGTATTTGGTAACGGGGGCACACTGCCTCAATAAATTGTCTAGTTCCCTGTGAACTAACGGCGGATACCGGACGCACGTCTAACACCAACATAGTTGTCAAGGACTCAGTTATCCGCTTTGCAGTAGGATGACTGCTGTGATATTTCATCTTCCTCGCAAAGGACTGTTGAACAGTCAATTGCTTACTGGAAGTAGTACAAGTGGGCTTACGACTTCCCCTCTGGGATGACCATCGACTCCCAGCGGCAACAACAGCAGCGCCAGCAGCAGTAGGCGTTACACGCAAGGATGCATCGGAGGAATCACAGGCAGGAGAGGACTCGTCAGACTTGCCAGTGACATGGCCTGCAGGACTATTGGCATTCCTGGGGAAGGAGGAAATTGACACTGAGGGAGTTGGTGGGGTGGTTTGCGTGAGCTTGGTTACAAGAGGAAGGGATTTACTGGTCAGTGGACTGCTTCCGCTGTCACCCAAAGTTTTTGAACTTGTCACTGACTTATTATGAATGCGCTGCAGGTGACGTATAAGGGAGGATGTTCCGAGGTGGTTAACGTCCTTACCCCTACTTATTACAGCTTGACAAAGGGAACACACGGCTTGACACCTGTTGTCCGCATTTCTGGTGAAATACCTCCACACCGAAGAGCTGATTTTTTTGGTATTTTCACCTGGCATGTCAACGGCCATATTCCTCCCACGGACAACAGGTGTCTCCCCGGGTGCCTGACTTAAACAAACCACCTCACCATCAGAATCCTCCTGGTCAATTTCCTCCCCAGCGCCAGCAACACCCATATCCTCCTCATCCTGGTGTACTTCAACACTGACATCTTCAATCTGACTATCAGGAACTGGACTGCGGGTGCTCCTTCCAGCACTTGCAGGGGGCATGCAAATAGTGGAAGGCGCATGCTCTTCACGTCCAGTGTTGGGAAGGTCAGGCATCGCAAACGACACAATTGGACTCTCCTTGTGGATTTGGGATTTCAAAGAACGCACAGTTCTTTGCGGTGCTTTTGCCAGCTTGAGTCTTTTCAGTTTTCTAGCGAGAGGCTGAGTGCTTCCATCCTCATGTGAAGCTGAACCACTAGCCATGAACATAGGCCAGGGCCTCAGCCGTTCCTTGCCACTCCGTGTGGTAAATGGCATATTGGCAAGTTTACGCTTCTCCTCCGACAATTTTATTTTAGGTTTTGGAGTCCTTTTTTTTCTGATATTTGGTGTTTTGGATTTGACATGCTCTGTACTATGACATTGGGCATCGGCCTTGGCAGACGACGTTGCTGGCATTTCATCGTCTCGGCCATGACTAGTGGCAGCAGCTTCAGCACGAGGTGGAAGTGGATCTTGATCTTTCCCTAATTTTGGAACCTCAACTTTTTTGTTCTCCATATTTTATAGGCAGAACTAAAAGGCACCTCAGGTAAACAATGGAGATGGATGGATTGGATACTAGTATACAATTATGGACGGACTGCCACGGTTAGGTGGTATAAAAAAACCACGGTTAGGTGGTATATATTATAATAATAATACAATTATGGATGGACGGACTGCCTGCCGACTGCCGACACAGAGGTAGCCACAGCCGTGAACTACCGCACTGTACACTGGTTGATAAAGAGATAGTAGTATACTCGTAACAACTAGTATGACACTATGACGACGGTATAAAGAATGAAAAAAAAACCACGGTTAGGTGGTATATATTATAATAATAATACAATTATGGATGGACGGACTGCCTGCCGAGTGCCGACACAGAGGTAGCCACAGCCGTGAACTACCGCACTGTACACTGGTTGATAAAGAGATAGTAGTATACTCGTAACAACTAGTATGACACTATGACGGTATAAAGAATGAAAAAAAAACCACGGTTAGGTGGTATATATTATAATAATAATACAATTATGGATGGACGGACTGCCTGCCGACTGCCGACACAGAGGTAGCCACAGCCGTGAACTACCGCACTGTACACTGGTTGATAAAGAGATAGTAGTATACTCGTAACAACTAGTATGACACTATGACGACGGTATAAAGAAAGAAAAAAAAATACCACAGTTAGGTGGTATATATTATAATAATAATACAATTATGGATGGACGGACTGCCTGCCGACTGCCGACACAGAGGTAGCCACAGCCGTGAACTACCGCACTGTACACTGGTTGATAAAGAGATAGTAGTATACTCGTAACAACTAGTATGACACTATGACGGTATAAAGAATGAAAAAAAAACCACGGTTAGGTGGTATATATTATAATAATAATACAATTATGGATGGACGGACTGCCTGCCGACTGCCGACACAGAGGTAGCCACAGCCGTGAACTACCGCACTGTACACTGGTTGATAAAGAGATAGTAGTATACTCGTAACAACTAGTATGACACTATGACGACGGTATAAAGAAAGAAAAAAAAATACCACAGTTAGGTGGTATATATTATAATAATAATACAATTATGGATGGACGGACTGCCTGCCGACTGCCGACACAGAGGTAGCCACAGCCGTGAACTACCGCACTGTACACTGGTTGATAAAGAGATAGTAGTATACTCGTAACAACTAGTATGACACTATGACGACGGTATAAAGAATGAAAAAAAAACCACGGTTAGGTGGTATATATTATAATAATAATACAATTATGGATGGACGGACTGCCTGCCGACTGCCGACACAGAGGTAGCCACAGCCGTGAACTACCGCACTGTACACTGGTTGATAAAGAGATAGTAGTATACTCGTAACAACTAGTATGACACTATGACGACGGTATAAAGAAAGAAAAAAAAATACCACAGTTAGGTGGTATATATTATAATAATAATACAATTATGGATGGACGGACTGCCTGCCGACTGCCGACACAGAGGTAGCCACAGCCGTGAACTACCGCACTGTACACTGGTTGATAAAGAGATAGTAGTATACTCGTAACAACTAGTATGACACTATGACGACGGTATAAAGAAAGAAAAAAAAATACCACAGTTAGGTGGTATATATTATAATAATAATACAATTATGGATGGACGGACTGCCTGCCGACTGCCGACACAGAGGTAGCCACAGCCGTGAACTACCGCACTGTACACTGGTTGATAAAGAGATAGTAGTATACTCGTAACAACTAGTATGACACTATGACGACGGTATAAAGAATGAAAAAAAAACCACGGTTAGGTGGTATATATTATAATAATAATACAATTATGGATGGACGGACTGCCTGCCGACTGCCGACACAGAGGTAGCCACAGCCGTGAACTACCGCACTGTACACTGGTTGATAAAGAGATAGTAGTATACTCGTAACAACTAGTATGACACTATGACGACGGTATAAAGAATGAAAAAAAAACCACGGTTAGGTGGTATATATTATAATAATAATACAATTATGGATGGACGGACTGCCTGCCGACTGCCGACACAGAGGTAGCCACAGCCGTGAACTACCGCACTGTACACTGGTTGATAAAGAGATAGTAGTATACTCGTAACAACTAGTATGACACTATGACGGTATAAAGAATGAAAAAAAAACCACGGTTAGGTGGTATATATTATAATAATAATACAATTATGGATGGACGGACTGCCTGCCGACTGCCGACACAGAGGTAGCCACAGCCGTGAACTACCGCACTGTACACTGGTTGATAAAGAGATAGTAGTATACTCGTAACAACTAGTATGACACTATGACGACGGTATAAAGAAAGAAAAAAAAATACCACGGTTAGGTGGTATATATTGTAATACAATTATGGATGGACGGACTGCCTGCCGAGTTCCGACTGCCGACACAGAGGTAGCCACAGCCGTGAACTACCGCACTGTACTGTGTCTGCTGCTAATATAGACTGGTTGATAAAGAGATAGTATACAATACATACAACAATATACTACTATACTGGTGGTCAGGCACTGGTCACCACTAGTCACACTGGCAGTGGCACTCCTGCAGCAAAAGTGTGCACTGTTTAATTTTAAATTAATATAATATTATGTACTCCTGGGGGCTCCTGCTATAACAACCTGCAGTGCTCCCCAGTCTCCCCCACAATTATTATAAGCTTTGCCTTTTATACATTGATGTGCAGCACACTGGGCTGAGCTGAGTGCACACAGACTGAGTCACACTGTGTGACTCGCTGCTGCTGTGTATCGTTTTTTTTCAGGCAGAGAACGGATATAGCAGAGAACGGATATATTATATTAAAATAAATAAAAGTTAACTAACAACAACTGTACTGGTCACTGTGGTAAACTCTGTCTGACTCTGCACAATCTCTCTCTCTCTTCTAATCTAATTTCTAATGGAGAGGACGCCAGCCACGTCCTCTCCCTATCATTCTCAATGCACGTGTGAAAATGGCGGCGACGCGCGGCTCCTTATATAGAATCCGAGTCTCGCGAGAATCCGACAGCGTCATGATGACGTTCGGGCGCGCTCGGGTTAACCGAGCAAGGCGGGAGGATCCGAGTCTGCTCGGACCCGTAAAAAAAACATGAAGTTCGTGCGGGTTCGGTTTCAGAGAAACCGAACCCGCTCATCTCTAGAGAACACGTTTGTAAAATTCTACAAATTTGATACCCTGGCTAAGGAGGACCTGGAGTTCTCTCATTCGGTGCTGCAGAGTTATCCGCACTCTCCCGCCCGTTTGGGAGCTTTGGTATAATCCCCATGGTCCTGACGGAGTCCCCAGCATCCACTTAGGACGTCAGAGAAAATAAGAATTTACTCACCGGTAATTCTATTTCTCGTAGTCCGTAGTGGATGCTGGGCGCCCATCCCAAGTGCGGATTGCCTGCAATACTTGTACATAGTTATTGTTACAAAAATCGGGTTATTATTGTTCTGAGCCATCTTTTCAGAGGCTCCGCTGTTATCATGCTGTTAACTGGGTTCAGATCACAAGTTGTACAGTGTGATTGGTGTGGCTGGTATGAGTCTTACCCGGGATTCAAAATCCTTCCTTATTGTGTACGCTCGTCCGGGCACAGTATCCTAACTGAGGCTTGGAGGAGGGTCATAGGGGGAGGAGCCAGTACACACCACCTAGTGGTCAAACTTTTAATTTTTGTGCCCTGTCTCCTGCGGAGCCGCTATTCCCCATGGTCCTGACGGAGTCCCCAGCATCCACTACGGACTACGAGAAATAGAATTACCGGTGAGTAAATTCTTATTTTTTACTGAACAGGATTACCAGCACTGAATCAGTTATCACCCAATATAATATACATGCCGCTGTGTAACAACAAATACACTTGTTTCTTTATTACTTTATTCAACTATATACATTTACCTTTGTGTTTAATATATCACTTATTTATCTTACATACTTTACTGTACTTAATAAAGGTTATATATTATTTATTAGTGCACAAACAGGACAGCACTTTCTCTTCTTTGCTGTTTTATTATTGCAAAACCCATGTCACCTCTAGTAATCCCACGTGAGCGTCCATGTCACCTCTAGTAATCCCACGTGAGCGTCCATGTCACCTCTAGCAATCCCACGTGAGCGTCCATGTCACCTCTAGCAATCCCACATGAGCGTCCATGTCACCTCTAGTAATCCCACGTGAGCGTCCATGTCACCTCTAGTAATCCCACGTGAGCGTCCATGTCACCTCTAGTAATCCCACATGAGCGTCCATGTCACCTCTAGTAATCCCTCATGAGCATCCATGTTGGTCACTAAGACAATACAGAAGGAAACTATAGGTCCGTAAGACAATACAGTAGAAAACTATAAGTCATTAGGACAAAGTAAGAAGCTGTAGGTTAATAAAACAATACAGTAGGAAACTAGGTCAGTAAGACAATACAGTAGGATTAGGAAATGATAGGTCAGTAAGACAATACAGAAGGAAACTAGGTCAGTAAGACAATACAGTAGGAAACTAGGTCAGTAAGACAATACAGTAGGAAACTAGGTCAGTAAGACAATACAGAAGGAAACTAGGTCAGTAAGACAATACAGTAGGAAACTATACATCAGTAAGACAATACATTAAGAAACTATAGGTCAGTAAGACAATACAGTAAGAAACTATAGGTCAGTAAGACAATACAGTAAGAAACTATAGGTCAGTAAGACAATAAAGTAAGAAACAATAGGTCAGTAAGACAATACAGTAAGAAACAATAGGTCAGTAAGACAATACAGTAGGAAACTAAGTCATTAGGACAAAGTAAGAAGCTGTAGGTTAATAAGACAATACAGTAGGATTAGGAAATGAAAGGTCAGTAAGACAATACAGTAGGAAACTATAAGACAATACAATAAGAAACTATAGGTCAGTAAGACAATACAGTAAGAAACTATAGGTCAGTAAGACAATACAGAAGGAAACTATAGGTAATTAAGACAATACAAAAGGAAACTATAGGCCAGTAAGACAATACAGAAGGAAACTATAGGTCAGTAAGACAATACAGTAGGAAACTGTAGGTCAGTAAGACAATACAGTAGGAAACTAGGTCAGTAAAACAATACTGTAAAAACTATACGTCAGTAAAACAATACAGTAAGAAACTATAGGTCAGTAAGACAATACAGAAGAAACTATAGGTCAGTAAGACAATATGGAAGGAAACTATAGTTCAAGTTAGACAATACAGTAACAAACTATAGGTCAGTAAGACAATACATTAAGAAACTATAGGTAATTAAGACAATACAAAAGGAAACTTTAGGTCAGTAATACAACACAGTAAGAAACTATAGGTCAGTAAGACAATACAGTAGGAAACTATAGGTCAGTAAGACAATACAGTAGGAAACTATAGGTCACTAAGACAATACAGTAGGAAACTATAGGTCACTAAGACAATACAGTAGGAAACTATAGGTCAGTAAGACAATACAGTAGGAAACTATAGGTCACTAAGACAATACAGTAGGAAACTATAGGTCACTAAGACAATACAGTAGGAAACTATAGGTCACTAAGACAATACAGTAGGAAACTATAGGTCACTAAGACAATACAGTAGGAAACTATAGGTCACTAAGACAACACAGTAGGAAACTATAGGTCACTATGACAATACAGATGAAACTAAGTCTGTAATACAATACAGTAAACTATAGGTTATTAAGACAATACAGTAGAAAACTGTAGGTCAGTAAGACAATACAGTAGGATTAGGAAATAGGTCAGTTACACAATACAATAAGAAACTATAGGTCAGAAAGACAATACAGTAGGAAACTGTAGGTCAGTAATACAATACAGTAGGAAACTACGTCAGTAAAACAATACAGTAAAAAACTATACGTCAGTAAGACAATACAGTAAGAAACTATAGGTCAGTAAGACAATATGGAAGGAAACTATAAATAAGTAAGACATTACAGTTTGAAACTATAGGTCATTTATAGGTCAGTAAGATAATGAAGTAGGAAACGATAGGTCAGTAAGACAATACAGTAAGAAACTATTGGTCAGTAAGACAGTGCAGAAGAAACTATAGGTCACTAAGACAATACAGTAGAAACCTATAAGTCAGTAAGGCAATACATTAAGAAACTAGGTCAGTAAGACAATGTAGGAAACTGTAGGTCAGTAAGACAATACAGTAGGAATCTGTAGGTCAGTAAAACAATACAAAAGGAAACTAGGTCAGTAAGACAATACAGTAGGAAACTATAGGTCAGTAAGACAATACAGTAGGAAACTATAGGTCAGTAAGACAATACAGTAGGAAACTGTAGGTCAGTAAGACAATACAGTAGGAATCTGTAGGTCAGTAAAACAATACAAAAATAACTATAGGTCAGTAAGACAATACAGTAGGAAACTATAGGTCAGTAAGACAATACATTAAGGAACTATAGGTCAGTAAGACAATACATTAAGGAACTATAGGTCAGTAAGACAATATGGAAGAAGGCTAGTTCAGTAAGACAATACAGTATGAAACTAGGTCAGTAAAACAATACAGTAATAAACTATACATCAGTAAGACAATACAGTAAGAAACTGTAGGTCAGTAAGACAATACAGTAAGAAACTATAGGTCAGTAAGACAATATGGAAGAAGGCTAGTTCAGTAAGACAATACAGTATGAAACTATAGGTCAGTAAGACAATACAGTAGGAAACTATAGGTCAGTTAGACAATACATTAAGAAACTATCGGTCAATAAGACAATATAGTAAGAAACTATAGGTCAGTAGGACAATACATTAAGAAACTATAGGTCATTAAGACAATACAGAAGGAAACTATAGGTAATTAAGACAATACAAAAGCAAACTTTAGGTCAGTAATACAATACAGTATGAAACTATAGATCACTAAGACAATACAGTAAAAACTATAGGTCAGTAAGACAATCCATTAAGAAACTATAGGCCAGTAAGACAATACAGTAGGAAACTATAGGCCATTAAGACATTATGGAAGGAAACTATAGGTCAGTAAGGCAACACAGTAGATAACTATAGGTCAGTAAGGTAATACATTAGAAAAATACAGTAATAAACTATAGGTCTGTTAGACAATAGAGTAAGAAACTATAGGTCATTAAGACAATACAGTAGAATTAGGAAATGATAGATCAGTTAGACAATACAGTAATAAACTATAGGTCAGAAAGACAATACAGTAGTAATATATAGGTCAGTAAGATAATGAAGTAGGCAACTATAGGTCAGTAAGACATTACAGTAAGAAACTATAGGTCATGAAGTCAATACAGTAAGAAGCTAGGTCAGTAAAACAATACAGTAA
Source organism: Pseudophryne corroboree (assembly GCF_028390025.1). NCBI lineage: Eukaryota > Metazoa > Chordata > Amphibia > Anura > Myobatrachidae > Pseudophryne > Pseudophryne corroboree. Next base: position 1,148,542 of record NW_026967520.1, on the reverse strand, counting down.
GAAACTGTAGGTCAGATAGATAATACAGTAAGAAACTATAGGTCAGTAAGACAATATAGAAGGAGACTAGGTCAGTAAGACAATACAGTAGGAAACTATAGGTCAGTAAGACAATACAGTAGGAAACTATAGGTCAGTAAGACAATACAGAAGAAACTATTGGTCAGTAAGACAATACAGTAGGAGACTAGGTCAGTAAGACAATACAGTAGGAAACTATAGGTCAGTAAGACAATACAGTAAGAAACTATAGGTCATTAAAAAACTATAGGTTAGTAAGACAATACAGAAGGAAACTATAGATCAGTAAGGCAATACAGAAGGAAACTATAGGTCAGTAAGACAATAGAGTAGGAAACTATAGGTCGGTAAGACAATACAGTAGGAAACTATAGGTCGGTAAGACAATACAGTAGGAAACTATAGGTCAGTAAGACAATACATTAAGGAACTATAGGTCAGTAAGACAATACAGAAGGAAACTAGATCAGTAAGACAATACATTAGAAAACTATAGTACAGTAAGACAATACAGTAGGAAACTATAGGTCAGTAAGAAACTATAGGTCAGTAAGACAATACATTAAGGAACTATAGGTCCGTAAGACAATACATTAAGGAACTATATGTCAGTAAGACAATATAGAAGGAAACTATAGGTAGGTAAGATATTACAGTAAAACTATAGGTTGTTAAGTGAATCCAGTAGGAAATTATAGGTCAGTAAGACAATACAGTAGGAAACTTTAGGTCACTAAGACAATACCACAGGAGACTATAGGTTAGTTAGACAATACAGAAGAAACAAAGTCTGTAAGACAATACAGTAGGAATCTATAGGTCAGTAAGACAATACAGTAAGAAACTAGGTCAGTAAGACTACATTAAGAAACTATGGGTCAGTATTACAATACAGTAGGAAACTAGGTCAGTAAGACAATACAGTAGGAAACTATAGGTCAGTAAGACAATACAGTAGGAGACTAGGTCAGTAAGACAATACAGTAGGAGACTAGGTCAGTAAGACAATACAGTAGGAAACTAGGTCAGTAAGACAATACAGTAGGATTAGGAAATCATAGGTCATTAAGACAAAACTGTAAGAAACTATAGGTCAGTAAGACAATACAGTAGGAAACTTTAGGTCATTAAGACAATACAGTAGGAAACTATACATCAGTAAGACAATACAGGAATAAAAGTATAGGTCAGTAAGACAATACAGTAGGAAACTATAAGTAAGACAATCCAGTAAGAAACTATAGGCCAGTAAGACATTACAGTAGGAAACTATAGGTCAGTAAGACAATACAGAAGCAACTATAGGTCAGTAAGACAATATGGAAGGAAACTATAGGTCAATAATCAATACAGTAAGAAACTATAAGTCAGTAAGACAATACAGTAAGAAGCTATAGGTCATTAAGACAATACAGTAAGAAACTGTAGGTCAGTAAGACAATGCAGTAGTAATATATAGGTCAGTAAGATAATGAAGTAGGAAACTATATGTCAGTAAGACATTACAGTAAGAAACTATAGGTCAGTAAGTCAATACAGTAAGAAACTGTAGGTCAGATTGATAATACAGTAAGAAACTATAGGTCAGTAAGACAATATAGAAGGAGACTAGGTCAGTAAGACAATACAGAAGGAAATTATAGGTAAGCTAATACCTTAATAAACTATAGGCCAGTAAGACAATACAGAAGGAGACTAGGTCAGTAAGACAATACAGTAGGCATCAATAGGTCAGTAAGACAATACAGTAAGAAACTATAGGTCAGTAAGACAATACATTAAGGAACTATAGGTCAGTAAGACAATACATTAAGAAACTATAGGTCAGTAAGACAATACATTAAGAAACTATAGGTCAGTAAGACAATACATTAAGAAACTATAGGTCAGTAAGACAATACATTAAGGAACTATAGGTCAGTAAGACAATACAGAAGGAAACTATAGGTCAGTAAGGCAATAGAGTAGGAAACTATAGGTCAGTAAGACAATACATTAAGGAACTATTTGTCAGTAAGACAATACAGAAGGAAACTAGGTCAGTAAGACAATACATTAGGAAACTATAAGTCAGTAAGACAATACAGTAAGAAACTATAGGTCAGTAAGACAATACAGTAAGAAACTTTAGGTCACTAAGACAATACCACAGGAGACTATAGGTTAGTAAGACAATACAGAAGAAACAGTCTGTAAGACAATACAGTAGGAATCTATAGGTCAGTAAGACAATACATTAAGAAACTATAGGTCAGTAAGACAATACATTAAGGAACTATAGGTCAGTAAGACAATACAGAAGGAAACTATAGGTCAGTAAGGCAATAGAGTAGGAAACTATAGGTCAGTAAGACAATACATTAAGGAACTATTTGTCAGTAAGACAATACAGAAGGAAACTAGGTCAGTAAGACAATACATTAGGAAACTATAAGTCAGTAAGACAATACAGTAAGAAACTATAGGTCAGTAAGACAATACAGTAAGAAACTTTAGGTCACTAAGACAATACCACAGGAGACTATAGGTTAGTAAGACAATACAGAAGAAACAGTCTGTAAGACAATACAGTAGGAATCTATAGGTCAGTAAGACAATACAGTAAGAAACTATAGGTCATTAAGACAATGCAGTAAGAAACTGTAGGTCAGTAAGACAATACATTAAGAAACTATAGGTCAGTAAGACAATACAGTAAGAAACTATAGGTCAGTAAGACAATACAGTAAGAAACAATAGGTCAGTAAGACAATACAGTAAGAAACAATAGGTCAGTAAGACAATACAGTAAGAAACAATAGGTCAGTAAGACAATACAGTAGGAAACTAAGTCATTAGGACAAAGTAAGAAGCTGTAGGTTAATAAGACAATACAGTAGGATTAGGAAATGAAAGGTCAGTAAGACAATACAGTAGGAAACTATAAGACAATACAATAAGAAACTATAGGTCAGTAAGACAATACAGTAAGAAACTATAGGTCAGAAAGACAATACAGTAAGAAACAATAGGTCAGTAAGACAATACAGAAGGAAATTATAGGTAATTAAGACAATACAAAAGGAAACTATAGGCCAGTAAGACAATACAGAAGGAAACTATAGGTCAGTAAGACAATACAGTAGGAAACTGTAGGTCAGTAAGACAATACAGTAGGAAACTAGGTCAGTAAAACAATACTGTAAAAACTATACGTCAGTAAAACAATACAGTAAGAAACTATAGGTCAGTAAGACAATACAGAAGAAACTATAGGTCAGTAAGACAATATGGAAGGAAACTATAGTTCAAGTTAGAAAATACAGTAACAAACTATAGGTCAGTAAGACAATACATTAAGAAACTATAGGTAATTAAGACAATACAAAAGGAAACTTTAGGTCAGTAATACAACACAGTAGGAAACTATAGGTCACTAAGACAATACAGTAGGAAACTATAGGTCAGTAAGACAATACAGTAGGAAACTATAGGTCAGTAAGACAATACAGTAGGAAACTATAGGTCACTAAGACAATACAGTAGGAAACTATAGGTCACTAAGACAATACAGTAGGAAACTATAGGTCAGTAAGACAATACAGTAGGAAACTATAGGTCACTAAGACAATACAGTAGGAAACTATAGGTCACTAAGACAATACAGTAGGAAATTATAGGTCACTAAGACAATACAGTAGGAAACTATAGGTCACTAAGACAATATAGTAGGAAACTATAGGTCACTAAGACAACACAGTAGGAAACTATAGGTCACTATGACAATACAGATGAAACTAAGTCTGTAATACAATACAGTAAAACTATAGGTTATTAAGACAATACAGTAGAAAACTGTAGGTCAGTAAGACAATACAGTAGGATTAGGAAATAGGTCAGTTACACAATACAATAAGAAACTATAGGTCAGAAAGACAATACAGTAGGAAACTGTAGGTCAGTAATACAATACAGTAGGAAACTACGTCAGTAAAACAATACAGTAAAAAACTATACGTCAGTAAGACAATACAGTAAGAAACTATAGGTCAGTAAGACAATATGGAAGGAAACTATAAATAAGTAAGACATTACAGTTTGAAACTATAGGTCATTTATAGGTCAGTAAGATAATGAAGTAGGAAACGATAGGTCAGTAAGACAATACAGTAAGAAACTATAGGTCAGTAAGACAATATGGAAGGAAACTATAAATAAGTAAGACATTACAGTTTGAAACTATAGGTCATTTATAGGTCAGTAAGATAATGAAGTAGGAAACTATAGGTCAGTAAAACAATACAGTAAGAAACTGTAGGTCAGATAGATAATACAGTAAGAAACTATAGGTCAGTAAGACAATATAGAAGGAGACTAGGTCAGTAAGACAATACAGTAGGAAACTATAGGTCAGTAAGACAATACAGTAGGAAACTATAGGTCAGTAAGACAATACAGAAGAAACTATTGGTCAGTAAGACAATACAGTAGGAGACTAGGTCAGTAAGACAATACAGTAGGAAACTATAGGTCAGTAAGACAATACAGTAAGAAACTATAGGTCATTAAAAAACTATAGGTTAGTAAGACAATACATTAAGGAACTATAGGTCAGTAAGACAATACAGAAGGAAACTATAGATCAGTAAGGCAATACAGAAGGAAACTATAGGTCAGTAAGACAATAGAGTAGGAAACTATAGGTCAGTAAGACAATACATTAAGGAACTATAGGTCAGTAAGACAATACAGAAGGAAACTAGGTCAGTAAGACAATACATTAGAAAACTATAGTACAGTAAGACAATACAGTAGGAAACTATAGGTCAGTAAGAAACTATAGGTCAGTAAGACAATACATTAAGGAACTATAGGTCCGTAAGACAATACATTAAGGAACTATATGTCAGTAAGACAATATAGAAGGAAACTATAGGTAGGTAAGATATTACAGTAAAACTATAGGTCGTTAAGTGAATCCAGTAGGAAATTATAGGTCAGTAAGACAATACAGTAGGAAACTTTAGGTCACTAAGACAATACCACAGGAGACTATAGGTTAGTTAGACAATACAGAAGAAACAAAGTCTGTAAGACAATACAGTAGGAATCTATAGGTCAGTAAGACAATACAGTAAGAAACTAGGTCAGTAAGACTACATTAAGAAACTATGGGTCAGTATTACAATACAGTAGGAAACTAGGTCAGTAAGACAATACAGTAGGAAACTATAGGTCAGTAAGACAATACAGTAGGAGACTAGGTCAGTAAGACAATACAGTAGGAAACTAGGTCAGTAAGACAATACAGTAGGATTAGGAAATGATAGGTCATTAAGACAAAACTGTAAGAAACTATAGGTCAGTAAGACAATACAGTAGGAAACTATACATCAGTAAGACAATACAGGAATAAAAGTATAGGTCAGTAAGACAATACAGTAGGAAACTATAAGTAAAACAATCCAGTAAGAAACTATAGGCCAGTAAGACATTACAGTAGGAAACTATAGGTCAGTAAGACAATACAGAAGCAACTATAGGTCAGTAAGACAATATGGAAGGAAACTATAGGTCAATAATCAATACAGTAAGAAACTATAAGTCAGTAAGACAATACAGTAAGAAGCTATAGGTCATTAAGACAATACAGTAAGAAACTGTAGGTCAGTAAGACAATGCAGTAGTAATATATAGGTCAGTAAGATAATGAAGTAGGAAACTATAGGTCAGTAAGACATTACAGTAAGAAACTATAGGTCAGTAAGTCAATACAGTAAGAAACTGTAGGTCAGATTGATAATACAGTAAGAAACTATAGGTCAGTAAGACAATATAGAAGGAGACTAGGTCAGTAAGACAATACAGAAGGAAATTATAGGTAAGCTAATACCTTAATAAACTATAGGCCAGTAAGACAATACAGAAGGAGACTAGGTCAGTAAGACAACACAGTAGGCATCAATAGGTCAGTAAGACAATACAGTAAGAAACTAGAGGTCAGTAAGACAATACATTAAGGAACTATAGGTCAGTAAGGCAATACATTAAGAAACTATAGGTCAGTAAGACAATACATTAAGAAACTATAGGTCAGTAAGACAATACATTAAGAAACTATAGGTCAGTAAGACAATACATTAAGGAACTATAGGTCAGTAAGACAATACAGAAGGAAACTATAGGTCAGTAAGGCAATAGAGTAGGAAACTATAGGTCAGTAAGACAATACATTAAGGAACTATTTGTCAGTAAGACAATACAGAAGGAAACTAGGTCAGTAAGACAATACATTAGGAAACTATAAGTCAGTAAGACAATACAGTAAGAAACTATAGGTCAGTAAGACAATACAGTAAGAAACTTTAGGTCACTAAGACAATACCACAGGAGACTATAGGTTAGTAAGACAATACAGAAGAAACAGTCTGTAAGACAATACAGTAGGAATCTATAGGTCAGTAAGACAATACATTAAGAAACTATAGGTCAGTAAGACAATACATTAAGAAACTATAGGTCAGTAAGGCAATACATTAAGAAACTATAGGTCAGTAAGACAATACATTAAGAAACTATAGGTCAGTAAGACAATACATTAAGGAACTATAGGTCAGTAAGACAATACAGAAGGAAACTATAGGTCAGTAAGGCAATAGAGTAGGAAACTATAGGTCAGTAAGAAACTATAGGTCAGTAAGACAATACATTAAGGAACTATTTGTCAGTAAGACAATACAGAAGGAAACTAGGTCAGTAAGACAATACATTAGGAAACTATAAGTCAGTAAGACAATACAGTAAGAAACTATAGGTCAGTAAGACAATACAGTAAGAAACTTTAGGTCACTAAGACAATACCACAGGAGACTATAGATTAGTAAGACAATACAGAAGAAACAGTCTGTAAGACAATACAGTAGGAATCTATAGGTCAGTAAGACAATACATTAAGAAACTATAGGTCATTAAGACAATGCAGTAAGAAACTGTAGGTCAGTAAGACAATACATTAAGAAACTATAGGTCAGTATGACAATACAGAAGGAGATTAGGTCAGTAAAACAATACAGAAGGAAACTATAGGTAAGTAAGACAACACAGTAGGAAACTGTAGGTCAGTAAGACAATATAGTAGGATTAGGAAATTATAGGTCAGTAAGACAATACAGTAAGAAACTAGGTCAGTAAGACAATACAGTAGGAAAGTGTAGGTTAGTAAGACAATACAGTAGGAAACTATAGGTCAGTAAGACAATACAGTGGGAAACTATAGGTCAGTAAGACAATACAGTAGGAAACTAGGTCAGTAAGACAATAAAGTAGGAAAGTGTAGGTTAGTAAGACAATACAGTAGGAAACTACATCAGTAAGACAATACAGGAATGATACTATAGCTTAGTAATACAATACAGTAGGAAACTATAGGCCACTAAGACAATACAGTAGGAAACTATAGGTCACTAAGACAATACAGAAGAAACTATAGGTCATTAAGACAATACAGTAAGAAACTATAGGTCTGTAAGACAATACAGTAAGAAACTATAGGTCATTAAGACAATGCAGTAAGAAACTGTATGTCAGTAAGACAATACATTAAGAAACTATAGGTCAGTATGACAATACAGAAGGAGATTAGGTCAGTAAAACAATACAGAAGGAAACTATAGGTAAGTAAGACAACACAGTAGGAAACTGTAGGTCAGTAAGACAATACAGTAGGATTAGGAAATGATAGGTCAGTAAGACAATACAGTAAGAAACTAGGTCAGTAAGACAATACAGTAGGAAAGTGTAGGTTAATAAGACAATACAGTAGGAAACTATAGGTCAGTAAGACAATACAGTGGGAAACTATAGGTCAGTAAGACAATACAGTAGGAAACTATAGGTCATTAAGACAATACAGTAAGAAACTATAGGTCAGTAAGACAATTCAGAAGAAAACTATAGGTAGGTAAGATATTACAGTAAGGAATTATAGGTTGTTAAGAGAATCCAGTAGGAAATTATAGGTCAGTAAGACAATACAGTAGGAAAGTTTAGGTCACTAAGACAATGCCACAGGAGACTATAGGTAAGTAAGACAATACAGAAGAAACAATAAGTCTGTAAGACAATACAGTAGGAAACTATAGGTCAATAAGACAATACATAAGAAACTATAGGTCAGTAAGACAATACAGTAGGAAACTATAGGTCAGTAAGACAACACAGTAGAAAACTATACGTCGATAAGACAATACAGTAGGATTAGGAAATGTTAGGTCAGTAAGACAATACAGTAAGAAACTATAGGTCGTTAAGAGAATCCAGTAGAAAATTATAGGTCAGTAAGACAATACAGTAGGAAACTTTAGGTCACTAAGACAATACCACAGGAGACTATAGGTTAGTAAGACAACACAGTAGGATTAGGAAATGATAGGTCAGTAAGACGATACAGTAGGATTAGGAAATGATAGGTCAGTAAGACAATACAGTAAGAAACTATAGGTCACTAAGACAATACCACAGGAGACTATAGGTCAGTAAGACAATACAGTAGGAAACTAGGTCAGTAAGACAATACAGTAGGAAACTAGGTCAGTAAGACAATACATTAGGAAACTATGGGTCAGTAAGACAATACAGTAGGAAACTAGGTCAGTAAGACAATACAGTAGGAAACTAGGTCAGTAAGAAAATACAGTAGGAAACTATGGGTCAGTAAGACAATACAGTAGGAAACTTTTTAGGTCACTAAGACAATACCACAGGAGACTATAGGTTAGTAAGACAACACAGTAGGATTAGGAAATGATAGGTCAGTAAGACGATACAGTAGGATTAGGAAATGATAGGTCAGTAAGACAATACAGTAGGAAACTATAGGTCAGTAAGAAAATACCTGTCACGATCCGGGTATCTGGACGCCATTACTTACCCTTCAGATGCCTCCTAAGGCGGGCTCAGCGTTCCAGGACCGGATCCCGCTGTTCCTGAGTTTCCACATGCAGAGTGTCAGAGTGGTGTTTTCATCAGCCGCGGCCTCCGCTGTGCCCGCGTGGTTAAATGTGCATCTATCAGCCTGGCGTCTCCTGTCTCCGGTGGCCGGCGCCGCCATTACTGTTTCCCAGACCACATGGATTACAAACCAAACTTCCCTCCAAGTGTCTGCATGGGCGCAGCCATCTTGGATTCTGTCATCTGATAATTTCCACCAATCTGCTGTCTGTATTGTTGAATTGCATAATTGCCTAGCCAACCCCTTCCTTGCTGCAGGTATAAGTAAGCTGTGCCTGAGCAAGGAAGACGTCAGTGCTTTGGTTGTCAAACCTAGTTCCTGTTTGTCTCTCTTCTGTGATTGTCTTCCAGGTTCCAGCTCCTGTCTCAAGACTTCCTCCATAGAGACCCGCACCAGCATTCCACCTGCGGTGTAGCCTGACTCTCCAATCCATCGTGGATTCATCTGTTTCCAGCTACAACATTACCTGCTTCCAGCTCAGCTTCCAGCAGAGTACAGCTTCCCTTAAAGGGCCGGTGTCCTTTCTACACTTTACCACTCTCCACCGGTATTATTATTTCTCCGCTCTCAAGTTCTACATTTCAGTTCATATTTCATCGCTCCCAAGTTCATTTATTATTTAACTGGTTCCAGCCAGTATCCACTCCGTGCTAACAACAGTCTGGTTCCAGCCAGTATCCACAGCAGCTGTTTTACCTTCAGCAACCCAGCTTTTCCTGGAACACCAGCTGGCACAATCCTGGGTTACCTCCATTGCTACAGTCGGGCCTGGTAAGGACTTTCCATCTAGAAGATCATAAGAACTATCTCACACTACCAGTGCCCTGTGGCTCCTGCCATCCTGTAGTACTCAGGAACTGTATTTATTCTTTGCTGACTTTTACGTTTTCTTTTACTGCTGCTGTGTTGCAGAGTTGTCATAATAAACATCATTGACTTTTATCCAAGTTGTTGTGGTCACGCCTTCGGGCAGTTATTATTCATGTTACTTACATGTCCAGGGGTCTGATACAACCTCCCAGGTTCCGGTACATCTCAGCCCCTACAACTGAGGCTGCCTCCCGTCAGCTCAGGCCCTCAGTTGTGACAGTAAGCACTGACCTAATGAATCCAGCCGGAGACCAGGATCAAGCGGCCAGGCCGATGCAAGAACTGGCAGCCCGACTAGAACATCAGGAGGCTGCACAGGGCCACATCATCCGCTGTCTCCAGGATCTCTCTACTCGGCTGGATGGGATTCAGACAACTCTCCGTGGATCAGGCGCGTCTGGTGCGTCAACCACAGTGACTCCAGCTATAACCCCACCCACCTTACCCATTTCTGCTCCACGTCTTCATCTTCCAACGCCAGCAAAATTTGACGGATCTCCAAGATTCTGCAGGGGATTTCTCAACCAGTGTGAGATTCAGTTTGAGCTACAACCTGGCAATTTTCCCAGTGACCGTACAAAAATTGCCTACATTATTTCTCTTCTCAGTGGCTCAGCCCTTGATTGGGCATCACCGTTATGGGAGAGGTCCGACACCCTGCTATCTTCTTACACTGCATTCGTGTCAACATTCAGGCGCATCTTCGACGAGCCAGGCCGGGTAACTTCAGCTTCGTCTGAGATTCTCCGTTTACGCCAGGGATCACGTACTGTAGGACAATATCTCATACAGTTCCAGATCCTGGCATCCGAACTGGCATGGAACGACGAGGCCCTGTATGCTGCATTCTGGCATGGTTTATCCGAGCGTATTAAAGATGAGTTAGCTACCAGAGACTTACCCTCCAAGTTAGATGAGCTAATCTCACTTTGTACGAAAGTTGACTTACGTTTCAGAGAGAGAGCAACTGAGCGTGGAAGATCATCTGCTCCAAAATCTTCTGCTCCTCCTCCTCGCCAACTGTCACCAACTAAAGATGAACCCATGCAAATTGGCCGTTCCCGTTTAACTCCTGCTGAGCGCCGAAGACGTCTCTCCGAGTTTCTCTGTCTATATTGTGCAGCTCCGTCTCACACCATTAATGCCTGTCCCAAACGTCCGGGAAACTCCAAATCCTAGCTCGCCAAGGAGAGGGCCGGCTAGGAGTAATGATCTCCTCTCCATCTCCTCAAGATTGTAAACTCCCAGTCTCGCTTCAAGTTGCTCAACGTTATCAGAACGTCATTGCCCTCCTGGATTCCGGAGCAGCTGGGAACTTTATTACCGAAGCCTATGTTAAACGGTGGTCCCTACCCACCGAGAGACTTCCTTCGTCCTTTTCCTTAACTGCTGTGGATGGCAGTAAAATTTTTGATACAGTTATTTCTCTAAGGACTCTACCAGTTCGTCTGAGAGTGGGAGTTCTTCATTCCGAACTTATTTCACTTTTAGTGATTCCAAGAGCCACACATCCTGTGGTCCTGGGCCTTCCATGGCTCCGTCTTCACAATCCTACAATTGATTGGACGACTACGCAAATCCTGGCATGGGGTTCCTCCTGTACTAAGACATGTTTGTTTAAAGTGTTGCCTGTCTGTTCTTCCTCCCCCAGGTCGTCTGATGTTCCACCTCCTCCATATCAAGATTTCACGGATGTGTTCAGTAAAGCTTCTGCTGATATCCTTCCTCCTCATAGAGAATGGGACTGCCCGATTGATCTCGTTCCAGGGAAGGTTCCACCTCGAGGCCGAACTTATCCGTTGTCTCTCCCCGAGACGAATTCTATGGAGGAATACATTAAAGAGAACCTAGCAAAGGGGTTCATTCGACCTTCTTCTTCTCCAGCCGGCGCAGGCTTCTTTTTTGTAAAGAAGAAAGATGGTGGTCTGCGGCCGTGCATCGACTACAGAGGTTTGAACGACATTACCATCAAGAACCGCTATCCTTTACCCCTGATTACTGAGCTCTTTGACAGAGTTAGCGGAGCTACCATCTTTACAAAGCTGGACCTGAGAGGTGCATACAATCTCATCCGGATCCGTGAGGGTGACGAGTGGAAGACCGCATTTAACACCCGTGACGGACATTATGAGTACCTCGTCATGCCCTTCGGATTGAGCAATGCTCCAGCTGTCTTCCAGCATTTCGTCAATGAGATCTTCAGAGACATTCTATACCGTCATGTCGTGGTCTATCTAGATGATATCCTCATTTTTGCCAACGATTTAGAGGAACATCGTTTCTGGGTAAAGGAGGTTCTGTCCCGTCTCCGTGTCAATCATCTCTACTGCAAATTAGAGAAATGCGTCTTTGAAGTCAAGTCCATTCCGTTTCTAGGGTACATTGTGTCCGGTTCCGGACTAGAGATGGATCCTGAGAAACTACAAGCAATCCAGAATTGGCCGGTACCCTTAACCCTCAAAGGGGTCCAGAGGTTCTTAGGGTTCGCCAATTATTACCGAAAGTTTATACGAGACTTTTCCACCATTGTGGCGCCTATTACTGCTTTCACCAAGAAGGGTGCTAACCCGTCCAAGTGGTCTGAAGAAGCCATGCAAGCTTTTCATCTTTTAAAACAGAGGTTCATCTCTGCACCTGTCCTGAAACAGCCTGACATCGACTCTCCTTTCATCTTAGAGGTGGATGCCTCCTCCGTTGGAGTAGGAGCGGTGTTATCTCAGAGGGCTAAAGATGGTCATTTACATCCTTGCAGTTTCTTCTCACGGAAGTTCTCCCCAGCGGAGTGCAACTATGCCATTGGCGACCAGGAGTTGCTAGCCATCAAGCTCGCTCTAGAGGAGTGGAGATATCTGTTGGAGGGAGCTTCTCATTCAATCACCATCCTTACAGACCACAAGAACCTTCTATATCTAAAAGGCGCACAATGTCTCAACCCTCGTCAGGCCAGATGGGCACTTTTCTTTTCCAGGTTCGACTTTAAACTCCAGTTCTGTCCGGGCTCTCAGAATCGCAAGGCCGATGCCCTTTCCCGCTCATGGGAGCAAGAAAATGAGTCAGAGTCTTCAGACAAGCATCCTATTATAAATCCGTTGGCATTTTCCACGGTAGGGATGGACTCTACGCCCCCATCAGGGAAAAGTTTTGTGAAGCCGACACTAAGGAAGAAGCTCATGCATTGGGCCCATGCTTCCCGTTTTGCCGGACATACAGGTATCCAAAAAACCCTGGAGTTTATCTCTAGGTCCTATTGGTGGCCAACTCTGAAAAAGGACGTTTTGGAGTTTATTGCATCTTGCCCAAAGTGTGCTCAACATAAAGTATCCCGCCAGTCGCCTGCGGGGCAACTGGTTCCACTATCTGTTCCCTGTCGACCATGGACCCATTTGTCGATGGATTTTATTACAGATTTGCCCATGTGCAACAAGTTCAATACCATCTGGGTGGTAGTTGACCGGTTCACCAAGATGGCACACTTCATTCCTCTCACCGGTCTTCCGTCAGCTTCCAAGTTGGCTCAAGTATTCATACAAGAGATCTTCCGACTCCACGGTCTTCCAGAAGAAATTATCTCAGATCGAGGAGTTCAATTCACAGCCAAATTCTGGCGAAGTTTATGTCAAGTCCTCCAAGTCAAGTTAAAGTTTTCCACGGCTTACCATCCTCAGACCAATGGTCAAACTGAGAGGGTGAATCAGGACTTGGAGGCCTTCCTCCGCATCTATGTGTCCTCCTCTCAAGATGACTGGGTTCAATTACTTCCCTGGGCCGAGTTCTGTCATAACAACCAGTATCATTCTTCATCTTCTTCAACACCATTCTTCACCAACTTTGGATTCCACCCTAAAGTCCCTGAGTTCCAACCGCTTCCAGCAACTTCTGTTCCCGCAGTGGATATCACCTTGCATCAGTTTGCCAATATCTGGAAGAGCGTACGATCAGCTCTGCTCAAGGCATCGTTCAGGTACAAGAAGTTTGCGGATAAGAAGCGTCGAGCAGTTCCTGCTCTCAAGGTGGGTGATCGGGTATGGTTATCCACGAAGAATTTGAGGTTAAGAGTTCCCAGTATGAAGTTTGCACCTCGCTACATCGGTCCTTTTAAAATTGATCAAGTCATCAATCCTGTTGCTTACAGACTCCAGTTACCTCCCTTCTTAAAAATACCCAGGACATTCCATGTTTCCCTGTTGAAACCGCTAATCTTGAATCGGTTTCATTCCTCACTTCCACCAACTCCGAAAGTCCAAACTCAACGAGGCGTTGAGTATGAAGTGGCCAAGATCCTGGACTCACGTCACCGTTACGGTCAACTTCAGTATCTCATTGACTGGAAGGGCTATGGTCCTGAAGAACGCTCTTGGACCAATGCCTCTGACGTCCATGCTCCTGCCTTGGTCCGAAATTTCCACGCAAAGTTTCCTTTAAAGCCTGAGAAGTGTCCTGGGGCCACTCCTAAAGGGGGGGGGGTGCTGTCACGATCCGGGTATCTGGACGCCATTACTTACCCTTCAGATGCCTCCTAAGGCGGGCTCAGCGTTCCAGGACCGGATCCCGCTGTTCCTGAGTTTCCACATGCAGAGTGTCAGAGTGGTGTTTTCATCAGCCGCGGCCTCCGCTGTGCCCGCGTGGTTAAATGTGCATCTATCAGCCTGGCGTCTCCTGTCTCCGGTGGCCGGCGCCGCCATTACTGTTTCCCAGACCACATGGATTACAAACCAAACTTCCCTCCAAGTGTCTGCATGGGCGCAGCCATCTTGGATTCTGTCATCTGATAATTTCCACCAATCTGCTGTCTGTATTGTTGAATTGCATAATTGCCTAGCCAACCCCTTCCTTGCTGCAGGTATAAGTAAGCTGTGCCTGAGCAAGGAAGACGTCAGTGCTTTGGTTGTCAAACCTAGTTCCTGTTTGTCTCTCTTCTGTGATTGTCTTCCAGGTTCCAGCTCCTGTCTCAAGACTTCCTCCATAGAGACCCGCACCAGCATTCCACCTGCGGTGTAGCCTGACTCTCCAATCCATCGTGGATTCATCTGTTTCCAGCTACAACATTACCTGCTTCCAGCTCAGCTTCCAGCAGAGTACAGCTTCCCTTAAAGGGCCGGTGTCCTTTCTACACTTTACCACTCTCCACCGGTATTATTATTTCTCCGCTCTCAAGTTCTACATTTCAGTTCATATTTCATCGCTCCCAAGTTCATTTATTATTTAACTGGTTCCAGCCAGTATCCACTCCGTGCTAACAACAGTCTGGTTCCAGCCAGTATCCACAGCAGCTGTTTTACCTTCAGCAACCCAGCTTTTCCTGGAACACCAGCTGGCACAATCCTGGGTTACCTCCATTGCTACAGTCGGGCCTGGTAAGGACTTTCCATCTAGAAGATCATAAGAACTATCTCACACTACCAGTGCCCTGTGGCTCCTGCCATCCTGTAGTACTCAGGAACTGTATTTATTCTTTGCTGACTTTTACGTTTTCTTTTACTGCTGCTGTGTTGCGGAGTTGTCATAATAAACATCATTGACTTTTATCCAAGTTGTCGTGGTCACGCCTTCGGGCAGTTATTATTCATGTTACTTACATGTCCAGGGGTCTGATACAACCTCCCAGGTTCCGGTACATCTCAGCCCCTACAACTGAGGCTGCCTCCCGTCAGCTCAGGCCCTCAGTTGTGACAATACCACAGGAGACTATAGGTCAGTAAGACAATACAGTAAGAAACTAGGTCAGTAAGACAATACAGTAGGAATCTATAGGTCAGTGAAACAATACAAAAGGAAACTATAGGTCACTAAGACAATGCAGTAAGAAACTGTAGGTCAGTAAGACAATACAGTAGTAATATATAGGTCAGTAAGATAATGAAGTAGGCAACTATTGGTCAGTAAGACATTACAGTAAGTCATTAAGTCAATACAGTAAGAAGCTAGGTCAGTAAAACAATACAGTAAGAAACTGTAGGTCAGATAGATAATACAGTAAGAAACTATAGGTCAGTAAGACAATACAGTAGGAAACTAGGTCAGTAAGACAATACAGTAGGAAACTATAGGTCAGTAAGAAAATACCACAGGAGACTATAGGTCAGTAAGACAATACAGTAAGAAACTAGGTCAGTAAGACAATACAGTAGGAAACTAGGTCAGTAAGACAATACAGTAGGAAACTAGGTCAGTAAGACAATACAGTAGGAAACTAGGTCAGTAAGACAATACAGTAGGAAACTAGGTCAGTAAGACAATACAGTAGGAAACTAGGTCAGTAAGACAATACAGTAGGAAACTAGGTCAGTATTGAAAGCAAACAACATAGTCAGCTGCTAACATAATGCCTTACTGTGCAAGAAAATACTATGTGTAATGAACCATACTGAACCTTATATTTAAGGCTGTACACCAAAGTTCTAATCCATATGGTCATTAGACGTTTAATGTGTCTATATCAGAAATAATTTATTTTGAAAGTGTCTCAATCCAGGCTAAGTGTGGAAACTGCACAATCAGACGCTGATAAAATAATTCACTGTGCCGAAATAACACTGTGTATTATGAATGGTATTAAATGGTGTTCACAAGGCTGGATAATAAAGCCCTGATACGCATACCAAAATATATTTAATGTGTATATAAATCTATATCAGAAATGATTCTATAAAAGGCTGGATGTGTGTCAGGACACTAGTGACATGTTTCACATTTACAACAACTCTATAGTGATCATAGATCCATTTACAGCAAGTGTTTATATATTCACTGAATATATGTAACCCTCCTAAATAAAAGGGCAGCAGACGGCGCCTAATATATGTAGGTACCAGGTGTAAGATTCACTATTACACACACACCCTGAAGGCATAACATGATACATTAACGAACTATGTTTAAATTAATATTTTGAGCCTACATTCATATAAGAATATGCTGAGCCCTCAACATTTCTATTATAACATAGAGGAATAAACTACTCTTATGATCTTAGATCATTAACATATATCTGAGTATAAGGAACTTAAGGGAATGAATATGGGCCCTCATTCCGAGTTGATCGCTCGCAAGGCGAATTTAGCAGAGTTGCTCACGCTAAGCCGCTGCCTACTGGGAGTGTATCTTAGCTTCTTAAAATTGCGAACGACGTATTCGCAATATTGCGATTACAAACTTCTTAGCAGTTTCAGAGTAGCTTCTGACTTACTCGGCATCTGCGATCAGTTCAGTGCTTGTCGTTCCTGGTTTGACGTCATAAACACACCCAGCGTTCGCCCAGACACTCCCCCGTTTCTCCGGCCACTCCTGCGTTTTTTCCGGAAATGGTAGCGTTTTTATCCACACGCCCCTAAAACGCCGTGTTTCCGCCCAGTAACACCCATTTCCTGTCAATCACATTACGATCGCCGGAGCGAAGAAAAAGCCGTGAGTAAAAATACTATCTTCATTGTAAAATTACTTGGCGCAGTCGCAGTGCGAATATTGCGCATGCGTACTAAGCGGAATTTCACTGCGATGCAATGAAAATTACCGAGCGAACGACTCGGAATGAGGGCCATGGTGTACAGCAATATCCTGTTATAAGATTTCTGACCACTTATTGTCACTAATTGTCACAGCTCTCAATGAGCCATAGTGATGCTATGATAAAACCTTGTGACAACTGAAAGATTGGATACTGTCAGAGCTGAACAATTGTTTCTCTTTAGTGGATACATTTGTATCTGAATGTTTCTTATGCTCCTATTTCAGTGGATACAACACTGCTCATGAAGCCTGAGAGAACACACCAGGGACGTGCAGTCGGGAGGCAGTGCCTCCCCTGTCATTAACAATTTTGTTACAATAATATCAAGAATTTACTTCTGACACATATTCTGTGTCCTAAGTATATGCTTTATATTATTTTAGTCATTTCTACATTTTCAAACTGTTTAATTTGTTTTTAGAGGCATCGAGAGCGGTGCCTCCTGTAGATAATGACAAAGGTCCGGAAGCGGGGGGCGGGGGCCAAGGAGAGGGCTGTAAAAGCCCATTAAAAAAAACAGGAACAGCGGCACCAGTGTGAGTGCCTCAGTGACAGGGGCGTGCCTTCTGCCCATATGAAAGCACGCCCCTTCCTCTGAGACAGATATGATTGGGTACTATCTGATCCTTCTTCCTCCGGCCAGACCCGCATCACCCACACAGTCACACCGCCGGCGCCGCTCATCACCCCCGCACCCTCCCCCCGCTCGTTGGTGCTGACCTCTCCTGACCAGGCGGCTGCGTAGAGTGCCCTGCGCCGCTAATCACCCGCACACCACCGGCGCCGCTCATTCCCCCCTCCCGCTCACCTGGTGCTGCTCATCCAAACCCCCCACCCCCCCCCCCCACCCGCTCACCGTCATTGCTACCCTCCCCTGCAACCACCGCTGGTGGCTCTCATCTCATGGCGTGCTGCTTATTCCCCCCCCCTCACTGTTAGTGCTGCTCATCTCTTCCCCCCCCCACCCGCCCCCCCTCACCGTCGGTGCTGCACATCTCCCCCCCCCCCCCCCTCAGTGCCAGTGCTGCCCATCTCTCCCCCTCTAACTCCCCGCTGGTGCTGCTCATCTCGCCCCATCCCCCTGCTCACCTGATGCTGCTCATCTCCCCCCCACCATCAGTGCAGCTCATCTCTCCCCCCCAAAACCACCGCTGGTGCTTCTCATCTTCCACCACCCCCCCTCCCCTCTGCTCAGTGCTGCTCATCTCTCCCCCCCCCCTGCTCAGCTGGTGCTGCTCATCATCTTCTCCCCCCCCCCCCACTCACCTAGTGCTGCTCATCTCCCCCCTGCTCATCATCTTCTCCCCCCCCCCCACTCACCTAGTGCTGCTCATCTCCCCCTCACCGCCCGCTCACCAACAATGCAGCTCATCTCTCCGCTCATCTCCCCCCCTCCCCCTGCTCAGTGCCAGTGCTGCTCATCTCTCCCCCCCAACCACCGCTGGTGCATCTCATCTCCCCCCCGCTCTCATGGTGCTGATCATCATCTTCTCCCCCCCTCTGCTCAGTGCCAGTGCTGTTCATCATCTCCCCCCCCCCCACTCATCTGGTGCTGCTCATCCCCCCCCCCCACTCACCATCAGTGCTGCTCATCTCCCAACCCCCCCAGCCCCCAAACAAATGCTGGTGCTGCACATCCTCCCCCCTCAGTGCCAATGCTGCTCATCTCTCCCTCCTCACTCACCGCCAGTGCTCATCACCCCCCCCCCCCTGCTCACCGCCAGTGCTGGTCATCCCCCCGCTCACTGCCAGTGCTGCTCATCTTCCCCACAGCCCCCACCTCTCCCTCCGCTCACCACCAGTGCTTACACTTCCCACCCCGCTCACCACCAGTGCTTCTCACTTCCCACCCCGCTCACTGCCAGTGCTGTTCATCTTCCCCACAGCCCCTCCCCGCTCACTGCCAGTGCTGCTCATCTCCCCCCGCTCACTGCCAGCGCTACTCATCTTCCCCACAGACTCCCACCCCTCCCCCTGCTCACTGCCAGTGCTGCTCATCTCCCCCCTCCACCTCACTACCGCCCGCCGTTTGCTTGAGCTGGGCTATCACCTGGAGGGAGCGCAGGAGAAGTTGCAGAGGCTTGGCCGCAGCATCTGGGAATATGTGAGAGACCACAGCCGCTATTGACAGACACCGGTGACTGGTGAGTAGCTTGTAAATTCCCAAACTCCCCCCACCCAGTGGCGCCAATCTATCTTTTTGCTGGTGGGTGCCGTGACATAATTATGTCGCCGTGGCTGCACACGCAACAGACCAGGAGGCTGACTGTGAGCTGGGGGTGGAGCCGCGGGTTGAGGAATTTACTGCCCATGGCTCCACCCCCAGCTCACAGTCAGCCTCCTGGTTTCTGGGGTATTGGGCGGCTGGGGGAAGCTGTAGTGCCAGCCCGTGCCCGGGGCTTCACTGACACTATCCTGCGCTCACCCCCCGCTGGTGGCTCATTGAGTGTCGGCCGGGAGAAGCTGCAGTGCTGTGCCTAGGGCTCCGCTGAGACTGCTGGGCTCACCCCCGCTGACGACTCATGTGATGTATGTATAGACCACAAGAGCCACCAGCGGGGGTGATCGCAGCCTAGTCATACACCAGATGTGAATTTTGCCTCAGTCAGTGTGCTACAATGTGAGTTTCGGCTCATTCAGTGTGCTACAAGGTGAGTTTCGGCTCATTCAGTGTGCTACAATGTGAATTTCGGCTCATTCAGTGTGCTACAATGTGAATTTCAGCTCATTCAGTGTGCAACAATGTGAGTTTCGGCTCATTCAGTGTGCTACAATGTGAATTTCGGCTCATTCAGTGTGCTACAATGTGACTTGTCGGATCAGTCAGTGTGCTACAATGTGAATTTCGGCTCATTCTCTGTGCTACAATGTGAATGTCGGCTCATTCAGTGTGCTATAATGTGAATGCGGCTCATTCAGTGTGCTATAATGTGAATTTCGGCTGATTCAGTGTGCTATAATGTGAATTTCGGCTCATTCAGTGTGCTACAATGTGAATTTCGGCTCATTCAGTGTGCTACAATGTGAATTTCGGCTCATTCAGTGTGCTACAATGTGAATTTCGGCTCATTCTCTGTGCTACAATGTGAATGTCGGCTCATTCAGTGTGCTATAATGTGAATGCGGCTCATTCAGTGTGCTATAATGTGAATTTCGGCTGATTCAGTGTGCTATAATGTGAATTTCGGCTCATTCAGTGTGCTACAATGTGAATTTCGGCTCATTCAGTGTGCTACAATGTGAATTTCGGATCATTCAGTGTGCTACAATGTGAATTTCAGCTCATTCTCTGTGCTACAATGTGAATGTCGGCTCATTCAGTGTGCTATAATGTGAATTGCGGCTCATTCAGTGTGCTATAATGTGAATTTCAGCTCATTCAGTGTGCTACAATGTGAATTTCGGCTCATTCTCTGTGCTACAATGTGAATTTCGGCTCATACTGTGTGCTACAATGTGACTGTCAGCTCATTCAGTGTGCTATAATGTGAATTTTGGCTCATTCAGTGTGGTACAATGTGAATTTGGCTCATTCAGTGTGCTACAATGTGAATGTCAGCTCATTCAGTGTGCTACAATGTGAATTTCGGCTCATTCATTGTGCTACAATGTGAATGTCGGCTCATTCAGTGTGCTACAATGTGAATTTCGGCTCATACTGTGTGCTACAATGTGACTGTCAGCTCAGTCAGTGTGCTATAATGTGAATTTTGGCTCATTCAGTGTGCTACAATGTGAATATTGGATCATTCAGTGTGCTATAATGTGAATTTTGGCTCATTCAGTGTGCTACAATGTGAATATTGGATCATTCAGTGTGCTACAATGTGAATTTCGGATCAGTCAGTGTGCTACAATGTGAATTTCAGCTCATTTAGTGTGTACAATGTGAATATTGGATCATTCAGTGTGCTACAATGTGAATTTCAGCTCATTTAGTGTGTACAATGTGAATATTGGATCATTCAGTGTGCTACAATGTGAATTTCAGCTCAGTCAGTGTGCTACAATGTGAATATTGGATCAGTCAGTGTGCTACAATGTGAATTTCAGCTCAGTCAGTGTGCTACAATGTGAATATTGGATCAGTCAGTGTGCTACAATGTGAATATTGGATCATTCAGTGTGTTACAAGGTGAATTTCGGCTCAGTCAGTGTGCTACAATGTGAATGTCGGATCATTCTGTGTTGTACAAGGTGAATGTCGGCTCATTCAGTGTGCTACAATGTGAATTTCGGCTCATTCTGTGTGCTACAATAAGAATTTTGGCTCAGTCAGTGTGCTACAATAAGAAATTTGGCTCATTCTGTGTGCTACAATGTGAATTTCGGCTCATTCAGTGTGCTACAATGTGAATATTGGATCATTCAGTGTGCTACAATGTGAATATTGGATCATTCAGTGTGTTACAAGGTGAATTTCGGCTCAGTCAGTGTGCTACAGTGTGAATGTCGGATCATTCTGTGTTGTACAAGGTGAATTTCGACTCATTCAGTGTGCTACAATAAGAATTTCGGCTCATTCTGTGTGCTACAATAAGAATTTTGGCTCAGTCAGTGTGCTACAATAAGAATTTTGGCTCATTCAGTGTGCTACAATATGAATGTCGGCTCATTCAGTGTGCTACAATGTGAATTTCGGCTCATTCTCTGTGCTACAATGTGAATTTCGGCTCATTCTCTGTGCCATAATGTGAATTTCGGCTCATTCAGTGTGCTATAATGTGAATTTCAGCTCATTCAGTGTGCTACATTGTGAATTTCGGCTCATTCAGTGTGTACAATGTGAATTTCGGCTCATTCAGTGTGCTACAATGTGAATTTCAGCTCATTCAGTGTGCTATAATGTGAATTTCAGCTCATTCAGTGTGCTAAATTGTGAATTTCGGCTCATTCAGTGTGTACAATGTGAATTTCGGCTCATTCAGTGTGCTACAATGTGAATTCCGGCTCATTCAGTGTGCTACAATGTGAATTTCAGCTCAGTTAGTGTGCTACAATGTGAATTTTGGCTCATTCAGTGTGCTACAATGTGCATTTCGGCTCATTCAGTGTGTACAATGTGAATATTGGATCATTCAGTGTGCTATAATGTGACTTTTGGCTCATTCAGTGTGCTACAATGTGAATGTCGGCTCATTCAGTGTGCTATAATGTGACTTTTGGCTCATTCAGTGTGCTACAATGTGAATTTCAGCTCATTCAGTGTGCTACAATGTGAATATTGGATCATTCAGTGTGCTACAATGTGAATTTCAGCTCATTCAGTGTGCTACAGTGTGAATTTCAGCTCATTCAGTGTGCTACAATGTGAATATTGGATCATTCAGTGTGCTACAATGTGAATTTCAGCTCATTCAGTGTGCTACAATGTGAATATTGGATCATTCAGTGTGCTACAATGTGAATTTCAGCTCATTCAGTGTGCTACAGTGTGAATGTCGGATCATTCTGTGTTGTACAAGGTGAATTTCGTCTCATTCAGTGTGCTGCAATGAGAATTTTGGCTCATTCAGTGTGCTACAATAAGAATTTCGGCTCATTCTGTGTGCTACAATAAGAATTTTGGCTCAGTCAGTGTGCTACAATAAGAATTTTGGCTCAGTCTGTGTGCTACAATAAGAATTTTGGCTCAGTCAGTGTGCTACAATGTAAATTTCCGCATATACTGTGTGGTATAATGTGAAATGGGCACCAGTACTAGACAGTATAAGGGGTTCTACTATTGTGGGGTATATGGTGTGGTAAACTACATGGAAGGACACGCCCACATGTGAGTGGCCACGCCCCCTTATCCGGAGCGCATGCGCCTTCGGCGCGCACATAATTGCAACCTTCACTTTTCCATATCCCAACTTCAAAATTCCACTTCGACCAGTGTGAGGGATGGTATCAGAATCCTGGCGCTTGAGATAACGATGGTCAGAATACCGACAGCGTCATCCCGATGTGCAGGATCCCAACAACCCCCCCAACCCTCCCTGCCTGCAGCCTGTTCTTAAACTGCGCCAGGTAGAGCCCATTACTAGACTGGTACTGCTGGCCAGGGATGACTGCTTGTCTCCAGCCTCCATCACAAGCAGCAGCGCAGCTGTTGGGAGACCTGCTGCAGCTGGAGGAGAATGGAGGAGAGCAGAGTCTGTCCCCATGCTGTCCGAGAGGAGGCTCCAGAATCTGCCCCCTACTGCTGTAGTGCAGGTAGAAGGAGACACAAGCACAGCAGGCACAGCCAGGGGCGGTGATTACATGATATAGTGCTATGTATTGTACGAGGAAGGGGGCCCCAAATCCGTGTGTTGCTTAGGGCTCCATGAGGTCTAAACTCGCCTCTTGCAGCGGCCATAGCGGTGGCTTTAGTGGGCATGCCTCACCAGCCACTGACCTCACTGCACGCCACTGGAACACACAGGTGTTATTGAGACCTTATAACAGAGCTTGTATATTAACTGTGAGATATAGAGAGACACAGTACACATTTAATATCTTGATTATTTTATTGAGAGATATTTCAGCATGACATATAGCAAACCATTAGCGTTCTATATGGTGACATCTGGAATCTGGCTTCAACGCTCCTATATTTGGAATCCTGGGAAGGAATATATATAATTGTGGGACACCTATTCTTGGAGCCTTCTTAGTTGTCTAATATATGAAATATAACACATATGAAATATTTCTGATACACTCTTGACCAGAGGTTCTCAAACTCGGTCCTCCGGGGCCCACACAGTGCATGTTTTCCAGGTCTCCTCACAGCATCACAAGTGACATATTACCTCCACCTGTGGACCTTTAAAAATGTGTCAGTGAGTAATTAATACACCTGTGCACCTGCTGGGTTACCTGCAAAACATGCACTGCGTGGGGTCCTGAGGACCGAGTTTGAGAACTCTACTCTTGACCATCTATAGATTTTGTTAGCAATATATGAGCGAATCTGGTGACCTCTAGTGCGCAGCATTTTCATTTTAAAACACGATTTCTTCTCTATTTACACTATTCAACTTTCCTTTTAATATTCGCTGGTCTTAATATATATTTCAATAAAAGTTATATTTTAATATAAGATTGTGTGCACCACTATAGGGCATTTCAAATTCTTCTTTTTTTCTCCTGGAAACTATAGGTCAGTAAGACAATACATTAAGAAACTATAGGTCAGTAAGACAATACATTAAGAAACTATAGGTCAGTATGACAATAAAGAAGGAAACTAGGTCAGTAAAAGAATACAGAAGGAAACTCTAGGTAAGTAAGACAATACAGTAAGAAACTATAGGTCAGTAAGACAATACAGTAGGAAACTGAAGGTCAGTAAAACAATACAGTAGGAAACTATAGGTCAGTAAGACAATATAGTAGGAAGCTGTAGGTCAATAAGTCAATACAGTCAGAAACTAGGTCAGTAAGACAATACAGTAGGAAACTATAGGTCAGTAAGAAAATTCAGTAAGAAGCTATAGGTCAGTAAGACAAAACAGTAAGAACTATAGGTCAGTAAGACAATATGGAAGGAAACTATAGGTCAGTAAGATAATACATTAGGAAACTAGGTCAATACGACAATACAGTAAGAAACTATAGGTCAGTAAGACAATACAGTAAGAAACTATAGGTCAGTAAGACAATACAGTAAGAAACTATAGGTCAGTAAGAGAATACAGTAAGAAACTATAGGTCAGTAAGACAATACAGTAAGAAACTATAGGTCAGTAAGACAATACAGTAAGAAACTATAGGTCAGTAAGAGAATACAGTAAGAAACTATAGGTCAGTAAGACAATACAGTAAGAAACTCTAGGTCAGTAAAACAATACAGTAGGAAACTATAGGTCAGAAAGACAATACAGTAAGAAACTATAGGTCAGTAAGACAATACAGTAGGAAACTATAGGTCAGTAAGACAATACAGTAAGAAACTCTAGGTCAGTAAAACAATACAGTAGGAAACTATAGGTCAGTAAGACAATACAGTAAGAAACTATAGGTCAGTAAGACAATACAGTAGGAAACTATAGGTCAGTAAGACAATACAGTAGGAAACATTTAAAAAGCCTTTTTATACGAGTTCCTCCTAACACCGCACAACTGCTCAGTGCGCAGACATTTGTGCGCAAAATAAAAAAACTTGCAGTAAAACCTATGGAGAATTTTCACCACTATTTGCGGCTAAATGGATAGGGAATTTTTTGCGATTAACTGATTCCCCCCCCCCATAAAGTGTTTATACATACAGTATGATGTTACATTGAGATTTCCGCTGGAGCAAACGCTGCCACAATATAATTGAATGTAATTTAGCCCGTCCTCGTATAAGTGTAATATATTAATATACTGTATTCTTACTGACCAGGATTACCAGCACTGAATCAATTAACACCCAATATAATATACATGCCAATGTTTAATAACAAATACACTTGTTTTTTTTATTACTTTATTCACCTTTATACATTTACTTTTGTGTTTTATATATCACTGATTTATCTTACATACTTTACTGTACTTAATAAAGGTTATATATTATTTTAGTGCGCAAACAGGACAGCACTTTCTCTTCTTTGCTGTTTAATTATTGCAAAGCCCATGTCACCTCTAGTAATCCCACATGAGCGTCCATGTCACCTCTAGTAATCCCACATGAGCGTCCATGTCACCTCTAGTAATTCCACATGATCGTCCATGTCACTTCTAGTAATCCCACATGAGCGTCCATATCACCTCTAGTCATCCCACACAAGCGTCCGTGTCACCTCTAGTAATCCCACATGAGCGTCCATATCACCTCTAGTCATCCCACACAAGCGTCCATGTCCTCTCTAGTAATCCCACATGAGCATCCATGTCACCTCTAGTAATCCCACATGAGCGTCCATCTCACCTCTAGTAATCCCACATGAGCGTCCATGTCACCTCTAGTAATCCCACATGAGCGTCCATGTCACCTCTAGTAATCCCTCATGAGCATCCATGTCACATCTAGTAATCAGACATGAGCGTCCATGTCACCTCTAGTAATCCCACATGAGCATCCATGTCACATCTAGTAATCAGACATGAGCGTCCATGTCACCTCTAGTAATCCCACATGAGCGTCCATGTCACATCTAGTAATCGGACATGAGCGTCCATGTCACCTCTAGTAATCCCACATGAGCGTCCGTGTCACCTATTTATTTATTTATTTATTTATTAACAGTTTCTTATATAGCGCAGCAAATTCCGTTGCGCTTTACAATTTGAAATAACAATAACAAACTGGGTGATAACAGTCATAGAGGTAGGAAGGCCCTGCTCGCAAGCTTACAATCTATAGGGAAATAGGCATATGTACACAAGGAAAGGTGCTATCTATTGCATAGAATGAGAAGACATGTGAGGATATGTGTGGAATGTACAGAGTGGATGTAATTTGATAGGAAGGTTTATGAAAGTTATGTGGGCGGTTCAGGAATTTGATACGCTTGCCTAAAGAGGTGAGTTTTGAGGGAACGTTTGGAGACTAGAGGAGAGTCTTATTGTGCATGGTAGGGCATTCCACAGAGTGGGTGCAGCCCGATGAAAGTCCTGCAGTCGTGAGTGGGAGCGAGTAATGAGTGTGGATGAGAGACGCAGGTCTTGTGAAGAGCGCAGAGGTCGGGTTGGGAGATAGTTTGTGATAAGCGAAGTGATGTACGTTGGTGTAGTTTGGTTAATGGCCTTGTGTGTGAGTAAAAGTATTTTATATTGAATGTGGTAGAGTACAGATAACCAATGGAGGGACTGACAGAGTGGATCTGCAGACGATGAACGTCTAGCGAGGAAGATAAGCCTCGCCGCTGCATTCAGAATGGATTGTAGTGGTGAGAGTCTTGTTTTGGGAAGACCAGTTAGGAGACTATTGCAATAATCAATGCGGGAGATGAGAGCGTGGATTAGAGTTTTAGCAGTGTCTTGTGTAAGGTATGGTCGTATTTTGGATATGTTTTTTAGATGCATGTAACATGATCTTGAGACAGATTGAATGTGGGGAACAAAGGACAGATCAGAGTCAAGGATGACACCTAGGCAGCGAGCTTGTGGGGTAGGGTAGATAGTCAAGTTTTCAACAGTGATAGAGATATCAGGTTGGTACCTACTATTGGCCGGTGGAAATATAATTAACTCTGTCTTTGAAATATTAAGTTTGAGGTGGCGAGATGTCATCCAGGATGAGATGGCAGAAAGGCATTCAGTGACACGGTCCAGTACAGATAGGGACAAGTCAGGGGAGGATAGGTAGATTTGAGTATCATCTGCGTACATATGATACTGAAAACCAAAAGAGCTGATTAGTTTACCAAGAGATGAGGTATAGATAGAGAAAAGCAGAGGACCCAAGACTGAACCTTGCGGTACTCCAACTGAAAGAGGTAGCGAAGAGGAGGTAGATTCAGAGAAGCGTCACCTCTAGTAATCCCGCGTGAGCGTCCATGTCACCTCTAGTAATCCCACGTGAGCGTCCATGTCACCTCTAGTTATCCCACACAAGCGTCCGTGTCACCTCTAGTTATCCCACACAAGCGTCTGTGTCACCTCTAGTAATCCCACATGATCAAGCTCCAGTCTAAGCATCCTAGCTTTTTTGTTTTTTAATGATTACAGGTAAAAAAATGTCAGTTATAGAATTATATATTGTAATCTGTAACACCCTGGGTCTTGTCTACTCATTTTATATTTTAATGTATTTTATTTCCAGCAGATGGACACACAAGCAGGAATATCACAGAAGGACATCTAATGTTATCCCCGGATTGTGACATAAAAGATGATAGTAGACAGGATTCTCCAGGAGCTAACCCCATTACCCCAATTATACATCCAGCTCTATCAGCTGATCCCTCTGATCCTGGGAAATGTTCTCCTGATCACTCTGATATTGGTGCATCTGTTACAGCTCTGAGAGTAGATACAGTGTTTCCGTGTTCTATAGATGCCAAATGTTTTACACAGAACACAAAGCATATTACCCATCAGCCAGCTAAGGCAGGTGAGAGGCCACTGATATGTTCTGAGTGTGGGAAATGTTTTACACACAAATCATCTCTTGTTACACATCAGAGAAGTCACACAGGTGAAAAGTCATATTCCTGTTCTGAGTGTAGGAAATGTTTTGCATTGAAATCAGATCTTGTTACACATCAGAGAAGTCACACAGGTGAGAAGCCATATTCCTGTTCTGAGTGTGGGAAATGTTTTGCATGGAAATCAAATCTTGTCACACAGATGAGAAGCCGTACTTCTGTTCTGAGTGTGGGAAATGTTTTGCATCAAAATCAAATCTTGTTACACATCAGAGGAATCACATAGGTGAGAAGCCATATTCCTGTTCTCAGTGTGGGAATTGTTTTGCATCGAAATCATATCTTGTTACACATCAGAAAAGTCACAGAGGTGAGAAGCCATATTCCTGTTCTGAGTGTGGGAAATGTTTTGCATCGAAATCATATCTTGTTACACATCAGAGGAGTCACACAGGTGAGAAGCCATATTCCTGTTTTGAGTGTGGGAAATGTTTTGCATATAAATCAAATCTTGTTACACATCAGAGGAGTCACACAGGTGAGAAGCTATTTTCCTGTTCTGAGTGTGGGAAATGCTTTACATATAAATCATATCTTGTTACACATCAGAAAAGTCACACAGGTGAGAAGCCATATTCCTGTACTGAGTGTGGGAAATGTTTTGCATTGAAATCAGATCTTGTTACACATCAGAGAAGTCACACAGGTGAGAAGCCATATTCCTGTTCTGAGTGTGGGAAATGTTTTGCATGGAAATCAAATCTTGTTACACATCAGAGAAGTCACACAGATGAGAAGCCGTACTTCTGTTCTGAGTGTGGGAAATGTTTTGCATCGAAATCAAATCTTGTTACACATCAGAGGAATCACACAGGTGAGAAGCCATATTCCTGTTCTCAGTGTGGGAAATGTTTTGCATCGAAATCATATCTTGTTACACATCAGAAAAGTCACACAGGTGAGAAGCCATATTCCTGTTCTGAGTGTGGGAAATGTTTTGCATCGAAATCATATCTTGTTACACATCAGAGAAGTCACACAGGTAAGAAGCCGTACTCGTGTTCTGAGTGTGGGAAATGTTTTGCATGGAAATCAGTTCTTGTTAAACATCAGCGATTTCACAGATGAGAAGCCATTTTCATGCTGAGAGATAAATAAATCTGCTCTTGTTGAACATATTAGACATTACCCAAGCACGGAACCATTTAAATCTTCTGGAGTATAATTATCACTGTCGTGCATGTTCCTCAAGGGTCAATCCTATCTCCTATACTTTATAAAATATACATGCTACCATGGGTTATATAATCAGACATCATGGCCTGGTCTACCACTGCTAGGCAGATGACCTGCTTTTTGCTCCATGTACTGAGAACCTAATACCAATCCTAAATGGGTGTCTAGCTGAGCGCCAGGGGTGGATGATGCCAGCCCAGCATTACATGGTCCAAAGTACTAGAAGCAGCTTCTGCCTCCTTACTGCCCCGCTTGCTTACTTCTAAAGATGAAGGACTGTTACCAGCAGTACCAAGAATCTCCTGTCATTCATTTAAGGGTTGAACGTTTAGCTTTGCAGCCCTGACCATGGAACTCACTGCCTTGCACAGTCCAAGAAGCCTCCACTCTAGAGACCTTCACAAGCAGACTGATGACTGTTACTCACGCTTTTCATTAATGTACCTCTATTTCTCTGACGTCCTAGTGGATGCTGGGAACTCCGTAAGGACCATGGGTAATAGCGGCTCCGCAGGAGACTGGGCACAAAAGTAAAGCTTTAGGACTACCTGGTGTGCACTGGCTCCTCCCCCCATGACCCTCCTCCAAGCCTCAGTTAGATTTTTGTGCCCGAACGAGAAGGGTGCACACTAGGTGGCTCTCCTGAGCTGCTTAGTGAAAAGTTTAGTTTTAGGTTTTTTATTTTCAGTGAGACCTGCTGGCAACAGGCTCACTGCATCGAGGGACTAAGGGGAGAAGAAGCGAACTCACCTGCGTGCAGAGTGGATTGGGCTTTTTAGGCTACTGGACACCATTAGCTCCAGAGGGATCGAACACAGGCCCAGCCATGGAGTCCGGTCCCAGAGCCGCGCCGCCGGCCCCCTTACAGAGCCAGAAGCAAGAAGAGGTCTGGAAAATCAGCGGCAGAAGACATCCTGTCTTCACCAAGGTAGAACACAGCACTGCAGCTGTGCGCCATTGCTCTCAGCACACTTCACACTTCGGTCACTGAGGGTGCAGGGCGCTAGGGGGGGGCGCCCTGAGCAGCAATAATAACACATTGGCTGGCGAAAATACATCACATATAGCCCCCAGGGCTATATGGATGAATTTTAACCCCTGCCAGAATCCATAAAAAAGCAGGAGAAAAGTCAGTGAAAAAGGGGCGGAGCCTATCTCCTCAGCACACTGGCGCCATTTTCCCTCACAGCTCCGTTGGAGGGAAGCTCCCCTGGCTCTCCCCTGCAGTCACTACACTACAGAAAGGGTTAAAAAAGAGAGAGGGGCACTAATTAGGCACAGTATTAACAATACAGCAGCTATAAGGGGAAAAACACTTATATAAGGTTATCCCTGTATATATATAGCGCTCTGGTGTGTGCTGGCAAACTCTCCCTCTGTCTCCCCAAAGGGCTAGTGGGGTCCTGTCCTCTATCAGAGCATTCCCTGTGTGTGTGCTGTGTGTCGGTACGTTTGTGTCGACATGTATGAGGAGGAAAATGATGTGGAGGCGGAGCAAATTGCCTGTAATAGTGATGTCTCCCCCTGGGGGGTCGACACCTGAGTGGATGAACTGTTGGAAGAATTACGTGACAGTGTCAGCTCTTTACAAAAGACAGTTGATGACATGAGACAGCCGGCTACTCAGCTTGTGCCTGTCCAGACGTCTCATAGGCCGTCAGGGGCTCTAAAGCGCCCGTTTCCTCGGATGGCATCTACAGACGTCGACGCGGATACTGACTCCAGTGTCGACGGTGAAGAGACAAACGTGACTTCCAGTAGGGCCACACGTTACATGATTGAGGCAATGAAAAATGTTTTACACATTTTTGATAATACAAGTACCACTAAAAAGGGTATTATGTTCGGATGAGAAAAAACTACCTGTAGTTTTTCCTGAATCTGAGGAATTAAATGAAGTGTGGGATGAAGCGTGGGTTTCCCCCGATAAAAAACTGATAATTTCTACAAAATTATTGGCATTATATCCTTTCCCGCCAGAGGTTAGGGTGCGTTGGGAAACACCCCCTAGGGTGGATAAAGCGCTCACACGCTTGTCAAAACAGGTGGCTCTACCCTCTCCTGAGACGGCCGCCCTTAAGGATCCTGCTGATAGAAAGCAGGAGGGTATCCTCAAATGTATTTACACACATACTGGTGTTATACTGCGACCAGCAATTGCCTCAGCCTGGATGTGCAGTGCTGGGTTGGCGTGGTCGGATTCCCTGACTGAAAATATTGATACCCTAGATAGGGACAGTATATTACTTACTATAGAGCATTTAAAAGATGCATCTCTATATATGCGTGATGCACAGCGGGATATTTGCCGACTGGCATCAAGAGTAAGTGCGCTGTCCATTTCTGCCAGAAGAGGGTTATGGACGCGACAGTGGTCAGGTGATGCGGATTCCAAACGGCATATGGAAGTATTGCCTTATTAAGGGGAGGAGTTATTTGGGGTCGGTCTTTCAGACCTGGTGGCCACGGCAACAGCTGGGAAATCCACGTTTTTACCCCAGGTCGCCTCTCAACATAAGAAGACGCCGTATTATCAGGCGCAGTCCTTTCGTTCCCATAAGGGCAAGCGGGCAAAAGGTTCCTCTTTTCTGCCCCGTGGCAGAGGGAGAGGAAAAAGGCTGCAGCAAACAGCTAGTTCCCAGGAACAGAAGCCCTCTCCCGCTTCTGCCAAGCCCTCAGCATGAAGCTGGGGCTTTACAAGCGGACTCAGGCACGGTGGGGGCCCGTCTCAAGAATTTCAGTGCGCAGTGGGCTCACTCGCAAGTAGACCCCTGGATCCTTCAGGTGATATCTCAGGGGTACACATTGGAATTCGAGACGTCTCCCCCTCGCCGTTTCCTAAAGTCTGCTTTACCGACATCTCCCTCCGACAGGGAGACAGTATTGGATGCCATTCACAAGCTGTATTCCCAGCAGGTGATAATCAAGGTACCCCTCCTGCAACAGGGAAAGGGTATTATTCCACACTATTCGTGGTACCGAAGCCGGACGGCTCGGTGAGACCGATTTTAAATCTAAAATCTTTGAACACCTACATACAGAGGTTCAAATTCAAGATGGAGTCACTCAGAGCGGTGATTGCGAACCTGGAAGAAGGGGACTATATGGTGTCTCTGGACATCAAGGATGCTTACCTTCAGGTCCCAATTTACCCTTCTCACCAAGGTTACCTCAGGTTTGTGGTACAGAACTGTCACTATCCGTTTCAGACGCTGCCGTTTGGATTGTCCACGGCACCCCGGGTTTTTACCAAGGTAATGGCCGAAATGATGATACTCCTTCGAAGGAAGGGAGTTTTAGTTATCCCTTACTTGGACGATCTCCTGATAAGGGCAAGATCCAGGGAACAGTTGGAGGTCGGAGTAGCACTATCTCAGGTAGTGTTGCGGCAGCATGGTTGGATTCTCAATATTCCAAAATCGCAGCTGATTCCGACGACTCGTCTTCTGTTCTTAGGGATGATCCTGGACACAGTCCAGAAAAAGGTGTTTCTCCCGGAGGAGAAAGCCAGGGAGTTATCCGAGCTAGTCAGGAACCTCCTAAAACCGAGCCAGGTCTCAGTGCATCACGGCAGTTTCCACGCAAGAACTTTCCAGTGGGACCTGCTGGACAAATGGTCCGGGTCGCATCTTCAGATGCATCACCAAGGACAAGGGTGTCTCTCCTGTGGTGGTTGCAGAGTGCTCATCTTCTAGAGGGCCGCAGATTCGGCATTCAGGACTGGGTCCTGGTGACCACGGATGCCAGCCTGCGAGGCTCGGGAGCAGTCACTCAGGGAAGGAATTTCCAGGGCTTATGGTCAAGCCTGGAGACATCACTTCACACAAATATCCTGGAGCTAAGGGCCATTTACAATGCTCTAAGCTTAGCAAGACCTCTGCTTCAAGGTCAGCCTGTGTTGATCCAGTCGGACAACATCACGGCAGTCGCCCACGTAAACAGACAGGGTGGCACAAGAAGCAGGAGGGCAATGGCAGAAGCTGCAAGGATTCTTCGCTGGGCGGAAAATCATGTGATAGCACTGTCAGCGGTGTTCATTCCGGGAGTGGACAATTGGGAAGCAGACTTCCTCAGCAGGCACGACCTCCACCCGGGAGAGTGGGGACTTCATCCAGAAGTCTTCCACATGATTGTAAACCGTTGGGAAAAACCAAAGGTGGACATGATGGCGTCCCGCCTCAACAAAAAACTGGACAGGTATTGCGCCAGGTCAAGGGACCCTCAGGCAATAGCTGTGGACGCTCTGGTAACGCCGTGGGTGTACCAGTCAGTGTATGTGTTCCCTCCTCTGCCTCTCATACCCAAGGTACTGAGAATTATAAGACGGAGAGGAGTAAGAACTATACTCGTGGCTCCGGATTGGCCAAGAAGGACTTGGTACCCGGAACTTCAAGAGATGCTCACGGAGGATCCGTGGCCTCTACCTTTAAGAAGGGACCTGCTCCAGCAAGGACCCTGTCTGTTCCAAGACTTACCGCGGCTGCGTTTGACGGCATGGTGGTTGAACGCCGGATCCTGAAGGAAAAAGGCATTCCCGGATGAAGTCATCCCTACCCTGATCAAAGCCAGGAAGGATGTAACCGCAAAACATTATCACTGCATTTGGCGAAAATATGTTGCGTGGTGCGAGGCCAGTAAGGCCCCGACGGAGGAATTTCAACTGGGTCGATTCCTACATTTCCTGCAAACAGGAGTGTCTATGGGCCTGAAATTGGGTCCATTAAGGTTCAAAATTCGGCCCTGTCAATTTTCTTCCAAAAAGAACTAGCTTCAGTCCCTGAAGTTCAGACGTTTGTAAAAGGGGTACTGCATATACAGCCTCCTTTTGTGCCTCCAGTGGCACCTTGGGATCTCAATGTAGTTTTGGGGTTCCTAAAGTCACATTGGTTTGAACCACTTAAATCCGTGGATTTGAAATATCTCACATGGAAAGTGGTCATGCTATTGGCCCTGGCCTCGGCCAGGCGCGTGTCAGAATTGGCGGCTTTATCTTGTAAAAGCCCTTATCTGATTTTCCATTCGGACAGGGCGGAATTGAGGACTCGTCCTCAGTTTCTCCCTAAGGTGGTTTCAGCGTTTCACTTGAACCAACCTATTGTGGTGCCTGCGGCTACTAGGGACTTGGAGGACTCCAAGTTGCTAGACGTTGTCAGGGCCCTAAAAAAATGTGTTTCCAGGATGGCTGGAGTCAGAAAATCTGACTCGCGGTTTATCCTGTATGCACCCAACAAGCTGGGTGCTCCTGCTTCTAAGCAGTCTATTGCTCGTTGGATTTGTAGTACAATTCAACTTGCACATTCAGTGGCAGGCCTGCCACAGCCAAAATCTGTTAATGCCCATTCCACAAGGAAGGTGGGCTCATCTTGGGCGGCTGCCCGAGGGGTCTCGGCTTTACAACTTTGCCGAGCAGCTACTTGGTCAGGGGCAAACACGTTTGCTAAATTCTACAAATTTGATACCCTGGCTGAGGAGGACCTGGAGTTCTCTCATTCGGTGCTGCAGAGTCATCCGCACTCTCCCGCCCGTTTGGGAGCTTTGGTATAATCCCCATGGTCCTTACGGAGTTCCCAGCATCCACTAGGACGTCAGAGAAAATAAGATTTTACTCACCGGTAAATCTATTTCTCGTAGTCCGTAGTGGATGCTGGGCGCCCATCCCAAGTGCGGATTATCTGCAATACTTGTACATAGTATTGTAAAATAATCGGGTTATTGTTGTAGTGAGCCATCTTTTCGAGAGGCTCCTCTGTTATCATACTGTTAACTGGGTTCAGATCACAAGTTGTACGGTGTGATTGGTTTGGCTGGTATGAGTCTTACCCGGGATTCAAAAATCCTTCCTTATTGTGTACGCTCGTCCGGGCACAGTATCCTAACTGAGGCTTGGAGGAGGGTCATAGGGGGAGGAGCCAGTGCACACCAGGTAGTCCTAAAGCTTTACTTTTGTGCCCAGTCTCCTGCGGAGCCGCTATTCCCCATGGTCCTTACGGAGTTCCCAGCATCCACTACGGACTACGAGAAATAGATTTACCGGTGAGTAAAATCCTTATTTTAGTTCCTAAATAAAACATTCCAAATGCTTAGGTCTTTTTTCTGCTGTTTATTTTGTATCTTGTGCTTTGTGTAAATGTGAATGTCTAATACCAGTTTGCACAATCTGTATTGCTGCACGACAATATGGCGGCCATTGGAACGTGTTTTCACTTCTAGTTTGCCTAACTTGTTGCAGACACTCATCTTGATAAGGAGTGCCAAGTGTTTTCTGATACAAGATCCTGTCCATATATACCCTGTACATTATCATGTGCATTAGAGTCACCCGGGTTCCATCTGCGGTGGTTTGTTGTATGTTACATCTATATGGTGCGGATACTCCCCTGTATGATCTCATAATAAAAGCTTTTGTTTGCATCTAATTATTGCTGCATAGCTTTTATTTCTCTTACGTCCTAGAGGATGCTGGGGACTCTGTAAGGACCATGGGGTATAGATGGGCTCCGCAGGAGACATGGGCAGTATAAAGAACTTTTAGTATGGGTGTGCACTGGCTCCTCCCTCTATGCCCCTCCTCCAGACCTCAGGTAGATTCTGTGCCCAGAGGAGAATGGGTGCATTACAGGAGCTCCACTGAGTTTCTCTGATAAAAGACTTTTGTTAGGTTTTTTATTTTCAGGGAGCACTGCTGGCAACAGGCTCCCTGCATCGTGGAACTGAGGGGAGAGAAGCAGACCTACTTAAATGATAGGATCTGCTTCTTAGGCTACTGGACACCATTAGCTCCAGAGGGATCGGAACGCAGGTCTCCCCCTGCCATTCGTCTCAGAGCCGCGCCGCCGTCCTCGCAGAGCCGGAAGATAGAAGCCGGGTGAGTATAAGAAAAAAGAAGACCTCAGGCGGCAGAAGACTTCTGATCTTCACTGAGGTAAGCGCGCAGCGGTAGCGCTGCGTGCCATTGCTCCCACATGTTACACACACGGCCGGCACTGATGGGTGCAGGGCGCCCTGGCCAGCAATATATACTTTCTCTGACGTCCTAGTGGATACTGGGAACTCTGTAAGGACCATGGGGAATAGCGGCTCCGCAGGAGACTGGGCACAACTACAGAAAGCTTTAGGACTACCTAGTGTGCACTGGCTCCTCCCACTATGACCCTCCTCCAGACCTCAGTTAGAATCTTGTGCCCGGCTGAGCTGGATGTGTGGTATCCCCCAGAACTTACAGGACTCATGCTCCCTTCAACTGACATGTACATTGCCTTATTGTACCAGGTGCTCCATGTAGGACCCTATGAGAACCTGTGTAGCCCAGACTTTTTGCCAAAAAGGACAGCTGTATACTCTGGGCTGCCATATAAACAGACATAACCTGCAGCTTTACCCTTTCCCCCCTTTTTCTTGGAGCCTAGCAACAGTGGATGGTGTGATGGAGGACACTGCCCACACCTCTCATCTGATTGGCCAATCCCTAGAGAGAACCCAGAGGAAGGGTGGAGTGATGGAGAGATTGGTGTGAGGACTGGGGGGTGCTGTAAGCTGGGACAGCAGAGAGGACAGCAGAACAAGCAGTGGGATCCTGAGTGAGTTGCAGAGGCTGAGTTCCTGTGTGTCAGTTCCAGAGTATCCTGTCAGCACTAGTATCATTGTGCAAGTCCCAGCAGCAACAGCAAGGAACTCCTCTGGAGAGAGAGGGAGTGAGATCAGTGAGGTTTCATCAGTAACAGCTCACTGCCCATATAAGAACAGAGGAAGTAGCAGCTACAGAGAATGCCCTATCCATGCAGAGACAGTGCTGTGAATACAGCAGCCAGAGACAGCACTGAGAGGTAACTCCATCCTCAGGGAGGATTCTGTACAAGTAAACAGGCTCCCTGCTCACACACTGTCTACAAACATTGCAGCTGGCACTACTCCAGGAGTATAGAACCACTTTTGTCTGTGGCACAGCATAACTTGTTGCCAGCAATAGCACAAACTGCCTCCTCTTACATTAAATGCCCTAAGTCTTACTAGAAAGGACAGCACACACAGTGCTAGTGCCACCGTTGCTTATCTGCCAGGCCTTACAGACCAGTGACATTGTACATCAGATGAACTGTGACAGCCAGGTTACAGTGCAAAGGAGGCCTGAACAGAACTACCCAGAGTGAATGGGAAAGGCAGTGGATCAGTTTTCCCTCAGTGTGGCCACAGAGAGGACAGGCCTTTATTTACACTACAGGGACATGTCTAAGAAAGACTAAATATATATATGCATATATATCCACTTGTGGACACATTCTAAAGGGGGTTACAGACCTGTGCACAGGCGGAAGAACATAAGTTGTACTAATACTTCTGAATACATGGGATACTCAGTAAGGGTAATCAGATAATTGTAACTGGTAACAAACTGTTTTTCTTATGCATGCATATTTTGATGGTAACAGCTTGAATATTTGAGTTAAGGTTTGAATAGTATAATAAGTCAATATAACCCATTCAGGTAAACGTGCATAACTGCTGAGAAGGACGGTGATGGGATATGCAACACCTGAATAATTAAACAGTCTATGACAGTATTGGCATAATCTACGGTGTGAAGACCAACTGTTTATTATCTGTACTTGATGATTTACTGTAACGTATTACTATTATTCAAGTTGTTTGATTTTCCCAATGCCTTTAATAAACCGAAGTTGAGTTGACTGCTCCCTGAACAACCCACTTGTGCAGACGTATATCCCTTACATCTCCGAAGTATCGTGAACGAACTTCCATCTTAAGTTGGTATCCCGGTACACAGATAGTGTAAAGCGGACATAATCACCAGGTAAAAGATCATCTACTCACCCAATAACATTGTCCTTTATTTGCCCGGGTATCACAGATGCACACTAGGGGCTCTCCTGAGCTCCTAGAAAGAAAGTATATTTTAGTTTTTTTATTTTACAGTGAGATCTGCTGGCAACAGACTCACTGCTATGAGGAACTAAGGGGAAAGAAGCGAACCTACCTGCTTGCAGCTAGCTTGGGCTTCTTAGGCTACTGGACACCATTAGCTGTAGAGGGATCGAACACAGGACCCGACCTCGATCGTTCGGTCCCGGAGCCGCGCCGCCGTCCCCCTTACAGAGCCAGAAGCAAGAAGAGTCTGGAAAATCGGGGCAGAAGACTTCTTCAGGTAGCGCACTGTGCGCCATTGCTCCTCATGCACACCTCACACTCTG
Source organism: Pseudophryne corroboree (assembly GCF_028390025.1). Lineage (NCBI taxonomy): Eukaryota > Metazoa > Chordata > Amphibia > Anura > Myobatrachidae > Pseudophryne > Pseudophryne corroboree. The sequence goes on along the minus strand of NW_026967520.1, from coordinate 1,109,668 downwards.
GTCACTGATGGGTGCATGGCGCTGGGGGGGGGGGCGCCCTGAGGGCAATATTAGACACCTTGACTGGCAAATCTACACCATATATAGTCCCAGAGGCTATATAGGTGTAAAAATACCCCTGCCAGGGTTACAGAAAAAGTGGGAGAAGTCCGCCGAAAAAGGGGCGGGGCTATCTCCCTCAGCACACTGGCGCCATTTCTCCCTCACAGCTCCGCTGGAAGGATCGCTCCCAGGCTCTCCCCTGCAGTTACAACTACATAAGGGTAAAAAAGAGGGGGGGCACTAAATTTAGGCGCAGTATAACTATATAGCAGCTATAAGGGGATATAATTGTTAGTCCCTGTACTGTATAGCGCTCTGGTGTGTGCTGGCATACTCTCTCTGTCTCCCCAGAGTCCTTTGTGGGGTCCTGTCCTCAGTCAGAGCATTCCCTGTGTGTGCGGTGTGTCGGTACGGCTGTGTCGACATGTTTGACGAGGAGGCTTATGTGGAGGCGGAGCAGATGCCTATAAATGTGATGTCACCCCCTGCGGGGCAGACACCTGAGTGGATGGATTTGTGGAAGGAATTACGTGAAAGTGTCAACGCCTTACATATAAAATTTGACGACATGCCAAATGCGGGACAGCCGGCTTCTCAGCTCGTGCCTGCCCAGGCGTCTCAAAGGCCATCAGGGGCTCTAAAACGCCCGCTACCTCAGATGGCAGACACAGATGTCGACACGGATACTGATACCAGTGTCGACGACGATGAGACTAATCTAATGTCCAATAGGGCCACTCGTTACATGATTGAGGCAATGAAAAATGTGTTGCACATTTCTGATCTTACCCCAGGTACCACTACAAAGGGTATTATGTTTGGGGAGAAAAAGCTACCAGTGGTTTTTTCCCCTTCTGATGAATTAAATGAAGTGTGTGAAGAAGCGTGGGCTTCCCCTGATGATAAGAAACTGGTAATTTCTAAAATATTACTAATTGCGTACCCTTTCCCGCCAGAGGATAGGTCACGTTGGGAATCACCCCCTAGGGTGGATTAAGCGCTCACACGCTTGTCAAAGAAGGTGGCACTACCGTCTCCGGATACGACCGCCCTAAAGGAGCCTGCTGATAGGAAGCAGGAGGCTATCCTGAAGTCTGTATATACACACTCGGCTATTATACTGAGACCAGCTATTGCTTCAGCATGGATGTGCAGTGCTGCAGCTGCGTGGTCAGATTCCCTATGGAAAATATTGACACCCTTGACAGGGACACCATATTGCTAACCGTAGAGCATATAAAAGACGCAGTCTTATACATGAGATGCACAGAGGGATATTTGCTGGCTGGCATCTAAAATAAGTGCAATGTCCATTTCTGCCAGGAGAGGGTTATGGACTCGGCAGTGGACAGGGGATGCAGATTCTAAAAGGCACATGGAAGTATTGCCTTACAAGGGTGATGAGTTATTTGGGGACGGTCTCTCGGACCTAGTTTTCACAGCAACAGCTGGGAAGTCAGCATTTTTACCCCATATTCACTCACAGCCAAAGAAAGCACCATATTATCAGGTGCAGTCCTTTCGGCCCCAGAAGAGCAAGCGGGGAAAAGGAGCTTCCTTTCTGCCCAGAGGCAGAGGTATCGGGAAAAAGCTGCAGCATACAGCCAGTTCCCAGGAACAAAAGTCCTCTCCCGCTTCCTCCAAAGCCACCACATGACGGTGGGGCTCCACAGGCAGAGCCAGGTACGGTGCGGGCCGGCTCAAAAATTTCAGCAATCAGTGGGCTCGCTCACAGGTGGATCCCTGGATTCTACAAGTAGTATCTCAGGGGTACAAGCTGGAATTCGAAACGTCTCCCCCCCCGCCGTTTCCTCAAATCTGCCTTGCCAACAACTCCCTCAGGCAGGGAGGCTGTGCTAGAGGCAATTCACAAGCTGTATTCCCAGCAGGTGATAGTCAAGGTGCCCCTCCTTCAACAAGGACGGGGTTACTATTCCACAATGTTTGTGGTACCGAAACCGGACGGTTCGGTGAGACCCATTTTAAATTTGAAATCCTTGAACACATATATAAAAAAATTCAAGTTCAAGATGGAATCGCTCAGGGCGGTTATTGCAAGCCTGGGATTACATGGTATCGCTGGACATCAAGGATGCTTACCTGCATGTCCCCATTTACCATCCTCACCAGGAGTACCTCAGATTTGTGGTACAGGATTGTCATTACCAATTCCAGACGTTGCCGTTCGGGCTGTCCACGGCACTGAGGATATTTACCAAGGTAATGGCCGAAATGATGATACTCCTTCGAAAAAAGGGAGTTTTAATTATCCCATACTTGGAAGTTCTCCTAATAAAGGTGAGATCCAGAGAGCAGTTGTTGGTCGGGGTAGCACTATCTCAGGAAGTGCTACAACAGCACGGTTGGATTCTAAATATTCCAAAGTCACAGCTGGTCCCTACGACGCGTCTACTGTTCCTGGGGATGGTTCTGGACACAGACCAGAAAAAAGTGTTTCTCCCGGAGGAGAAAGCCAAGGAGCTGTCATCTCTAGTCAGAGGCCTCTTGAAATCGAAACAGGTCTCAGTGCATCAGTGCACGCGAGTCCTGGGAAAGATGGGAGCTTGTTACGATGCAATTCCATTCGTCAGGTTCCACGCAAGAACTTTTCAGTGGGACCTATTGGACAAGTGGTCCGGATCGCATCTTCAGATGCATCGGCTGATAACCCTGTCTCCAAGGACCAGGGTGTCTCTGCTGTGGTGGCTGCAGAGTGCTCATCTCCAAGAGGGCCGCAGATTCGGCATACAGGACTGGGTCCTGTTGACCACGGATGCCAGCTTTCGAGGCTGGGGGGCAGTCACACAGGGAAGAAACTTCCAAGGACTTTGGTCAAGTCAGGAGACTTCCCTACACATAAATATTCTGGAACTGAGGGCCATTTACAATGCCCTAAGTCAAGCAAGAGCCCTGCTTCAAAACCAGCCGGTACTGATACAATCAGACAACATCACGGCAGTCGCCCATGTAAACCGACAGGGTGGCACAAGAAGCAGGATGGTGATGGCAGAAGCCACAAGGATTCTCCGATGGCCGGAAAATTACGTGTTAGCACTGTCAGCAGTGTTCATTCCGGGAGTGGACAACTGGGAGGCAGACTTTCTCAGCAGACACGACCTACACCCGGGAGAGTGGGGACTTCATCCAGAAGTCTTCCAACTGATTGTAAACCGTTGGGAAAGGCCACAGGTGGACATGATGGTGTCCCGCCTAAACAAAAAGCTAGAAAGATATTGCGCCAGGTCGAGAGACCCTCAGGCAATAGCTGTGGACGCTCTATTGACACCGTGGGTGTACCAGTTGGTTTATGTGTTCCCTCCTCTTCCTCTCATACCCAAGGTACTGAGGATAATAAGGAAAGAGGAGTAAGAACTATACTCATTGTTCCGGATCGGCCAAGAAGAACTTGGTACCCGGAACTTCAAGAAATGATCTCAGAGGACCCATGGCCTCTACCGCTCAGACAGGATCTGCTGCAGCAGGGCCCCTGTCTGTTCCAAGACTTACCGCGGCTGCGTTTGACGGCATGGCGGTTGAATGCCAGATTCTGAAGGAAAAGGGCATTCCGGAGGAAGTCATTCCTACGCTGATTAAAGCTAGGAAAGAAGTAACCGCAAACCATTATCACCGCATTTGGCGAAAATATGTTGCGTAATGTAAGGCCAGGAAGGCCCCAACAGAAGAATTTCAGCTGGGTCGATTTCTGCACTTCCTACAGTCAGGAGTGACTATGGGCCTAAAATTGGGTTCCATTAATGTCCAGATATCGGCTCTGTCGATTTTCTTCCAGAAAGAACTGGCTTCACTGCCTGAAGTTCAGACATTTGTAAAAGGGAGTGCTGCATATTCAGCCCTCTTTTGTGCCTCCAGTGGCACCTTGAGATCTCAACGTGCTGTTGGATTTTCTAAAATCACATTGGTTTGAACCACTTAAAACCGTGGATTTAAAATATCTCACGTGGAAGGTGGTCATGCTATTAGCCTTGGCTTCGGCCAGGCGTGTGTCAGAATTGGCGGCTTTGTCGTGTAATAGCCCTTATCTGATTTTCCATATGGATAGGGCAGAATTGAGAACTCGTCCCCAGTTTCTCCCTAAGGTGGTATCAGCTTTTCACTTGAACCAACCTATTGTGGTGCCTGCGGCTACTAGGGACTTGGAGGATTCCAAGTTGCTGGACGTAGTCAGGGCCCTGAAAATGTATGTTTCCAGGAAGGCTGGAGTCAGGAAAACTGACTCGCTATTTATCCTGTATGCACCCAACAAGCTGGGTGCTCCTGCTTCTAAGCAAACTATTGCTCGCTGGATTTGTAGCACAATTCAGCTTGCGCATTCTGCGGCTGGACTGCCGCATCCTAAATCTGTAAAAGCCCATTCCACAAGGAAGGTAGGCGCTTCTTGGGCGGCTGCCCGAGGGGTCTCGGCTTTACAACTTTGCCGAGCTGCTACTTGGTCAGGGTCAAACACGTTTGCAAAATTCTACAAATTTGATACCCTGGCTGAGGAGGACCTTGAGTTCTCTCATTCGGTGCTGCAGAGTCATCCGCACTCTCCTGCCCGTTTGGGAGCTTTGGTATAATCCCCATGGTCGTTACGGAGTTCCCAGCATCCACTAAGACGTCAGAGAAAATAAGATTTTACTCACCGGTAAATCTATTTCTCGTAGTCCGTAGTGGATGCTGGGCGCCCATCCCAATTGCGGATTGTCTGCAATACTTGTATATAGTTATTGCCTAACTAAAGGGTTATTGTTATGAGCCATCTGTTGAGAGGCTCAGTTATATTTCATACTGTTAACTGGGTATAGTATCACGAGTTATACGGTGTGATTGGTGTGGCTGGTATGAGTCTTACCCGGGATTCAAAATCCTTCCTTATTGTGTCAGCTCTTCCGGGCACAGTATCCTAACTGAGGTCTGGAGGAGGGTCATAGTGGGAGGAGCCAGTGCACACCAGGTACTCCTAAAGCTTTCTTTAGTTGTGCCCAGTCTCCTGCGGAGCCGCTATTCCCCATGTTCCTTACGGAGTTCCCAGCATCCACTACGGACTACGAGAAATAGATTTACCGGTGAGTAAAATCTTATTTTTTTGGGCATATTAGACACATATAGGCTGCGGAGTCAGTGAATATGTTTATCCCCCGCCATTAATTGTAAATTTGAGCGGGACCGAAGACCGCCACTAGAGGGGGCGGAGCTTGGTCGCACAGCACTAACCAGCGCCATTTTCTCCATAGTGTGCTGAAGAGAAGCTGTTTCCCCGGACTCTCCCCTGCAGAACGGTGATACAGGGCTGAAAAAGAGGGGGGGGGGGGCACATTTTGGCGTAGTGAGTGTATTACACGGTTGACATAATATAAAAGTGCTATATCTGGGAATTGTTTCCAGTGTCCGGTGGTGCTGGGTGTCCCTCTGTCTCTCCAAAGGTCCTTGTTGGGGACCTGTCCTCTTATAGATAGATCCCTGTGTGTGTGAGTGTCGGTATGCGTGTGTCAACATGTCTGAAGCGGAAGGCTCATCCAAGGAGGAGGTGGAGCAGATGATTGTGGTGTCTCCGTCGGCAATGCCGACACATTATTGGTATGATATGTGGAATATTTTAAATGCTAATGTGACCTTATTACATAAGAGAATGCACAAAGCTGAGTCCAAGGAAACAACATCGGATTTGGCTGAGTCACAGGGCCCGTCAGGGTCTCAAAAGCTTCCCTTATCACAAATAGTAGACAATGATACCGACATGGATTCTGATTCCAGTGTCGTCTATGATGAGGCAAGGTTGCACCCTAAGGTGACCAAGAGTATTCATTATATGATTGTGGCAATAAAAGATGTTTTGCATATTACAGATGACCCCTCTGTTCCTGACACAAGGTGCACATGTTTAAGGGGAAGAAACCTGAGGTAACGCTTCCTCCATCTCATGAACTGAACGAATTATTTGAAAAAGCTTGGGAAACTCCAGACAAAAGGATCCTTATGGCGTATCCTTTCCCTGCAAAGGACAGGGTACATTGGGAATCCTTGCCCAGGGTGGACAAGGCATTAACGCGTAAGTCTAGGAAAGTGGCGCTACCATCTCCAGACACCACGGCCCTTAAGGATCCTGCTGATCGTAGACAGGAGACTACCTTAAAATCTATTTATGCACATACACGGGCTTTACTCAGGCCGGCAATAGCATCGTCATGGGTCTGTAGCGCTGTTGCAGCATGGACAGATATCTTGTTGACTGACATGGATACCCTGGACAAGGATACTGTTGTCCTGACTTTAGGCCACATTAAGGACGCAGTCTTGTATATGAGAGACGCTCAAAGAGACGTGGGGCTGCTTGGTTCCAGGGCCAATGCCATGGCAATTTCGGCAAGGCGAGCTCTGTGGACCCGCCAATGGTCGGGTGATGCCAACTCAAAAAAGCATATGGAGGTTTTAGCTTACAAGGGTGAGGTTTTGTTTGGGGATTGTCTAGTGGACCTGGTTTCCACAGCTACCGCGGGTAAATCTACATTTTTGCCTTTTCCCCCACAGCACAAGAAAACCCCACAATATTAGATGCAGTCCTTTCAGTCGCATAAGTCCAGAAGAGGTCGGGGTTCCTCTTTCCTCGCCAGAGGTAAGGGTAGAGGTAAGAGAACACCTGCTTCGGCGAGTTCCCAGGAGCAGAAGTCCTCCCTGGCCTCTGCTAAATTCACCGCATGACGCTGGGGCTCCACGGAGGGAGTCCGCACCGGTGGGGGCACGTCTTCGACTCTTCAGCTAAGTCTGGGTCCTATCGGGTATGGATCCTTGGGCGTTAGAAATTGTATCCCAAGGTTATAAACTGGAGTTCAAAGAGGTGCCCCCTCGCCGATTTCTCAAGTCGGCCTTGCCATCTTCTTCCCCAGAGAGGGGAGTGGTATTAGATGCAATTCAAAAGCTGTGTCAACAGCAAGTGATTGTCAAGGTTCCCCTAGGCCAACAGGGAAAAGGGTACTATTCACCTTCATCAAAAGATAAGCCTGTCCCCCAGGGCCAGGGTGTCTCTCCTGTGGTGGCTGCAGAGTGCTCACCTTCTAGAGCAGGCATGTCCAAACTGCAGCCCTCCAGCTGTTGTGAAACTACATATCCCAGCATGCCCTGACACAGTTTTGCTGTCAGAGAATGCTAAAGCTGTGTCAGAGCATGCTGGGATGTGTAGTTTCTCAACAGCTGGAGGGCCGCAGTTTGGATATGCCTGTTCTAGAGGGTCGCAGGTTCGGCGTTCAAGACTGGGTTCTGGTGACCACGGACGCGAGCCTCCGAGGATGGGGAGCAGTCACAAAAGGAAGAAATTTTCAGGGGATATGGTCAAGCCAGGGGGCTTGTCTACACATCAACAATGTTTGTGTTCCCGAAGCCGGATGGTTCGGTCAGACCGATTTTGAATCTAAAGTCACTAAACCTATACTTGAAAAAGTTCAAATTCAAGATGGAATCACTCCGGACGGTGAGATCCAATCTGGAAGCAAGGGATTTTATGGTGTCGCTGGACGTGAAGGATGCCTGCCTTCATGTCCCCATATTTCCTCTTCATCAAGAATACCTACGTTTCGTAGTACAGGACTGTCATTACCAGTTTCAGACGTTGCCGTTTGGGCTTTCCACGGCCCCGAGGATTTTCACCAAGATAATGGCAGAAATGATGGTGCTCCTGCGCAAGCAGGGGGTCACAATTATCCCGTACTTGGACGATCTCCTGATAAAGGCGAGATCAAGGGATCAATTGCTGAAAAACGTGTCCCTCTCCCTGAGAGTGTTACATCAACACGGTTGGATTCTCAATCTGCCAAACTCACAGTTGCTTCCAACGACTCGACTATCCTTCCTAGGCATGATTCTGGACACGGAACAGAAAATGGGTTTTCTACCAATAGAAAAAGCCCAGGACATCCAGAACATGGTCAGGGACCTGCTAAGACTAAAAAGAGTGTTGGTGCATCAATGCACTCGAGTTCTGGTAAAGATGGTGGCAGCCTACAAGGCCATTCCCTTCGGCAGGTTCCATGCGAGGACGTTTCAGTGGGACCTACGCGACAAATGGTCTGGGTCCCATCTACAGAATAAAGGGCCATATACAATGGCCTACGACAAGCAAAGTGTCTTCTTCGCGACCTACCGGTTCTGATTCAATCAGACAACATCACAGCAGTGGCTCATGTAAACCACCAAGGCGGGACAAGGAGCAGAGTGGCATTGGCGGAAGCCACAAGAATTCTGCGCTGGGCAGAAAACCATGTAAGTGTTCTGTCAGCAGTCTTCATACCGGGAGTAGACAACTGGGAAGCAGACTTCCTCAGCAGACACGATCTCCACCCGGGAGAGTCGGGACTTCATCAAGAGGTCTTTGCAGAGATTGCAAGTCTTTGGGGACTTCCTCAAACAGATATGATGGCATCATGCCTCAACAAAAAGCTTCAGAGGTATTGTACCAGGTCAAGGGACCCATAGGCAGTAGCGGTAGACACCCTAGTGACACCATGGGTGTTTCAGTCGATCTATGTGTTCCCTCCTCTTCCTCTCATCTCAAAAGTGTTGAGAATCAGAGTGCAAGCAATACTTGAAGGGCCTGGTATTCGGATCTTCAGGAAATGCTCACGGAAGATCTGTGGCCTCTTCCTCTCAGGGAAGTCCAGTTACAACAGGGGCCTTGCATGTTCCAAGACTTACCGTGGTTGCGTTTGATGGCATGGCGGTTGAACACCGAATCCTAGCAGAGAGACGTATTCCAGAGGAAGTTATCCCTACTCTGATAAAGGCTAGAAATTAGGTAACGGCGAAGCATTATCACCGTATCTGGAGAAAGTATGTATCTTGGTGTGAAACCAAGAATGCTCCTACGGAAGATTTCCATCTGGGCCGGTTTCTCCACTTCCTACAGATGGGAGTGGATTTGGGCCTAAAATTAGACTCCATTAAGGTGCAGATTTTGGCCCTATCTGTATTTTTTCAAAAAGAATTGGCTTCTCTCCCAGAAGTCCAAACTTTCGTGGAGGGAGTGCTGCACATCCAGCCTCCTTTTGTGCCACCAGTAGCGCCATGGGACCTTAACGTGGTGTTACAGTTCCTTAAGTCACACTGGTTTGAACCTCTTCAAACTGTGGAATGAAATTTCTCACCTGGAAGGTGGTTATGTTATTAGCCTTGGCATCTGCAAGGCGGGTGTCGGAGTTGGCGGCCTTGTCTCACAAGAGCCCCTACTTGATTTTTCATGTGGATAGTGCAGAGTTGAGGACTCGTCCTCAATTTCTGCCTAAGGTGGTGTCTTTGTTTCATCTGAACCAACCTATTGTGGTTCCTGTGGCTACGCCTGACTTGGAGGACTCCAAGTCCTTGGATGTGGTCAGGGCCTTGAAAATTTACATAGCCAGGACGGCTAGGCTTAGGAAAACAGAGGCTCTGTTTGTCCTGTATGCAGCCAAGATTGGCGCGCCTGCTTCTAAGCAGACTATTGCTCGCTGGATCTGTAACACGATTCAGCAGGCTCATTCTACGGCTGGATTGCCGGTAACTAATTCGGTAAAGGCCCATTCCACTAGGAAGGTGGGCTCTTCTTGGGTGTCTGCCCAAGGCATCTCGGCATTGCAGTTGTGCCGAGCTGCTACTTGGTCGGGTTCAAACACTTTTGCTAAATTCTACAAGTATACCCTGGCTAATGAGGACCTCGCGTTTGCTCAATCGGTGCTGCAGAGTCATCCGCACTCTCCCGCCTGGTTTGGAGCTTTGGTATAAACCCCATGGTCCTTACGGAGTCCCCAGCATCCTCTAGGACGTAAGAGAAAATAAGATTCTAAACCTACCGGTAAATCTTTTTTTCCTAGTCCGTAGAGGATGCTGGGCGCCCGTCCCAGTGCGGACTAAATCTGCAAGACTTGTATATAGTTGTTGCTTACATAAGGGTTATGTTGCAGTTGGAATCGGTCTTTGACTGATACTGTTTTTTTCGTTCATACTGTTAACTGGTTGCGTATATTCTATGTTATATGGTATGATTGGTGTGGGCTGGTATGAATCTTGCCCTTAGATTTACAAAATCCTTTCCTCGTATTGTCCATCTCCTCTGGGCACAGTTTCTCTAACTGAAGTCTGGAGGAGGGGCATAGAGGGAGGAGCCAGTGCACACCCATACTAAAAGTTCTTTAGAGTGCCCATATCTCCTGCGGAACCCGTCTATACCCCATGGTCCTTACGGAGTCCCCAGCATCCTCTACGGACTAGGAGAAAAAGATTTACCGGTAGGTTTAAAATCTTATTTTTTCATTCTGTTTTACATTCCCGTCTGAGTAATTACGCCATAATGTTTAATCTCGGAGTGGACACCAGAAGATGTAAAAAAACCGTGTAAGTGTTCCATCATTCTGTTTCGTGTAAGAATACATGTAAGTGATGGCACGGTGGTCACTGTCACATTTCAGTGGTATAATGAAAGTGGGACTGTCTGGACTTATTCTAGTCTACTGCAGAAATAAAAAAAACAGCCTTAATCCTGCTTAAAAAAATTAAAAAAGCCCATAAATCAAGCTTGGTCGGACAAGACAGAAGCCACATTAATGGTGGCACATCATATAGGCTGAGGACCCATACTTCTGGGATGTATGGCATAACTCCCTCTTCGCCCACAAAACCTTCCCTTCACCATTCACAATGTCCACCATTGCCCCTTCAGAAGGGACACAACTTTCCTTTGCTTGTTCCAGAGCAGGACCACCTGCATGACCATTTCATGTTTATCTGGAGGCCTGGTATCTGAGAGATTCATGGCCTGAGATGACCACAGAACCACCAGGTAGTGGGCAAGAAGAATCCACAGACTCCCTAGGAACTGGAGAGTCCAATGATCCACCCACATGAGGCAAAGAAGGGTCAACCACAGGGTCTGGCTTACCTATTTCCTTCCCAAGAGCTGCTGTTTACCGAGTTTGGTACCTGTGGGATCCCACTCCAATTTTCCTTGAGAGTCCCTACCCTCACTGATCCCTTCTAGGTCCCACCACCTGGTGTGTGGTGTTTAATGACTTTATTTTCATTTTACTTCACTTTGGCTGCAGCGGCCAGAGTCCCATCCAACTACCCCATTCCTTCACTCATTGATGTCGCAACCCCTCCCCCCCCCCTCCCACCCCATCACACTGCTCTACTGCAGCGGAGCTGTGAGCACAAACATTACACAGCTGTGCCAGAGACACTCTCACTAACAACCGTGACGAGACGAGGAGACACACTCCCAGGAAGGCATGTATGGAGAAGAATGGACAGAGTGGATGCAGTGGGGCTGCATGACTAACAGCTGAGCCTGTCACTTCAGTGAGGTGGATGGGGCATCTTATTCCCAGCTGGTACAGCACACTATTTGTAAGAGGTAGGGCTGCTGGCTGACAGCTTAGCTCTGTACAGTGGCAGCAGTCTGCAAGTGATGGGAAAAAGCATCTGGCCCATGTCTACTATTGATGGCGGGGAACTAACTGGCTCTCCACCTTTCATTGTAAAACTAGTTAACGTCAGGTATAGACCATCAATTATTCCTGAACGTCAATGGTTGATTGCCAATCCTAGACCAGACCCTGGGAGACCACAGCCACCAGCGGATCCACATTTGTCACCCACCAGCAGATCTACTTTCTCCTGGAGAGCCACCTCTCCATGGCTTTTCACGACTAAGCTGGAACTCTCCAGGTCTCCTTCATCCCCAGCTTGGATCTCCTCTGCATCAACATTCCGACCGGTCTCAGACAGCTCCATGGAAGCAGCATTTGGGAAAACTTTTTACTCTTTACTTGCTGCAGCTCCAGTATAGTTCCTGTGATTTCCTCCAGGTCATCCCAGCTGCACCAGCTCCTCATTCCATGTAACTCTCTCCCAGCTGCACCAGCTCCTCATTCCATGTAACTCTCTCCCAGCTGCACCAGCTCCTCATTCCATGTAACTCTCTCCCAGCTGCACCAGCTCCTCATTCCATGTAACTCTCTCCCAGCTGCACCAGCTCCTCATTCCATGTAACTCTCTCCCAGCTGCACCAGACCCTCATTCCTTGTAACTCTCTCCCAGCTGCACCAGCTCCTCATTCCATGTAACTCTCTCCCAGCTGCACCAGCTCCTCAGTTCATGTAACTCCCAGCTGCACCAGCTCCTCATTCCATGTAACTCTCCCAGCTGCACCAGATCCTCAGTTCATGTAACTCTCCCAGCTGCACCAGCTCCTCATTCCATGTAACTCTCCCAGCTGCACCAGCTCCTCATTACATGTAACTCTCTCCCAGCTGCACCAGCTCCTCATTTCATGTAGCTCTCTCCCAGCTGCACCAGCTCCTCATTCCATGTAACTCTCTCCCAGCTGCACCAGCTCCTCATTCCATGTAACTCTCTCCCAGCTGCACCAGCTCCTCATTCCATGTAACTCTCTCCCAGCTGCACCAGGCTCCTCAGTTCATGTAACTCCCAGCTGCACCAGCTCCTCAGTTCATGTAACTCTCTCCCAGCTGCACCAGCTCCTCATTCCATGTAACTCTCTCCCAGCTGCACCAGCTCCTCATTCCATGTAACTCCCAGCTGCACCAACTCCTCATTCCATGTAACTCTCTCCCAGCTGCACCAGCTCCTCATTTCATGTAACTCTCTCCGAGCTGCACCAGCTCCTCAGTTCATGTAACTCTCTCCCAGCTGCACCAGCTCCTCATTCCATGTAACTCTCTCCCAGCTGCACCAGCTCTTCATTCCATGTAACTCCCAGCTGCACCAGCTCCTCAGTTCATGTAACTCTCTCCCAGCTGCACCAGCTTCTCATTCTATGTAACACTCTACCAGCTGCACCAGCTCTTCATTCCATGCAACTCCCAGCTGCACCAGCTCCTCATTCCATGTAACTCTCTCCCAGCTGCACCAGCTCCTCATTTCATGTAACTCTCTCCCAGCTGCACCAGCTCCTCATTCCATGTAACTCTCTCCCAGCTGCACCAGCTCCTCATTCCATGTGACTCTCTCCCAGCTGCACCAGCTCCTCAGTTCATGTAACTCTCTCCCAGCTGCACCATCTCCTCATTCCATATAACTCTCCCAACTGCACCAGCTCCTCATTCCATGTAACTCTCCCAGCTGCACCAGCTCCTCATTCAATGTAACTCCCAGCTGCACCAGCTCCTCAGTTCATGTAACTCTCTCCCAGCTGCATCAGCTCCTCGGTCCATGTAACTCTCTCCCAGCTGCACCAGCTCCTCATTCCATGTAACTCTCTCCCAGCTGCACCAGCTCCTCATTTCATGTAACTCTCCCAGCTGCACCAGCTCCTCATTCCATGTAACTCTCTCCCAGCTGGACCAGCTCCTCATTCCATATAACTCTCCCAGCTGCATCAGCTCCTCACTTCATGTAACTCTCTCCCAGCTGCACCAGCTCCTCATTCCATGTAACTCTCTCCCAGCTGCACCAGCTCCTCATTCCATGTAACTCTCTCCCAGCTGGACCAGCTCCTCATTCCATATAACTCTCCCAGCTGCACCAGCTCCTCATTCCATGTAACTCTCTCCCAGCTGCACCAGCTCCTCATTCCATGTAACTCTCTCCCAGCTGCACCAGCTCCTCATTCCATGTAACTCTCTCCCAGCTGCACCAGCTCCTCATTTCATGTAACTCTCTCCCAGCTGCACCAGCTCCTCAGTTCATGTAACTCTCTCCCAGCTGCACCATCTCCTCATTCCATATAAATCTCCCAGCTGCACCAGCTCCTCATTCAATGTAACTCCCAGCTGCACCAGCTCCTCAGTTCATGTAACTCTCTCCCAGCTGCACCAGCTTCTCATTCTATGTAACACTCTACCAGCTGCACCAGCTCTTCATTCCATGCAACTCCCAGCTGCACCAGCTCCTCATTCCATGTAACTCTCTCCCAGCTGCACCAGCTCCTCATTTCATGTAACTCTCTCCCAGCTGCACCAGCTCCTCATTCCATGTAACTCTCTCCCAGCTGCACCAGCTCCTCATTCCATGTAACTCTCTCCCAGCTGCACCAGCTCCTCAGTTCATGTAACTCTCTCCCAGCTGCACCATCTCCTCATTCCATATAACTCTCCCAACTGCACCAGCTCCTCATTCCATGTAACTCTCCCAGCTGCACCAGCTCCTCATTCAATGTAACTCCCAGCTGCACCAGCTCCTCAGTTCATGTAACTCTCTCCCAGCTGCATCAGCTCCTCGGTCCATGTAACTCTCTCCCAGCTGCACCAGCTCCTCATTCCATGTAACTCTCTCCCAGCTGCACCAGCTCCTCATTTCATGTAACTCTCTCCCAGCTGCACCAGCTCCTCATTCCATGTAACTCTCTCCCAGCTGCACCAGCTCCTCATTTCATGTAACTCTCTCCCAGCTGCACCAGCTCCTCATTCCATGTAACCCTCTCCCAGCTGGACCAGCTTCTCATTCCATATAACTCTCCCAGCTGCATCAGCTCCTCACTTCATGTAACTCTCTCCCAGCTGCACCAGCTCCTCATTCCATGTAACTCTCTCCCAGCTGCACCAGCTCCTCATTCCATGTAACTCTCTCCCAGCTGGACCAGCTCCTCATTCCATATAACTCTCCCAGCTGCATCAGCTCCTCATTTCATGTAACTCTCTCCCAGCTGCACCAGCTCCTCATTCCATGTAACTCTCTCCCAGCTGCACCAGCTCCTCATTCCATGTAACTCTCTCCCAGCTGCACCAGCTCCTCATTTCATGTAACTCTCTCCCAGCTGCACCAGCTCCTCATTTCATGTAACTCTCTCCCAGCTGCACCAGCTCCTCATTTCATGTAACTCTCTCCCAGCTGCACCAGCTCCTCATTTCATGTAACGCTCTCCCAGCTGCACCAGCTCCTCATTCCATGTAACTCTATCTCAGCAGCACCAGCTCCTCATTCCATGTAACTCTCCCAGCTGCACCAGCTCCTCATTTCATGTAACTCTCTCCCAGCTGCTCTAGCTCCTCATTTCATGTAACTCTCTCCCAGCTGCACCAGCTCCTCATTCCATGTAACTCTATCCCAGATGCACCAGCTCCTCATTTCATGTAACTCTCTCCCAGCTGCACCAGCTCCTCATTCCATGTAACTCTCCCAGCTGCACCAGCTCCTCATTCCATGTAACTCTCCCAGCTGCACCAGCTCATCAGTTCATGTAACTCTCTCCCAGCTGCACCAGCTCCTCATTTCATGTAACTCTCTCCCAGCTGCACCAGCTCCTCATTTCATGTAACTCTCTCCCAGCTGCACCAGCTCCTCATTTCATGTAACTCTCTCCCAGCTGCACCAGCTCCTCATTTCATGTAACTCTCTCCCAGCTGCACCAGCTCCTCATTCCATGTAACTCTCTCCCAGCTGTACTAGCTCCTCATTTCATGTAACTCTCTCCCAGCTGCACCAGCTCCTCATTCCATGTAACTCTCTCCCAGCTGCACTAGCTCCTCATTTCATGTAACTCTCTCCCAGCTGCACCAGCTCCTCATTCCATGTAACTCTCCCAGCTGCACCAGCTCCTCAGTTCATGTAACTCTCTCCCAGCTGCACCAGCTCCTCATTTCATGTAACTCTCTCCCAGCTGCACCAGCTCCTCATTCCATGTATCTCTCTCCCAGCTGCACTAGCTCCTCATTTCATGTAACTCTCTCCCAGCTGCACCAGCTCCTCATTCCATGTAACTCTCCCAGCTGCACCAGCTCCTCAGTTCATGTAACTCTCTCCCAGCTGTACCAGCTCCTCATTACATGTAACTCTCTCCCAGCTGCACTAGCTCCTCATTTCATGTAACTCTCTCCCAGTTGCAGCAACAGTTTATCTTCCTTCTAAACTGTATTTTTGCTTGTAAATCTTTTTTCTTCATTCTGCATCTTCTCTATACTCCGCTGTTCAGTAACCTGGTCACCCTCCAAGGTTTCTTTGGGCATCTCAGAGTGGTTTTTAAAGACTATATTCTGCCTCCATGCCAGGGCTTGATAACAATCTAATTAATCATCAAAGAACCTTATGTCCACAGTATTTCCAGGTATTATAACCATGCCACATTTCGAATAAATCCTTTCTCAAAGTGTCTTTCAATGGTCACTGATAGATCATCACAGCAGGATGAGGTCAGATCACGCAATGTTTCCTGGTGGGATATGCGCGTTCTGGGTTAGGTCACTTTCATCCGCGGTCACCTGGCACCATTCAATACAGAACGCATCATATGTGATTACCAAAATTAAATTTGCTTGGTGGTAATGTAACATCATATGTAAACCCAAAACACTATTGTCACTTCATTCATACACTGTTCTGGGAACTAGACTAGGGACTCCCTGGCTGGCGCGCGGGTGTTGGGGGGTCTCCCCTGGTCCACCGGTCCCCCCCTCCCTTGGCTTAATACTCAGCCTGTACCCTTGCTCTCCTGCTTAATAGTTGCAGGGGAGATGCTTTTTTAAGGGGGTGTGTTATGTTATTGCCCCAGGCACAACAGTGGCAGATTGGGATACTGCTTAACCCCACTGCCAGCCCATGCATTTTTCCCATACTGTTTATTTATCTTACGTCCTAGAGGATGCTGGGGTCCATATTAGTACCATGGGGGTATAGACAGGTCCACCAGGAGCCATGGGCACTTTAAGAGTTTAACAGTGTGGGCTGGCTCCGCCCTCTATGCCCCTCGTACCAGACTCAGTTTAGAAAATGTGCCAGAAGGAGCCGGTCACAGCTTGGGGAGCTCTACAGAGCTTTCTTAGAAAAAGTTTATTTTAGAGTTTTTATTTTACAGGGAGGCTGCTGGCAACAGCCTCGCTGCATCGAGGGACTGAGGGGGGGGAGCAGTGTCCACCCTGCGGGGTCTGAGCCACTGTCTCCGCTGACTGGACACTGAGCTCCAGAGGGGACAGATCGCTCCCCACTGCAGGGGAACGCTCACCCCAGCAGCATGCCGCCACCCCCTTGCAGATCTGAAGTGTGGCGAGTGAGTCACCGTCCCCACTAACAAGTGGGGGGGTCGGTGTGAAGATGACGGCATCAGGGTAGGAGCACAGTTTTAACTGCACTCCTGGACGGCTCAGCGGTACATAGGTGCGGCGCTGTGAGGGACATCCTGAGCCAGCGCTTGAACCCTACACTGACCAAAAAAGCCTGTTTGGGGTCTGCGGATCTCAGCCAGCACAAAATCCTTAGGCCAGTAAAATCTAAGAAGAGCGGGAAGACAGCGCCATTAAGGGGGCGGAGCTTCTCAGAGTGGACCCAGCAGAGTTTTAGCGCCATTTTCCTGCCTGCAGTCAGATGCAAGTGGAAGAACAGTCCCTTCAGTGCAACTCCAGCTATCTGTACGGTACCAGGGGGTTGTAGAAGGGAGGGGAGGCTGTGTAAGACTGTCACCTATTATTGGACACAGTCAGCGCTGGTTTAGGGTCTCCCTATACCTGTAATAGCCCTGTGTGTGGGTTGGCTCCAATCTCTGTGTCTCTGCCATTCTTGGGGAGGAAACTCTGTCTGCCCAGTCCCCTGTGTGTATGTGGGGTGTATTAGCAAACATGTCTACTGACTCTGTTTCATATGCTGCAGAGGATTTATCTTCTCAGGAAGATCCCATCCCATGTAATCAGGATTGCACTGTTGTAGCGCAGATCCCAGCTAGAGAACTGGAGTGGTTAGCCTCTCTTAGGGGCACTATTTCTCAGATTTCTGAAAGGGTTACAAGAACTGAGCATGCAACTCAGGTATTGCAATCCTCTATGGTTGTATGGTCTGATACTGCTCCCTCGGCGTCCCCTGCGTTACATTCTCAGAAATGTGCTCTTGCCCAAATTTTGCAGGATGACAGGGATACCGACTCTGACACAGCAGACGGTGATGTGTCGAGGGGGACGGCATCACTTGCTAAGGGGGTGCAGTTGATGATTGAGGCCATGTGGGATGTGTTGCATATTTCTGACACACCTGAACAGGTTGAGGAGGCCTTTTTCACGGACAGTAAGAAGGCCTCACTCACCTTCCCAGCATCTAAGTAATTAAATGTTATATTTAAAAAAGCCTGGGAAAACCCTGAGAAAAAATTCCAGATGCCTAAAAGGGTTCTGGTTGCTTTTCCCTTCCCGGAAGATGATAGAAAAAAATGGGAGTCTCCGCCTATGTTGACGCCTCTGTCTCCAGGCTGTCAAAACAGGTAGTTTTACCAGTCCTGGGATCTACCGCGTTGAAGGACCCGGCAGATCGCAAGGTGGATGCTACGCTCAAATCCGTATACACAGCTTCAGGGGCTATACTGCGGCCTACTATTGCCTGTGCATGGATTTCTAAAGCTATTGCCAAGTGGTCAATCACTCGGCAAGAGGACTTGACTACGATGGATAGAGGTGACGTTGATTTGTTTTTACATAACATACAGGATTCTGCGGGGTTCCTGGTAGAATCCATGAAGGATCTGGGTTCCATGGCTGTGGTGATCTCCATGTCCGTCTCGGCTCGCAGGGGTCTCTGGCTGTGCCAATGGTCTGCAGACGCGGAATCCAGGAAGAGTGTGGAGGGCCTACCCTGCACAGGTCAGGATCTATTTGGGGAGGCACTGGATGCGTGGATTGCCACGGCTACCGCGGTTAAGTCTCCTTTTCTCCCCTCAGCTACACCAGCTACTAAGAAGCCTTTTACGGCCGCCACGTCACAGCTCTTTCGGCCTGCAAGCCCTACAAAGAACAAGCCTCCTCACACCTTCAGAGGTGGTTGTGCTAAAGCCAAAAAGCCTGCTCCCGCAGGTTCCCAAGACCAGAAGCCTGCTTCTGATGCCCCCAAGGCCTCCACATGACGGTGGATCATACAGTCTGGAGGAAGGTCAGGTGGGAGCAAGACTCCGTCAATTCAGCCACGTCTGGCCTGGACCCTTGGATAAAAGATAGCGTGTCCAGGGGGTACATGCTGGAGTTTCAAACTCTCCCACCTCACCGTTTCTTTAAATCTGGCTTGCCAGCTTTGCCGTCAGACAGAGCAATTCTGGATGCTATCCGATAATTGGTAGTGTCCGAGGTCATTGTTCCAGTTCCGCCTCATCAGTGGAACAAAGGTTACTATTCAAACCTTTTTGTGGTACCAATGCTGGATGGTTCAGTAAGGCCAATTCTGAACTTCAAAAATCTTTGAACCCTAATCTCAGAGAGTTCAAATTCAAGATGGAGTCTCTGAGAGCTGTCATCTCAGGACTGATGGAGGGGGAGATCCTGGTGTCCATGGACATCAAGGATGCGTTCCTCCACATTCCCAATTAGTCGCCGCATCAGGCATATCTCAGGTTTGCACTGTTAGACGATCATTATCAGTTTCAGGCACTGCCGTTCAGTCTCTCCACGGCACATAGGGTCTTCACCAAGGTGATGGCAGAGATGATGGTTCTCCGCAAGCAAGGGGTGAACATAATTCCGTATCTGGATGATCTTCTGATCAAGGCGTCTTCCAGGGAGAAGTTGTTAAGATCTATTGCTCTCACGACACATCTGCTCAAAGAGCAAGATTGAATCCTGAACCTTCCAAAGTCTCAATAAAGACTGTCCGGGTATCGGTTCATCAGTGCATCCGCCTTCTGGTGAAGATGGTTGCCTCCTACGAGGCTCTGCAGTACGGAAGGTTTAATGCTCAATCCTTTCAGCTTGATCTCTTGGACCAGTGGTCGGGATCTCACCTCTATAGGCACCAGAGGATACGTCTGTCACCGAAAGCCAGGATTTTGCTCCTCTGGTGGCTACAACTACCACACCTTCCGAAGGACCGAAGGTTCGGAGTTCAGGACTGGATCCTTCTAACCACGGATGCAAGTCTAAGAGGTTGGGGAGCAGTCGCTCAGGGGAAAACCTTCCAAGGAAGGTTGTCTGATCAAGCATCCCTTCTCCCAAGAAACATCCTGGAGCTAAGGGCCATATACAATGGCATTCTTCATGCAGCACACCTTCTACAGGATTGGGCTGTTCAGGTGCAGTCGGACAACGTGGCCTACATAAACCGACAAGGCGGAACTAAGAGCAGGGATGCAATGTCAGAGGTGTCAAGAATCCTCCTCTGGGTGGAAAGACACGCAGCGGTGGTGTCGGCAACCTTCATTCCGGGAGTAGACAACTGGGAAGCAGACTTCCTCAGCAGACACGATCTCCATCCAGGAGAGTGGGGCCTCCATCCGGAGGTGTTCGAGGAGGTAACCGGTTGGTGGGGGGGTTCCTCACATAGCCATGATGGCCTCCCACCTAAACAAGAAGCTGCGGAGGTACTGTTCCAGGTCGAGAGATCCGCAGGCAGTGGCAGTGGACACACTGGTAACACCGTGGGTGTTCACGTCCGTGTAGGTGTTCCCTCCCCTTCCTCTGATTCCAAAAGTTTTTTAACTTGTAAACAGAACAAATGTTCTGTCAATCCTCATTGCTCCGGACTGGCCAAGGAGGACTTGGTACGCGGATCTGCTGGATCTTCTGCTGGAAGATCCAAGGCCCTTAACTCTTCGGAAGGATCTGCTGCTGCAGGGGCCATTCGCTTATCAAGACTTACCACGGCTATGTTTGACGGCATGGCGGTTGAGTACCATATCTTAGCTCGAAAGGGTATTCTGAGCGAGGTTATTCCTACCCTGATACAGTTTAGGAAGGGGGTAACGTCTAAACATTACCATCGAATTTGGAAAAAAATGTGTGTCTTGAAGTGAATCCAAGAAATTTCCTGCGGTGGAGTTTCAACTTGGACGTTTTATCCTTTTCCTGCAGGCGGGTATGGATATGGGTCTGAGATTGTGCTCCATCAAGGTCCAGATCTCAGCTTTGTCCATTTTCTTCCATAAACAATTGGCTGTCATCCCTGAGGTTCAGACCTTTTTGAAAGGGGTTCTGCACATCCAGCCTCCCTTTGTGGCACCAACGGCACCCTGGGATCTTGATGTGGTATTACAGTTCCTGCAATCGGATTGGTTTGAGCCTCTAGAGGAGGCTGAAATCAAATTTCTCACGTGGAAGGTGGTCACTTTGTTGGCCTCAGCTTCTGCTCAACGCGAGTCGGAATTGGGGCCTTTGTCCTGTAAAAGTCCCTATCTGGTCTTACATGAAGATAGGGCGTAACTCAGGAATCGTCCGCAGTTCCTGCCTAAGGTTTTGTCAGCTTTTCATATCAACCAACCTATTGTGGTGCCAGTGGCTACTGACTCCTCATTTGATTCAAAGGCCTTGGATGTTGTGAGGACATTGAAGATTTATGTGAAGAGGACAGCTCGTCATAGAAAATCTGACTCTGTTCGTCCTCTATGATCCCAAGAAAATTGGGTTTCCTGCTTTAAAGCAGTTGATTGCATGCTGGATCAGGTTCACCATCCAGCATGCATATTCTGCCATGTCCAAAATCTGTAAAGGCCTACTCTACTCGTAAGATGGGCTCTTCCTGGGCGGCTGCCCGGGGTGTCTCAGCTATACAACTTTGCCGAGCAGCTACTTGGTCTGGGGCGAACACATTTGCTAAGTTTTACAAGTTCAATACTTTGGCCTCTGATGACTCAAGTTTGGTCAAGCAGTTTTGCAGGAGCCTCCGCGCTCTCCCTCCCGTTCTGGGAGCTTTGGTACATCCCCATGGTACTAATATGGACCCCAGCATCCTCTAGGTCGTAAGAGAAAATAGGATTTTAATTACCTACCATTAAATCCTTTTCTCGTAGTCCGTAGAGAATGCTGGGAGCCCGCCCAGCGCTTTGTTTTCCTGCATTGGTTATTTAGTTCAGTACTGCCTGGTTCCTAGGTAAGTTCTGCATTCTTTACTGTTTCAGTACTGTTTCAGCTGTTGCTGAGTTTTTCGGCATGTTGGACGGATTTGCCTGTTGGGTGAGCCTGGTATGAATCTCGCCACTATCTGTGTATTTCCTTCTCTCGAAGTATGTCGTCTCCTTGGGCACAGTTTCTAGACTGAGTTTGGTAGGAGGGGCATAGAGGGAGGAGCCAGCCCACATTCTCAAACTCTTAAAGTGCAAATGGCTCCTGGTGGACTCGTCTATACCCCATGGTATAAATATGGTCCCCAGCATCCTCTATGGACTACGAGAAAAGGATTTACCGATAGGTAATTAAAATCCTATATTTTGAGGTGAATTTTTTTTGTTTGACGTTTTATTTTTTGAAGGGAAGGTTCATTTTTGTTTTTTTAATTTAGTTTTTTCCTCTTGGTGCTGCAGCAGTGGATGGGGATACTGGACAGTTGAGCAGTTCAGATGACAGCAGCGGGGAAGAAACATCTTGTCACGGGACACAGTCACTGGAAGAGGCAACGGCTTCCTCCACAGGGGGCAGCCTGAACTGACAGACGCATCACGGCATGTCAGTCCAAGTTCTTAACCGAAAAGGGGAAGGTTCCAGAACATATAGTAAGAATAAAAACTGTGAGATGCCATACTCAAAAATTGCAAAGCATGTGGAAATTGTCCACCGCAGTGAGTCGGAGGTAGCAATGGCACTGAGCTTTGACAAAAATCGTGCAGCTGGACCTGATTCTCCACCGGGGGAACTTTGCACATAATATCGGTGTTCTCTGAGAAGGAAGTGGTGTCTTACTACCATACAAGCAGCCGGATAAAGCAGCAGCTCCGCAAGATTTCATGCACTGGGCACACTGCCAAGGTCTGTTCTCCAGGCGACACCTGTGGTAACATGTGAAGAGGTGCCTGCTTCGCAACAGGGGTGGCCATCCCAAACCCGGTAGAGTCCAGTCCCTGTGCACTTACAACACCCCCATTCCACCAGGTGTTGGCACCAGCCCGTGGAAGTTGTTGATCCAAATGAATTAAGATAATGTGGTACCCGGGATCAAGGAGGAACACTACATCATGCAGTATGGGCAGCACCTCTACAACCGACTGGGGTCTGATGTCAGCAAGCACGAGTACATCCGCGATAAACTCCGGGAGGTGGGGTGGCTCCTGATGCATGTGATGAAGGCCACTCCATTGTGGAGCATGGAAGATTCCATTCACCCATACAACTTCTTAAATGTGGTGCATGCCATCAGGAGCCTGGCCGGCTACAGTATTACCATCTTCAAGAAGGTACCCTGCAGTTGGCCAAGTTAAGCAAGCTCTTCGTGACCCTCGTGCAAGGGAGAATGGTTGAATTCAGAGGTCGGAGTCTGGAGGAGATCTCCATTTATTTATGATTTATTTATTAACAGTTTCTTATACAGTGCAGCAAATTCCGTTGCACTTTACAATTGGAAATAACAATGATATAACAAAACTGGGTAATAACAAACAGTCATAGAGGTAGGAAGGCCCTGCTCGCAAGCTTACACTCTATAGGGAAATAGGCATGTATATACAAGGATAGGAGCTATCTATTACATAGTTGTCTGCCAGATTGCACAGGTTCTTGGAGAGCTGTATGATATGGTCATACAGCAATGATGAACCGGGTTTGAGAGGAAGGGAAAGTGAAGAATGAGAAGACATGTGAAAATGTTTGGACTGTGCAGAATGGATGCAGTTTGATAGGAAGGTTTATGAAAGTTATGTGGGCGGTTCTGGAATTTGATATGCTTGCCTAAAGAGGTGAGTTTTCAGGGAACCTTGAAGGTTTGGAGACTAGAGGAGAGTCTTATTGTGCGTGGTAGGGCATTCCACAGAGTGGGCGCAGCCCGATGAAAGTCCTGCAATAGTGAGTGGGAGCGAGTAATGAGTGTGGATGAGAGACGTAGGTCTTGTGAAGAGCGAAGAGATTGGGTTGGGAGATATTTTGAGATAAGCAAAGTGATGTAATTTGGTGTAGTTTGGTTAATGGCCTTGTGTGTGAGTAAAAGTATTTTATATTGAATACGGTAGAATACAGGTAACCAATGGAGGGGCTAACAGAGTGGATCAGCAGACGATGAACGTCTAGCGAGGAAGATTAGCCTAGCCGCTGCATTCAGAATGGATTGTAGTGGTGAGAGTCTTGTTTTGGGAAGACCAGTTAGGAAACTATTGCAATAATCAATGCGGGAGATAATGAGAGCGTGGATTCGAGTTTTAGCAGTGTCTTGTGTAAGGTATGGCCGTATATTGGATATGTTTTTTAGATGCATGTAACATGATTTTGAGACAGATTAAATGTGGGAACAAAGGACAGATCAGAGTCAAGGATGACACCTAGGCAGCGGGCTTGTAGGGTAGGGTAGATAGTCGAGTTTTCAACAGTGATAGAGATATCAGGTTCATACCTACTATTGGCCGGTGGAAATATAATTAACGCTGTCTTTGAAATATTAAGTGTGAGGTGGCGAGATGTCATCCAGGCAGAAAGGCATTCAGTGACACGGCCCAGTACAGACAGGGACAAGTCAGGAGAGGATAGGTAGATTTGAGTATCATCTGTGATACTGAAATCTAAAAGCTGATGAGTTTACCAAGAGATGAGGTATAGATGGAGAAAAGCAGAGCACCCAAAACTGAGCCTTGCGGAACTCCAACTGAAAGAGGTAACGACGAGGAGGTAGATTCAGAGAAGAGAGCACTGAAGGAGCGATTAGATAGGTAGGTAACCCATTTCAATGGCCATAAATAATTTGAATTGGTGATGGACCACCAACCCGAGGCACCCTGCAAGTGTCCTGAGGCACCCAGGGTGCCACGGCACACAGTTTGAGAGCCACTGCCCTACCCTCATCATCCAGACAATAGTTTAAAGAAGCCTGGACCTCTAGGCTTGGCAGACAATATGTGTGTCTAGGCAGTCCTTTCGTCGGGCATAAGGAAAGAATAATGCCAGACAATGACTACTACTGCCCTCTTCCAGTAGGACCAAGGCTTCAGAAATTTGCAGAAAGGTGGAATACATTTGGGTTTTAAATAATGTATCAAACGGTTACGATATAGAGGTTTTTTTTTTTAAGATTCCAAGAGGAAACGGATTTGTAGAATCAAAAATGCCAAGCCTACCTTTACAGGTGACAGTGTTGAAACAAAGTTTAGGACACCTGTCAGATTTCCAGGCTGTGGAACCAGTGCCAGTTTTTCAAAAAAAGAGAACAAAAAGCTTTTATTTCTTTTAAAGAAAAAATACAGACGGTTTCAGGACAATTCTGGACCTCAAGGAATTGAATTAGTTCATGAAAGAAAACCGTTCTGCTTTGAAACATTAAAATTGATCCTTGCAGGTTTCAGAAGAAAAGATTTCCTAGCCTCAATCAATTTAAGAGATGCTTAATTTCACGTGCCAGTCAATCAGCAAAGCCGAAAGTTTCTCAGATTCTGTGTTCAGGGCATTCACTTCCAATGTACCTGCCTGCCATTTGTCCTATCAACATCACCCTAAATATATTCACAAAGGTTCTTATAAACATTGATGGCTTATGTGAGGAAACCCGACATGGCCGATCTTCTGTAATGACTTATTGGAAGGAGAGTGTAAAAGATCCTTTATAAAACGAGAGCCTCTAGGTCTAACCTGTAACTCCTGGTTACCATAGCCTTTAAACATTGATCTGGGCTGGATTGCATCCAGGTATCCCTGAACCTAAGTAAAGGAGCTCCCACCAGAGGCCAGGTCCCTGTTCCTATATAGTCAAGTGGATTGTAAAGTGACTTTTCATCAGGACAATGGCTGATGGGAGCCCCTCACCCTCTGAAGGCACTTCTATTGAAACTTCTGGGCATACCCTGAAAGGCCTGGAATCTTCCCCTGCCTTGGGGACAACAGGAACTGAACCTGGGACTTTTTTTTTTGATACCAGTAAATCCACAATCTTCCCACCTGTAAACTGGGAAATAGTCTATACCAATTCAGGTCCAAATAGATTTACAGATTGAATACAGATTGAACTGCTGAAATAACTATATTCCTCACCAACCTAGCAATCGGTGCATCCACCATACGTGCATTTTTCCAAAGGCTAGTGGAAAAACGGCTAAAGATATTTGATCCTTTTTGGAATATTCCATTTTGAATCTGGTGTTAACCGTGCTTCACCTAGAATTCACCAAAGTGAGGGAAACCTGGAAACACAGATACCTGCTTCTTCTTCTGTTTCAAGAAAGAATTTGAACTGGCCACTGGCACACTGGATTCCTTTAAATTCAGGGTCTCCCGGACTAAATCTACCAATAGAGACACCCCTGAATTGGGGTGAGAATCATCCTCCTAATTTGAGGAATCCTCCCATTCCCAATCCAGTTCCCCTTCTTCCTGAGGAGTTGCCAAAACTTCCTCTTCATGGAACTCTAAAGGTGATCTAACTTTAAAATATATATTTTGTAACACTGTAAGGGTACAAAGTGCCATTTCCTGGGGTAACTGGCAGCACGCAGCAGCAGAGGAACCACACAAGTCCAGTTTCTGGTACAACTGGCCCCAGCCAGTTTTATTATACAGAAAATAAAACAAACACCAAAAGAAACTACCTTGCCTGTCTGGCACTAACTAAACACAAGATGTTCCTAACTATCACTAAACAAAAAACACAGAGTTCTCCAGCAAACACGGTATAGCTCACTTGTATCAGGAAGCGTGTTTCTCTCACAGAGATCCTGCTGTCTTCCCAGGCAGTCTGCACACATTAATCAGGCTAGAAGCCCTATAAGGCTCTTGCACAGCTGAAAGCCTGATTAGCCCTCTGTGAGGCCAAAGACCCGAACTGGGCCCAATGTCTGGAACTCGCCATATCTCTCTCTCAGGGCCCTTATCCAGCTTTTCCAGCAATCTGAAAAGGTTCTAACAAAACAAAAGCATTTTCCTAGAAGTTTTCATTTTCTAAAACATGTAAGACAAGAACCTGGGACAAACATACCTGCCCTCAAACACTATCCCAGTGTTCTTGTCACATATCCCCCTCCCCTGTATCGACCTAGGGGCCGGAACACTTGTAGCCCCCAAACAGAAGATGCAGGACAATGCATCTGCGTTGGCCAATTGTGTACCCGGTCTATGTTCGACAGTAAGCTTAAAATCCTGCAATGCTAGAAACCATCTAGTTACACAAGCATTCTTCTCTCTATTTACATACATCCATTTTAAAGGGTCATGATCTGTCACTAGTCTGAGTTGTCTACCCAAGAGGTAATATCTCAAGGTATCTAGTGCCCACTTAATGGCCAAAGCCTCCTTTTCCACAATGGCATACCTTTTTTCATGCTGATTTAGTTTCCTACTCAAATAATTGATAGGGTGTTCGTCCCCATCTCTGGTTTGGGACAGCACAGCGCCTATCCCTACCTCTGAGGCATCTGTACCACAAATTCTTTTGAAAATCTGGTGTTATCAATACCGGTTGTGAACACAAAGCCACTTTTAATGCTTGGAACGCTTTTTCTGCATCAGGGTTCCATTTAACCATATTTGACTGCTTCCCTTTGGTAAGGTCTGACAACGGCACAGCTGTGGTCGCAAAATTGGGAATAAACCGTCTATAGTACCCAGTTATTCCCAAAAAAGCCCTTACCTGTTTTTTATTCACTGGACGAGGCCAGTTTTGAATAGCATCAATTTTATTCAATTGGGGTCTAATTAGACCTCTGCCTATGGTGAAGCCCAAGTATTTGACCTCCTCCATTGTGAGGCAGCACTTCTTTGGGTTAGCAGTTAACCCTGCCTCTCTGATTGAGTCCAGTACTGCTTGTACTTTAACCAAATGGGACCCCCAGTCTGTACTGTGAATTACCACATCATTCAAATAGGCAGCTGCATATTTTCTATGGGGCCTCAAAATTTTATCCATCGCCCGTTGAAAGGTTGCTGGAGCCCCATGCAACCCAAAGGGTAACATCTTATGCTGGTACAGCCCCTCCGGAACCGAAAAGGCTGTTTTTTCTTTTGCGCTATCAGATAAAGGTATTTGCCAGTAACCTTTGGTCAGGTCCAACGTGGTGAGAAACCTGGCTGTTCCCCCAGCCTTTCTATAAGCTCATCCACACAGGGCATGGGGTACGCGTCAAACGTGGACACCTCATTTAACTTACGAAAGTCATTACAGAAGCGTATGCTACCGTCGGGCTTCGGGATGAGAACTATGGGACTGGACCACTCACTGTTAGATTCCTCTATGACTCCAAGTTCTAACATGGTTTTAACTTCTTTAGAAACAGCTTCTCACTGAGGTTCAAGAATCCTATATGGCTTTAAATGAACCCTGACCCCTGGTTCTGTGACAATGTCATGTTTTATTATGGTCGTTCGGCCAGGCAGCTCTGAAAATATCTCCCTATTTTGGATGAGAAATTCTTTAACCTGATTGTTCTGACCAGCTGATAATGTCTCTGACCCTTTACTGCGGGAAGCAACCGAGGTGAAGACACAGAAGGGCAAGGCTCCGCTGACAGAGACAACCTATCTTTCCAGGGTTTGATTAAGTTAACATGGTAAATTTGTTCGGGTTTTCTCTTTCCCGGCTGGTATACTTTGTAATTAACCTCATTCACTTTTTCCCTAATCTCAAATGGACCCTGCCATTTAGCTAGGAATTTACTTTCCACAGTGGGTACCAAAACAAGAGCTCTGTCTCCAGGAGCAAATTCCCGTATCTTGGCACTCCGGTTATATACCCTCTGTTGAGCACTTTGGGCCTGTTCCATGTGCTCTCTGACAATAGGTACTACGGCTGCAATCCTATCCTGTATTTGTGTTACATGTTCAATAATGCTTCTATAAGGAGTGGGCTGTCCTTCCCACGTCTCTTTGGCAATGTCCAACAGCCCTCTGCGGTGTCTACCATACAACAAATCAAATGGAGAAAACCCCGTAGAGGACTGAGGAACTTCTATGATGGCCATTAACAAGTAGGGCAACAAACAATCCCAGTTTTTCCCATCTCTCTCAACAACCTTTTTTAACATACTTTTTAATGTTTTATTAAACCTTTCCACCAACCCGTCAGTTTGGGGATGGTAAATGGACGTCCTGAGGTGAGTGACCTTAAACACTTTGCACAATTCCTTCATGATCCTTGACATAAATGGAGTACCTTGGTCAGTCAAAATTTCTTTTGGTATTCCCACTCTACTGAAAACCTGCACCAGCTCCCTAGCTATCGCCTTCGTTGTGATAGTGCGTAAGGGGACAGCCTCAGGATATCGAGTAGCACAGTCCATAATTACCAGGATATACTGATGGCCCCGAGCAGACTTTAACAAGGGCCCCATGAGATCCATGGCTATTCTGTCAAACGGGACCTCTATAATAGGCATGGGAACTAGTGGGCTCCTGAAATGGGGTCTAGGGGCATGATACTGGCATTCAGGACCGGAAGAACAATATTCAGACACTTCTTTATAAACCCCTGGCCAAAAGAACCTTTGTAAAACTCCTTCAGTGTTTTTTTCTGCCCCTAAATGTCCTGCGGTAACGTGACTATGAGCTAAATCTAGTACCGTTCTCCGATAAGGCTGGGGAACTACGAGCTGTTCCACCACATCCTCACCTTTTTTGACAATGTGGTACAAGAGCTCATTATAGATGGCCACGTGGGGATATGTAACCCTGTCACCTGGTACCACAGGTTCCCCATTAACAATCTTAACATTCTCTCTAGCCTTTATCAAGGTAGGATCCTTTAACTGTTCAGATGCAAACAGATCCTTCCTTACCTCCAGGTCAGGCACGCTTTCATTTCTAACTACTATGTCATTGTTCCCAGCAAGAGGGTCCTCACTGGACTCCCCATCTGTCACTTCCCCAGCCAAACTGGCAAAAGCCAAAGGGTGAGAAAGTTCCGAAGACACACGTACATCCATACAATCACCGGTACTATCAACTGGCTCTTTACTTCTCACATCTGTTGATAAACGGGATTCCCACAGTTTCCCAAAATGAGGAAAAACCCTCCCTATTATGGCCTTGTGCACCAAGGTGGGGACCAGTCCTACTTTAACCATTGCTGACTCACAACAAGTTTCTATATTCACTTCAGCAGTGATATAATGTTGGGTATCCCCATGTATGCACGTTACCCCAATAGGTATTTGCTGGACCTTTAAGGGGTTCACTAACCCAGATTTCACGAGGGTAACTAAACTTCCTGAATCTAGCAAGGCCTCCACCCGGTTACCCTCTAAGAACATGTCACACATTTGTTTTTCCAACTTAGGTGAAGGTACCACAATACAGGCTAACCTAGCAAAGAAAGACATTCTGCGACATTCAAAGGCAGCATCACATTGCATGGGTTCTTGCATGACTGGGCAATTGGCAATAACATGACCTGGCATACAACACCTAAAACATTTAACCACACGATTATCAACCCGTTTAGGCAGCATAGACCATTCTAGCCCCATTGGCCTGTCTCCAGGGCCAGTGTTTACAGTCTCTCCAGCCTTGCGTTCTCTTAACCGCCCAGCAACGTGTTCCCACGGAACAGTCTTACCAGTTTTTACTGAAGGGCGCTGTCGAGGATCTATAGTTGCTGGGTGGTCATCAGTAATTCCTCTGCTGCCATATACCTCTCTACCATGTCCACTAATTGGTCAGCAGTACCCGGGTTTCCATGGCTCACCCACTTGCGCAGGACCTTGGGCAAAGATCTCAAGTAGCGGTCCATGACGACTCTTTCAACCATCTGGGGACCAGTTAATGTCTCTGGCTGTAGCCATTTTTTTGTTAGCTGAATAAGGTCGTGCATCTGGGAGCGAGGAGGCTTCTCCATGGCGTACACCCAACGGTGCAGCCGTTGTGCTCGTGCTGACAGCGTGACTCCCAGGCGGGTCAGGATCTCAGTCTTTAGTTTATCATAGTCCCGAGCCTCAGCAGGGCTTAAATCAAAGTACGCTTTTTGGAGCTCACCTGACAAAAACGGTGCCAGCAGACTGGCCCACTGTGCTTTCGGCCAGTTCTCACGCTCAGCAGTCCTTTCAAACATGGTCAGGTAGGCCTACACATCATCAGCCTCTGTCATTTTCTGCAGGAAGTGACTGGCCCGTATAGAACTAGAGCTGGTCGGAGCACTGACGGCCACATCTCCAACCCGAGCTGCAAGTCTCTGCACCACTTCTGCTAAGGCCTCTCTGTCCTGATGCTGTTGCCTCCAATTTTCCTACATTGCCACCTGCTGCTGTCTGTTGGCCTCCTGCTGTAGTCTCCAATTTTCCTCCATTGCCACCTGCTGCTGTCTGTTGGCCTCTTGCTGAGCCGCTGTAGCTTGCAGCAGGGCTTTAACCAGTTCCTCCATGTCGACAGATTTTTCAGGTGGCTTTGTAGCTGCTTTCGCCCAGGACATATATCAAACCCTCGGGGTGAGTCTCAGCAACTTCACACTGGGCTGTATCTGCATAAACCACCATTTTCTGCAGGCCTCATAAAGCTGCTGCTTTCCCTTATGCGCAGAGCGGCATGCTCGCATTCTCCACCAAGTTGTAACACTGTAAGGGAACAAGGTGCCGTTTCGTGGGGTAAATAGCAGCTGAAGAATCACACAAGTCCAGTGTGGGGTGTAACTGGCCACGACCAGTTTTATTGAACAGAAAACAAAACAAACATCAAAAGAAAATACCTTGCCTGTCCGGCACTAACTAAACATAAGACGTTCCTAACTATCACTAAACAAAAACACAGAGTTCTCCAGTAAATACTGTATAGCTCACTTGTATAAGGTAGCTCCTTTCACAGAGATTCTGCAGTCTCTCCCCAGGCAATCTCTCTACACTAATCAAGCTAGCAGCCCTAAAAGACTCTTGCACAGTTGAAAGCCCTGTTTAGCCCTCTGTGAGGCAAAAGACCCGAACTGGGCCCAATGTCTGGAACTTGCCCTATCTCTCTTTCAGGGCCCTTATCCAGCTTTTCCAATACACTGAAAAGGTTCTGACAAAAAAACATTTTCCTAGAAGTTTTCTAATACATGTAAGACAAGAACTTGGGACAAACACACCTGCCCTCAAACACTATCCCAGTGTTCTTGTCACAGTGTGTATGTGTCTTGTCCAGATTCCAAGGTGTAAAATCTGCTAATAGTAAAGCTTGCGGAAGAAGAGTAGCTCTAATACCATAAGTACACTTAATATATTGAACTGTTTTGTTCCAGAATTTCTTTATAACTCCACACTCCCAGAAGCTGTGAAAGAATGTAGCTGAAGAGTGAGAACACTTTAAGCATCTTCCAGATTCTTCCGGAACAAAATGTTTCCTCTGAGCTTGTGATATGTTTGCTCTGTAACTTGTTTTAATGTGTACCTCCTGTAAAGAGGAAGCTTGTAATAATCCTAACGTCTTGTCAGACTGATCAAATAAACCTGTGGAGTCACCTATAGTGGAAATAAACTGTGTCAATGACAGCACGACCTGACTTTGTATTTTTTCATTATTCACCACAACCAGCTTATGATATAACAATCTTGTTTTGTATGGTGGAGTCCCTGCTCCTTGCAGTATAGAAAACAAAGGGTCTGAGCGTGACAAATTAGTCATATCTACTGACAGTGATAAAATATAATGCCTAATCTGTAAGTATGCGTATAGAGAGGATCTATGTACGCCATACCGTTCCTGTACACCTATAAAGGAAAGCATAACCCCTCCTGGATCAAACACGTCTGTTATCTTTTTAATACCTTTTAGTTGTAGATGGTAAAAGACCGCATCACCCAATCCAGGCAGAAACATAGGGTTACCCCACAAGGGTAACAAATGAGAATACTTAGGATTGCTATTTAATCTCGTTTAGAGCCTTCCAGGAAGCGTATGTGTCCCGGAACAGCAAATGGTTGCGGGCGGTAAGGGGGATTTTAGATTCGGGCATATGCAGTAAAGCCCCTGGGGAAAATGGAGCCATCACAGCACAATCCCCGGGATACAATGTGTAAACACTTCTCTCTAATATGTATGGATAATGGACAGAGTGTGAAAATGGCAGAAAATCTGGCAAGCCGATCCCCCCTATTGCACGTGGTAATTTCAGATGAACATTAGAAATCCTACTCTTTCCTCCCTTCCAGATACATTTACTAAATCATTTCTGGACGAGGATGACATCCGCTCTGAACAGACGTATCGGTAACATCTGAATCAGATATGATAGCTGGGGGAAGAGTACCGGTTTAATCAGTGCGTTCCGTCCTAACATTGACAACGGCAGAAATTTCCATGTGTGAATTTTTCTGGACATGGCAAGTATTGTAGGGGTGTAGCTGAGTCTATATAAGTCATGTAATGTTACAGGGATCTGAATGCCCAAGTATTTTATTGCTGTAGTGGCTGCCCTTAGATTGTGGAGTGGACCCAGTGATGCCAGATATGTGGGTTCTCCATTTAAAGGGATGAGTTCAGATTTTTGATATTTACTTTATAACCCGAGAATTTACCAAAGTCAGTAATCAAACTAAATACCACAGGCAATGTTTCATGGGGATTCGAGGCAAATAGTAACAGTGGCATCATGAGGCGGGTACGGGGGGTGCGCCCGGGTGTCACCCTTCCATGGGTGACATCCGGGCAGCGCAGCGCAGCGCACTCAAACCCGCACCCCCATCACATCTACTGGGACATGTCCGTGGCAGCGGCACAATCACGCCGGCAGCCCCGCTGACTGTACACACCTACAATCACCATCGCGGCCGGGTTCGTCCGATGGCCACACAGCCAAAAGCAGTGGCTCTTCCTGCTTCAGCGCTGCGTGCTGAGAGACAGAATGAAGGGGTGGGTGGGGGGGGGGGTAGAATGCAGGCTGAGAGACAGAATGAAGGGGTGGGGGGAGAATGCAGGCTGAGAGACAGAATGAAGGGGTGGGGGGGAATGCAGGCTGAGAGACAGAATGAAGGGGTGGGGGGAGAATGCAGGCTGAGAGACAGACTGAAGGGGGGGGGGAATGCAGGCTGAGAGACAGACTGAAGGAGGGGGGAATGCAGGCTGAGAGACAGACTGAAGAGGGGGGAGAATGCAGGCTGAGAGACAGAATGAAGGGGTGTGGGGGAGAATGCAGGCTGAGAGACAGAATGAAGGGGTGGGGGGAGAATGCAGGCTGAGAGACAGAATGAAGGGGGGGGAGAATGCAGGCTGAGAGACAGAATGAAGGGGTGGGGGGAGAATGCAGGCTGAGAGACAGACTGAAGGGGGGGGGGAATGCAGGCTGAGAGACAGAATGAAGGGGGGGGGGAATGCAGGCTGAGAGACAGAATGAAGGGGGGGGAATGCAGGCTGAGAGACAGAATTAAGGGGTGGGGGGAGAATGCAGGGTGAGAGACAGAATGAAGGGGTGGGGGGAGAATGCAGGCTGAGAGACAGAATGAAGGGGTGGGGGGAGAATGCAGGCTGTGAGACAGACTGAAGGGGGGGGAGAATGCAGGCTGAGAGACAGACTGAAGGGGGGGGGAGAATGCAGGCTGAGAGACAGAATGAAGGGGTGGGGGGAGAATGCAGGCTGAGAGACAGAATGAAGGGGGGGGAGAATGCAGGCTGAGAGACAGAATGAAGGGGTGGGGGGAGAATGCAGGCTGAGAGACAGAATGAAGGGGTGGGGGGAGAATGCAGGCTGAGAGACAGAATGAAGGGGTGGGGGGAGAATGCAGGCTGAGAGACAGAATGAAGGGGTGGGGGGGGAATGCAGGCTGAGAGACAGAATGAAGGGGTGGGGGGAGAATGCAGGCTGAGAGACAGAATGAAGGGGTGGGGGGGATGCAGGCTGAGAGACAGAATGAAGGGGTGGGGGGGGGGAATGCAGGCTGAGAGACAGAATGAAGGGGTGGGGGGAGAATGCAGGCTGAGAGACAGAATGAAGGGGTGGGGGGAGAATGCAGGCTGAGAGACAGAATGAAGGGGTGGGGGGAGAATGCAGGCTGAGAGACAGAATGAAGGGGTGGGGGGAGAATGCAGGCTGAGAGACAGAATGAAGGGGTGGGGGGAGAATGCAGGCTGAGAGACAGAATGAAGGGGTGGGGGGGGGAATGCAGGCTGAGAGACAGAATGAAGGGGTGGGGGGAGAATGCAGGCTGAGAGACAGAATGAAGGGGTGGGGGGGGATGCAGGCTGAGAGACAGAATGAAGGGGTGGGGGGGGGAATGCAGGCTGAGAGACAGAATGAAGGGGTGGGGGGAGAATGCAGGCTGAGAGACAGAATGAAGGGGTGGGGGGAGAATGCAGGCTGAGAGACAGAATGAAGGGGTGGGGGGGATGCAGGCTGAGAGACAGAATGAAGGGGTGGGGGGGGATGCAGGCTGAGAGACAGAATGAAGGGGTGGGGGGAGAATGCAGGCTGAGAGACAGAATGAAGGGGTGGGGGGGGATGCAGGCTGAGAGACAGAATGAAGGGGTGGGGGGGGGGAATGCAGGCTGAGAGACAGAATGAAGGTGTGGGGGGAGAATGCAGGCTGAGAGACAGACTGAAGGGGGGGGGGAGAATGCAGGCTGAGAGACAGACTGAAGGGGTGGGGGGAGAATGCAGGCTGAGAGACAGACTGAAGGGGGGGGGAATGCAGGCTGAGAGACAGACTGAAGGGGGGGGAGAATGCAGGCTGAGAGACAGACTGAAGGGGGGGGGAATGCAGGCTGAGAGACAGAATGAAGGGGTGGGGGGAGAATGCAGGCTGAGAGACAGACTGAAGGGGGGGGGGAATGCAGGCTGAGAGACAGAATGAAGGGGTGGGGGGAGAATGCAGGCTGAGAGACAGAATTAAGGGGGGGAGAATGCAGCAGAATGAAGGGGTGGGGGGAGAATGCAGGCTGAGAGACAGAATGAAGGGGTGGGGGGAGAATGCAGGCTGAGAGACAGAATGAAGGGGTGGGGGGAGAATGCAGGCTAAGAGACTGAATGAAGGGATGGGGGGGGATGCAGGCTGAGAGACAGAATGAAGGGGTGGGGGGGGGGGATGCAGGCTGAGAGACAGAATGAAGGGGTGGGGGGAGAAAGCAGGCTGAGAGACAGACTGAAGGGGTGGGGGGAGAATGCAGGCTGAGAGACAGACTGAAGGGGGGGAGAATGCAGGCTAAGAGACAGACTGAAGGGGGGGGGGAGAATGCAGGCTGAGAGACAGACTGAAGGGGGGGGAGAATGCAGGCTGAGAGACAGAATGAAGGGGTGGGGGGAGAATGCAGGCTGAGAGACAGAATTAAGGGGGGGAGAATGCAGCAGAATGAAGGGGTGGGGGGAGAATGCAGGCTAAGAGACTGAATGAAGGGGTGGGGGGAGAATGCAGGCTAAGAGACTGAATGAAGGGGTGGGGGGAGAATGCAGGCTAAGAGACTGAATGAAGGGATGGGGGGAGAATGCAGGCTGAGAGACTGAATGAAGAGGGGGACGCAGACTGAGAGACAGAATGAAGGGGGGACGGACGCAGGCTGAGAGAGACAGAATGAAGAGGGGGACGCAGACTGAGAGACACACAGAATAAAGGAGGGGGAACGCAGACTCAGACACAGAATGAAGGAGGGGAGGAACACAGGCTCACAGACACAAAATTAAGAAGGGGGCACAGCTGGCATGTATCTGGCTGAACCTCTGTTATATTCCTACACAAACAGGCATCTTGCGGACCATATGATTTCCTAAAGACAATGGGGGTCATTCCGAGTTGTTCGCTCGTTATTTTTTTATTGCAACGGAGCGATTAGTCGCTAGTACGCATGCGCAATGTCCGCAGTGCGACTGCGCTAAGTAAATTTGCTATGAAGTTTGGTATTTTACTCATGGCATTACGAGGATTTTTCCTTCGTTCTGGTGATCGTAATGTGATTGACAGGAAGTGGGTGTTTCTGGGCGGAAACTGACCGTTTTATGGGTGTGTGTGAAAAAACGCTACCGTTTCTTGGAAAAACGGGGGAGTGCCTGGGCGAACGCTGGGTGTGTTTGTGACGTCAAACCAGGAACGACACTGACTGAACTGATCGCAATGGCAGAGTAAGTCTCGAGCTACTCAGAAACTGCTAAGAGAGGTCTAATCGCAATATTGCGAATCTGTCGTTCACAATTTTGCTATGCTAAGATTCACTCCCAGTAGGCGGCGGCTTAGCGTGTGCAATGCTGCTAAAAGCAGCTTGCGAGCAAACAACTCGGAATGAGGGACAATGTCTTACCAGGGAGGATACACTTCTTCAGAGGGTCCCCATTTCAGAGAAACCACCATAAAGGTAAGATGCATATGGAATGTAAATTAATGTTCCCAGAGTGACGAGAAATGGAGGCGTGTCAAATGTTATATCTGCCCCACATGCAGTGCACATTGGCCCTCATTCCGAGTTGATCGCTCGCTAGCTAAAAGCAGTGCACACGCTAGACCGCCGCCCTCTGGGAGTGTACCTTAGCTTAGCAGAAGTGCGACCGAAAGGTTAGCAGTTCTGCTACTTAAAAATGTCATGCAGTTTCAGAGTGGCTCAAGACTTACTCCTACCTTGCAAAGACTGCAGTCTGTTTAGTTCCTGGTTTGACGTCATAAACACGCCCTGCGTTCAGCCAGCCACTCCCGTTTCTCCAGCCACTCCTGCGTTTTTACCTGACGCCTGCGTTTTTTAGCACACTCCCTGAAAACGCTGAGTTGCCGCCCAGAAACACCCACTTCCTGTCAAACAAACAACGAACACTCGAGCGACTGAAAAGCGTAGCTCGTGCTTGTGTAAAACTACAACGTTTTGTGTGAAAGTTCTTAGCGCATGCGCGCTGCATACCATGCGCATGCGCAGAATTGCCGTTTTTCCACCTGAACGCTGTGTTGCGAAAATCGGCAGCTAGCGATCAACTCGGAATGAGGGCCATAGTTTTGCCCGTTAGAGAAAACATTTGCTGTTGCGATCAGGTCTGAATTAGGCCCTTTGTTCGCAGCGGGAGGCTACAGCAGCAAGAATGTCAAAGGACACATCTGTAAGTGCGAGTCTGCAAATGCATTTTTTTTGTAATGAAACAGACTTCCGCATGAATGTGCATACCTGAAGGTGGCCATACATCAGAAAGATAAATCGCATGTGATAATCGCATGCGATTTCTCTTGAACTCCCCAGAAGCTCCCCGGCAGTTCTGAACTCACAATACCGCTGCTGAACCTGGACGAGTTGTGTGAAAAAATCCTGTGTGAGGCCGGCCCGGATGACGGATGTTGAAACAATGGGAGTTGCGGAAGAGTGGTTATTGTGAGCCGGAAGAAAACAACGAGAGGGCATCGGCCTTGGTGTTCTTAGAACCGGACCTGTAGGTGATGATGAACTTGAATCGTGTAAAACACAGAGCCCAATGCGCCTGCTGAGCATTTAGCCGCTTTGCTGATTAAATATACTGTAGATTCTTGTGGTCAGTGAACACAGTAATGATATGCTTAGCTCCTTCAAGCCAATACCTCCACTCCTCAAAAGCCCATTTGACTGCCAGCAACTCTCGATTACCAACATCATAGTTGGATTCTGCGGAGGAGAATTTCCTGGACATGAAGGCACAAGGGTGTAACACCAGAGACTTGGGGTCTTCCTGAGAAAGAATGGCTCCCACTCCAATCTCTGAGGCGTCCACCTCGACAATAAAGGGAAGATCAGGGTTGGGGTGTCTGAGAACTGGAGCTGAGACAAAGGCCTGTTTTAGGGCCCAGAAGGCAGACTCGGCTTGAGGCGACCAGTTGGACGGATCAGCTCCCTTTCTTGTTAACGCCACAATAGGAGCAACTAAATCTGAAAAGGCATGAATAAAACGCCTAAAATAATTTGCAAACCCAAAAATCTCTGAATAGCCTTCAAGTTAGTGGGTTGCATTCAGCTTAGGATAGCCTGGAGCTTCTTAGGATCCATAAAAAAACCCTTAGGAGAAATAATATACCCTAAAAAGGACACCTCAGTAATGTGGAAATCACACTTCTCCAATTTAGCATACAAATGGTTGTCCCGCAACCTTTGAAGCACTTGCCGCACATGGACAACATGCTGTTCAGGAGACTCTGAGAAAATCAAAATGTTGTCTAAATAAACAACCATGAATTTCCCTAGAAAGTTGCAGTGAACGT
Organism: Pseudophryne corroboree; assembly: GCF_028390025.1. Lineage (NCBI taxonomy): Eukaryota > Metazoa > Chordata > Amphibia > Anura > Myobatrachidae > Pseudophryne > Pseudophryne corroboree. The sequence continues at coordinate 1,070,772 of NW_026967520.1, read as the reverse complement.
CGTTAATAAGATCCTGAAACACAGCAGGAGCGTTAGACAGACTGAACGGCATCACAAGATATTCGTAATGTCTGGACTTTGTACTGAAAGCCGTCTTCCACTCATCCCCAGAACTTATTCGGATGAGGTTGTAGGCTCCTCTGAGATCGATTTTAGAGAAAATAACCGCAGTGCGGAGCTGATCAAACAACACCGAAATCAACGGCAAGGGGTAGGTGTTTTTAATCTTATTCAAGGCCCGATAGTCTATGCATGGCCTTAGAGATCCGTCTTTTTTTTTTTCAACAAAAAAACCCTTACACTTAACGGAGATTTCGAGGGTCTAATAAACCCCTTCTTCAGGCTTTCCTGCACATAATCATCCAGGGCCCAGATAGTGCATAAAGTCTCCCTTTTGGCAGAGTGGCACCAGGGACAAGGTCAATTGTGCAGTCATATGACCGGTGGGGCGGCAGGATATTAGCATTACCCTTAGAGAAAACATCAGCAAAATCCTGAGATGCTGAAGGTATGAGTTCTGGAGTGACAGCCGTGACCCGGACTGGACGAGACATACATCCTTTAACTCAGAAGGAACCCCACCAGGAAATTTCCCCAGACCGCCAATCTATGGTGGGATTATGAAGGGCAAGACAGGGGTGACCTAAGACGACAGGTACAGCCGGACAATGGGTGAGGAAAAACTATATTTTTTCGGAATGTAATGCCCCCACTGTCAATTGTACTGAAGGCGGGTGGGGGTTCGATGGGTTATTAACCCATTAGAAAGTGAACCACCATCTAGTCCATGCATAGTGATAGGTCTATTCAATTGAAGCTGTGGAACCCCTAGAGCCTGAGCCCAAGAACGATCCATAAAGTTCCCGGCAGCTCCACTATCAATGAAGGCTGAAACAAATTAACTGAGATTTCCTGAAGAAATTTTTTACTGGAACTAACAAAGAATCATTTGAGGAGATTAACTGCAGACCCAAGTGAACGCCCTCACCATTCACTTGGTAAGAGCGTTTCCCTGTTTATTTGGGCAGTTACGCGCAACATGTCCCTTGCCACTACAATATAAGCAGAGCCCAGAATTTAGCCTTCTGGCTTTCTCTTCTGGGGACAGCCGGGAGAGACCCACTTGCATGGGCTCCTCCACGTCTTCAGGGAGAGCATACACACATGGACTAGACCTGAAATTAGCACCTCTTTCAACCCTCCGCTCTCGGAGACGGTGATCAATCTTGATAGCAAGCTCCATGAGCTTATCTAAAGTCTCCAGAACTGGGTACTGAATGAGACTATCCTTGATTACTTCCGACAGACTGAGGCAAAACTGACTGCACAGGGCATGATCATTCCAGCCACAGTCGTTCGACCAACAGCGAAACTCTTCTACAATACGCCTCAGTGGGATTTTTACCCTGTTTAAGTGCACGTAGGTGGCTCTCGGCCGACGCTTCCCTATCTGGGTCATCATACATAAGGCCTAATGACTTAAAGAAGGCATCTACTGTTAGCAAGGCTGCCTAATCAGATTTCAACCCAAAAGCCCAGGTTTGTGGATCGCCTTGAAGCAGAGACATCACAATGCCCACCTGCTGAGACTCTGTACCTGAGGACTGGGGCCTTAAACGAAAATAAAGTTTACAGCCTTCCTTAAAGTTAAAGAAATCTTTTTGGTTACCCGAAAAGCGGTCAGGAAGGTGCATCTTAGGCTCAGGAATCATACCCAGGGAGGCTCGTAAAAGATCTTCCTGTGACCTCACCCGAAGGGTAAGATCCTGCACCATCTGAGTGAATTCCTGAATCTTATTGGCTAAAAGCTGGCTGGAATTCTGTCCTAGTACTGCCGGATTCATGAGGACAGAATTTCAAGGACACCCTGGTTTGAGTATCAGATTTAGTTTGTTTTTTGTTTGGTTTTTGGGCCGGTGATAATGTTACGTTCTCTGTGCTCTGAACGTAAGATTCTGAGTGGGTAAGTCCCGGGCACAGGAACGTGATGCTGTACTAAGAGGGAAGTTCAACAGCAACCCCTAGGACCCTAACTCCGTTGTTCCACCCGTGTGGTCAGTCTACGCATGTGAGACTATGTTTTCTTGGGCCCGCGGCAGCCGTGTTTGAAGGGCGGATTAAGTCTGCCCACCTCCGATGCCCCCCGGTCTTAAGGTCTTAATTGGAGACAAGGTGTAAACTGAGAAGGGGTGAGAACAAGGGGACCTCTAACTAAATAAAACACAGAGCTAGGGGCTACTACAGAACTCAAACATAATGTATGTGTGGCACGGCCGCCAATGGAAAAAGAGAACAAAGGTAACTCTGTCCACACCCTACACGGCACCTTCGTGTACCGGGGAGGACAGCTAGGGCGGAAAACATCCGCAAAAGCACCTGCAACAAGCATAACGTAAATACTACGGCCGCTACTCACAACACCGGGGGGAACTACCGCAGGTGCACGAGAACCCCAACATCACAGACACTGGTTTCTACTGACTGGAGGACTGGAAGGACTCCAATGACAGACTTCTGAACACCAGGACACAGGACCACTGGAACCAGGTAGACCAGATCACAGAACACCGAATAGGGAATTCTCCAGAGCAGGAACAGCTCACAGGAAGCTATCACCAGCATCTGTATAAGGCACTGAGGGAGAATATAACAGGTATCTGCACCAATCACTGCAGAGAACCTAATTTGATAATGCCGTGCAGCTGCCCTGCTGCACAACCACACGCTGACAGGTGATAATTAATTATATGGCAACGGGGAACGCGGCCTGCCTGTGGCATCCCCATTGCCAAGGGCCCAGCAGCTTAGTGCACACAGCGTCCTGGTGTTGCCAAGCGCCGTGCGGGGAGCAGGAGCTGCCGCGCCTAACACTGTGGTGTACCTATGCTGTGTTAGGAGTGCTGTCCTGGCTGTCACTGGTGTTTCATGTGCTGCAGCTGTACATGGCTGTTGCTGTCCTGGCTGTCACTGTGTTGTACAGGGTATAAGGGCACTGTCCTCCTGTATGCTGGAAAATATAGGGGTGCTGCTGTTCAAATAACATTACACTGGCCCTGTATGCTATAAAATTAAGCGGTACAGTTGTTAAAAATTAAAATCACACTGCTGTATGCTTTAAAATATAGGGGTGCTGCTGGCTATGTATGTTGTTAAACCTCAGGGGTGCAGTTGTTAAAAATTAAAAGCCCACTGCTGTATGCTGTAAAATGTAGGGGTGTTGATGTTCAAATAACATTACACTGGTCCTGTATGTCATAAAAATTCAGGGTTGCAGTTGGTAAAATTAAAAGCCCACTTTTGTATGCTGTAAAATATAGGGGGTGTTGCTGGTCAAATAACATTACACTGCCTTTCTATGCTGTAAGTATACAGGGGTGCTGTGAAAATAAATGGGCACTGTTCTGTGTGCTGTAATAATAAAGGGGTGCTGTCCTGTGAAATGGAGAACAATTTGGAGTAAAAAATTGTGCAAGATCAGGAACCACTTCCAGTTCCTAATACTAGTGCTGAAGCTGCTGCTGCCACCAGTCATGACATTGACGATTTAATTCCATCAACTTCATCTGCTAAGGCCGATGCCCAATGTCATAGAGGGCGTGTAAAATCCAAGAAGCAAAAATTAATAATCAGAAGAATAAAAAAAATTATCTGACGAGAAACGTAAAATTGGCAAAATTTGCAATATGCCATTCACGACACGAAGTGGCAAGGTAAGACTAAGGCCTTGGGCTATGTTCATGACTGGTGGCTCAGCTTCTCATGAGGATGGAAGCCCTCCAGCCTCTCGAATAAAATTAAGCTTGTTAAAGCACAGGAAAACACATCTGTGCGTTCAGAGATATCGCAAATACCCAAGGAGAGTCCAAGTGTGTCCGCGGTTGCGATATCTAGGCCTGACCTTCCCAAGACTGTATGGAAAGAGGATACCACCACCATTTGCACGCCCCCTGCAAGTGCTGGGAGGAGCACCACCAGTCCAGTTGCTGATATTGAGATTGAGGATGTCACTGTAGATGTACACCAGGATGAGCAGGATATTGGTGTAGCTGGCGCTGAGGAGGAAGTTGACCATGAGGATTCTGATGGAGATGTGATTGGTTTGAATAAGGCACCAGTGGAGACAGTTGTTGTCCATGGGATGAGAAAGCACATTGACATGCCTGGGAAAAATACAAGAAAGCCACCTCTTCGGTGTCAAATTATTTCTCCACAAATGTGGACAACAGGTGTCAAGCCATATGTTGCCTTTGTCAATCTGTAATAAGTCGGGGTAAGGATGTTCACCACCTAGGAACATCCTCCCTAATACGTCACCTGCTGCGCATTCATCAGAAGTCATTGTCAAGTTCAGAAACTTTGGGTAATAGCGTAAGCAGTCCACTGACACATAAATCCCTTCTAGTAGAGAAAATGTTATACCAGCGCTGGCTGAATAGATGAATCAGTTAGAATTTGTGTTAATAATATAATAATATTAAAAATGATAATAAGGATGGTTTACTCTGTGTAAAAAAGTCACAATTTATTTAACATAACATCTGTAACAGATCTAAAAGAAAGGAATTCCTATAGCCACTAAGTGGCAATAAAATTTCAATATATCTTGTCTGGATAAAATTTCATAGGTTCTCCTGTGTTAGAATTGTCCATTCCTAAAGGCTAGGACGACTTCCCTTTATGCATTCACTGTATGGGTAAATAATTACCAGATCCCCACGTTGGTATGCAGCAGCGTTGGAACAAGTCCTTTGGTCGCTGTAGGGGTGGCGTAGACCGATTTGATGATAAGGTCCAGTGATGGGAGAAACGTCCAAATTGTACCGAGGAATGACACGGCTTAGCGGGCCGGTTTGGAGAACAGGATCCAGGCAGACAAGTAGGCTCAAGTCCCAATGGACAGGCTAGGCTCAACGCGTTTCACTGGTAAGATCCAGCTTCCTCAGGAGCATAAATTTTTATGAGCATAGGGTCCTCCATTTATACCCTTCCTAATGAACTGATTAGCATCACCTGTTTGGATTTACACTAATGAACAAAGAGCAAACCATCCACAATAATAATGTAAAAAACTCTCATTCCAAAGTACAAACTTAGTATCACTTTATGATTATGTTATATTTAAAAAACGAGTATTTTCCTCCTATTTAAACAGAAAAAACAAAAGGAAACATAAGATAGTGCCGATCATGTGACTTGTCTCGTCACGTGATCGGCAAAGGTAGCAATCCTATTGGTCCAAAATGTTAATCTGTGGTCACATGATGACTAGCATGTGACCCCGTACTAAAAACCCTTCGTCCAGGGTACATCCCTGCTCCCACTGGGACCTAGACGGTCCTCCGCCCCTCACACGGATCCATCCCACCCGACGGAGCGCCCACGTGACGTGCGTCAGTACCCGACACGTCACGTGAGCGCATCCCACGTTCTGCAGGCTCCCCTTCACACCAAAGACCCGGAAGTCTATGGAGTAGTTTGATAGAATGTTATGCACGCCGCGGGTTTGTCCCTTTTCGGCTTCCATAATGTATAGTTGTCATAGAAACAGTTCAGCGTTATAGGTATTCCAGACTTATAAACAGTTTCTAGCTCAAAATTATGGATATCTCCATTAGGAGATATGTGGAGATATATAAATTGTTACATGCAAAAATCGAAATAAGAACCAGGTGATAATTATCCTATATATATATATATATATATATATATATATATATTTATTATTGTTTTACAAAGAATCAGAATGATATCGATGGAGAATTAGATGTGGATTATGGAAAAGAATTCTGGATCTATTTACTTATATATCCAGATTCATTTGAATTACAATCAAGTTAAAATATCTAATTCCATGGCACAGATGAAAAAGGAAAGAAGTGTTTACATCTATTTAAAAATAAAGGGTACTCGTTATAGACGTGTTCTTAATCATTTATTTATTTTCTGTCTGTACATTTATTCTTTTTGTATGTAATATCGCTTTATGTATTGACATATATAAAAACCTCTTTTACACAAAAAGTACGATCTGTAGAAACCTCCTACCTGCTGCTGTTGGTCGCGCACCTGCATATTTATTATCTGTACCTAAATCCCTTCTTCCTGTTGTACCTAAGCTCCTGCAAGCCACACCACCAACTCCCTCAATGTCAATTTCCTCCTCAGTCAGGAACATCAGTAGTCCTGCAGGCCATGTCATTGGGATGACTGATGAGTCCTCTCCTATCTGGGAATCCTCCGGGGGATCCTTGAGTGGTGCGCCTACTGCTGCTGCCGCCGCAGCTGTTGTTGCTTTTGGGAGTCAATCGTCAGTCCAGAGGGGAAGTCAGAAGACCACTTGTACTACTTCAACTAAGCAATTGCAGTCCACAGTCCTTTGCGAGGAAGATTAAATATGACAGCAGTCACCCTGCTGTACAGCGGATAACTGAGGCCATAACAACTATGCTGGTGGTAGACGTGCGTCCGGTATCCTCCATTAGTGCAGAGGGATTTAGATAGCTGATGGACATTCTGTGTCCCCGGTACCAAATCCCATCTAGATTCCACTTCACTAGGCAAGCGATTCCCGGACTGTACAGGGACATTAAGAAAAGTGTCCTCAGTGTCCTGAAAAATGAGGTTGTACCTAATATCCACTTAACCACGGACATGTGTACTAGGGAAGACTAAGAACTACATGACTGTGACAGCCCACTGAGTAGATGTTTTGCCTCCCGCAGCAACAACAGCGGCGGCACCAGCAGCATCTCACAAACGCCAACTCGTTCCTAGGCAGGCTATGCTATGTATCACCGGTTTCCATAAGAGGCACACCACCGACAACCTCTTATGGAAAAAGAGGGACATCATCACACAATGGCTTACCCCACTTAGACTCTCCTGGGGATTTGTGATATCGGACAATGCAGCCAATATTGTGCGTGCATTACATCTGGGGAAATTCCAGTATGTCCCATGTTTTGCACATACAATTAATTTGGTGGTGCAGAATTTTTTATAAAACGACAGGGGTGTGTGGGAGATGCTGTCGGTGGCCCGAAAAATTGCAGGCCAGTTTCGACATTCAGCCACTGTGTGCCAAAGACTGGAGCGCCAGCAAACACTCCTGAACCTGCCCTGCCATCACCTGAAGCAAGAGGTGGTAACGAGGGGGAATTCAACACTCTATATGCTTCAGAGGATGGAGGAGCAGCAAAAGGCCATTCAAGCCTATACATCCACCTACGATACAGGCAAAGGAGGGGGAATACACCTGACTCAAGCGCAATGGAGAATGATTTCTGTGTTTTGCAAGTTTCTCAAACCCTTCAAACTTGCCACAAGTGAAGTCAGTTCAGACACTGCCAGCCTAAGTCATTCCCCTCATTAGGCTTTTGCAGAAGCAGCTGGAGAAATTGAAGTAGGAGCTAAGATGGAGCGATTCCATTAAGTATGTGGGACTTATGGATGGAGGGTTTATATCTAAAGAAGCCTTAATGTGTGGTGCACTCTTTTTTGTTTATGCTCCATGAATAAATGAAAACATAACTTTTATTTTATTTAAGATAGATTTTTCAATAGGCATGACATAAGGCAATTCATTGTCAGCCTGGAAAGACAAAAACTTAATGAAAGATATAAAATAATTTATGTACCAGCACTACCTATGTATGGGTATACGGGTAGAGCAATAATTGATATAAGCAGGGGAAACATTGAACATATATGTTTCTTTGTGCCTTTGAGAACGATACCACTGTTACACATTATAGGTAGTAACACTGGGGGTAATTTCAAGTTGATCGCAGCAGGATTTTTGATAGCAATTGGGCAAAACCATGTGCACTGCAGGGGAGGCAGATATAACATGTGCAGAGAGAGTTAGATTTAGGTGGGTTATATTGTTTCTGTGCAGGGTAAATACAGGCTGCTTTATTTTTACGCTGCAAATTAGATTGCAGATTGAACACACCACACCCAAATCTAACTCTCTCTGCACATGTTATATCTGCCTCCCCTGCAGTGCACATGGGCCCTCATTCCGAGTTGTTCGCTCGCAAGGCGAATGTAGCAGAGTTACACACGCTAAGCCGCCGCCTACTGGGAGTGAATCTTAGCTTCTTAAGTGTGCGACCGATGTATTCGCAATATTGCGATCACAAACGACTTAGCAGTTTTAGAGTAGCTTCAGACTTACTCTGCCTGTGCGATCATTTCTGTGCTTTTCGTTCCTGGCTGACGTCACAAACACACCCAGCGTTCGCCCAGGCACTCCTACCGTTTCTCCGGCCACTCCTGCGTTTTTTCCGGAAACGGTAGCGTTTTCAGCCACACGCCCCTAAAACGCCGTGCATCCGCCCAGTAACACCCATTTCCTGTCAATCACAATGCGATCGTCGGAGCGATGAAAAAGCCGTGAGTAAACTTACTTTCTTCATAGTAAAGTTACTTGGCGCAGTCGCAGTGCGAACATTGCACATGCGCACTAAGCGGATTCTCACTGCGATGCGATGAAAAACTCCGAGCGAACAACTCGGAATGAGGGCCATGGTTTTGCCCAATTGCTAACACAAATCCTGCTGCGATCAACTTGGAATTACCCCCATTGTTCTAACATGTGATACGCTGCGGGTAGTAACAAAGTGGTCATTGTAAGACATAGTGGTTACCAGAAAAGGCCACTTAGGTTGTATGCAGAAGTAACACTCTGCAGGGAGCACTTAGGTTGTATACAGTAGTAACGCTCTGCAGGGAGCACTTAGGTTGTATGCAGTAGTAACGCTCTGCAGGGAGCACTTAGGTTGTATGCAGTAGTAACGCTCTGCAGGGAGCACTTAGGTTGTATGCAGTAGTAACGCTCTGCAGGGAACACTTAGGTTGTATGTAGTAGTAACACTCTGCAGGGAGCACTTAGATTGTATGCAGTAGTAACGCTCTGCAGGGAGCACTTAGGTTATATGTAGTAGTAACACTCTGCAGGGAGCACTTAGGTTGTATGCAGCAGTAACGTTCTGCAGGGAGCACTTAGGTTGTATGTAGTAGTAACACTCTGCAGGGAGCACTTAAGTTGTATGCAGTAGTAACGCTCTGCAGGGAGCACTTAAGTTGTATGCAGTAGTAACGCTCTGCAGGGAGCACTTAGGTTGTATGCAGTAGTAATGCTCTGCAGGGAGCACTTAGGTTGTATGCAGTAGTAACACTCTCCAGGGAGCAGCTGTAAAACAAGATTTTTCTGAGATCACAATCCCGTTGTGAAAGGATCTCATAAATTTGATAACTAAAACCTGTGTTTAAATACCTTTCTCTATCGTCCTAAGTGGATGCTGGGGTTCCTGAAAGGACCATGGGGGGGTAGCGGCTCCGCAGGAGACAGGGCACAAAAAAGTAAAGCTTTACTAGGTCAGGTGGTGTGCACTGGCTCCTCCCCCTATGACCCTCCTCCAGACTCCAGTTAGATTTTGTGCCCGAACGAGAAGGGTGCAATCTAGGTGGCTCTCCTAAAGAGCTGCTTAGAGAAAGTTTAGTTTAGGTTTTTTTCTTTACAGTGAGTCCTGCTGGCAACAGGATCACTGCAACGTGGGACTTAGGGGGAAAGTAGTAAACTCACCTGCATGCAGAGTGGATTTGCTGCTTGGCTACTGGACACCATTAGCTCCAGAGGGATCGAACACAGGCCCAGCCGTGGAGTCCGGTCCCGGAGCCGCGCCGCCGACCCCCTTGCAGATGCTGAAGCGTGAAGAGGTCCGGAAACCGGCGGCTGAAGACTCCTCAGTCTTCATAAGGTAGCGCACAGCACTGCAGCTGTGCGCCATTTTCCTCTCAGCACACTTCACTGGGCAGTCACTGAGGGTGCAGAGCGCTGGGGGGGGGCGCTCTGAGAGGCAAATATAAACCTTATACAAGGCTAAAAATACCTCACATATAGCCCATAGGGGCTATATGGAGATATTTAACCCCTGCCTGACTGGAAAAATAGCGGGAGAAGAACCCGCCGAAAAAGGGGCGGGGCCTATCTCCTCAGCACACGGCGCCATTTTCTGTCACAGCTCCGCTGGTCAGAACGGCTCCCAGGTCTCTCCCCTGCACTGCACTACAGAAACAGGGTAAAACAGAGAGGGGGGGCACATTAATGGCTATATATATATATATTAAAGCAGCTATAAGGGAGCACTTAATATAAGGATATCCCTTGTATATATAGCGCTTTGTGGTGTGTGCTGGCAGACTCTCCCTCTGTCTCCCCAAAAGGGCTAGTGGGTCCTGTCTTCATTAGAGCATTCCCTGTGAGTTTGCGGTGTGTGTCGGTACGTGGTGTCGACATGTATGAGGACGATATTGGTGTGGAGGCGGAGCAATTGCCAAATATGCAGATGTCACCCCCCAGGGGGTCGACACCAGAATGGATGCCTTTATTTGTGGAATTACGTGATGGTTTATCTTCCCTTAAACAGTCAGTTGAGGACATGAGGCGGCCGGACAATCAATTAATGCCTGTCCAGGCGCCTCAAACACCGTCAGGGGCTGTAAAACGCCCTTTGCCTCAGTCGGTCGACACAGACCCAGACACGGGCACTGATTCCAGTGACGACGGTAGAAATTCAAACGTATTTTCCAGTAGGGCCACACGTTATATGATTTTGGCAATGAAGGAGACGTTACATTTAGCTGATACTACAGATACCGTAAAAGTTGATAATTTCAAAAAAGTTATTGGCATTATACCCTTTCCCGCCAGAGGTTAGGGCGCGCTGGGAAACACCCCCTAAGGTGGACAAGGCGCTCACACGCTTATCCAAACAAGTGGCGTTACCCTCTCCTGAGACGGCCGCACTTAAGGATCCATCAGATAGAAAGATGGAAGTTATTCAAAAGAATATATACACACATGCAGGTGTTATACTACGACCAGCTATAGCAACTGCCTGGATGTGCAGTGCTCGAGTAGTTTGGTCAGAATCCCTGATTGAAAATATTGATATCCTAGATAGGGACAATGTTTTACTGTCGTTAGAACAAATAAAGGATGCATTTATCTATATGCGTGATGCACAGAGGGATATTTGCACACTGGCATCTCGGGTGAGTGCTATGTCCATTTCAGCCAGAAGAGCCTTATGGACACGACAGTGGACAGGCGATGCGGATTCAAAACGTCACATGGAGGTTTTGCCGTATAAAGGGGAGGAGTTATTTGGAGTTGGTCTATCAGACTTGGTGGCCACGGCTACTGCCGGGAAATCCACTTTTTTACCTCAAGTCACTCCCCAACAGAGAAAGGCACCGACCTTTCAACCGCAGCCTTTTCGCTCCTACAAAAATAAGAGAGCAAAGGGCTTGTCGTACCTGCCACGAGGCAGAGGAAGAGGGAAGAGACACCAACAGGCAGCTCCTTCCCAGGAACAGAAGCCCTCCCCGGCTCCTGCAAAAACCTCAGCATGACGCTGGGGCCTCTCAAGCGGACTCGGGGACAGTGGGGGGCCGTCTCAAAAATTACAGCGCGCAGTGGGCTCACTCGCAGGTAGACCCCTGGATCCTGCAGATAATATCTCAGGGGTACAGGTTGGAATTAGAGACGGATCCTCCTCATCGTTTCCTGAAGTCTGCCTTACCAACCGTCTCTTCCGAAAGGGAGAGGGTGTTGGAAGCCATTCACAAGCTGTACGCTCAGCAGGTGATAGTCAAAGTACCCCTATTACAACAAGGAAAGGGGTATTATTCCACTCTATTTGTGGTACCGAAGCCGGATGGCTCGGTAAGGCCTATTCTAAATCTGAAGTCCTTGAACCTCTACATAAAAAAGTTCAAGTTCAAGATGGAGTCACTCAGAGCAGTGATAGCGAACCTGGAAGAAGGGGACTTTATGGTATCCTTGGACATCAAGGATGCGTATCTACACGTTCCGATTTACCCCGCACACCAGGGGTACCTCAGGTTCATTGTTCAAAACTGTCACTATCAGTTTCAGACGCTGCCGTTCGGATTGTCCACGGCGCCTCGGGTCTTTACCAAGGTAATGGCCGAGATGATGATTCTTCTTCGAAGAAAAGGCGTATTAGTTATCCCATACTTGGACGATCTCCTAATAAGGGCAAGGTCCAGAGAACAGCTGGAGACAGCTTTAGCACTATCTCAAGAGGTGCTAAGACAACACGGGTGGATTCTGAATATTCCAAAATCCCATTTAATCCCGACAACTCGTCTGCTGTTCCTAGGAATGATTCTGGACACGGTTCAGAAAAAGGTTTTCCTTCCAGAGGAAAAAGCCAAGGAGTTATCCGATCTGGTCAGGAACCTCCTAAAACCAGGAAAAGTGTCAGTACATCAATGCACAAGAGTCCTGGGAAAAATGGTGGCTTCTTACGAAGCAATTCCATTCGGCAGATTCCATGCAAGAATATTCCAAAGGGATCTGTTGGACAAATGGTCAGGGTCGCATCTGCAGATGCACCTGCGAATAACCCTGTCACCAAAGACAAGGGTGTCACTTCTGTGGTGGTTGCAGAAGGCTCACCTATTAGAAGGCCGCAGATTCGGCATTCAGGATTGGATCCTGGTGACCACGGACGCCAGCCTGAGAGGCTGGGGAGCAGTCACACAAGGAAGAAACTTCCAGGGAGTATGGACGAGTCTGGAAAAGTCTCTTCACATAAACATTCTGGAACTAAGAGCAATCTACAATGCTCTAAGCCAGGCGGAACTTCTCCTGCAAGGAAAGCCGGTGTTGATTCAGTCGGACAACATCACGGCGGTCGCCCATGTAAACAGGCAGGGCGGCACAAGAAGCAGGAGTGCAATGGCAGAAGCTGCCAAGATTCTTCGCTGGGCGGAGAATCACGTGATAGCACTGTCAGCAGTGTTCATCCCGGGCGTGGACAACTGGGAAGCAGACTTCCTCAGCAGACACGATCTTCATCCGGGAGAGTGGGGTCTACATCCAGAAGTCTTCAACATGTTAATAGACCGTTGGGAAAGACCAATTGTAGACATGATGGCGTCTCGCCTCAACAAGAAACTGGACAAATATTGCGCCAGGTCAAGAGATCCACAGGCAATAGCTGTGGACGCACTGGTAACTCCTTGGGTGTACCAGTCAGTGTATGTGTTTCCTCCTCTGCCGCTCATACCAAAGGTATTGAAGATCATACGGCAAAGAAGAGTAAGAACAATACTAGTGGTTCCGGATTGGCCGAGAAGGACTTGGTATCCGGAACTTCAAGAGATGCTCACGGACGAACCGTGGCCTCTACCTCTGAGAAGGGACCTGCTACAGCAGGGTCCCTGTCTTTTTCAAGACTTACCGCGGCTGCGTTTGACGGCATGGCGGTTGAACGCCAGATCCTAAAAGGGAAAGGCATTCCAGAAGAAGTCATTCCTACCTTGATTAAGGCACGGAAGGAAGTCACCGTGAAACATTATCACCGCATTTGGCGAAAATATGTAGCGTGGTGCGAGGATCGGAGGGTTCCGACGGAGGAATTCCAACTGGGTCGTTTCCTACATTTCCTGCAATCAGGATTATCTATGGGTCTCAAATTGGGATCCATTAAGGTTCAAATTTCGGCCCTGTCAATATTCTTCCAAAAAGAATTGGCCTCTGTCCCTGAGGTCCAGACTTTTGTCAAGGGAGTACTGCATATACAGCCTCCTGTGGTGCCTCCGGTGGCACCGTGGGATCTAAATGTAGTTTTAGATTTCCTCAAATCCCATTGGTTTGAACCATTGAAAAAGGTGGATTTGAAATATCTCACATTGAAAGTGACTATGTTACTAGCCCTGGCCTCTGCCAGGAGAGTATCTGAATTGGCGGCTTTATCTTATAAAAGTCCTTATCTAATCTTCCATTCGGATAGGGCAGAACTGCGGACTCGTCCGCATTTTCTCCCTAAAGTGGTATCAGCATTTCATCTGAACCAACCTATTGTGGTGCCTGCGGCCACTAGCGACTTGGAGGACTCCAAGTTGTTGGACGTTGTCAGAGCCTTAAAAATATACATTGCAAGGACGGCTGGAGTCAGAAAATCTGACTCGCTGTTTATATTGTATGCACCCAACAAGTTGGGCGCACCTGCTTCTAAGCAGTCGATTGCTCGTTGGATTTGTAACACAATTCAACTTGCACATTCTGTGGCAGGCCTGCCACAGCCTAAAACTGTAAAAGCCCACTCCACAAGGAAGGTGGGCTCATCTTGGGCGGCTGCCCGAGGGGTCTCGGCATTACAACTCTGCCGAGCAGCTACGTGGTCGGGGGAGAACACGTTTGTAAAATTTTACAAATTTGATACCCTGGCAAAGGAGGACCTGGAGTTCTCTCATTCGGTGCTGCAGAGTCATCCGCACTCTCCCGCCCGTTTGGGAGCTTTGGTATAATCCCCATGGTCCTTTCAGGAACCCCAGCATCCACTTAGGACGATAGAGAAAATAAGAATTTACTTACCGATAATTCTATTTCTCGGAGTCCGTAGTGGATGCTGGGCGCCCATCCCAAGTGCGGATTATCTGCAATACTTGTACATAGTTATTGTTAACTAATTCGGGTTATTGTTAAGGAGCCATCTTTAAGAGGCCCTTTCTGTTGTCATACTGTTAACTGGGTTTAGATCACAAGTTGTACGGTGTGATTGGTGTGGCTGGTATGAGTCTTACCCGGGATTCATAATGCCTCCCTTATTGTGTATGCTCGTCCGGGCACAGTACCTAACTGGAGTCTGGAGGAGGGTCATAGGGGGAGGAGCCAGTGCACACCACCTGACCTAGTAAAGCTTTACTTTTTTGTGCCCTGTCTCCTGCGGAGCCGCTACCCCCCCATGGTCCTTTCAGGAACCCCAGCATCCACTACGGACTCCGAGAAATAGAATTATCGGTAAGTAAATTCTTATTTTTATATTTCACTTGCTTAATATCAATTATTGCTCTACCCATATACCCATACATAGGTAGTGCTGGTATATAAATTATTTTATATCTTTCATTCATTTTTTTGTCTTTCCAGGCTGACAATCAATTGCCTTATGTCATGCCTATTGAAAAAATCTATCTTAAATAAAAAAATAAAAGTTATGTTTTAATTTATTCATGAAACAAAGAAAAAAAGAGTGCGCCACACATTAAGGCTTCTTTAGATATAAGCCCACTAGCGTTTTTTTCTTAACCCCCTAACCAGTCATTGCAATTTGCTTAATGGCGCACCTCCAACCAGATTAGCTAATCTTTGGTATTAACACTTCCGGAATATTCCCTCTATCGGTTGGTTCATACATAGAAGGATCATAAAACAATTATCATTTGGGCCTGTGCACAGTCCCTCAGACTTAACGTCTTCCCTGGAAATACTTGTAGATGGAGACCTTCATTCGCTTTGCCAGGATTCAAGGGTGGTCAATCTGTTGAAATCAGAGCACTACATTTTGGCCACCGTGCTCGATTCTAGGTTTAAAGCCTACGTTGTATCTCTCTTTCCGGACACAAGTCTGCAGAGGTGGAAAGACCTGCTGGTGAGAAAATTGTCAACTCAAGCGGAACGTGACCCGTCAACAGCTCCTCCTTCATTTTCTCCAGCAACTGGGGCTGCGAGGAAAAGGATAACATTTCCGAGCCCACCCGCTGGACACAAAAGTAACAATACAAGTGACACATTGACAGGAAATTGTTTCTGCCATCATAGCGACAATTATCTGGAAATAAGATAATACACAGACACATAAAAAGACTCAACGGAAATCTTTTGTTTTTAAACAACTTTATTTCATATCTTTAATACACAGATTTTTCTCTATATTTTACACTTAAAAAATACTTTACTCTGCACAACATGGATAAAATATCTTTAAAGCACAGAAACAATTCAAGTAACATTATAGTATTGCAGGTAAGTAAAACAGATAGATATCAGGAGAGCCAAAACCCTATGGGGGTTATTCAGACCCAGCCGCAATAGCGGCCCGCAGCAGTTTGTGACAAAATGCACGTGCGCAGCGGCCACGCAGACACACATTGCAGCCGCATCCCTGAGGGGTGAACGCGGGCAGGCCGGGACCATTTTCCAGGTAGCTGCGTGATGTCACATCTGCGTTCATCTCTGATTAACCCCCTATAAGCTTCCAGAGTGCACCTCATATCTCATCTTTTCCAAGTTACTACAAATGATGAGATCGGTAGCAGCACTACTTTCAGGATTATTACACAGAACACACATAAAGGCTGACACAGCAAATAACAGTAACACATACAAGGGATTAATTAGAAATAAGGAAGCATAATAATCATTAAGTCTAATTATCAACTGGTTCTGTGCGGGACCCATACACCTATTTACTGCCTCCAGCATCCCCTGGTACTGCACTGTTACCATCCGCCCTGTTTACCCTCACTACTGCCATCTGCCCTGTATCCCTCTACTACTGCCACCCGCCCCGTCTCCCCCACTACTGCCACCGCCCTGTCTGCTTCCACTGCTGCTATCACCCTGTTTCCCCCACTACTGCCACCCACCTCATCTCTCCCCACTACTGCCACCTCCATCTCCCCCCACTACTGCCACCCGCCCTGTCTCCCCCACTACTGCCACCGCCCTGTCCCCCCCACTACTGCCCCATCTCCCCCCACTATTGCCACCACCCTGTCTCCTTCCACTTCTGCCACCCACCCTGTCTCCCCCCGCTACTGCCAGTTCCATCTCCCCCTGCTACTGCCACCGCCGTCTCCCCCTATACTGCCAGTCTTGTCTCCCTCTCTGACACCTTAGTACGGCTTGAGGACAATATTACCCACAGAAAGTGCCTCCGGCAGCCCCCGCTACACCACTAGTGCCACCCACCCTGACATCTCAGAACTGCTTGGGGATTCTTGGTACTGCTGGTAACAGTCCTTCATCTCCATATGGAAGGAAGAAAGCAGGGCAGTAAGGAGGCAGAATCTGCTTCTGGTACCATGGATCCTGGTCATGTAGGGCTGGGAGAATCCGTAAGATTATGTAATAAAGTCACCATCTTACAGGCAGCCGGTGGATGGAGCAGAGAATGGGTGTTATGTGGCAGGAATGGGCTGGTTAGTTAACAGTCTGGCTGCTGCATTCTGTACAAGCTACAAGCAGTGCAATTCTTTTCCTGGGAGACCCAGGTAGAGGACATTGCAGTAGTCTATGCGTGATGAAACAAGTGCATGTATGACTGTAGGTAGATCTTCTGACGGAAATAAGTGCTGGAGCCTGGCTATGTTGCTCAGATGAGGATCTGACTGTGGCTGATACCTGATGTCTAAGTGTCATTCCACCATCCAGGACACCAAGATTCCACACATGATCAGTATTTTGTAACTCTGAACCCCCAAGCGTAAGTCTGGTTGGTTTGCAAAGCTGAGCTGTAGCCCTGCCCTATGTTGGTGAGTTTCTACCATACAGACCTGTTTCACCGGGACTGAGTCACAGCCAACTGGCATCACCCACACCTGGAGCTCAGCTAGACAACCATTTAGGATTGGTACTGGGTTCTCAGTACCCGGAGCAAAAGACAAGTCATCTGCATAGCAGTGGTATATGGGGGAATGACATCTGATTATTTCACCCTGCGGATGCATGTATATTGCAAAAAGCATAGGAGCTAGGTTAAGAAACTTGAAGAACAATGCATGGCAATGATAAGTATACTCTAGAAGATTAAAATGGTTCCTCACCTGAGTGAAGTCTATTGTGTGCAACAAGAGCTGATTTATTTCTCAGAGTATATAAATGGCCTCTCACCTGTGTGACTTTGCTGATGTCTAACAAGATGTGATTTTTGTGTAAAACATTTCCCGCACTTAGAACATGGAAATGCCTTCTCACCTGTGTGACTTCTGTTATGTCTAACAAGAACTGATTTGTGTGCAAAACATTTCCCACACTCAGAACATGGAAATGGCTTCTCACCTGTGTGACTGCTCTGATGTTTAACAAGATCTGATTTGTAAGTAAAACATTTTCTGCACTCAGAACATGGAAATGGCTTCTCACCTGTGTGACTTCTGTGATGTATAACAAGATGTGATTTACTTACAAAATATTTCCCACACTCAGAGCAAGAAAACAGCTTCTCACGTGTGTGACTTCTCTGATGTATAACAAGATCTGATTTCTGTGCAAAACATTTCCCACACTCAGAACATAGAAATGGCTTCTCACCTGTGTGAATTCGCTGATGAATAACAAGATATGATTTCTGTTTAAAACATTTCCCACACTCAGAACATGGAAATGGCTTCTCACCTGTGTGACTTCTCTGATGTTTAACAAGCTCTGATTTGTAAGGAAAACATTTCCTGCACTCAGAACATGGAAATGGCCTCTCACCTGTGTGACTTCGCTGATGTGTAATAAGATCTGATTTCTGTGTAAAACATTTCCCACACTCAGAACATGGAAATGGCCTCTCACCTGTGTGACTTCTCTGATGTCTAACAAGACGTGATTTCCGTGCAAAACATTTCCCACACTCAGAACATGGAAATGGCTTCTCACCTGTGTGACTTCTCTGATGTATAACAAGCTCTGATTTGTATGTAAAACATTTCTCACACTCAGAACATATCAGTGGCCTTTCACCTGCCTTACCTGTGTGATGGGTAATAGGCTTTGTGTTCTGTGTAAAACATTTGGCATCTATAGAACATGGAAACACTGTATCTACTGTCAGAGCTGTAACAGATGCACCAATATCAGAGTAATCAGGAGAACATTTCCCAGGATCAGAGGGACCAGCTGATAGAGCTGGATATATAATTGGGGTAATGGGATTAGCTCCTGGAGAATCCTGTCTACTGTCATTATCTTTTATGTCACAATCCGGGGATAACATTAGATGTCCTTCTGAGATATTCCTGCTTGTGTGTCCATCTGCTGGAAATAAAATACATTATGGAAATGTGACATTTTCTGTAACAATATTAATCTTGTAAACAATAGGACAAGACGACTCTCTGGGACACTTAATTGTAAATGTGTGTGTATAATAAAACATAACTTTTACTGAAGGCTTTATAATATTGTGTCTCAAACTATCATTGTGTCCACCCTCCTGAGAACACTCACAATAACAAATGTAATATTATAATAAGACTTAGATATATCTCTCTCTTGTACTGGTAACTAACCATGAAGTATAAATGGAGATGTAGGTGGTCATTCTGAGTTGTCGCTCGCTGTTTTTCGCAACGGAGCGATTAGGTGGAAAATGCGCATGGTACGCAGTGTGCATGTGTTCAGTAATTTAACACAAAACTTTGGAGATTTGCACAAGCTCGAGCGATGCTTTTTCATCGATCGAGTGATCGTAGTGTGATTGACAGGAAGTGGGTGTTTCTGGGAGGTAACTGGCCGTTTTCAGGGAGTGTGCTAAAAAACGCAGGCGTGCCCAGTAAAAACGCAGGAGTGGCTGGAGAAACGGGGGAGTGGCTGGCCGAACGTAGGGCGTGTGTTTGTCACGTCAAACCAGGAACTAAACGGACTGAGGTGATCGCAATCTAGGAGTAGGTCTGGAGCTACTCAGAAACAGCAAGGAATTATTTAGTAGCAGTTCTGCTAATCTTTCGTTCGCTATTCTGCTAAGCTAAGATACACACCCAGAGGGCGGAGGCCTAGCGTGTGCAATGCTGCTAAAAGCAGCTAACGAGCGAACAACTCGGAATGACCACCGTAGTCACCAATGTAAAACAATGGCTGGGGAACATATCGTATGAATTGGAGATTCTAGATGAACAATAACATCAGTCATATGAGCTGATGAATCAGAGAAATGTCTCCTAACGTTACTCCTGGAAGCATTGGTAAGGTAGCATTCCTTTATGGGTGTGCTCATACGCTGGTAAGCCTGTGCAAGTGTTACTCACCCTTATATAAGGTATATTGCTACAGCAGAGTAGGTGTGGAACAAGGTACTTTACATGCTATACACCATATGATACCCTGCAATCATCATCATCTGCTAGGTTATAATCTTTCTCTTACGTCCTAGAGGATGCTGGGGTCCATTTAGTACCATGGGATATAGACTGGTCCTTTGGGAGCCACTGGCACTTTAAGAGTTTAATAGTGTGGGCTGGCTCCTCCCTCTATGCCCCTCCTACCAGACTAAGTTTAGAAAATGTGCCCGGAGGAGCCGGTCACAGCTAGGGAAGCTCCTAGGAGTTTTCTTAGTTTTTTATTTTCTAGAGTTAATTAGGTTACAGGAAGGCTGCTGGCAACAGCCTCCCTGCTTCGTGGGACTTAGGGGGGTTGGGAATAGGAACCAACTTCCTGAAGAGTTAATGGTTCTCTACTCCGCTGACAGGACACTGAGCTCCTGAGGGTGCTGATCGCAAGCCCACGAGGCGAGTACTCACTCCCGCAGCACGGTTGCCACCCCCTAACAAAGCTAGAAGAAAAGTGGTGAGTACAGCGCTGGCGTCCCGGTTAGCGGGTCGCCGGCGGGTATGGTGGCACAAGGGTGGGAGCGCAGCTCTGACAGGCTGCGCTCCAGGAAGGCTCAGCAACACACTGTGTAGGCGCGGATAAACCCTACACTGGTCATGCAACTAACAGGCGCTAATCCCCGTTATCACTAAAATCCTCAGGCCAGTATAAACAATTAGTGCAGGAAGCCGCCCGCCATTACAAGGGGCGGGGCTTCCTCTCAGAGTGGATCCAGCACTCACCAGCGCCATTTTCTCCCTGCAGATCATAGGAACTAGGACACTGACAGGGAGCGCTGCCCTCCCTATTAAGGTTAGTCAGCGCTGGGCTTTTATCATAATAACTGCCTACAGGGGCGCTGTGTGGCTGGCTCCTTATACTCTGACTCTCTGAAGGTACTCTGGGGGAAACTGTGTCTGACATTTTCGTGTGTGTGTGTGTGTGTGTGTGTGTATATCCACATTGCCATGTCTAAGGACTCTGTGTCCTGTGCTGCAGAGTGTGTATCTTCTCCTGAGGAGTCTATTCCATCTACTCAGGACTGCAATGTGCTGTCTCAGCCTTCTGAATCCAAACCCCCATGGGTGGATTCTTTAAGGGGAATGATATCCCAGATTTCAACAAGGATGTCACATACTGAGAAAGAGACGCAGGTTTTGAGACAATTTGTAGTGGGTATGAAGTATTCAGCTCCCACTACTTCATTTAAAACCCCATCTACATACCCCAAAAATGTACACTTGCCCAGATAATGCAAGCTGACACTGATACCGACTCTGATACAGGGGACGTGATGGGGATATGCAGGGGGGGGGGGATGCATCCCTTGCTAAAGGGGTGCAGCTAATTATTGAAGCCATTAGGGATGTTTTGCATATTTCTGAGAAGGTCATGGAACAAGTAGAGGAATCTTATTTTACAGTAAATAAGAAATCCTCGCTTACCTTCCCTGCTTCTAAGGAGTTAAACTCTTTGTTTGAAAAATCCTTGGAATACCCAGAGAAAAAATTCCAGATCCCTAAAAGAATACTCATTGCTTTCCCTTTCCCTGAAGAGGATAGAAATTAGTGGGAAGACAGAAAGTGCTATCCTACAGGGAGCCATTAAAAAATTGGTACAAACAAATGTCATTGTTCCAGTTCCACCTCACCCAAAAACCAAGGGTTATTACTCAAACCTGTTTGTGGTACCAAAACCGGACAGTTCGGTAAAGCCTATATTGAACCTGAAGTCGTTGAACCCCTAACTTGAGGGTTTTCCAAATTCATGATGGAGTCTCTGAGAGCAGTGATCTCAGGTCTGGAGGAGGGGGAATTCCTAGTATCCCTGGATATCAAGGATGCGTACCATCACATTCCGATCTGGCCATCGCACCAGGCCTATCTACGGTTTGCACTACAGGACGGTCACTATCAGTTCCAGACGTTGCCATTTGGCCTCCCCACAGCACCGAGGGTGTTCACCAAGGTCATGGCAGAGATGATGCTCCTCCTACGCAAACAGGGAGTGAACATAATTCCATATCTGGATGATCTGCTGATAGAGGCATCTTCAAAAGGAGAAGCTGTTGCAGAGTATTGCGCTTTCAACTCAACTACTCTGGGATCATGGGTGGATCCTGAACCTTCCAAAGTCACATTTGGAACCGACAAGGAGACTGCCCTTCCTGGGGATGATACTCGACATGGAAGTGCAGGGGGTGTTTCTACCGGTGGAGAAAGCTTTGGTGATCCTATCAATTGTCAGGGATGTCTTGAAACCTCCCTGGGTATCGGTTCATCAGTGCATTCGCCTTCTGGGGAAGAAGGTAGCCTCCTACGAGGCTCTACAATACGGAAGATTCCATGCACGGTTCTTCCAGCTGGATCTCCTGGACAAGTGGTCGGGATCGCATCTTCACATGCACCAGCGGATACGCCTGTCGCCGAAAGCCAGAATTTCACTCCTCTGGTGGCTGCAAACTTCTCACCTGCTCGAGGGCCGCAGGTTCGGGATTCAGAATTGGATTCTTCTAACCACGGATACAAGTCTCAGAGGTTGGGGAGTAGTCACCCAGGGGGAAAACTTCCAAGGAAGGTGGTCAAGATGGGAATCTGTCCTTCCAATAAACATTCTGAAACTAAGGGCCATATACAATGGCCTTCTACAGGCAGCACGTCTTCTGCAAGATCGAGAAAATGTAAGTTCAGTCGGACAACGTCACAGCGGTGTCCTACATCAACAGGAGCGGATTTCCTCAGCAGACACAATCTCCATCCACGGTGGGTGGGGTTTCAGAGGGTGGGTGCTGTTGGCAATCAAGCCTGTATCAATGTGTGCATTTATATTTAATCAGTACATATTTGGCTGCAAAGTATCCTAGCTGCATGGTATGTTAGTGTTAAGTATGAAGATATGACCTTTGGAGATAAACAGGAGAGGAACAGAAGAACAGCAGACTATCTTCCCCAACTGCAATCAACATCCTAGAGAGTAACCTAAACCAGTACCAGCATCACCTGCAGCCCACACAGCCTGGACACTGACCTCCCTGTCTGATTACATACCAGCCCTACTGCTCTCACACATTGCTTTCTGCTCCTCATTTATACTCTCTACAACCACTGTGTAACAATCTCAGCCTTTCTGTTCCTTCCATTATTTACCAAAAAAACATTTTCACTGTCTCTGCTTTTACTACATCCCCCTTCTCATTGTCTATTCTATATTACACCCACTTCATTCTATGGCCCTCATTCCGAGTTGTTCGCTCGGAGATTTTCATCGCATCGCAGTGAGAATTCTCATAGTGCGCATGCGCAATGTTCGCACTGCGACTGCGCCAAGTAACTTTGCTATGAAGAAAGTAAGTTTACTCACGGCTTTTTCATCGCTCCGACGTTCGCATTGTGATTGACAGGAAATGGGTGTTACTGGGCGGATGCACGGCGTTTTAGGGGCGTGTGGCTGGAAACGCTACCGTTTCCGGAAAAAACGCAGGAGTGGCCGGAGAAACGGTGGGAGTGCCTGGACGAACGCTGGGTGTGTTTGTGACGTCAGCCAGGAACGAAAAGCACTGAACTGATCGCACAGGCAGAGTAAGTCTGAAGCTACTCAGAAACTGCTAACTCGTTTGTATTCGCAATATTGCGCCTACGTCGGTCGCAATTTTAAGAAGCTAAGATTCACTCCCAGTAGGCGGCGGCTTAGCGTGTGTAACTCTGCTACATTCGCCTTGCGAGCGATCAACTCGGAATGAGGGCCTATATTATTCCTCTGAACAACACTACTGTACTGGAATTATGGCTCCTTGATCCTGTCCCATATCAATCCTCACTGCTAGGTCACCCCTCCCCAATTTCCAGGCTACCCACACGCATTCAGAACCCAGCCAACCTGATCCCCATCTCCCCTGTTCCCTCCCTTTCCTTCTCCTGTGCACTCTGGAATGCTATATCAATCTGCAACAAGCTGCCAACTATCCACGACCTCTTCATCTCCCACTCTTTTAACCTTCTACGCATCACTGAAACCTGGCTCTCCTCCTCTGACACCACATCCACTGCTGCCCTCTCCTACGGAGCCCTCTCCTTTACCCACACGGTCAGACCTGATGACCGCCAGGGTGGAGGCGTGGGCATCCTTCTCTCCCCAAACTGCACCTTCTGTGTCACCCCACCTGAGCCCTCCCTAACCTTCTCCACCTTTGAGGTCCACACTATCTGCCTCTTCTACCCCATTCACCTCCATGTGGCAGTGATCTACCGCCCCCCTGGCCGCTGTTCACCTTTCCTTGACAACTTTGCTGCCTGGCTTACCCACTTTCTCTACCCCGACCTCCCCTCTATCATCCTTGGTGACTTTAACATCCCTATCGACATCACTAATGCAGCTTCCACTAATCTTCTTGCCCTTTCTATCACCTTTGGGCTTTCACAATGGTCCTCGACCCCTACTCACAATCTCGGTCACTCCCTCGACCTTGTCTCCACCCACCGATCTGATTTCACTAACTCTTCCTTCATTCTCGCTGACCACCATCTACTTTCTTTCACCCTCTCATCTTCCCTTCTCCTCTTCACGCCCAGACCCACCATCACCAGATGCAATCTCGGGTCTTTCAACCCCGCTATCCTGTCCTCCCTCGAGACTTTCCTCTTTCCACCATGACCTGTCCCAACCAGGCAGCCGCCTTCTATAACTCTTCCCTTACCGCTGCTCTCGACTCTGTGGCTCCCCTCTCCTCTGTCCCCCTCCGCTGCTCCAAACCCCAACCCTGGCACACCAAACTAACACGATTCTTACAAAAATAGAGATCTCACTCTCTGGTGGACTGAATCCATTTCAAGTTTATTCTCTCCCCCTACAGCTCTGCTCTTTCTCTCGCCAAGCAATCCTTTTGCCAAACACTCATCTCTTCTCCGTCCTCCAGTCCACGCCGACTCTTTGAAACTTTCAACACTCTCCTTCGCCCCCCTCCTCCTGCCCTCCCCCCTCAGTGACACTGACTTTGCCTCCTTCTACATTTCCAAAATTGAGGATATCCAAAATGACATCTCCTTCTGTCACCCCTCTGCTTCCCCCCTGCCCCATCATCCCTCCCCTCCATCTATCCCACCCTGTCCTGCTTCCGACCCACCTCAGACAATGAGGTGCACTCCCTCATCTTATCCCCCCCTCAACCTGCCCCTTGGACCCCTCCCGTCTTCTCCGCCCCCCCCCCCCCCCCCCCCACTACCTGCTCCCACCTTGCTCACCTCTTTAACTTATTGCTCTCTACCGGCATCTTTCCCTCACCATTCAAACATGCTCTGGTTTCCCCTATTCTCAAAAAAAACAACCTCGTCCCTTCATCACTCACTAGCTACCGCCCCATCTCTCTTCTCCCATTCGCCTCCGAACTACTTGAATGACTGGTCTACAGCCGTCTCACAAGTTACCTCTCTGACAACTCCATCCTTGATCCACTACAATCTGGCTTTTGCCCACTCCATGCCACCGAGACTGCCCCGGTGAAAGTCACCAATGACCTGCTTTCGGCCAAATCCAGGGACCACTTCTCTCTGCTCATCCTTCTGGACCTCTCTGCTGCCTCACTAACTGCTCCTTCTCTGTGTCTGCCTCTAGAACCACCTCACACCCCTCCATCCTTCCTGTTGGTGTCCCTCAGGGTTCTGGCCTAAGCCCCCCTTCTGTTTTCCCTGTATACCTCTTCCCTGGGTGCGCTCATTAACTCCTTTGACCTTCAATACCAACTCTATGCTGATGACACAAAATTCTACCTCTCCTCTCCTGATCTGTCCCCCTCTGTCCTCTCTCAAGTCTCCAGCCGCCTCTCTGCCATCTCCTCCTGGATGTCTGAGCGCTCTCTGAAGCTCAACATGGACAAAACTGATCGCATTATCTTTCCCCCAGCCAGAGCAACACCCCCTACAAATATCACTGTTAACAACACAATCATCTCCCCCGTTCCCCAACTCCGCTGCTTGGGCATCACTCGTGACTCCTCCCTCTCCTTTGCACTGCACATCCAAGCTCTGGCGCAATCCTGTTGCTCCCAGAGTGCAACTAATATCCACTCACTGGTCATCTCACGACTCGACTACTGCAATGTCCTCCTCACTGGCCTCACTTGCTCCCATCTTGCTCCCCTCCAATTTGTCCTGAACTCCGCAGCTAGGCTTATCTTCCACTCCCGACGCACCACATCTGCCACTCCCCTTCGACAAAATCTACACTGGCTCCCATTTCCCTACAGAATCCTCTTCAAACTCCTCACCCTCACATACAAGGCCATCTCTAATTCCACTGCTCCCTACATCTCCAACCTCCTCTCCCTTCATACTCCCTCCCGCCCACTACGGTTGGCCGATGACCGTCGCCTCTCCTCTGCCTTGGTCACTGCTTCCCATGTATTATGTATGAGAATTGTGGTGCTCTTTGTTACCTGTACTCTATTTCTGTTATTTATTTACTGTAATGCTAAGTCCTGTCTCCCTGTACTGTCCTTTGTACGGTGCTGCGAAACACTTGTCGCGCCTTATAAATAAAATGTAATAATAATAATAATAATAATAATAATACTGTGTCTGTCTCCTTATCAGGGATATTCGGGACATCTCAAATAGAGTAGATAAGAGCTTCCACTCCCTGAGAAATTAGCGTCCCCCCATATTTACATTCACCTCCCCCTCTTCCAGATCTGGCATCTCGACATCACAGACAGACAGACTGGAGAACTTGGGGTAATGAACCTTATAGGGGGCTGAGAGGCTGGTCTGCGGTCTGAATTCTTAATCATAAAATCAGCCATAGACTTCTTTTAAAATCTTGCCTCTCCTGCCTGGCAGTATCCAGTACAGATGAGATGTCTGTAATCATTCCTTTTAGTGAGTCCAGCCACGCTGGCTCCTGAGTGCTGCTTCCTTGTGAAGGAGGGCTGCACTGTGCACACAACAAAGATCCCCCCGAGGAAGGGGAAAACCCTGTGCTGCAGGACTGGCATATGACCTTCTTACCTGACATACTGTACAGCATAATACACACACAGGAACAGGTTACATAACACAGTAACCCAGAGAGCCTGCTAGGAAGGAGAGAGAGGGAGAAACCAGCACACCTTGCCTCTACAGCCAAATCAGTGCTTTGCCGGCCAGTAACTAGGAACCTCAGATAAGTGAC
Source organism: Pseudophryne corroboree (assembly GCF_028390025.1). NCBI lineage: Eukaryota > Metazoa > Chordata > Amphibia > Anura > Myobatrachidae > Pseudophryne > Pseudophryne corroboree. The sequence continues at coordinate 1,043,711 of NW_026967520.1, read as the reverse complement.
CTAGATTATTATATACACATACAGTATATCGCTCCACCCTACCACAAACCCCCTTGTACCAAACAAGGTGCTTTTGAGGGTTCCTAGGAGGAGTAGCGCTTCCTTGGGTAATGGCGCACTGATCCGTTGGTCCCACTCTCCGGGAAGCCCCGCCCCTTAATGGCGAGCAGTGTTCCCGGAATAGTTTATACTGGCAGGGTAATATTTGCAAAGAAAATGGGTTTAAAACCCCTCTTCAGCATCAGTGCCAGTGTGGGCTTGCATAAAGGAACAGCAGCAGCACTTAAGCTGTGTGCCCGCTGCCCTAACGCCGCCATCTGAACCGGGGACCCCGGTTTAGTACTCACCACTCAATTAGGGGGGGTGGCATGCTGTGGGGAAGAGCGTACACCGCTGTGTGTGAGTGAAACAACCCCCTTCAGGAGCTATGTCCTGTCAGCAGGAATCTGAACCATTAACCCTTCAAGAGGTTGGTACCGGTCCCCCGCTAAGTCTCATGATGCAGGCAGACTGGTGCCAACCCGTCCTTCCTTGAAACAGCAAACTAAAATACATTCTGAAGAAAACTCTCTGGAGCTCCAGAGAATGCACCCGGCTCCTTGGGCACATTTTCCTAAACTGAGTCTAGTAGGAGGGGCATAGAGGGGAGGAGCCAGCACACACTAATGATTTCTTAAAGTGCCAGGCTCCAATAGACCCGATCTATACCCCATAGTACTAAGACCATCCCAGTATCCCCTAGGATGTTAGAGAAAGTGGGACATTCCTGTTGACAGTCCTTCATGACACTTTACCTAAACCAATCCCGGAGGAGTTGTCTTCTGTCTCGAAGTAATATGATAAAGGAGTAAGACTGTTACAGACACTCAGAGTCTGTTTCCTACTGTAACATGTGCCAACTGGGACCAAGTTACTGGGCATGGATCTATTCTTGGGCCAGATTTATTTGCTCTTGTTATGGGTATAAACGTATTTTTTTATCTTTATTTCCTGAGCTATGTATGAGATACACCAGAGAGTGTGGGGAGGAGACTGGTCAGATCTCTGGGCTGGTAACACAGTGACATGATGAGAGAGGAGAGCAGGAGTATAATAGGGGATGAAGACTCCTGATGTATGAGATACACCAGAGAGTGTGGGGAGGAGACTGGTCAGATCTCTGGGCTGGTAACACACAGTGACATGATGTGAGGAGGAGAGCAGGAGTATAATAGGGGCTGATGGCACCTGATGTATGAGATACACCAGAGAGTGTGGGGAGGAGATTGGTCAGATCTCTGGGCTGGTAACACAAAGTGACATGATGTGAGGGAGGGAGAGCAGGAGTATAATAGGCGATGATGTATGAGATACACCAGAGAGTGTGGGGAGGAGACTGGTCAGATCTCTGGTCTGGTAACACAGTAACATGATGTGAGGGGGAGAGCAGGAGTATAATAGGGGCTGATGGCTCCTGATGTATGAGATACACCAGAGAGTGTGGGGAGGAGACTGGTCAGATCTCTGGGCTGGTAACACACAGTGACATGATGTGAGGAGGAGAGCAGGAGTATAATAGGGGCTGATGGCACCTGATGTATGAGATACACAAGAGAGTGTGGGGAGGAGATTGGTCAGATCTCTGGGCTGGTAACACAAAGTGACATGATGTGAGGGAGGGAGAGCAGGAGTATAATAGGCGATGATGTATGAGATACACCAGTGAGTGTGGGGAGGAGACTGGTCAGATCTCTGGGCTGGTAACACACAGTGACATGATGTGAGGGGGGAGCAGGAGTATAATAGGGGTTGATGGCTCCTGATGTATGATATACACCAGAGAGTGCGGGGAGGACACTGGTCAGATCTCTGGGCTGGTAACACAAAGTGACATGATGTGAGGGGGAGTGCAGGAGTATAATAGGGGCTGATGGCTCCTGATGTATGAGATACACCAGAGAGTGTGGGGAGGAGACTGGTCAGATCTCTGGGCTGGTAACACACAGTGACATGATGTGAGGTGGATTGCAGGAGTATAATAGGGGATGATGTATCCTGATGTATGAGATACACCAGAGAGTGTGGGTTGGAGACTGGACAGATCTCTGTGCTGGTAACACACAGTGACATGATGTGAGGAGGAGAGCAGGAGTATAATAGAGGCTGATGGCTCCTGATGTATGAGATACACCAGAGAGTGTGGGGAGTAGACTGGTCAGATCTCTGGGCTGGTAACACACAGTGACATGATGTGAGGGTGAGAGCAGGAGTATAATAGGGGCTGATGTCTCCTGATGTATGAGATACACCAGAGAGTGTGGGGAGGAGACTGGCCAGATCTCTGGGCTGGTAACACACAGTGACATGATGTGAGGGAGGAGCAGGAGTATAATAGGGGCTGATGGCTGCTGATGTATGAGATACACCAGAGAGTGTGGGGAGGAGACTGCTCAGATCTCTGGGCTGGTAACACAGAGTGACATGATGTGAGGAGAGCAGGAGTATAATATGGGCTGATGGCTCCTGATGTATGAGATACACCAGAGAGTGTGGGGAGAAGACTGGTCAGATCTCTGGGCTGGTAACACACAGTGACATGATGTGATGAGGAGAGCAGGAGTATAATAGGGGCTGATGGCTCCTGATGTACGAGATACACCAGAGAGTGTGGGGAGGAGACTGGTCAGATCTCTGGGCTGGTAACACACAGTGACATGATGTGAGGGGAGAGTAGGAGTATAGTAGGGGCTGATGGCTCCTGATGTATGAGATACACCAGAGAGTGTGGGGAGGAGACTGGTCAGATCTCTGGGCTGGTAACACACAGTGACATGATGTGAGGGGAGAGTAGGAGTATAGTAAGGGCTGATGGCTCCTGACGCCACTACTGGGCAAATACAGTTCCCTAATTTGTTCGGACAGAGAAGAGTGTAGGATAAGAGATTGCTGTAGTGACTGAGCAAGGAGAATCTGTGACTCTTTTCTGTAATAAGTGTTTATTACTCACCTGTGCTGATATCTGTAGGGATCTCCTCCTCCTTACACTGCTGATCACCCCTCACATACGTCTCTTCTTCTCCCTCTGTATCTTCTGCCTTTATATCAGTCACATACGTCTCTTCTTCTCCCTCTGTATCTTCTGCCTTTAGATCAGTCACATACGTCTCTTCTTCTCCCTCCATATCTTCTGCCTTTTTATCAGTCACATACGTCTCTTCTTCTCCCTCTGTATCTTTGACTTTAACATTATTTATTTGGGCTTCACCCTATGTAAACCATCAATAAAAGAAGACTGTAATAATTGTTGATTTCAGTAATAGATTAAACAATACAAATATATTGACACACACAGCTGCTCTACACATCATATACTGACAGTCACTTTGGTATATTGGGGAGACCCTAAATCCAACCTACCTGATCCTCCTGTGGGATCCTGTGATTCTCCCCTGTACAGTCCTGGGAATACAGAGGACGGGGACATCTCTCTGGGGTATCTCTGTTACTGGGCACATCTGTAGGAGACACACAGTGCCTGAGTACAGTGTATATATGTGATTATCAGGTGATGTGTGTATATAGGGGGCCCCATACCTGCTCTCCCCTGTACAATACATGACAGTCTCATCTTACACAGTGATGTGAGGGGCCGGTGATTCTCCATCATCACGTCCTTGTACAGACCCCTGTGTTCCTCTATATATTCCCTCTCCTGCATGGAGACATAGACAGTGACATCCTGACACCTTATACGCACCTGACACACACAGTGATACAGTCATCACCCAGACACATATCCTGCCGTTACTGTATAATGTCCCATTCCCAGCAGTCACCTCTCCAGTCATCACCCAGACACATCCCCTGGTGTTATTGTATAATGTCCCATTCCCAGCAGTCACTTCTCCAGTCATCACCCAGACACATCCCCTGGTGTTACTGTATAATGTCCCATTCCCAGCAGTCACCTCTCCAGTCATCACCCAGACACGTCCCCTGGTGTTACTGTATAATGTCCCATTCCCAACAGTCACCTCTCCAGTCATCACCCAGACACACGTCCCCTGGTGTTACTGTATAATGCCCCATTCCCAGCAGTCACCTCTCCAGTCATCACCCAGACACATCCCCTAGTGTTACTGTATAATGCCCCATTCCCAGCAGTCACCTCTCCAGTCATCACCCAGACACGTCCCCTGGTGTTACTGTATAATGTCCCATTCCCAGCAGTCACCTCTCCAGTCATCACCCAGACAAATCCACCGATGCTACTGTATAATGCCCCATTCCCAGCAGTCACCTCTCCAGTCACCACCCAGACACATCCCCTGGTGTTACTGTATAATGTCCCATTCCCAGCAGTCACCTCTCCTGTCATCACCCAGACATGTCCCCTGGTGTTACTGTATAATGCTCCATTCCCAGCAGTCACCTCTCCAGTCAGCAACTGAATGATCTTGTTAGTGAGTTCCAGGATCTTCTGGTCATTGTGTCTCTCATGTGTCAGTGAATGAGGTGGAGGCACCGTGAGGGGGCTCTGGGTTCTACCCAGTCCTCCTGATACACAGGAATGGCTGCTGGGTGTCTCACACTCATTAGACGTCTTCTTCACTATATTGTAATCCTGTGTAATGGTGGAGACATCAACTATCAATATACACACTCCCAGACGTGACTTCACTGTGACGCTCCCAGATCCCCTCAACTGCCCAGTCATGTCCCTGTATTATTACTAGAGATATAAGTGACCTCACTATGACTCTCCCAGATCCCCTCACCTCCCCAGTCACATCACTGTATTATTAATATAAATATAAGTGACCTCACTATGACGCTCCGATTCCCTAATCTCCCCAGTCATGTCCCTGTATTATTACTATAGATAAAAGTGACGTCACTGTGACAATCCCAGATCCCCTCACCTCCCCAGTCATGTCCCTGTATTATCGCTATAGATATACGTGACGTCAAAGTGATGCTCCCAGATCCCCTCACCTCTCCAGTCATGTCCATGTATTATTACTGTAGATATAAGTGACCTCACTGTGCCACTCCTAGATCCCCTTACATCCCCAGTCATGTCCTTGTATTATTACTATTGATACAAGTGATGTCACTGTGACACTGCCAGATACCCTCAACTCCCCAGTCATGTCCCTGTATTATTACTATAGATATAAGAGACATCACTGTGCCGCTCCCAGATTCCCTTACCTCCCCAGTTATGTTCTTGTATTATTATTATAGATTTAAATGTCACTGTGACACTCCCAGATCCCCTCACCCTCCCCAGTCATGTCCCTGTATTATTACTATAGATCTATGTGATTTCACTGTGCCGCTCTCAGATCCCCGTAACTCCCCAGTCATGTCCTTCTATTGTTACTATAGATATAAGCGATGCCGCTGTGACACTCCCAGATCCCCTCGCCTCCCCAGTCATGTCCCTGAATTATTACTATAGATTTAAGTGATTTTACTGACACTCCCAGACCCCCTCACCTCCCCATTCATGTCCGTGTATTATTACTATAGATATAAGTTACTTATAAGTAACGCTTTAAAATCCGCTCACCTCCCCAGTCATGCCCCTGTATTATTACTATAGATGAGTGACGTCACTATGAAGCTCCAAGATCCCATCACCTCCCCAGTCATGTCCCTGTATTACTACTATAGATATAAGTGATGCTCTAAGACCCCCTCACCTCCCCAGTGACATCCAGGTATTATTACTATAGATATAAGTGACCTCACTGTGACGCTCCGATTCCCTCAGCTCCCCAGTCATATACCTGTATTATGACTATAGATAAAAGTAATTTCACTGTATAGATCCAAGATCCGCACACCTCCCCAGTCATGTCCTTGTATTATTAATGAAGATCGAAGTGATGCCACAGTGATGCTCCCAGATCCCCTCACCTCCCCGGTCATGTCCCTGTCTTATTACTATAGCTATAAGGTCACTGTGATGCTCCCAGATCCTCACCTCCCCAGTCATGTCCCTGTATTATTACTAGAGATATTAGGTCACAGTGATGCTCACAGATCCCCTCACCTCCCCAGTCATGTCCCTGTATTATTACTATAGATATGAGGTCACTGTGACGCTCCCAGATCCACTCACCTCCCCAGTCAGCAGGTAGATGATCTCCAGGGTGATTTTTATTATCCTCTCAGTCCTGTGACTCCTGTCCTTGTCCAACCTCGGTGAATCAGAGAGAATACAGAAAATGTGATGTGTAATAAAGACTCCGTTCCCCACAGCTGGAGTTCCTGGAATAAATATAATACTTAAAACATTGCACATGTAACATAGTAAATATGGAATAGAGTGGTCATTAAGTCTCCTATTTCCCCACAGCCATAGAGTCCTGGTCAGTGTCTCCGAGGTTCCTGTGACCCAGCCCCATAAGGCTGTACTGCATAGTGGGCCTGATCTAGAGTGTAGCGCTATTGTGGGTGGAGTCACAATGAGATGATGTTCGGTACACCGCTCATGTGCACGACCTGTACGGAGCATGTGCTCTAGGCGTCCTGAGTTGTCAGACAAGTATGGCTGCAGCCATGAAGTGGTGTAAGGGTGAGAATTGGTTGTGATGGGACAGGGTCTCCTGGAAAGGTGGCAGAAGACATGCACGGGAAAGGTTGCAGGAGACAAGCAGGGGAAAAGTGTCAGGAGACAGGCAGGGGAAAAGTGTCAGGAGACAGGCAGGGGAAAGGTGGCAGGCGACAGGCAGGGGAAAGGCGGCAGACGACAGGCAGGGGAAAGGCGGCAGACGACAGGCAGGGGAAAGGCGGCAGACGACAGGCAGGGGAAAGGCGGCAGACGACAGGCAGGGGAAAGGCGGCAGACGACAGGCAGGGGAAAGGCGGCAGGAGACAGGCAGGGGAAAGGCGGCAGGAGACAGGCAGGGGAAAGGCGGCAGGAGACAGGCAGGGGAAAGGCGGCAGGAGACAGGCAGGGGAAAGGCGGCAGGAGACAAACAAGGGAAAGGTAGCAGGCGACAGGCAGGGGAAAGGCGGCAGGAGACAGGCAGGGGAAAGGCGGCAGGAGACAGGCAGGGGAAAGGCGGCAGGAGACAGGCAGGGGAAAGGCGGCAGGCGACAGGCTGGGGAAAGGCGGCAGGAGACATTATTTGTTCTCAGGAGATTGAATAATTTCTTAATGATTTGTAATAAAAGTTGAGTTTTATTCTTTGAGAATATCTAATTATTTCTTCACAAGAGTGCACCCACAAAGAAGTCTACTTTCTTTCTCTTGTCACTGTGACACTCCCATATTTCCTCACCTCCCCAATCATCTCCCTGTATTATTACTATAGATATAAGTTATATCAAAGTGACACTCCCAGACCCCCTCACCTCCCCAGTCATGTCCCTGTATTACTATAGGTATAAGTGATGTCACTGTGACGCTCCCAGATCCCCTCACCTACCCAGTCATATCCCTGTATTATAACTATAGATATAAATGATGTCAAAGTGACACTCCCAGATCCCCTCGCCTCCCCAGTCATGTCCCTGTATTATTACTATAGATATAAGTGACGTCACAGTGACTCTCCCAGATCTCCTCACCTCCCCAGTCAAGTTCCTGTATTATTACTATAGATATAAGTGATGTCACTGTGATACTTCCAGGAGTCTGATATACATTTGCTTCATACTGCTCCAATCATTATCTGTTACACATGCCAGGGATATTATGGTCTCTGCTTTAATATATCCTAGAATTTGAGCAATAGTTTCAATCCCCACAATTACATATAATAAAATTAATAATAATAACGACACTAAAGGCTGCACCCCAGTATAAAAATAATAACATATGTCTTTATTAACAGGACACCACAGGTTGCTCCTCCTGTATAATAATAATAATAATAATAATAATTATTATTATTATTATTATTATTATTATTTTAATAATAATAATAATAATAATAATAATAATAAAAGGACACCACAGACTACTCCCCCTGTATTATAATAAAAGGACACCACATGCTGCTCACCCTGTATAAGAATAACATGACACCAAAAGCTGCTCCTCCTGTATAATAATAATAATAATAATAATAATAATTACAGGACACCACAGGCTGCTCCTCCCTCTGTATAATAATAATAACAACTGTATTCCACAGGTTGCTCCTGAAGTATTGTAATAATAACAGGACACCACAGGCTGCTACTCCTGTATTATAATAACAGGACACCAAAGGGTGATCCTCCTGTATAACAATAATAATAAATAGGATATTAATACCTACCGGTAAATCCTTTTATCCTAATCCGTAGAGGATGCTGGGGACTCTGTAAGGACCATGGGGTATAGACGGGATCCGCAGGAGACATGGGCACACTATAAGACTTTGAATGGGTGTGAACTGGCTCCTCTCTCTATGCCCCTCCTCCAGACCACAGTTATAGGAACCGTGCCCAGTGAGACGGAGATTTCGAGGAAAGGATTTTTGTTACCCGAAGGGTGAGATAAACAACAGCTCACACCACAACACACCGTACAACATGGGTTTTAAGCAATACCAGTTAACAGCATGAACTAAAAACAGCAACAAGCTGAACATAACCGATACACAACCTCTGTGTAACAGAAACAATAACTATCAATACTGCTGCAAAAAACAGTCCGCACAGGGACAGGCGCCCAGCATCCTCTACGGCAGCCGTGGCCAACCTGTGGCTCTTGAGCCACATGCGGCTCTTTCTTTATTCAAATGTGGCTCCCGACACTCAAAGTCACATGACCAACAGATCCTGGAAACTGGTGCACTCCAACCAGACACACAGCAGCACTACAGCAACTGAAAACTGAGGGAGCCAGATACTGGGCTGTAGTGACATGTGAGGGTGGGCTGGAGTGACACAGAGGAGCTGAAGTGTATTATGTGAATATGGAGTTTTCAATATATTTTTTGTGGATCTGGATTTTTTCATTATTTTATGTGGAAATATATTTTTCAATGTATTTTATGTTGATTCTAGCTTTAAAAGTATTTTATGTGGATCTGGCATTTCCATTGTATTTTATACCAGGGGTGTGGTCTAGCAGGCACAAAGTCACACCCCATTTTTGCACACGCGCCTTCGGCTTGATGACGGCTCTTTGACGTAGCTAACAAGATTTGTTGGCTCTTTGTCTCTGACTGGTTGGCCACCCCTGCTCTACGGACTAGGAGAAAAGGATTTACCGGTAGGTATTAAAATCCTATTTTCTCTTACGTCTTAGAGGATACTGGGGACTCCAAAAGGACCATGGGGTCTATACCAAAGCTCCAGACCGGGCGGGAGAGTGCGGATGACTCTGCAGCACCGATTGAGCAAACGTGAGGTCCTCATCAGCCAGGGTATCAAACTTGTAGAACTTAGCAAAAGTGTTTGAACCCCACCACGTAACTGGTCGGCAAAGTTGGAGCGCCGAGACTCCTCGGGCAGCCGCCCAAGATGAGCCCACCTTCCTGGTAGAATAGGCTTTCACTGACTTTGGCAACGGCAATCCAGCCGAAGAATGAGCATGCCGAATCGTATTACAGATCCAGCGGGCAATAGTCTGCTTGGAAGCAGGAGCCCCAATTTTGTTGGGAGCATATAGGACAAAGAGAGCCTCTGATTTCCTAATTTGAGCCGTTCTGGTGACATAAATTATCAAAGCTCTGACTACATCGAGAGATTTTGAAACAGCCAAGGCATCCGTAGCCACAGGCACCACACTAGGTTGGTTTATGTGAAACGAAGAAACCACCTTCGGCAGGAATTGTTGATGAGTTCTCAATTCCGCTCTATCCACATGGACAATCAAATAGGGGCTCTTGTGAGACAAAGCCGCCAATTCCGACACCCGTCTTGCGGACGCCAAGGCAAAAAGCATGACCACTTTCCAAGTGAGAAAATTTCAACTGAACCTTTCGCAATGGCTCAAACCAGTGAGACATAAGAAATTGCAACACCACGTCAAGATCCCATGGTGCCACGGGTGGCACAAACGAAGGATGGATGTGCAGTACTCCCTTCATGAAAGTCTGAACCTCTGGAAGGGCGGCCAATTCTTTTTGAAATAAAATAGATAAAGACAAAATCTGCACTTTAATGGAACCTAATTTCAGGCCTGCATCCACCCCTGCCTGCAAAAAATGGAGGAAACGACCCAGCTGAAACTCCTCCGTAGGAGCCTTCTTGGCTTCACACCAAGACACATACTTTCTCCAAATACAGTGATAATGCATCGCCGTGACCTCCTTTCTAGCCTAAAGGAGAGTGGGGATGACTTCCCCGGGAATCCCCTTTCCAGCTAGGATTTGGCGTTCAAGCTCCACGCCGTCAAACGCAACCGCGGTAAGTCCTGCAAGACGCATGGCCCCTGCAGTAACAGATCCTCTCCGAGAGGAAGAGGCCAGGGATCTTCTATGAGCAATTCTTGAAGATACGGATACTAGGCCCTCTGTGGCCAATCTGGAACAATGGCCCTCATTCCGAGTTGTTCGCTCGCTAGCTGCTTTTAGCAGCATTGCACACGCTAAGCCGCCGCCCTCTGGGAGTGTATCTTAGCTTAGCAGAATTGTGAATAGAAATTTCTTAGCAGTTTCTGAGTAGCTCGAGACTTACTCCTACACTGCGATCAGTTCAGTCCTTTTTGTTCCTGGTTTGACGTCACAAACACACCCAGCGTTCGCCCAGCCACTCCCCTGTTTCTCCAGACACTCCCGCATTTTTCCTTGACACGCCTGCGTTTTTCCGCACACTCCCAGAAAACGGTCAGTTTCCGCCCAGAAACACTGACTTCCTGTCAATCACACTCTGATCAGCAGAACGATGAAAAAACCTTGTTATGCCGTGAGTAAAATACGAAACTTTTGTCCAAATTTACTTGGCGCAGGTGCACTGCGAACATTGCGCATGCGCAGTTTGCGACTAATCGCTCCGTAGTGAAAAAAAATACAGAGCGAACAACTCGGAATGACCCCCAATGAGTATCGCCTGAACCCTTGTTCTTCTTATGATCCTTATCACTCTTGGAATGAGTGGAAGTGGAGGGAACACATATACAGACTGAAACACCCATGGAGTTACCAGGGCGTCCATTGCACTGGCTTGAGGGTCCCTCGACCTGGAACAATATCTCTGAAGCTTCTTGTTGAGGCGAGACGCCATCATGTCTATTTGAGGAATTCCCCAACGACTTGTCACTTCTGCAAAAACCTCTTGATGAAGATACCACCTCCTGGATGGAGATCGTGTCTGCTGAGGAAATATGCTTCCCAGTTGTCCACGCCCGGAAGGAAGACCGCTGACAGAGTGCTGACATGTTTTTCCGCCCAGCAGAGAACTTTTGTGGCCTCCGTCATCGCCGCTTTGCTCTTTGTTCCGCCCTGGCGGTTTATGTACGACACCGCTGTTATGTTGTCCGACTGAAGCAGGACAGGTAGGCCTCGAAGAAAGTGTTCCGCTTGCAGAAGGCCGTTGTAGATGGCTCTTAATTCCAGAACGTTTATGTGCAGACAAGCTTCCTGGCTTGACCATTTTCCCTGGAAATGTTTTCCCTGTGTGACTGCTCCCCAGCCTCGGAGACTTGCACCCGTGGTCACCAGGACCCAATCCTGGATCCCGAACCTGCGTCCTTCTAGGAGGTGAGAACTTTGAAGCCACCACAGGAGAGATATTCTGGTCCTGGAAGATAGACTTATTTTCCGGTGCATGTGCAGGTGACACACGGACCACTTGTCTAACAGGTCCCACTGAAATACCCGGGCATTTAACCTGCCAAATTGAATGGCTTCGTAGGCTGCAACCATCTTCCCCAGCACCCGAGTGCATTGATGAATCGACACTCTTGTCGGTTTCAGAATCTCCTTGACCATGATCTGGATTTCCAGAGCTTTTTCCGCTGGGAGAAACACTCTCTGCCGTTCCGTGTCCAGGATCATGCCCAAGAAAGACAGCCGAGTTGTCGGAATCAACTGTGACAAATTTAGAATCCAACCATGTTGTTGCAGAACTCTCAGGGAGAGTGCCACGTTCTTTAGCAACTGCTCCTTTGATCTTGCCTTTATCAGGAGATCGTCCAAGTACGGGATAATTGTGACACCCTGCTTGCGTAGGAGTACCATCATTTCCGCCATTACTTTGGTGAAGACCCTTGGGGTCGTGGAAAGACCTAACGGCAACGTCTGAAACTGGTAATGACAATCCTGAACCGCAAACCTCAGGAAAGCCTGATGAGGAGGATATATCGGGACGTGTAAGTAGGCATCTTTCCCCCTTCCAGACTGGAGATCACTGCTCGAAGAGATTCCATCATGAACATGAAAGTTTTCAAATACAGATTGAGGAATTTTAGGTTCGGGATCGATCTGACTGAGCCATCCAGCATTGGTACGACAAATAGGCTCAAATAAAACCCTCCTTCCCGTTGAGACGGGGGTACCGTGACAATGACACGCTGTTGACACAGCTTTTGTATCGCAGCACACACTACTTCCCTTTCTGGGATAGAAACTGGCAAGGCTGATTTGAAAAATCAGGGGCACCTCCTGAAACTCCAGTTTGAACCCTTGGGACACTATGTCTAACACCCAAAGATCCAGACCGAGACTGCCATGGTATTGGCCCGTGATCCCAAGAGGCCAATATCCCTCGCCGCATCCTTGAGGTAAGCTGCAGCGTCCCTGATATAACCCAGAGTCAAAAGAATGTTATTCCTATCCAGGGTATCCATGTCAGATGCCAAATTATCTGCCCACTTACCAATAGCACTACTCACCCATGCCGACGCCACGGCAGGTCTGAGCAGCGCACCCGTAGTGACAAATGGATTTTAAGGTCGTTTCCTGCTTACGATCCGCAGGGTCCTTTAGGGCAGCTGTGTCAGGAGACGGAAGCGCCACCTTCTTGGACAGTCGTGATAGAGCCTTGTCCACATTGGGAGATGACTCCCACTTTCCCCTGTCCTCAGAGAGTAAAGGATATGCCATTAGAATTCTCTTGGGAATCTGCCACATTTTGTCAGGTGATTCCCAAGCTTTTTCACAAAGAGTGTTCAGCTCATGAGAGGGGGAAACGTTACCTCAGGCTTCTTTCCCTTATACAAACAGACCTTTGTATCAGGAACAGGAGGTACTTCTGTAATATGTAATACGTCTTTTATTGCCACAATCATGTACTGAATACTCCTAACCAGTTTTGGATTTAAACTGGCTTCACTATAGTTGACACTGGAATCAGAGTCCGTGTCGGTATTAGTATCTGCCATCTGGGTAAATGAACAAATTTGTGACCCTGAGGGGGTCTGGACCTGAGACAAGGCGTCTTCCATGGATTTTCTCCACGTTTGTGTCTGAGAATCAGATTTATTCAGCCTATTAGTCAATAACGCCACATTTGCATTCAATGTACTCAACATATCCACCCAATCAGCAGTCGGCGGTGCCGACAGAGTCACTCCCAGCGCCTTAACCGCCCCCACTGTAACCTCCTCCGGGGAGGAGCACTCAGCCTGACATGTCGACACACACGTACCGACACACTGGCAACAGGGGACAGACCCACGGAAAGCCTGTTAGAGACACACAGAGGGAGTTTACCAGCTCACACCCCAGCGCCCCTATCCCGGTACTGAGAGCAATACACACACACACACACACACACACACACACACACACACACACGGCCTCAGACCTGTTTGCGCTGTTTTTATCAATGGGTAGTCGCACCAAATTACAGTGCTGCCCCCCCACCGTTTTGCTCCCTGTTACTTGTGCAGGAGAGTGGCGTTCCGGGCCAGCGTCTCTGCATCCTGTGAAGAGAAAATGGCGCTGGTAAGCTGTGAGGTCTAAGCCACACACCCCCACAGGCGCGCTGTAGTCCAGCTCAAATTTAAAATATTTATACTGGCGTGGGCTATATCTAGTTACTGAAGTCTTCTGATCTTCTTTATACTCACCCGGATTCTGTCTTCCGTGAGGGGGGTGACGGCTCGGCTCCGGGAACAAGCAGCTAGGCGCACCAAGTGCTCTAACCCTCTGGAGCTAATGGTGTCCACGTAAGAGAAATAATAACAACAACAACAACAACAACAACAGGACACTACAGGCTGCTCCCCCTGTATAATGATAATAATAACAGGACACCACAGTCCGCTCCCCTTGTATTATAATAACAACAGCACACCACAGGCTACTACCCCTGAATAATAATAACAGGACACCACAGGCTGCTCAACCTGTATAATAGAAATGGAGTCCGAATGAAATTGTTCTAGCTAGATTATAAACTATTCTATTGATTCCTCCCATAATCTACTTTGAGCTGAACCTTTCTTTTCATCACTCTCTCATCTGGCTGACAGCAGTGTTGACAAGGACATTCGCCCTTCTCAGCGTACATTTTGCTGTCACAACAGAAAGCAGAAGTGGTTTCTTTTTCCTTCTTTCTTTTGCTCTGTCTCATCTCCAAGGAAAGCGATTATTCAGGTCCCTATGAGACAGGTGATGGTTCTCTTTTCCAACACTCTCTCATCTGGAAAAGCCTGGGGCCAATTGATCCAGTAACGAGTATCAGGCAGAGTACAGACAGCAGAAGTGGGTTCTCTCTTCCTTCATTTATCATCTTCACTATTCAAGGTCGTACTATCCTGAAAGTAGCCCGATCCTTTATCTCGGAAGCTGTAAAAAAAAGTTGTAAAAAAGTTTCTAGCAACCTAGGAGTAAGGCTGGATCTACTTATCCTGTGCTACGGATCCAGCGATGTTCCTCCCGGCTTTGACGTCAGACATTCGCCTTCCGTTTGCTGGAAACACCTGCGTTCGGATGACCACTCCCCGAAAACGGCATCCAACGGTGAGTATCCGCCCCGGAACCGCCTCTCCGCTGTCAATCTTCCTGCGTTAAGTGCTGCATATTTTTTCATTGTGAGCGTCGTTGCCTGGCGACTGTAGTCGCCTGGCAATGACGCACGTGCGCATTGCGAATGCCACGCATGCGCAATTCCGACCCGTTCGCACCACAGCAAAGAACTGCTGCATGCGAATGGGTCAGAATGACCCCCATATCACTACCTAGCGCTGACTGTGTACCTTAATAGCTACACAGTAATTACACAGCCTCCATCCTTTCTACAACCCCCTGGTACCACACAGGATAGTCACTGTAGTGGATCTGCAGGCAGGAAAATGGCGCTGGTGAGCTGCTGGGTCCGCTCTGAGGAGAAGCTCCGCCCCTTGATCATGGCGCTGCTTCCCGCACTTTCCTTCTTTATACTGGCCTGAGGAATGGTGCTGGCAGCGTTACCGAGGTCCCTGACAGCAAGAGTGACCAGTGTAGGGCATAGGTGCTGGCTCAGGGCGCCCCTCACAGCGCCGCACAATGTACCGCTGAGCCTTCGGAGCGCGGTCCATACCGCGCTCCCACCCTGTTGCCGCCATCTTCACACCTGCTCCCCGCTTGTCACAGGGGGCCAGTGACTCACTCGCCACCGGAATTCTTATGGCTCTGTTAGGGGGGTGGCGGCATGCTGCGGGAGTGAGCGGTCACCTGGGGCGGCTAACGGTCAGCACCCTCAGGAGCTCAGTGTCCTGTCAGCGGAGATAGTGGCTCAGACCCCGCAGGGTGGACACTACTCCTCCCCTAAGTCCCATGAAGCAGGGAGGCTGTTGCCAGCAGCCTCTCTGTGCCTAAATTATTCTCAGAAAACAATAAAACTAAAGAAGCTCTAGGAGCTCCCCTAGCTGTGACCGGCTCCTCCGGGCACATTTTCTAACCTGAGTCTGGTAGGAGGGGCATAGAGGGAGGAGCCAGCCCACACTATTAAACTCTTAAAGTGCCAATGGCTCCTAGTGGACTCGTCTATACCCCATGGTACTAATGTGGACCCCAGCATCCTCTATGACGTAAGAGAAATAATAACGACAACAACAACAACAACAGGACACCACAGGCCGCTCCGTTTTGTATAATAATAATAATAATAATAGAATGTCCTATCATTATTATTATTATACAGGGGAAGCAGCCTGTGGTGTCCTGTTGTTGTTAGTATACAGGGGTAGCAGTCTGTGATGTCCTGTTAATAATAATAATAATAATAATAATAATAATAACAGGACATCACATGCTGCTCCCCCTGTAAACTAACAATAACAGGACACCACAGCCTGCTTCCCCTGTATAATAATAATGACAGGACATTATAATAATACTAATAATAATACTAATAATAATAATAATAAGTGGATACCACAGTCTTCTCCTTCTGTATAATAATAATAATAATAATAATAATATTAATAACAACAACAACTGCACACCACAGGCTACTCCCCCTGTATAATAATAATAATAATAATAATAATAGAACACCATAGCCTGCTTCCCCTGTATAATAATAATAATAATAATAACAACAACAACAACAACAGGACACCACAGGCCGCTCCCTTTTGTATAATAATAATAATAATAATAGAATGTCCTATCATTATTATTATTATTATTATACAAGGGAAGCAGCCTGTGGTGTCCTGTTATTGTTAGTATACAGGGGTAGCAGTCTGTGATGTCCTGTTAATAATAATAATAATAATAACAGGACATCACATGCTGCTCCCCCTGTATACTAACAATAACAGGACACCACAGCCTGCTTCCCCTGTATAATAATAATGACAGGACATTATAATAATAATAATAATAATAATAATAATAATAATAATAATAAGTGGATACCACTGGCTTCTCCTCCTGTATAATAATAATAACAACAACAACTGCACACCACAGGCTACTCCCCCTGTATTATAATAATAATAATAATAATAATAATAATAATAATAATAGAACACCATAGCCTGCTTCCCCTGTATAATAATAATGACAGGAGGACATTATAATAATACTAATAATAATACTAATAATAATATGTGGATACCACAGGCTTCTCCTCCTGTATAATAATAATATTAATAACAACAACAACAACTGCACAACACAGGCTACTCCCCCTGTATAATAATAATAATAATAATAATAATAATAATGCTTCCCCTGTATAATAATAACAGGACACCACAGGCTGCTCATCCTGAATAAAAAAGGACACCACAGGCTGCTCCTACTGTACAATAAAAATAACAGGACACCACAGGCTGCTCCCCCTGTATAATAATAATAATAATAATAATAATAATAATAAGACACCAATGGCTACTCCACCCTGTATAATAATAATAATAATAATAATTGTACACCACAGGCTGCTCCCTCTGTATAATAATAACAGGACACCACAGACTGCTCCTTCTGTATAACAATAATAACAACAACAACAGGACACCACAGGCTGCTCCCCCTGTAGAGTAGGATACCACAGGCATTATGACAACACAGGATGCTACCACTGTATATTATTGCAACACAGGATGCTCCTCCTGTATACTATGACAGCACAGGATGCTACTGCTGTATATTATGACAACACAGGCCACTCCCCCTGTATACTATGACAGCACAGGATGCTACCCCTGTATAATATGACAACACAGGCTGCTCCTCCTGTATACTATGACAACACAGGCCGCTCCCCCTGTACAGCACAATGCCACAGGACACTACACCTGTAATGTCCCGTGTATAGAATTACGGTAACGGTGGGTCTGCGCCACATGTATTACGGTAAGGGCGGGGTCTGCGCCACATGTATTACGGTAAGGGCGGGGTCTGCACCACCTGTATTACGGTAACGGTGTGGTCTTGTGCCACATGTATTACGGTAACGGCGGGGTCTGCGCCACCTGTATTACGGTAATAGGACACTAGAGTGTCAGCCACCTGTACAGGGATAATGCAGCACCAGAGGCTGCTCCAGCTGCACTATAACAAGGCACCAGAGACTGCTCCCCCTGTAGTACAGAACCTGACACCAGAGCTGCTCAGCCTATAGAATAATAATAATAATAATATCATTACCTGCTGCCAGACACAGCAATGGCTGCTCTCTGCTCCTGCTGCCTTGTGGGAATGATAGAAGGAAGGCGGAGCTCAGACCAGGGGAAAATGGCCGCCGCTCCTGACGTCACTACACGGCCAGGGATCCTATTGCTGCTGCCGGACTGGTCTACAAGAAAATGGCCGCCGGCCTCCTGCACTGAGGACATATATGGTAATAGTATTTGCAGAGGGCGGGGCTGTGGCCGGGGTGTCGGAGAGGAGTGGCCAGTAACCAGGAAGCAGTCTTTGCCAATCATGCCCTTCTTCCGGCCTGTGCGTTTCACCTAACTTCCGGCCTGTGCGTTCCACATGCAGGAAGTGAGTTCTCATCGACTGCTGCAGCCTCCCAGTGTCCGTGGAGATCAGGTAATGGCGTCTTACTATACAGGGGGAGCAGCCTGTGGTGTCCTGATATTATTATTATACAGGGGGAGCAGCCTGTGGTGTCCTGTTATTATTATTATACAGGAGGAGCAGCCTGTGGTGTCCTGTTATTATTATTATACAGGAGGAGCAGCCTGTAGTGGCCAGTTATTTTTATTATTATACAGGGGGAGCAGCCTGTGGTGTTCTATTATGATTATTATTATTATTATTATTATTACTACTAATATTATTATTATTATCATTATACAGGGGAGCATCCTGTGGTTTCCTGATATTATTATTATACAGGGGGAGCAGCCTGTAGTGTCATATTATTATTATTATACAGGAGAAGCAGCCTGTGGTGTCCTGTTATAATTATTGTTGTTATTATTATTATTATTATACAGGGGGGAGCAGCCTGTAGTGTCCTGTTATTATTTTACAGGGGGAGCAGCCTCTGGTGCCATTTTATTATTATTATACAGGGGGAGCATCCTGTGGTGTCCTGTTATTATTATTATACAGGGGGAGCAGCCTGTAGTGTCATGTTGTTGTTATTATTATTATTATTATTATTATTATTATTATTATACAGGAGGAGCAGCCTGTGGTGTCCTGTTATAATAATAATAATTATTATTGTGCAGGAGAAGCAGCCTGTAGTGTCCTATTATTATTATTATTATTATTATTATTATTATTATTATACCGGGGAGCAGCCTGTGGTGTCCTGTTGTTGTTGTTATTATTATTATTATTATTATTATTATTATTATTATACATGGGGAGCAGCCTGTGGTGTCCTGTTAATAATAATAATAATATTAACAGGACACCACAGGCTGCTCCCCTGTATAATAATAATAATAATATATTATTATACAGGTTGAGCAGCCTGTTGGGTCCTGTTATTATTATTCAGGAGGAGCAGCCTGTAGTGTCCTGTTATTATTATTCAAGAGGAGTAGCCTGTGGTGTCTTTTTATTATTATTATTATTATACAGAGGGAGCAGCCTGTGGTGTCTTGTTGTTGTTGTTGTTGTTATTATTATTATTATTATTATTATTATTATTATTATTATTATTATTATACAGGGGGAGCGGACTGTGGTGTCCTGTTGTTATTATTATTATTATTATTATTATTATTATTTTTTAGAGGGAGCAGCCTGTGGTGTCATGTTGTTGTTATTATTTTTATTATACAGGGGGAGCAGCCTGTAGTGTTTTGTTGTTGTTTTTTATTATTATTATTATTATTATTATAGAGGGGGAGCAGCCTTTGGAGTCCTGTTATTATTATAATACAGGAGTAGCAGCCTGTGGTGTCCTGTTGTTATTATTATAATACAGGAGGAGCAACCAGTGGAATCCAGTCATTATTATTATTATACAGGAGGAGCAGCCTGTGGTGTCCTGTTGTTATTATTATAATACAGGAGGAGCAACCAGTGGAATCCAGTCATTATTATTATTATTATACAGGAGGAGCAGCCTGTGGAATACAGTTATTATTATACAGAGGGAGCAGCAGCCTGTGGTGTCCTGTAAGTATTATTATTATTATTATATAGGAGGTGCAGCCTGTGGTGTCCTGTTATTATAATATAGGGGGGGGAAGCCTGTGGTGTCCTGTTATTATAATACAGGGGGAGTATCCTGTGGTGTCCTTTTATTATTATTCAGGAGGAGCAACCTGTGGTGTCATGTTAATAAAGACATATGTTAATTTCTCTTTCACCCACTAGGGGACACTGGAGTCCTATACAGTAGGGGTGTGAAGCCTTGAACCGGAGGTGTGGCACAATCTTAAATTAGCATTGTCTGCACAGCCGGCTCCTCCCCCTTCTCATCCCTCAGTTTGAAGAATTGTGCTGGAGGCACAATACGTGGAGCACTGAGCTCCTGACTGAAAATCTCAAAGGGGCTGCGTAACCCTAATAAAGGGGGGACAAAGTTGCCTGTTAGCAGAGAGACAAAGATCCCTATTGAAGGGACCTGCATCTCTCCACAGGAGATCCTCAAATAGTGAGTACTGGTACAAAAATCCAGTTAGAAAGATGTTTACTTTTATTTATTTAATTTATTTTCCTCTCTCTACTATGCGAACATTGCCTAACTCCCTTTTATAAAATAATCAGGGTGGAAGGGCATGGCGGCGTGTGGGAGACTTAGTGCGCCGCGGGAGAGCGGAGAAACAAAACAGCCTGTCTTCCCTGTAGCAGGGGGGGACGGCGGAAGCGGCTTGCTGCAGCACTAACAGAGCGGAGGACAGGACCCGTCGCGCGCGCCAGCCGGCGGCCCCTGGGTGATCTGCAAATGCGGTGACTCGCGTGCGGACACGGGCACCGCTGCGGAAGACGGACCCGTCCCGTGCACGCCAGCCGGCGGGTCCGGCGCTGTAAAGCAGCAGAGGGGGTCTCTAAGTGTTTAAAAAAGACAGAATCCCACACATAGAAATACATAGTGAGGATCAGGGTTGCTCGTTTTGGCGCCAGGATGAGGTGAGGGATGGGTCCTCCCCTTCCCCCACCAGTAGTGTACAGAAGTAATTACTCCCCCTGCTGCTTGGCCTGGATAGTACAGGCATAAAATAAAAAGAACGTTAGGAAACAGCTCCCTCTGCTGGGGAAAATGTGTATATAAAATAGCTCCCTCTGCTGGGGAAAATGTGTATATAAAATATATATATATAAATTATGAGGATCTCCTGAAAATTAAACTTTACAAATTATATTTTCAAGGGACGTCTGTTCAAAGATCCCGGAGAAAATACACGGAAGCAAGCCAACTCTAACATCGTAGCTGAATTACAGTTGGGGTGTGAGGGTTGAGAGGCGGCTGGTGTATTAATTTTTTTTTATTTTTTTTTGTAGTTTAATTTTTTGACCTGTTCCTTTAATAAAGAAAAGGGGCCTGGTAATTCCAGCCGGGTCCAATACCTTTGCTTCCGTCATCCCCCAGTCTTTCTCTTCCTAGTTTAAGGGTGAAAGAGCTGCGTAATACCCTGGTAAGGGGTTTTTAAAAAGAAAAACAACATGTCTAAGGCTACCAAGACCTCAAAGACCTGCTATGTTTGTACGAAATGTAACAAGAAGAGCACGCGGGTTGGCAGCTCCGGGGTGTGCGACTCCTGCTTAGACAAGGACGCTCAACCTGGGAGCAGTGCTCTGTCTAAGGCTTGGGAAGACAACCTTGCCAATAGAATCTCCAAGGAAATGGCAGAATCCCGCAAGCAGCAATCAGAATGGGCTGCGGGATTCTCAAAGACAATGGAGGAATTTCTCATTAAGTTAACACCGCCCGCACACGCAGAAACGAGTGTGCGCAAGGCTGTTAAAAGAACTCTTCCTATTATACCAGAGACTCAGGAGGAAGAGAGTTTTCTTCTGGACACGGAAGAAGGTGAGTTAATTGAACCTAACCTAGACGCCGATTTTCCTGAAGAAGACTCGGCGATCTCTGGTCTGGATTCCTTGATTGACGCGGTTAAGGACATCCTAAGCTTTAAGGAAGAGGAAGTACGGGAGCCGGAGGATTTCGATTTGTTCGAATCCCAGAAGCCACGTTCAGCAGCGTTCCCCATTCCTAAATCCCTCCAGTCTCAGATGGAGGAGGCTTGGAAACAACCTGACAAACGTTTTCAATTTCCGAAACGTTTTCAGGTAACTTACCCCCTACCTAAGGGGGTAATGGACAAGTGGGAAAACCCACCGGTAGTGGATGCTTCACTAGGAAGGTTGTCAAAGAAGACAATCTTGCCAATTCCTAACGTAACTACTTTAAAGGATGCGTCCGACCGTAAGGTTGAGACTGCGTTAAAATCAATATTTGTAGCAGCAGGTGCAGCGCAGAGACCTGCGATCATCTGTGCTTGGGTCAACAAGGCCATGGGTGCATGGTCCGGCCGTATTGTACAAGCTATTGAGGAGGAAAATAGCTTAGAAGAGATTACACAGTTGGCGGAACACATTCGAGAATCTGCTACATACTTGTGTCAGGCTTCTAAGGATATTAGCAGAATAGCATCGCGCATATCTGCATCGGCCATATCGGCTAGGAGGATTTTATGGCTCAGAGAATGGCAAGGAGACTCTGACACCAAAAAGGCGGTAGAATCCATCCCCTTTGGGGGTGAAATGCTGTTCGGACCAGAGTTGGACAAGTGGATTTCACAGGCTACAGCGGGGAGGTCCACTTTTCTGCCTACTCCTTATACGAGAACCGCTCCACAGACTAGGAGAGGTTATTCGGGACCATCGTTTACTTCATTTAGATCACAGTCCTTTCGAGCCCGAGGTAGAGGTTTCGGTACACAAGCACGCGGGGGCAGAGGTAGAGGCCGCTCGCAAGCAGCAACCAGAAAGCAGGATAAACCTGCTGACAAGACCATGGCATGATGGCCTCCCAGCTCACCTGGGGTCCCCCTTGGTGGGCGGCCGACTGGAAGGTTTTCAGGACATCTGGGCCAAAACCTCACCAGAGCTTTGGGTGAACAACTTAATCTCTCAGGGATACAAACTGGAGTTTCAACAGAGGCCTCACAGTCAGTTTTTTACAACAGGATTGCCTCAATGCCCTCAAAAAGCAAGGGCACTACGGGCAGCAATTCAAAAATTACTACAAGCAGAGGTCATTATTCCAGTTCCCGCTTCTCAGAGAGCAACAGGGTTCTATTCCAATCTTTTTGTCGTGCCAAAACCAGACGGGACGGTCAGACCAATTCTCAATTTAAAAGTTTTCAACCAGTTTTTAAGAGTCTACAGATTCAAGATGGAATCAATCCAATCAGTTATTGCAGGCTTAGAACCAAGCGAGTTCATGGTATCTAGTGTTCACTCTAGGAGTGAACTGGGGCAGGGCGCTGGACTCAGCGGGGGCACACGTGTGCGCGCGGCTACGCCGCGCGCGCCCGAAATGGGGGCGTGGCCACGCAAATTAGGGGGCGTGGTCACGCCTCCGTCATTTTAGGGGGCGTTGCGGCCCACAGACGCTACTATAGAGAGCGTCTGTGGCCGGCGACGTCACTGTTGGGGGCGTGCCCAGCACCTCCGTCGGTGCTGGGCTTCCCCCAGCCCTCTCCCAATGCGTAAATGGATGCCGCGCGCATGCGCACGGCATCTATACACGCCGGGAGGGCAGGGAGCGGGCGGCTGTTATAGCAGGGCGCCGCAAAAGGGCAGGGCGGGTTTTGCCTGTTAAAAAACGGGCAGGGCGCGGCGCCCTGCTAAAACAGCCTAGAGGGAACACTAGTATCCATGGACATAAAGGATGCATATCTGCATATCCCAATCTGGACTCCTCACCAGGCTTACTTGCGATTCGCACTGGTGGCGGAGCACTACCAATTCCGGGCCTTGCCGTTCGGTCTAGCGTCAGCCCCGAGAATTTTCACAAAGATCATGGCGATCATGGTGGCAGGACTAAGACTGTTGGGGTCACGATTATACCTTATCTGGACGATTTACTGATCAAAGCTCCATCTCAGAATCGACTGATCAAGGATGTTCAGACATCCCATCAATTTTTAATTCAACATGGATGGATTGTCAATTTCAAGAAGTCCAACCTCATACCGACTCAACGGATTCAATTCCTCGGTCTCATCTTGGACACGGTCCTATTACGGGTGTTCCTACCAGAGAACAAGGTGCAGGACCTACAGAGATTAGTGGCTCAGGTACTGAGGACGCAGACCGTTTCTCTGCACCTCTGTGTGAAACTTCTCGGGAAAATGGTGGCGTCGTTCGAAGCGCTCCAGTACGGCAGACTTCATTCACGACCATTCCAAATGAACCTCATTGCTCAGGGAGCAGGCTCACACTGGCTTCTCCAACGGAAAATTCGACTTCAACCACAAGTAAGGGTCTCCTTGATATGGTGGTCTTTACACAAGAACCTTATAGCCGGCAAGAAATGCGGCATTTGGGATTGGAAGATCTTGACGACGGACGCCAGTCTCAGAGGTTGGGGAGCCGTCCTAGACGACCATCAGTTTCAGGAACGATGGACGCTACAGGAAAGCAAATTACCCATAAATATCCTCGAACTAAGAGCAGTCTACAATGCTCTTCTCTTAGCAGAAGACCTAGTCATGAATCAAAACATCAGGATTCAGTCAGACAATGTCACGACGACGGCTTACATAAACCGTCAAGGAGGAACAAAGAGCAGAATGGCGTTAAAGGAGGCCACAAAGATCTTGTTGTGGGCAGAAAGACGAGACATCATTCTCTCCGCAGTGTTCATTCCAGGTGTGGAGAACTGGGAAGCAGATTACCTCAGTCGCCAGGACATGCATCCGGGGGAGTGGTGCCTTCATCCACGGATTTTCAACATGATTGTGAGAAGATGGGGTCTACCTCAGGTGGACCTAATGGCGTCTCGACAAAACCATCAACTGCCCAGATATGTGTCAAGAACTCGAGATCCAGCAGCAGAAGGAGTGGACGCATTGACGCTTCCGTGGTGTTACAGAAGGGTTTACATATTTCCACCATTCCCACTCATACCCAGGGTTCTGAAAAGAGTAAAGCGGGAACGAGTGTGGGTTATTCTAATCGCACCAGATTGGCCCCGCAGGAGTTGGTACACCGACCTGCGAGGGTTACTGGCGGAGGATCCTTGGAGGTTACCTCAGAGAGAGGACCTACTATCTCAGGGACCATTCCTACACCCCGACCTAAACAGGCTGCGTTTGACGGCGTGGCTATTGAAACCCGGATCTTAAGAGACAAAGGGATCCCACGAACGGCCATTCCGACAATGATTGCCGCTAGGAAGCCGGTCACAGCCAGGCACTACTACAGGATTTGGAGACGGTACATGGCTTGGTGTCAGGAACGGGGATGGAACTCATCAAATTTCCATTTATCGCGACTTCTATTGTTCCTTCAGGCCGGTCTAGAAGGAGGACTCAGACTGGGCTCTTTGAAGGTTCAGATTTCGGCTCTCTCCATCCTTTTCCAACAGCGACTAGCATCCTTGCTAGAGATTCAAACCTTTTTCCAAGGGGTTCTGAGGATTCAACCCCCTTTTCGTCCTCCTACGGCACCATGGGACTTAGGTTTGGTGTTAGAATATTTGAAGTCACCAACTTTTGAGCCATTGACGAGTACAGACCTGAAATATATTTCTTGGAAGGTCACGTTATTACTTGCCTTGGCTTCGGCTAGGCGGGTTTCTGAGTTGGGAGCTTTATCCTGTAAGAGCCCTTTCTTAGTTTTTCATGAGGATAGGGCGGAACTCCGTACAAGAGCAGACTTCCTTCCGAAGGTGGTTTCTGGGTTTCATGTAAACCAGCCAATAGTGGTCCCGTCCTTCCACGGTCTCACAGATGAGGACGTGTCATTGGATGTTGTCCGAGCTTTACGGGTATACGTACAGGTTACGTCGTCCTTCAGAAAGTCGGACCATTTGTTTGTTCTTTATGATGGGCCAAAGAAGGGTTGGCCGGCCTCTAAACAGACCTTGTCCAGATGGATTAGACTTGCCATTCGGCAGGCTTATATTTCCTGTGGCAAACAGGTTCCGGTTCAGACGGGTGCTCATACTACCCGATCAGTGGGTGCCTCGTGGGCGGCTGCCAGAGGTGCTTCCACTACTCAACTTTGCAGAGCGGCGACGTGGTCTTCAGCCCACACGTTCGCAAGATTTTACAAGTTTGATACTTTTGCGTCCGGAGAATCTAAGTTCGGACGTTTAGTTTTGCAGGCCACCGACAGCACTCCCTCCCTGGGGGAAAACTTTGGGACGTCCCCTACTGTATAGGACTCCAGTGTCCCCTAGTGGATAAAAGAGAAAAGAGGATTTTGGTACTTACCGATAAATCCATTTCTCTGAATCCTCTAGGGGACACTGGACGCCCGCCTCGGTGCTGTCGACCTGCTGTGTTCAAAGTTCTTGTTTTAAACAGTTCGTGCAAACAGCGTTAGTTATTCGGTTAAGAGTTCTTGGCCGCTGTTTGATATGTTGTACGGTTCGGTTCCTCGCCATGCGCTATAGTGTCATGTCCTATTCTCTCAGTCAAAATTCTTCAAACTGAGGGAGGAGGGATGTGAAGGGGGAGGAGCCGGCTGTGCAGACAATGCTAATTTAAGATTGTGCCACACCTCCGGTTCAAGGCTTCACACCCCTACTGTATAGGACTCCAGTGTCCCCTAGAGGATTCAGAGAAATGGATTTATCGGTAAGTACCAAAATCCTCTTATTTTTATACTGGGGTGCAGCCTTTCGTGTCGTTGTTGTTATTATTATTAATTTTATTATATGTAATTGTGGGGATTGAAAATATTGCTCAAATTCTAGGATATATTAAGGCAGAGACCATAATATCCCTGGCATGTGTAACATATGATAATTGGAGCAGTATGAAGCAAATGAATATCACACTCCTGGGAGTGTCACTGTGACATCACTTATAATCTACAGTAATAATACAGGGACATGACTGGGGAGGTGAGGGGGTCTGGGAGCATCACAGTGACATCACTTATATCTATAGTAATAATACAGGGACATGACTGGGGAGGTGAGGGGGTTTGGGATAGTCACTCTGTCACTTATATCTATATAAATAATACAGGGACATGACTGAGGAGGTGAGGGGATCTGGGAGTGTCACAGTGACATCACTTATATCTATAGTAATACAGGGACATGGCTGGGGAGGTGAGGGGATCTGGGATAGTCACTCTGACATCACTTATATCTATAGAAATAATACCGGGACATGACTGGGGAGGTGAGGGGATCTGGGATAGTCACTCTGACGTCACTTATATATATATATATATATATATATATATATATATATATATAATACAGGGACATGACGGGGGTGAGGGGATCTGGGAGCGTCACTGTGACATCACTTATATCTATAGTAATAATACAGGGACATGACTGGGGAGGTGAGGGGATCTGGGAGAGTCACAGTGAAATCACTTATATCTATAGTAATAATACAGGGACATGACTGGGGTGATGAGGGGGATCTGGGAGTGTCACAGTGACATCACTAATATATATAGTAATAATACAGGGACATGACTGGGGAGATGAGGGGGATCTGGGAATGTCACAGTGACATCACTTATATCTATAGTAATAATACAGGGACATGATTGGGGAGGTGAGGGGGACCTGGGAGTGTCACAGTGACAAGAGAAAGAAAGTAGACTTCTTTGTGGGCGCACTCTTGTGAAGAAATAATGAGGTATTCTCAAAGAATAAAACTTCAACTTTTATTACAAATCATTAAGAAATTATTCAATCTCCTGAGAACAACTAATGTCTCCTGACGCCTTTCCCCTGCCTGTCTCCTGCCGCCTTTCCCCTGCCTGTCTCCTGTCGCCTTTCCCCTGCCTGTCTCCTGTCGCCTTCCCCCTGCCTGTCTCTTGTCGCCTTTCCCCTGCCTGTCTCCAGCCGCCTTTCTCCTGCCTGTCTCTTGCCGCCTTTCCCTTGCCTGTCTCCTGCCGCCTTTCCCTTGCCTGTCTCCTGCCGCCTTTCCCTTGCCTGTCTCCTGCCGCCTTTCCCCTGCCTGTCTCCTGTTGCCTGTCCCCTGCCTGTCTCCAGCCGCCTTTCTCCTGCCTGTCTCTTGCCGCCTTTCCCTTGCCTGTCTCCTGCCGCCTTTCCACTGCCTGTCTCCTGCCGCCTTTCCCTTGCCTGTCTCCTGCCACCCCATGCCTGTCTCCTGCCACCTTTCCACTGCCCGTCTCCTGCCACCCCCTTGCCTGTCTCCTGCCACCTTTGCTACACCATCGGCTGGATGTGTGAAACCTGAGGTCACGGAGACTGTACGCCGCAGCTCCATGAATGAGTCCATGAAATTTCCCTCAGGAGACCCTGTCACTTCACAACCAATTCTCACCAGTACACCACTTCATGGCTGCAGCCATACTCGTCTGACAACTCGGGACACATAGAGCACATGCTCCATACAGGTTGTGCACATGAGCGGTGTACCGAACATCAGCTCACTGTGACTCCACCCACAATAGGGCTACACTCTAGATCAGGCCCACTATGCAGTACAGCCTTGTGGGGCTGGGTCACAGGAACCTCGGAGACACTGACCAGGACTCTATGGCTGTGGAGAAATAGGAGACTTAATGGCCACTCTATTCCACATTTACTATGTTACATGTGCAATATGTTTTATGTATTATATTTATTCCAGGAACTCCAGCTGTGGGGTTCGGAGTCTTTATTACACATCACACGTTCTGTATTCTCTCTGATTCACTGAGGATGGACAAGGACAGGAGTCACAGGACTGAGAGGATAATAAATATCACCCTGGAGATCATCTACCTACTGACTGGGGAGGTGAGTGGATCTGGGAGCGTCACAGTGACCTTATATCTAAAGTAACAATACAGGAACATGACTGGGAAGGTGAGGGGATCTGGGAGTGTCACAGTGACATCATTTATATCTACAGTAATAATACATGGACATGACTGGGGAGGTGAGGGAATCGGAGCGTCACCATGAGGTCACATATCTATAGTAATAATACAGGGGTGTCACTGGGGAGGTTAGGGGGTCTTAGACCATCACAGTGACATCACTTATATCTATAGTAATAATACAGGGACATGACTAGGGAGGTGAGGGGATTTTGAAGCGTTACTGGTAAGTAACTTATATTTATAGTAATAATACAGGGACTTGACTGTGGAGGTGGGGGGATCTGGTAGCGTCACAGTGATGTCACTTATAGCTATAGTAATAATACAGGGACATGACTGGGGAGATGAGGAGATCTGGAAGCGTCACAGTGACATCACTTATATCTGTAGTAATTATACAGGGACATAACTGGGGAGGTGAGGGGATCTGGGAGTGTCACAGTGACATCACTTATATCTATAGTAATAATACAGGGACATGACTGGGGAGGTAATGGGATCTGGGAGCATCACTTTGACGTCACATATATCTCTAGCAATAATACAGGGACATGACTGGGGAGGTGAGGGCATTTGGGAGCATCACAGTGATGTCACTTTTGTCTATAGTAATAACTGGAAACAAGGAAGAGACAAGTTATTACATGATCTGTGGTAGCACCCCCTATCTATGTATTCACATATTATAGAACTGACATTAGGGTTTTTTCGACAAATAACCAACATTTGTAATTAATAGTAGAATCTACTTAAATTTAGTCTACTGTGCAACAATATCCCTTTTCCCCTTCCCCCTTCAAATGCAGTCTATAGTAATAATGCAGGGACATGACTGGGAATGTGAGCGAATCTGGGAGTGTCACAGTGACATCACTTATATCTATAGTAATAATTCAGGGACATGACTGGGGAGGTGATGCGATCTGGGTGCATCACAGTCACATCACTTATATCTATAGTAATAATTCCAGGACATGACTGGGGATGTGAGGTGATCTGGGAGTGTCACTATAACATCACATATCTATAGTAATAATACAGGGCCGTGACTGGGGAGGTGAGGGGGTCTGGGAGCGTCACAGTGACGTCACTTATACCTAAAGTAATTATACAAGGACTTGACTGTGGAGGTGAGGTGATCTGGGAGTGTCACTATAACATCACATATATATATAGTAATAATACAGGGCCATGACTGGGGAGGTGAGGGGGTCTGGGAGCGTCACAGTGGCGTCACTTATATCTTAAGTAATTATACAAGGACATGACTGGGGAGGATCTGGGAGTGTCACAGTGACGTCACTTTTATCTATAGTAATAATACAGGGACATGACTGGGGAGATGAGGCAATCGGAGCATCATAGTGAGGTCACTTATATCTACGGTAATAATACAGGGACATGACTGGGGAGTTTGGGGGATCTGGGAGCGTCACAGTAAAATCACTTATATCTATAGTAATAATACAGGGACATGACTGAGGAGGTAAGGGAATCTGGGAGTGACACAGTGATGTCACATATCTATAGTATTAATACAGGCACCTGATTGGGGAGGTGAGAGGATCTGGGAATGTCACAGTGATATCACTTACATCTATAGTAATAAAATAGGGACATGACTGGGGAGGTGAGGGGATCTGGGAGTGTCACAGTGACATCACATATCTATAGTAATAATACAGGGACATGAATGGGGAGGTGAGGGAATCTGGGAGTGTCACAGTGACGTCACTTATTTCTATAGTAATAATATAGGGACATGACTTGGGAGGTGAGGGGATCTGGGAGTGTATATATTGATATATGATGTCTCCACCATTACACAGGATTACACAATAGTGAAGAAGACATCCAATGAGTTTGAGACACCGAGCCGCCATCCCCATGTATCAGGAGGACTGAGTAGAATCCAGAGCTCCATCACGGTGCCTCCACCTCACTCACTGAAACATGAGAGACACAATGACAAGAAGATCCTGGAACTCACCAACAAGATCATTCAGTTGCTGACTGGAGAGGTGACTGCTCGGAATGGAGCATTATACAGTAACACCAGGGGATGTGTCTGGGTGATGACTGGAGAGGTGGCTGCTGGGAATGGGGCATTATACAGTAACACGAAGGATGTGTCTGGGTGATGACTGGAGAAGTGACTGCTGGGAAGGGGACATTATACAGTAACACCAGGGGACGTGTCTGGGTGATGACTGGAGAGGTAACTGCTGGGAATGGGACATTATGCATTAACACCAGGGGATGTGTCTGGGTGATGATTGGAGAGGTGACTGCTGGGAATGGGACATTATACAGTAACACCGGGGGATGTGTCTGGACGATGACTGGAGATATGACTGCTGGGAATGGGGCATTATACAGTAACACCAGTGGACATGTCTGGCTGATGACTGGAGAGGTGACTGCTGGGAATGGGGAATTATACAGTAACACCGGGGGATGTGTCTGGGTGATGACTGGAGAGTTGACTGCTGGGAATGGGACATTATACAGTAACACCGGGGGATGTGTCTGGGTGATGACTGGAGAGGTGACTACTGGGAATGGGGCATTATACAGTAATCTGGTGGGATGACTTTATCACTCTGTGTGTCAGGTTCCTATAAGGTGTCAGGATGTCACTGTCTATGTCCCCATGCAGGAGGTTGAGTATATAGAGGAACACAGGGGTCTGTACAAGGACGTGATGATGGAGAATCACCGGCCCCTGACATCACTGGGTAAGAGGAGACTGTCATGTAATGTACAGGGGAGGGCAGGTATGGGGGCCCCTATATACACACATCATCTGATAATCACATGTATACACTGTACTCAGTCACTGTGTGTCTCCTACAGATGGGCCCAGTAACAGAGATACCCCAGAGAGATGTCCCCGTCCTCTGTATTCCCAGGATTGTACAGAGGAGAATCACAGGATCCCACAGGAGGATCAGGTAGGTGGGATTTAGGGTCTCACCCAAAGTGACTGTCACTATATGATCTGTAAAGCAGCTGTGTGTGTCATTATATTTGTATTGTTTAATCTATTACTGAAATCAACAATTTTACAATCTTTTATTAATGGTTTACATAGGGTGAAGCCCAATTAAGTAATATTAAAGTCAAAGGTACAGAGGGAGAAGAAGAGACGTATGTGACTGATATGAAGGCAGAAGATATAGAGGAAGAAGAAGAGACGTATGTGACTGATATAAAGACAGAAGATATAGAGGGAGAAGAAGAGACGTATGTGACTGATATAAAGGAAGAAGATATAGGGGGAGAAGAGACGTATTTGACTGATATAAAGGCAGAAGATATAGAGGGAGAAGAAGAGACGTATGTGACTGATATGAAGGCAGAAGATCTAGAGGGAGAAGAAGAGACGTATGTGACTGATATAAAGGCAGAAGATATAGATGGAGAAGAAGAGACGTATGTGACTGATATAAAGGCAGAAGATATAGATGGAGAAGAAGAAACGTATGTGACTGATATAAAGGCAGAAGATATAGAGGGAGAAGAAGAGACGTATGTGACTGATATGAAGGCAGAAGATATAGAGGGAGAAGAAGAGACGTATGTGACTGATATAAAGGCAGAAGATTTAGAGGGAGAAGAAGAGACGTATGTGTGGGGTGATCAGAATTGTAAGGAGGAGGAAATCCCTACAGATATCGGCACAGGTGAGTAATAAACACTTATTACAGAAGTCACATATTCTCGTTGCTCAGTCACTACAGCAATCTCTTATCCTACACCCTCCTCTGTCAGTACAAACTAATGTGGAATATGTAT
The DNA here is from genome assembly GCF_028390025.1 of Pseudophryne corroboree. Classification (NCBI taxonomy): domain Eukaryota; kingdom Metazoa; phylum Chordata; class Amphibia; order Anura; family Myobatrachidae; genus Pseudophryne; species Pseudophryne corroboree. The sequence continues at coordinate 1,011,147 of NW_026967520.1, read as the reverse complement.
TTTCCCAGTGGGAGAGTCAGGAGACATCAGCCCCTATTATACTCCTGCTCTCCCCTCACATCATGTCACTGTGTGTTACCAGCCCAGAGATCTGACCAGTCTCCTGCCCACACTCTCTGGTGTATCTCATACATCAGGAGACATCAGCCCCTATTATACTCCTGCTCTCCTCCTCACATCATGTCACTGTGTGTTACCAGCCCAGAGATCTGACCAGTCTCCTCCCCACACTCTCTGGTGTATCTCATACATCAGGAGCCATCAGCCCCTATTATACTCCTGCTCTCCCCCTCACATCATGTCACTGTGTGTTACCAGCCCAGAGATCTGACCAGTCCCCTCCCCACACACTCTGGTGTATCTCATACATCAGGAGCCATCATCCCCAATTATACTCCTGCTCTCCCCCTCACATCATGTCACTGTGTGTTACCAGCCCAGAGATCTGACCAGTCTCCTGCCCACACTCTCTGGTGTATCTCATACATCAGGAGACATCAGCCCCTATTATACTCCTGCTCTCCTCCTCACATCATGTCACTGTGTGTTACCAGCCCAGAGATCTGACCAGTCTCCTCCCCACACTCTCTGGTGTATCTCATACATCAGGAGCCATCAGCCTCTATTATACTCCTGCTCTTCCCTCACATCATGTCACTGTGTGTTATCAGCCCAGAGATCTGACCAGTCCCCTCCCCACACTCTCTGGTGTATCTCATACATCAGGAGCCATCAGCCTCTATTATACTCCTGCTCTTCCCTCACATCATGTCACTGTGTGTTACTAGCCCAGAGATCTGACCAGTCTCCTCCCCACACTCTCTGGTGTATCTCATACATCAGGAGACATCAGCCCCTATTATACTCCTGCTCTCCTCCTCACATCATGTCACTGTGTGTTACCAGCCCAGAGATCTGACCAGTCTCCTCCCCACACTCTCTGGTGTATCTCATACATCAGGAGCCATCAGCCTCTATTATACTCCTGCTCTTCCCTCACATCATGTCACTGTGTGTTACCAGCCCAGAGATCTGACCGGTCTCCTCCCCACACTCTCTGGTGTATCTCATACATCAGGAGCCATCAGCCCCTATTATACTCCTGCTCTCCCCTTCACATCATGTCACTGTGTGCTAGCAGTACCTCCACCTATGGTATTACATGAGAGTGTCCCTGGTAGCACACGCCAGTCTATATATAAACCACTTATTTCCTGCATGGTGCGGCTGCTTGCTGGGGCACAGGCTCGGGGTTCCTCATGCCACGTGACACAATGCTTAGGAAATATCTGGTGCAGCCCCTGTCATGTATCCACATGCTCCTGTAACAGCCGGCCTCAGGGAATTGGCTAATGACCGGCTCCTGTTACTGAGTTGGCAGCATCTGAGTCTTGCTACCGTCGCCTTAGGTATATAATACATTTATTGAGCTGGTGTGTGGGAACCAGCATTTAGAATCCTGCACATTCCCAGCTGATTACCTGTCCCCTGGCACTTGGATGACAGCCTTCTCTGGCTTCTGATCCATGGCCTTAAGAGCACACCAATGGTTCATAATGGATGTATCTTCAGGAGCATTCACGTCTAAGTAGGAGGACAGGGCCTCTTGCAAAGTTCTGGTGCCTTCAGCATCCATTAATATATAATCCTGCAATCTCCAAGGTGGTAAAGGAGGAGTAGCGGGAAAAGGCGACCAGGACCCTATCAGAGGGGTGTGATCAGACCATGAAATTGTTGTCGGTAGAAAAATTCAAGCAACCAGGTTCTGGGATACAATGTTATAAATACGGAGACTGACACAGGACATATTATAAAGGATAAGCATTTATTTCTCTAAGTTACAACAATGAGAACCTGCAAATAACAAGTTATACTCAGCTACAGTAATAGGAAGAACAAATTAGAATACTCCGCTCTTATCTCAGATGTTTCATGATCTGTCCCAGATGATGGTCATCGATTACGTAGTTTAAACAATATAGTTCAGTCGCCCTCAGGGTCCCTCTTTAATAACTCTGTCTGAATTTATTAAACTGAGGTGGGTTTATGAAGTCTATATCTGCTGCAGACAGAACTAGCTTCAGTCAGAACTAACCTGCTATGTGTAAGCCTCTAGACTTTATACCCTGCAAAGATACGCTGACATTGTCTTACCAGATATTACACTCAGGGTCTGTGATGCTGGGTGCAGTAGTCATTCAGTATAACATAATTTATCTTATCCTGGACAACTGTCCCCTTTCACCTACTTATGAATACAATACGCCAAACATCTTACCAGACCGTTTCCATCTGAGATACTGATAACAGGAACATATATCTATTATAATCAGCCAGCCTAAAATCTGTGTATATTCTTCCCACTCACTATGTCCTTCACACTCGGTCAAAGGTCAAATTCAGCTAATAAACGGAGCATGAGGAAGCTGAGGAACGGGCGGCATTACTGGTCTGTTCATCAGTAGTGGAGGATCTATCAAGATGAGGGTCTGGAGCAAGAGTAAAATCTCCCATAAGGAGAAGTGCAATTTCTTGTAGCTTTTGAAAAACAATATATAAGAATTCGGGGCTGTCTTGCTATAGGGGTATAGAGAGAAGTAAGGGGGACATATTTATAATGAATTTCCCAACTAGAATCCAATATCTACCATTGCAATCCACCCACTTGCTTTCCAGGTGAAAGGGGCAGGATCTATTAGAAAGGATGGCTACACCACAGGAGATAGAGCATGCTGGGTAGTTATTGGTAAACTGAGGGGGAGAGTGCAATGGATCATGTGATTCCTGAATGGCTACCACCGCCGCCTTCTGGTCAGCAAAATATTTTATTGCAAGACGTCTCTTACGGGGAGAATTAAGACCTTTTACATTAAGACTTAAAAACGTCACCGTGATAGAGATCAGATCATTGAATGAAACATCTAGGATCATCTGTGTAAAGTCCAATAGAGTCTGTAGGGCGTGTGCATACTTCAAACTATCAAATAACAGAAAAAATAAAATAGGGAACAAAAATGGGAGACAAACAGAAATAGCGTCCATAAAGAAGCTAGAGGTTCCGTCACTAGGGTACCGTGACAGAAAGGTAGAAAAAGGTGGTGGTCGGGCCTAAAAGGGAAATCCACCGACTACCCCAAGTAGCCATACGAGAGTGCAAAATCTAGTCATCATAGTAACAATTGTACAAAGAAATATCAAATCTCAATGTAACCAATGTATCCAAAGGAGGTAAAGGCCAAGAACATGGTCTGATATCCAATTTAGGTTCTACCAACACAGATATAAGGGCAACAGGATGTTACATGAATCACTCATGCTTTACCTGATCACCCAAACATTCTAGAAAGGTATAACGAAACGTAAGAGTAGAAAGAATATCAGACCATATACCATATAGCAATTAAATAGCACATAACAAGAACAAATAAATCTGGCCCAAAAATAGATCCATGTCCAGTAACTTAGTCCCAGTTGTCACATGTTACAGTAGGAAACAAACTCTGAGTGTCTCTAACAGTCTTACTCCTTTAGCATATTACTTGAAGACGGAAAACAACGCCTCCGGGATTGGTTTAGGTAAAGTGTCATGAAGTACTGTCCACAGGAATGTCCCACTTTTTCAGAATAGCAGGGCCATCCTCAGGTGAAGGTATCTCTGTGAAGGCACCATTTCTCATTACAATAACCTTAGTAGGAAAGCCCCATTTGTATTTGTATTGCACATTTCCTTGGGTGGAACAGATGCCTTTTGCCCAGCGTCGCAGGAGAAGTTTCTGGAAATAGCGCAGATTATCCAGGCACTCAGCTGTGGATCAGGAAGACAGTGGCTCATAGAATGCTTTCTTTAAGGTGAAAAAGTGCACCCTGAGCAGAGTGTCCATCGGTGCTTGGATAGGGGTCTGTTTGGACTTTGGGAGTCTATGGATCCTGTCAGTAATAAGAAGGTCCGCGGCAGAAGCCTTCGGTGGAAGTTTCTGAAAAGAGGACCGTGGCATAAACTTAAAGCTCAGCATTTGTAAAAGAATCCAGAATGCCCATTATTCTGATATTATTTCTCTGAGACCTGTCTTCTAAATCAATAACTTTATCACGAATAGAGACCGGGTCTTCCTGAAGGGTGTCGTGCTGAAATCAGATCTTTGTGAGACGCAACAATCTCATCTTAGTCTGTATGAGTGCCAATCTCACTGATATCTGACCTCAAAGCTTGAATATTAGAGTTAAGTTCTGAGGTTATTTCAGTCCTTAAATGCAGATAACATAGAATGTATAGATCGTAGAGTAACAGGATCATCTAGAGAGTCTTAAGACGTCTTCAGCCATTACAGCTGGGCGGTGCATCTGACAAGAAGAAGCAGATGATGTTGTAGCAGTCTCAGAAGTACCACCTGAATTCGAGGTACTAAAGAGATGGACAGGCGGGGCCGATTTGGTACCTTTTAACCTTTTTTGGAGGCATGGTAAGCTGACTACAAAGAGACTGACCTCTCAGAGATAGGAAAATAGAAACGATCTATAAATAAAAGGAGCAGTAGTACGCTGTCAGGAGGTTACATCAAGATGACTCAGTTCAAAATGACATTCTTAGTCGGGGTGACAGGGGTATCTGAGCCAAAATTTCAAGTAAACATGATGTAATGCAACTCAAATAACACAGTAATGACTGAGAAATTCCACTAGAGGTCAGCGTGATCACAGACGTGAAGTACTCAGCACAGAGAGACACAAATGGCAAAATATATTCAGTGGATAAATCCACAAAATAATATACTGTGAGGTTGTAATCAGAGTGTAATGAGCTGTACTCAGACGATACTTGATACTGGGCTCTGCATGTAGACTGAGAGGAAGTAGATGCTAGTGGTACCATATAAATAGAAGGTAGTTTCACCTCCAGGCAAATGCTTCAATTTAGTGCAGTGACCCCAATCCAGCCATCAGGACACTTATTTAGTAGTTTATATCAATTTTACACCTTATTGAAGGCAGAAGGCAAAGCATGTGATGGCCGAGTACCAGGATCCATAATGGCAGCCATTTCACTTCCCAATACCACCGCCGGTCTCCGGTGACTGTGGGCAGCCCGTTCTGTCCCCATCAGTAGCAGAAGCTGTGCACCCATGTGAATGGGAGAGCAAGTGATCTCGACTGAGCCAAAAGCGCCTCCAAGTCAGGTGTCCGGAGAATACAGCCCATGGCTTCCGCGGCGTCACTAGGCTGCAGCAGTGAACAGTGCCCGGAGTGAGCAGAGCGAGCCGCTATAGGGCAGGAGGAGCGGGGGACTTAATAGATTGGGTCTTGGTCGCAGCAGCGGCTGAGAGCTATCAGGTAGGGTAGATAAGAAGCCTCTTAGTGAGGAGATCTCCAGAAAGTACGTCTGGATGGACCACGCCCCTCTTATTTATTATTTTATATTCTAACAGGGGTGACAGGTGTGGTATATCCCTGCAAAGGCAGATCCAGTCTCTTTCTCATCAGACTCTGCTGTCTTCCCTGCACTCTCACTCAGATGTTCACTGCTGCCAGTAGCACACGTATGAGAAGCAGAAGTATGGCGGCAGCTGTATAGATTCTGATATGTACTTCTCTGTATCATACTTACCATACACACATCATCCTTATTACTATTGAGAATAGAGGTAAGACACTGATGATGGGGGTGTAAGACTGGATTATAACCTAGGAGATGATGATGATGATTGCAGTGTATTATATGGTGTATTGCATGTAAAGTACCTTGTTCCACACCTACTCTGCTGTAGCAATATACCTTATATAAGGGTGAGTAACACATGTACAGGCTTACCAGCGTATGAGCACACACATAAAGGAATACTACCTTACCAATGCTTCCAGGAGTAACGTTAGGAGACATTTCTCTGATCCATCAGCTCATATGACTGATATTATTGTTCATCTAGAATCTCCAATTCATACGATATGTTCCCCATCCATTGTTTTACATTGGTGCTGACATAGGACTTGGTGAGTGACTACATCTCCATTTATACTTCATGGTTAGTTACCAGTACAAGAGAGAGAGATGTATCTAAGACTTATTATAATATTACATTTGTTATTGTGAGTGTTCTCAGGAGGGTGGACACAATGATAGTCTGAGACATAATATTATAAAGCATTCATTAAAAGTTATGTTTTAATATACACACAAATTTATAATTGTGTCCCAGAGAGTTGTCTTCTCCTATTGTTTACAAGATTAATATTGTTACAGAAAATGTCACATTTCCGTAATGTATTTTATTTCCAGCAGATGGACACACAAGCAGGAATATCTCAGAACGACATCTAATGTTATCCCCGGATTGTTACATAAAAGATAATGACAGTAGACAGGATTCTCCAGGAGCTAACCCCATTACCCCAATTATACATCCTGGTCTATCAGCTGGTCCCCCTGATCCTGCGAAATGTTCTCCTGATCACTGTGATATTGGTGCATCTGTTACAGCTCTGAGAGTAGATACCGTGTTTCCGTGTTCTATAGATGCCAAATGTTTCACACAGAACACAAAGCTTATTAACCCACACACAGGTAAAGTGGGTGAAAGGCCACTGATATGTTCTGAGTGTGGGAAATGTTTTACATACAAATCACATCTTGTTAGACATCAGAGAAGTCACACAGGTGAGAGGCCATTTCCATGTTCTGAGTGTGGGAAATGTTTTGCATACACATCAGATCTTGTTAGACATAACAGAAGTCACACAGGTGAGAAGCCATTTTCTTGCTCTGAGTGTGGGAAATGTTTTATCCAGAAATCACATCTTGTTCTACATCACAGAAGTCACACAGGTGAGAAGCCATTTCCATGTTCTGAGTGTGGGAAATGTTTTGCGCACACATCAGATCTTGTTATACATCAGAGAAGTCACACAGGTGAGAAGCCATTTTCTTGCTCTGAGTGTGGGAAATGTTTTATCCAGAAATCACATCTTGTTATACATCAAAGAAGTCACATAGGTAAGAAAGCATTTCCATGTTCTGAGTGTGGGAAATGTTTTACACACAAATCAGGTCTCGTTAGACATAACAGACATCACACAGGTGAGAAGCCATTTCCATGTTCTGAGTGTGGGAAATGTTTTGCGCACACATCAGATCTTGTTATACATCAGAGAAGTCACACAGGTGAGAGGCCATTTTCTTGCTCTGAGTGTGGGAAATGTTTTATACAGAAATCACATCTTGTTATACATCACAGAAGTCACACAGGTGAGAAGCCATTTCCATGTTATGAGTGTGGGAAATGTTTTATATACAAATCACATCTTGTTATACATCAGAAAATTCATACAGGTGAGAAACCATTTCCATGTTCTGAGTGTGGGAAAGGTTTTACAAACAAATCGCATCTTGTTAGACATCAGAGAAGTCATAGTAACATAGTAACATAGTATCTGAGGTTGAAAAAAGACAATTGTCCATCGAGTTCAACCTATTTGTGGTCTCTGATGCATGATGATTTGACTAAAATTTCTGACTGATGCTGCTGTCAGCCGTTGCATTTTATCCCTATTTGTAGTAACTATAATGCATGACTATGCACCATACCCCTGGATATCCTTATCCATTAGGAATTTATCTAACCCATTCTTAAAGGTGTTGACAGATTCCGCCATTACAACTCCCTCGGGTAGGGAATTCCAAACACGTATTGTCTTTACCGTGAAATAGCCTTTACGCCGTATTGTGCGGAATCTCCTCTCTAACCTGAGCGAGTGTCCACGAGTCCTCTGTGTTGATCTAACCAAAAACAGGTCCCGCGCAAGCTCTGTGTATTGTCCCCTTATATATTTGTAGATGTTGATCATATCCCCTCTTAGTCTCCGCTTTTCCAATGTAAACATGCCTAGTCTTTCAAGCCTTTCCTTGTATTCCATCGTCTCCATGCCCTTAATTAGTTTGGTCGCCCTCCTCTGTACCTTTTCAAGCTCCAGGATATCCTTTTTGTAGTACGGTGCCCAGAATTGTACACAGTATTCAAGGTGTGGATTCACTAGTGATTTATATAACGGGAGTATAATACTCTCGTCCCTAGCATCAATACCCCGTTTTATGCATGCTAATATCTTATTAGCCTTCTTTGCTGCAGTCCTACTTTGGGTACTACTGCTTAGCTTGCTATCCTTTGAGGACACCTAAATCCTTTTCCAGTACAGAATCCCCTAATTCTACCCCATTTAGTAGGTAGGTGTAATTTTTGTTCTTGTTACCACAGTGCATTACCTTACACTTGTCTGTGTTGAAGCGCATTCTCCATTTGGCTGCCCATGCTTCTAATTTAACTAAGTCGTTCTGAAGAGACTCGGCATCCTCCTCTGTATTTATAGCCTTACACAATTTGGTATCATCTTCAAAAATTGACACCATGCTCTCTAGACCTTCTGTTAGGTCGTTAATGAAAATATTGAACAATAGCGAGTAGAGAAAGACCACCTTTCTGTCAAAGTGACAGGTGACACATGCCCTTTCACCTAGGCTCCGCCTCCTTTAATATTAAATGATTGTGTTTGATATCGCTTTTATATAAAATTTTATATAAAATTTATTGCGTTCGATATTAAACATACATTTTATATTAAATTTATAGAGTTCGATATTAAACTGTATTAAAAGATAATGACTTTGAAAAGAGTGTCACGTAACACCAGTCGCAGAATATGCAATAAAGCTGTATCACAAACCAGCTTGTGATGAAAACATTTACTATTTTGTACACTTGTTAACAAAACTACAGTGTTATAGTTCACACATTCCAGCAATTTAAACGTGAAGAATGTCACGTAACACCAGTCGCAGAATCCGCAAGTACGTTTAAATAAATTTATATATATATAGCAGAAAACAGGACTGCGGCACTCAAATCAAAAAAGTGAAGGTTTTTTACTGGAGCATGTAAAAGGTTACAGAATGCCTATGCAAGGCCGACGTTTCGGTGCTCCAAGCACCGTTTTCAAGGCAGGCATGAAATTCTAAATAAAGGTAGCTAACATTTAGCTACCTTTTATTTAGAATGTCATGCCTGCCTTGAAAAGGGTGCTTGGAGCACCGAAACGTCGGCCTTGCATAGGCATTCTGTAACCTTTTACATGCTCCAGTAAAAACCTTCACTTTTTTGATTTGAGTGCCGCAGTCCTGTTTTCTGCTATTCATCACTTCTACTGAAGGCACCTACAAGTTACTGTTCCAGCACGGAGTGACGGTTCGCACTGCCATTATATATATATATATATATATATATATATATATATATAGGCTTTGAAAAGAGTGTCACGTAACACCAGTCGCAGAATGTCACGCAACGCAGCGCGTCAAATCAAGCGGATGAAAGATGCATATTACACAGTGTTAAAACCAGGTAGTTTTATCGGCATTAATAAATATGGGTCGGTTAGAAATAAATTTAAAAGATCCGACGTAAGAAAGTGGTTACAAGAACAAGAGGCATACACGTTGCACAAACCGGTAAGAAAAAACGATAAAAAGAACATGATTTGTGTATCGGGTATAAACCAACAGTGGCAATGCGATTTGGTTTCGCTGATCTGTCAAAATACAACGATGGTGTTAAATACATATTAACAGTCATCGATATATTCAGTAAGAGGGTGTGGGCTGAAAGTCTGACCGCTAAGAACGCTGCAACAGTCGCTAATGCTTTTTAAATAATATTCCAGCGGTGTGCTTTGCCGATGAAGCTACAAACCGATAATGGTAAAGAGTTTCTAAACAGAAACCTAAAAAAGGTGTTAGAAAAACGGTATAAAGCATTTCACGACCAATAACGATGTGAAAGCGGCTGTTATAGAGCGATTCAAAAGGACTTTAAAAACACGCATGTGGCGCTATTTCACGGCAAAGAATACCTACAGATATATAGACGTTTTACAAGTCTTCATACGCAGCTATAATAACACATACCATAGAACGATTAAGCGTGCTCCAAATTATGTGAATGACTCTAACGCATTGAGTGTCTTCAAAACGACCTACGGTGATTACTTTAGAAGTAAGAAAGCCCCCGTTTGTTTAGGAATCTGTGACCACGTCCGTATTTCTAAATATAAGGACATATTTCAGAAAGGTTACGAACAGAGTTTTTCTGAGAAGATATTTGTTTTACATAGTGTGAATACTAAAGGGCTTAAGCCGCTTTATAAGTTGGCAGATCTGTACGGTGAAGTTATAACAGGTCGTTTTTACCCCGAAGAGCTTCAAAGCATACCAAAAAACTATAACAGGGTTTACAAAGTGGAAAAGATTTAAAAAAATAAGACGGTCAGAGGCCGAAAATACGCGTTAGTCAAGTGGCGCGGGTACCCAACAAAATGTAACAGTTGGGTCGCGGCATCGGTGATAAAAGACATATAAAGCTCATCACAATCTAAACAAGATGAGCAATGGATGGCAAGTCGTTCTACATAACCTTACCCAGCAACGCCTCGGGGGCTACTTTCCCACAAAATAAGATTTCTAACTATACGACAAAGTTGGCTAAACCGATAGACTTAAAAGGCGAATGGGAAGTAGCACTTACTGAGATACAATATCCGCACACGTGGAATACATTGGATTTACAAGATTGTAGACTGCAATTATCATGGGATGGAACGGCGGATCAGCCGGTGGCGAGAGTTGCGAGTTTCTGCATTAAACCGGGTTTTTATGAAACAATCGAAGCGTTACTGAACGTAATCAATACTGAAATTGTACAACTGAAACTGGACGTTGGATTAAGACTAACGTACGATCACTAAAATACAAATTTGCACATGGCGCTGTCACATCCAAAGTGAAAAGCAGCTACACTCTGAGGGATGATCCTAACCCCTCCACAGCAGAATACAACAAACAAAAACGAGAAAGCGCTGTTCACTTTGGTAAAATATATTCTTTACTGATATGTATAAAAAAACCACAATGCTATAATTACAAGCATATACCGGCCAGTATAAACTTATAAAACAATCAATACATGTTTCCTAGATCACACAATAAAATATTTCTAAATCACCCTTAATTAATAAATCTATTATGGCTTACACTTGATATGTTTTCTTATATATTGAAGAAAATCCACAATAGATGAATCAATAATTTAGTAGGTTAAGCATGCATGCATTCCATAGAAAAACTGAAGAATGGGTTAGTATGTTTCCAGTTCCAGCTGCACAATGAGTTAATTTGTATCCAGCAAGTCTCTTATGCAAATATTTGTTAGTTATAGGCAGCGTGCAAGAATATTACTATTTTTCATGCGGAACCAAAACCTCCAACCACTTTTTCCTTTTTGTGGGAGGTATAAATCAAGATTAGTAAGAGGTGTTAGATTCAGTCCAGAACAAGATAATAGGCAAAATGCTCTCTAATTCGCCACAACCTCTAACCATCCACTTCACATACGGTTAGTTTGATTGATTAGGTGAAGCACATATAATCAGGTGAATCATTATGCTGTGATCCATTTCCACAAGGACTAGAGTGCATTTAGCAAAAGCACTCACTTACAACTTTTATCCTTGGTGGCTGTTGTAATTGCCAGCCTGATTAAAATATATATATATATACACTCCTTCCCCTGTGCACTGGGGTTGGGAGAAAGCAGTTCATCAGCCGGTAATGAGGGTTTATGAGCCTCACAATTGATTGCAGCAGATAATGGAGAGTACTCTCCTGACTCACAACTCCTCTGGTATGCCCACAAACGCGTTTCTCCGCCTCCGGGTCTATTTCAGCGGCTTCGTCAGTGACGAAGCCGCTGAAACAGACCCGGAGGCGGAGAAACGCAGAAAAGTCTATACGTCGAAGTTCAACCTTTAGCGGCATTATCCGACACAGCTCCACTTGAATTTTATATAGCAGCCAGGGGTGAACACTACTACGATCTGAACAACACGCTGTTGTACGTGACGTGCAAGCCGCTGAAACAGACCCGGAGGCGGAGAAACGCAGAAAAGTCTATACGTCGAAGTTCAACCTTTAGCGGCATTATCCGACACAGCTCCACTTGAATTTTATATAGCAGCCAGGGGTGAACACTACTACGATCTGAACAACACGCTGTTGTACGTGACGTGCAAGATCGTACGAACCGATAACACACCGATACCGCAAGGTGCGCGGGTCGCACTTATTAATTACCCAATAGCGACTTTATTCAACCAAGTGGATGTAACTTTGGGCGACAGGCTCATATCACAATCCAACAATCTTTACGCATACCGCGCGTACATTGAGACTATATTGAATTACAGCTCGGATGCACGGTCAACAAAACACACAACAGGATTATTTTACAAAGATTCGGCTGGAGAATTTAACAACACGGTGCTGAACGGTCCGAATACAGGGTTCAAAAAATGAGCAAGAGCAACAGAGCAGAGTCGCACGGTTGAATTGCTAGGACCGCTTCACTACGACCTTTTCCATCAACATAAACTAATTTTAAACGCCGTTGATCTGAAGATTAAACTAACCAGAAACAAAGACGCATTCTGCTTAATGTCGTCTGAAGCGGATGCCTTTAAAATACAGATCACAGCGGCATCCCTGTTCATGAAAAGAGTTCAGGTCTCACCAGCCGTGCGGATTGGGCATGCACAGGCCCTGTTAAACGGTAACGCGAAATACGCGGTTGACCGCGTTGGGATGAAAATCTACAGCATACCAACAGGCAGTAGAGTATTTAATCTAGAAAATCTATTTTTAGGTCAAGTGCCGAAAACAGTTATAGCCTGTTTTGTGGATAACGAATCATTTTCAAGAATCCATAACCAGAATCCCCTTTGCTTTGAACATAAAAATGTAAGTTTTGCGTCCCTTTATCTGGATGGAACACCGCACCCCGCCAAACCATTTCAACCCGACTTTGAACGCGGTAATGCTATAAGAGAGTATATGTCACTCATACAGATCACAAATAAGCAGAAATCTGACAATGGTATACTGATTGACCGCGAAGAGTACCACAGAGGCTACACGCTATTTGCTTTTGACCTTTCACCAGAACAGGAGTGTGGAGAACACCTTTCCCTGATAAGAACAGGCAATCTACGTGCCAAATTCCGCTTTGCAGAAGTCAATGTGATAATATACGCTCTATTTGATAACATCATCGAGATTAATCAAAGGCGCTATGTGCTGTACAATTATCTATAAATGAAATAAACTAACACTACGCTGCTGAAAAAATGAACACATTACAGATAAACTGTATTCTGTACGCTGTGCAAAGCACACTGCATATTTTTAAAGGAACGTACTCGTGCGATATGTTACCGGTCAGTAAACTGGCGCAATACCCCTGCGCGTTTGTAATCAATACTCATAGCAGCGGGCAGCCGGGTGAGCACTGGTTGGCCGCTTATTTTAACAAAACAGCGTGAATGTTATTTTTTGATTCTTACGGGTTAGCCCCTGACAGCCTCCTATTCCCAAAAGCTATAATACATTTTTTAAACTTGAATTTAAAAAGTGTTTATCACCAAAATAAGCAGTTGCAAAATTTTAACAGCACCGTTTGCGGTCAATATTGCATATACTTTATATTTTACATGTGTTAAAAATACAAATATGTGGATGTACTGGCCCGTTTTAGTGATGACACAAAACGTAATGATTGTTTTGTTTCAAATTTTGTAAGACGACTCCCAAGAAGCCATTGTCTGAGTCATTATGCATATAGATATATACAGAATTGTGTAACTTGTAACCAACGTTGTTTGTGAAGCGTTTTATGTACAACGCGGCATAACTATGGCGCGTTGTACATAAAACGTTTCACACACAACATTGTGTGTGAAGCGTGTTACGTACAACGTATTGTTTGTGTAACTTGTAATCAACATTCTGTTTGATACGTTTTATGTACAACTCATCATATCTATGATGTTTTTCTAATAAACAACGTTGTTTCTTAAACTTTATATCACGTGCTTGAAATTTCTTCCGTTTACAGCAATAGAAACAAAGAACAAAATGTTGTTTTATAAATCATAAGCATACTTTATTGATATATATATATATATATATATATATATATATAACACGGTAAAGACACATTTAAAACATTACATAAAATATTATTGACATAAATAAAACATTATGGCGCAAAATGCCAACATAAAATACAGTGTATAAAAATATTATAAATTAGTTATATGTTATAGTTTCAGCCACTGTGAATCCTGAAATATATTTACGGATCTTTTCCTAGGTAGTAAGTAACCGTGCGTTGTTGTTAACCCTGGTGGACTTAAAACATTTATTCAACCTTTGTTAAGGGTTTGTAGCGACATGGGTGATGTCACAGTGCTATCAGAGGCCTCCTGCTTCTCAGCTTTTAAGCGTTCTAAGCACATTCTATTTGCAGCATTGGCTATGACGGTTGAGGGAATATTTAATTCAGACATAGCCCGCATAAATTCAGGCCACCCGTTCGGTATATTACGGATCGACACACCGTGGCTTTGCGTGATGCTTCTTATTAAATCTAACATGTTGGAACCAGGCACAGTGATGCCTTTGTACAGAAACTCCCCTTTACTGTTCCAGTCTGTGATCTGTTTAGAGCGTGTCATTTTACTCAATAGTATTTCACAGTTTTTTTTATACTGGGCATTAACACCGCTCAAAAGCTAATGATAAACAGCATCGGGCGCAACAGGTTGTGTCGTGTTATTTGATTCATCAACAGATTTTGCAACGGGGGATAAAAGAGCTAAAGTTGACATTTCACTATCAGCCTGTTTACTCAACACCAGATATCTCTGCAACAACATTGTATATCGCTTTGCTTTTTCATATTCTGCTAAATCATTATTCTGTAGTATTTTCACGATCTCTACATCTAGACCGTGTGTTGCTGTTTTACGTATGTCGTTGCTGTTCGGTTTGTTATGTAAACGGTCTATCTGATTCTGAGGCACCAGATACATTTTCTCAGCGTACTCCATCAGCGATTAGACAATAGTCCTGTAATTAGCGGTATAGCAAAACCAAGCAGCGAACCGATAAAACCACCCGACTGTTTAACCAACATCTTCTTTTTTCCAATGGCACATTTCTTATTACAAAGTGATTTTATAAGCTCTCGCTTCTTTTTAAGGTAGTTCAACTGTCATTGAGACTGCGGTATTTTACCTTTAAGCGTGTTGAGCGCTATCTCACAAATAGCCGTGACTAAATCGTTTGAAGCGTTGGATAAAATAGCGTTTCTTTGGGTTGGTGTAGCTTTAATTAACGTTTTTAAAAGCACCCAATTACGTCTTATCCGCCCCGACATGTTCACCGTTGTTAGAATGACAACAAATGACTAAAGGTTGTACGGTTATAGCTTTATAGAACCGCGCTTCTTAATGACAAAAGCGACAGGTGTGTCTGGTGGGAATAAGCCGCTTCGTAAACGATAATCGTCAAGAGCGTTGTTTCTTAAATCAACCAGTAAATACCCATAAGGGGCAGCCGTTGCGGATTCATAGGATTCGAGAAAAAAACGATGTTTCGATGGGTACATTTGTCTAGCCAGAATGCCCACCTGCATTTTATCCCTGGGGTTTTTGGACAGGACCATATATTTTGTGTTTAAATGTATAGTTCTGCACTTTTTACCTTGACAAAATATGTTTTGGACAAGGTACAGGATACTGAGATTACGATGGTGTACATACTTTGTGAAAGCTTTCCCAACCTCAGAATTATTACTTGCTGCGTCCATCAGATCATCAATCACTGTTAAATTAATCTTATCAGGGGGAAAAAGTTGATCATCGCTAAAAGACTCTGGTAAACCCTCTATAAACCGCGTACTGGGGTAATCACACAGAAGTTGGTCGTATATAGGCTGCCAACAGGTGTAAAACGAAACAACATTATTGGTACATGAGTTATATGCGTTGCAGCATGCTGCAACAGCGTTTTCACAAAATAACTTTTACCCGAATTGGACGGACCCGCTAAAATACATGAGAAAGGGTGCTGAAATCTGGTGTCCATCTTAATAGCCGAATGGCAGTGTTGTGAAGTTGTCCGTAAGAGACTGTTTAGTATAAACACACCTTTGCTTCTTCTGCAAAGTACGAGTCTCTATCTGCCAGCACTTTTTCACACGTACTATACCGGGTTGACGGATCACAACCTTTTTCTGGTCGTCGCCTTCGGGGTTTAAAGGATAATCTAAGACCAGTTCTTTCAGGCTGTCAAAGTTAACGTGCTGCGCATTATCAACATTGAGCATTATACCTTTAACCTATAAACAGGTCTTTCCGTTGTTTAGTCGATAGCCGTATGACTTGGGACCGGCTGAGACAAATTCTGTTATATGGGTGCCTGTGGGTAGTTCGTTGGTCAACTCGCCTAAATAATCACCCAATGGCGGGCTCCAGTCACCAGGTATACTGACAAAAATTACAGAATCTGAGTCGTGATAAAGACATCTATCTTGTAATCTATACGGTAGTTAGTACAGTTCAACACGTGCATAAGCAGTTGTAAAGATGGCTATAGTTACATTTGAAATTGTGCCCCTGGTGTAATGGTCTTTGGCATACTTCCAATTTACCATAACGGTATCATCGTCAACAAAGTCCAAAGCGGACACATCATAGTACGGTAAGAACGCGTATTCAAAACGTTTGTCCGGATTGGTCACTAGACACGAATTGGGCATGTTGCTACATTGACCAAATTTACCCCATAAGGAATTTAAAAACAATTTTGAAATTTGTCTTTTAGCCAGGTTGATTTCTATGTGATCGGGTCGTAAAGACATGCCTTCATTTTTTTGATAGGCGTCTATATACTCTTGGCGTTTCCCGGCGTCTGTACACCATTCGGGATAACCAGAGGCCTCTTGTTTATCCCTGAGGTGCGTTTTAATGTAGCCTGAAAACAATTTGTCAGATCTCTCATGAAAATGCCACACCTCATAGATTTTACACACCATGTACCCCATTTCTACAGCCAAGTTTAGTTCCACGGTACACCATGTACCGATGAGTGCACGTTTTTCTGAATCATGAACGCACGGCTCAGTCTGTCCAGACTCGGCGCATGTGCGATATAATGGAAACATTAACTTGCCACCCATTTCAACCGGCAGAACCGGAAAGAATAGACCACAAGGCGGGTAAACTGTAACCCTGGCAAAACCTAAATACTTTGTGACATCACCAAAATCCTTATAAATAATGTGTGGGTGCTGTATAGGATACATTTTGGTTTTGTTAACATACAGGTACAGGCTGGTAAAATCAAAATAGTGAATTTTTAAATCACAACCTGTTTTGTGATACAGCTTTATGGCGTTTGTGAGCCCGCCATAAAGAGCATCACGTGGCTCCAAGGGTTCGGGTAATTCTTTACCCTTCAGAAAAGCCTGTAGATCCACATCAGACTTTAGCATAGACTTCCATTCACAACCCCAGATTTCACGTATCTGAAATCCACATCGTTTAAGGTAGTGCAACTTTACCAGCAACTTGTGGTGTAATTGACCGTAGGTCGTTTTAGTCAGTTTGTTTTTATCATCGGCGTTGTAACAAGCACCACAGCCGTGATAAAAACAACCTTGGAATTCAAAAGCAGTGGGTGTGCCGT
Source organism: Pseudophryne corroboree (assembly GCF_028390025.1). NCBI lineage: Eukaryota > Metazoa > Chordata > Amphibia > Anura > Myobatrachidae > Pseudophryne > Pseudophryne corroboree. The sequence goes on along the minus strand of NW_026967520.1, from coordinate 993,527 downwards.
TAATCACGGCGTAACCATCAAGGCTGTATTTACCAACTTTCTTCTTGCCCCCTTGTAAAGCGTGTCTTATACTCACACCTTCTTTGTGCTCTATGTACATTAACCACTGTATGGCTGGCGTTGAGTAACGCTTCTGAGTCTTGTGATAGTTATCACCCGGTACAAGGGCCAGTGTCTTTTCCTGTAAAAATTGACTAATTGAAAAGCCTCGATGTGACGTTTAACCACAACCTTTTTTTTGCCTTTGTTATTAGAAACTCCTGTTCTGTCATGGCTATAACAGCCGATCTGAAAGCATCACAAGCTTTTTGTAATATTTTCACATCGTCTTTACAATATCATATGAGCTCTTTTTGAAAGTTAAACGGTTTGTGTACACACTGTTTATACCAGGCTGTAAACTCAGATAATTCATAAGGCATCATGTATTGTGGACCAAAATACTCTATTGACGGCATAGCCCCTATGTAATTTTGGTTATCAGCTGTGTTAAAAAAATAAAAAATAACCTTTGGTACCGTCAAACCCCATCGCCTTTGGTAACTTGCTAAGCCGCATGGGTAAAAAATTTAAAGAGTCAATAAATCTTATCTTCAAATCTTTTACCGTGATGCACATTATGTTGCCGCCTCTAGATAATAATTCCATCTTTAATTTCTCCTTAATCAGCTGGCGCAGCACAAAATACGCATCATAGCGACCTGCGTTATGGGCTATGAATGTGTAATGCGCAAATTTTGGTTTCATGAAACGTCTTTACAAAGTCTTCGATACACGCAACACCCTTAAACTCCCAGTCTTTCTCCCCCGTTAATGTTAAAGCGTAACAGTACTTTGGTATGTGCACACCCGTCTCCTGCATACACTCAAAATAATAAAAGATGTATTTCTTTGTGGGCTCTTCTGGCTTGATGGTTTGTATATAGCACAAATAGTTCAAAAACCCATCAACGAACACCTTACAAATGGGACACTTTAGGCCTCGGCAGTTATGATCTGTTTGCCGGTAGAGACAACACCCGTCACAATATACATGTTCAAGACAGGATATTTTGTGATCAAGAGCTAAAGCTTTGCGTAGCTCTAAACATTCGTTTGATCGACAAAATACCCTACATACCGAACACCTTAACGCCGTCACACGGTCATCAATACAATCCATCCTGTGACAAGCCTTACAAAAGAAAAGACAATCGTGATTATTTCTATGATGATAAGCGCTATGACAACGGATGCAATAATATCGGGCTCCAAGAAACGCTTTGATATCGAGTATCCCATAAAAGTGACAATCGTGATATAGCACAAACAGCGTGTCTTTGTAACGGCTGCCCGTACAGTAATATTTCCAATCGCCTTGATTGTAATAGAGGTGATTGATCGAAACATTTAAATAGTTGTCAAAAAATGCAACATCGCTAAAGTTGACCGCTTTATCAAGCGGCAGATTCAAAGCTTTATGTAGTTGGATCGCTCTCTCCTGTATTACATGGTCATTGCCGTTGTTACCTTTATCCAGACGTTTACAGACGCTAGCGGCCAAACACAGGTTATTACCGATATTACTGAAATCATAGAGATGTCTTTTCCGTTTATGAATTATTAAACTATAGGGTAAGCGGTGTAAACTTCTACCGGTCAACCCCTTCCCGCTCTGTTTCTAAAAATACTGATCACAAACCTTAAACCTGTGGATAATAAGAATTCAGCGTTACTTTGAAGCGCGTTTGTAATCTGGTTAAAAAAACTGGTAGCGTCTAATGTTTCTTGCGGCTTACGATGCGAATAGATGGCGTTGTGTAACCCACCCCCCTCCAATCTATGCTGACTGCGGTCGGCAGGATCCACGCCCGCAAGGACGCCATCGAGCATGGCCTGTATAGCAGTATGAATGGCTCAAACTCCCTCTACAAATGTTGTAACCCTGTCCAAATTAACAAACCGATAGTGATTGTGGTACTCAACGGCTCTGAAATTCGGTCGTTGTCGTTCATAACTGTTAATTGCTTCTAAGTATACATGTTGCCGACCTTCGTCATTACCGGGTGACTCAACAACGCATGCATCATCATATATGGGGCTTGCAATGCGCTCAATATTGTCAGGCTGTGATTTGTCAATCGGTAATGCTTGGGGTGGCGATTGATCTAAATCTACATACCTCGCACTCTGCTTCCCGCCTACCACATGTTCCCTGTGCCGCTTGCGCTTTCTCAATCTGGTTAATGTTGTTACAGCCTGTTTCACCTTTACACGTCGGAATAACTGTGAGATCTTGTATGTTAAACAAGGTTTAATTCGTGGATTTTTTTTACAGGCATTTCAATTTAAAACACGTTTCAAACCATTGCCTAACATGCCTAGTCACGGCTCAGTTTCATTTATTTCTGCAAAATTATGTATGTTGGCTTTAATAAATTCAGTTGTCTTAACTGTCCGATCTATGTATTTTGACATGACATTCATACACGTCTCAACAACTTCTTTAACAATGTCTTGTTTACATTTCCCACCGTGGCTCACACCTTTAATGTGTTTTAACAAATATCCGGCTTTTACACCCATGTTCTCAACATCTTCCCGTATCTTACCCAACAACGCGTAAAATTGTATTTCAGAGTCTTGACCTAATTGTTCTGTATTTTGACATCCATCAACTATGTCGGGCGCTATCCCGTGCGCCGGTGCACAAGCATCAGCCGACGCGTGTACCACGGCTGCCGTTGTAAAATATTGGGCATTGATGTTACACAATCAACCATTGTAGTATTACCAGAAATTCCTGCAACGGCTGATAATTCTTCATCAGCACTATTCTGCGGTTCTTGTGTCGTTGACTCTACACAGTGTGTAATAAGCTCTTGCCCATTTATGTAATCAATATCTGATATCACAGGATTACCAGCTATGTGTCTTGTTTCTGTTTCAGAGCAATCCTGTGTATCAGGAATAGTCATTACATCGGATTGCGACAATTGCTTAACATTAGTTCTTGAGTCAACATTTGAAAACACACCAATGCCTGCTATGTGTCTTGTTTCTGTTTCAGAGCAACCCTGTGTATCTGGAATTGTGATTACAGCTGATTGCGGCAATTGCTTAACACTACATCTTGAGAGACGCAATGCCCTCATAACCTTTACAGTCTTTGTATTACCAGCGACATCCCGGTCTGCAGTGTTAAATGCTGTGTGTTTTGATGTTACAGCAACATCGTTACTTACGCTTGATACAGTTTGTAACGTGATCCTTCTCCGTTGCGGCTTATCATTTTCGGAATACGACAATTTTCTTTTAAGATCGGTAAATGCTGAATTATGACTTCTCTCATTCTTTCTTGTTCGAGCCGGCCTTCGTTTGTTCGGATTGATACAATCGTTATGCACCACCATAACCGATGACCCAGCATTCTCCTTTAGGCTGTTATGTACAATCGACGGCGTTGCGAATTGATGGTTCTCCGTTTCAGCGGCGGTTGTGCGTTTTGATGTTTTCCCGCTTGTACTAGGCCTGTGTATATGCGCGACTGTATCACTACCTACTGGTATCGTAGGATCATATCATCTTGCTACAGCATCATCTGTAATACATATATTATAAAATAAATATAAACATCGATGCACGTAAATTAAATTAAATCCCTGCATAACAATATACCATATAACAGTGTTTGATTATTCACCTCGTCCTCTCCCCCGGATCACACACCACTTCCAAGCTTGGGTGCCGGCGCTGCCTCCAGCGCTAATCTCTCCCACAACCGCTTCTCGGTCTGCTCCCTCTGAGGACGAGGTGAGCACTTCATTATACACCTCATAGAAATGGAATTATTGCCATACAGCTCTCCCACTATCATGTAAAACCACCACTTGCACAAAAAAGCAAAATTGTGCCTCCCTTGCACTTTAACAAATAAGAGACTGCCTTATAGTGAACTATACTGGGTATACCAACATCCAGTTTAAATATTGCACACAAGACAGCTCATCATCTGAATATATACCCCACTTCCAGATAGGTCCGCACCAAAAAGGAACTGCTACCAGCGGACGGGAAGAGGGACTATTATTATTGAGCTATATACATCGGTGCAATAGATCCCAAGTGCCTTGATAATTGTCTGCTATAAAGGATATTCTAATTAATATTTCTTTTTATACAGGAACGAATTTGTTTTATTCAGTTTTAAGAATTATACAAATTATGTAAAGCATTTCAATATATTTACCGGCCGGTATGAATATAAATTATTGTTTTTATTGCTTAAAATAAAATATTATTAATTATATATTGTCATAGACGTGTGTTTCGATAATATTCTCATATCAGCGCCTCTACCTTCTTTCCACTTGTGGAAAGAAATTTTCTAGTCTTTGAGACACCGAAGGATCTACAATCGGAGAGGTCTCATAACGCTTCCTGCTATCTGCGGGAAAAGGATAGGAAGACAACATTTTTCTTGATACCTGAAATTTTGCATCCGGATGTTTCAAGCCGCCGTTATGAGCGCATCCAGCTCCTCCGAAACTGGAAAGGTAACCGACAGGAATTGGTTGGTAACAAACCTTGAAGGGCATAAGGTATTCTGCTCCCTCTCCTCCACCTGTAATACTGAGCGAATAGCAGTAATAAGCGCCTCAATATCCTGAGCTACTGGTTCAGAGTCCTCGTACACTTGATCGTCATCAGTATCCTGTATATCTACCACCGCCTCATCTAATAGAGGCATATCATCTTCAGATTCGTGTAACACAGAGGCTAGCAATCTCTTTTTTGAAGCCTGTGGAGGGGGACTAAAGGATGGGGCTTGGGAAGGGATTACAGCCCTAGAGAGCCCTTCAACTGATTTCACCAGGGAACGAGCCCATGCTGGTTCAGGCTCCGGTATCAGGAAAAGCTGTCGGACCCGGGCCGCCTCTCTGTCTTCCCAAAAAGCCTTCAGTTCCCCAGTCAACAGGGACATAACCTCTGTGAGCTGAGTTGTCCATGCAGGGGCGCTCTGGGGCTCTAATGAGGGCTGAGCAGAAGGCTCTGACCCACAATCCTCACATAAAGGGGAATTTTCAGACTGTCCCTGGGAGAATTTTACAGAACATTTCTGACATTGGAAAATGTTCTGTGCTGCCTTGGAGCCCTTTCCTGCCATAGCAGCACCTGTCACCCTCCCCCCCACACACACACAGCAATAGGCAGAAGGGGAGGGATGGGGAAGAGCAGGGAGAAGCGCAGCCACAACAGCCCTGATAGTAAAGGTACAGGTGCCTCACTGTTCCCCTAGTGCCCCCCAGTCCCCACTGAAACTGTCTCACTGACCGGAATGATGCCTCTGAGTCTCCTCTTCTCTGCGCTGCAGCGTTGTAAAATGGCTGCCAGCGCGCGCTGAGTCCAGCGGTGCAGAGCGGGGTTAAGCCCCCCCTGTAATGGCGCCAAATTCAAACTTGCAGGGCGCCTCCAGTGGAATCCCCGTGCCGGCTCTGTGAGCCGTGCTGAGCGGGGAGCTGCAAACGGAGGGAGCGGGAGAAAGTGAGCCGGGGACGGAGACCAGAACGGAGAGCGGGGAGTAGGGAGAGCCACTGTAAATTAGAGCGGGGAGCGATGTGAGCCGCCGGAGACCAGAGCGGAGAGCGGGGAGTAGCGAGAGCCACTGTAAATTAGAGCGGGGAGTGATGTGAGCCGCCGGAGACCAGAGCGGGGAGCGCGGGGGTTTGTGGCGCGGCTGAGTTCTTTCTCTTAGCTCCTGCATTAGAGATCAAGCAGGTCTTTACTTACTGGGTGAGCCAACTGTTTAGACTAAAGTTTTTACTCACCACTGCTGCTGATGTAGTGTCCCCGCCACCCGCCGTGCACAGCGGTGTCTGGCCAGCTCCGAAGAGCTCAGTGTCTCCTTCAGCCGGGGACCATCCCGAGCCGCATGCAGCTGTGATGGGACCCCGCCTGCAGCTCCTGCGGTGCAGCCTGGCAGTGGCAGAACTGCCAGTCTGTGAAGAAGAATTTTTTTTTATAATTTATCGAGAAAAACCCAAGAGTGACCAGCTCCCTTGTGCACAAAACAAAGACTGACTTGGAGGGGGACATAGTAGGGGAGGAGCTAGCCACAGCGTTAAGAGTTTTAAAGTTCCAGCTCCCAGTTACTCCCTACTATATCCCCATTGTAACTGCACTCCAGTGACCCCTAGTGGATAAAGGAGAAATATACAGATCCCACAGCGGGCTCCCCCCCTTTACTACACCTGTACCAGTGTCTGGTCGCGGAGGATCCCTGGAGGAGCTTGGGGATCTCTAGTCATGAAACCATATACTGGAACCTTGTTGTTGTGTCTGGAGGCCATGAGGGCCACATCCGGCTGGCCCCACTTGTGTAACAGGATCTGGAAAACCACTGGGTGTAGGGACCATTCTCTGTTGTGTACATCGCAATGGCTGATGAAGTCTACATCTTAGTTTAGAACTCCTGGGATGAAGACCGCAGAGATGGTTAGGAGGTGGCGTTCGGCCCACTGCAGAACGTGAACTACTTCCTTCATTGTCAACCAACTGCAGGTGCCTCCCTGATTGTTTAGGTTGATTACTGCTGTGGCATTGTTGGATTTGATCTGAAAGGGTTTGCCCTGAAGAACTTCCGGCGCCAGAATGAGTTCTCTGTAGACAACTAATAACTCAAGGTCGTTTATCAGTAAGCAGGTTTCTGCATGAAAGGTAAGTTGTCTGGTTACTGCGCCCCATCCGGAGACTGGCATCCGTGGTAAGCAATACCCAATCCAGGATCCATAAGGTTCGCCCCTGGTTCAGATGTGCCATCTGGAGCCACCAGACTAGTAACAGTCTGACCTTCGGAGAGAGGACCATCGTCTAGGGACCAGAACTGATGTGGTTGTCCATTCATTCGGGTCAGGATCAGGTGTCGTAGAGCGTAGCGCTCAGGTCTGAATTCCCCCCTTTATCTGTGTGACAGGAAGGAGGAAACTGATTCATGCAGTTATCTCCTTTTACAATGTCATTTATTATCCTGATTGGATGGAAAAGACATGGAGGGCTCACCCCCGGAGATAGTGTATTACTGCATAGAGTGCTGTGACCCCTGTGTAGGTATTATACCATCTGCTTTCTGTGTAAACATCTGGTTGTATGATATCCCCTGGGAGAAGGGAGGGGCCTTTTCAGGACTTCATTTCGGCGAATAAACATAATTTGCCTTAAGACGACCGCTTCATCTTGCGACCAGCAGGGGTATGCCAAACGTAGCCCCGTTCTGCTGTCCAGGGTAACCCTGGCATCTCCAAGCTCCGCCTTCAGCCAACTACCATGAAGAGCCCTGGTCAGGTGACCAGTGGGGATCAGTGTAAACCTACACTGGCGCTAGTGTACACGGGTTTATCGCTATTACACACACAAATGTTGTACAGCCAGTATAATCTTGTTAGAGGGGCCGCGCGCCATTACGCGGGCGGAGCCTCCCTCACAGCGGGACCAGTAGCTCACAGGCGCCATTTCCAGCGGGTGCTGATCTCCAGGCTGCATACAGAGCGCTGCTCCTCCACAGAGCCTGCTACATTGCCTTGTACTGGTACCAGGGGGAGCATATAAATAGTAAATACGCCAGCTCCTTTATCTCAGGCACTGGCTTATGCCCAGCAGAGCGCTGCTCCTCCACAGACCCTGCTACACAGCCTTGTACTGGTACCAGGGGGAGCATATAAATAGTAAATACACCAGCTCCTTTATCTCAGGCACTGGCTTATGCCCAGCAGAGCACTGCTCCTCCACAGACCCTGCTACATTGCCTTGTACTGGTACCAGGGGGGAGCATATAAATAGTAAATACACCAGCTCCTTTATCTCAGGCACTGGCTTATGCCCAGCAGAGCACTGCTCCTCCACAGACCCTGCTACACAGCCTTGTACTGGTACCAAGGGGGAGCATATAAATAGTAAATACACCAGCTCCTTTATCTCAGGTACTGGCTTATGCCCAGCAGAGCGCTGCTCCTCCACAGACCCTGCTACACAGCCTGTACTGGTACCAGGGGGGAGCATATAAATAGTAAATACACCAGCTCCTTTATCTCAGGCACTGGCTTATGCCCAGCAGAGCACTGCTATGACTTGAGGGTTTGTGTTCTGGTCTCATTCCTCTCTGTGTCACTCCAATCCAGCTGTCTGGGGTTGCTGTGTTATTTCACTGTATTGTGTTTTCTCTTATGTCCTAGCGGATGCTGGGGTCCATTTTAGTGCCATGAATTATACATATATGTTTCTTTGTGCCTTACAGAACGATCCCACTGTTATACATTATAGGTAGTAACACTGTCTTATTGTGTTATACGCTACAGGTAGTAACAAAGTGGTCATTGTAAGACATAGTGGTTACCAGAAAAGGCCACTTAGGTTGTATGCAGTGGTAACGCTCTGCAGGGAGCACTTAGGTTGTATGCAGTAGTAACACTCTGCAGGGAGCACTTAGGTTGTATGCAGTAGTAACGCTCTGCAGGGTGCACTTAGGTTGTATGCAGTAGTAACACTCTGCAGGGAGCACTTAGGTTGTATGCAGTAGTAACGCTCTGCAGGGTGCACTTAGGTTGTATGCAGTAGTAACGCTCTGAAGGCAGCACTTAGGTTGTATGCAGTAGTAACGCTCTGCAGGGTGCACTTAGATTGTATGCAGTAGTAACGCTCTGCAGGGAGCACTTAGGTTGTATGCAGTAATGACGCTCTGCAGGGAGCAATTAGGTTGTATGCAGTAGTAACGCTCTGCAGGGAGCAGCTGTAAATGTTTTTTTTTGAGATCACAATTCCGCTGTGAAAGGATCTAATAAATTTGATAAATAAAACCTATGTTTAAATTTATTTTTATATTTCACTTGCTTATATCAGTTATTGCTCTACCCATATACCCATACATAGGTGGTGCTGGTATATACATTATTTTATATCTTTCATTCTTATGTCAAAGTCGAAAAATATCATGATTCACTTTGCCTTGTACTAACCTCAATGCACATGCCCGCTGCTCGTGCACCGACTCCCCCGTGCGTACGCATCCCCTCAGGTTGCGTAAGGGACGCTCCGACGTCGCCTGCGCACGGAGATGTGTATTTACGGCGGTGTTTGTGTGCGACTAGCGAGCGTCTCGATCGCAACATATTTAACCTTTATAGGGCGTTTTGTAGATAATATTCCCCTTAACAATGTCAGTAAGTTTGTTTAGTATAAACGGTTTTTGGACAGAGGGATTCCTCTTTGCATGATACGAAGGGTCAGATAGGGGTTGAACAGTTGTGTTTAGTATCCAGCTGTAGAGTATTTTAAGGGTAATATTCCTATGATAGTTAGGAAAGATTTGCATATTCCTTCGCATAGCTATTGCCAGAAGTAGAAAATAGATAAATTGTATTTTATCTATAAATTACACATAAGTGGAGGGTAAGTGAATGGAATGCAGACATGAATTTCCCGCAGACTAAGACACAATGGCCTTATTTACACTAAGCTTTGAGATTCTATGAAGAGGGCCAGGTTTCTCTCCAGAAGAATGAGTGCTGAGACTCTCAACTGAAGGAGGGGACAGTGGGGTGAACAAAGCCCAGAGACAGAGTTTGTTTGGAAGATCCAAAACAATAGCTTTCCTCAATATAACCAGACAAAGAGGAATTTATAATACTAACAAGTCCTAGCCATCGCCCACTTCTTGAACTAACCAATGATCCCAGGTGCAGTACATGTCCCACCCCCTAACCAATGGAAAGAGAGCACACAGTATCTATTGTAGTATGTCTTGAGTTAGTAAATAAATATAGCTTGCAATAGGCTTGGTCACACAAGACTCTGCAAGGTTTTCACACTGAAGGCTGGGTCCCTGGTCCAGGACTGCGCTTGCGATTCATCCCATGTGTAAGTTTCTCTGTGACCATCTTGTTCTCCTTCTGTGTTAGCCATTTACTCTTTCTCTCTGTTATTATTTGCGATTGTGTCGATATTGTATATTTATGTATAGTTATTCTGTTTAGGTATTAATGTTAGTTTTGTAGTGTATAAGCTGTAACTGTTTTCCCCTTTTTACATACTAAAATCATCTAGATAAAGGTTTTGGAACCTTACAAGGTATTGTGTGTTTATCATTACATTGCTAAGGGTACTCTGAGCGTCTCAATCGCTCAAGCAGCTTTTATATTAACAAGGTTAAGAAGCGTTATATCATTACAGAATTTCAGTATTAAGGTTTACAGTATAAGTATATCCTTTCAGTGTATTGCTAACAAGGTTTACTGTGTGTCATCCCGTGGGCGTCTGTGCCGCTCGTGTTCCTCTCGTGGGCACAGCAGACGCTACGCTAGTAGCGTAGCATTACGGTAGTCGGCCGCCTATAGCGTGCTTGATACCAAGCGTAAACCCGCGAGCGTATGTGTCGCTTGTGCATCGCACTCACGGTCTAGCGCAGGGCTGGCCAAACCGGTCCTCGAGATCTACCAACAGTGCATGTTTTCCAGGCCTCCTGGAGATCTGTAGAATTGTCAGTAAGGAATGAATGCAGCACATCTTAATTAGTAATGACTACACCTGTGCACCAGCTAGGTAGTCTGGAAAATGTGAACTGTTGGTAGATCTCGAGGACCGGTTTGGGCAGCCCTGGTCTAGCGTCTGCTACGCTAAGTGCGTACCATTACGGTACCCCGTACGCCAATTGCGTACTGAGTCTCTTACCAATATATAGTGAATGTCATAAGATAAAGAATAGGCTTTATCAATTATTTGTCTTTCCATTCTGACAATCAATTGCCTTATGTCATGCCTATTGAAAAATCTTTACCCTGAAACATAAAGAAAAGAGTGCACCACACATTAAGGCATCTTTAGATATAAGCCCACTAGTGTTTTTTCTAAACCCCCTAACCAGTCATTGCAATTTGCTTAATGGCGCACCTCCAACCAGATTAGCTAATCTTTGGTATTAAGACTTTCGGATTATTCCCTCTATCGGTTGGTTGGTTCATACATAGAAGGATCATAAAACAATTATCATTTGGGCCTGTGCATAGTCCCTCAGACTTAACGTCTTCCCTGGAAATACTTGTGGATGGAGACCTTCATTCGCTTTACCAGGATTCAAGGGTGCTCAATCTGTAGAAATCAGAGCACTACATTTTGGCCACCGTGCTCGATCCTAGGTTTAAAGCCTACGTTGTATCTCTCTTTCCGGACACAAGTCTGCAGAGGTGGAAAGACCTGCTGGGCAGAAAATTGTCAGCTCAAGCGGAACGTGACCCGTCAACAGCTCCTCCTTCATTTTCTCCAGCAACTGGGGCTGCGAGGAAAAGGATATTTCCGAGCCCACCCACTGGACACAAAAGTAACACTACAAGTGACACATTAACATAAAATTGTTTCTGTCACCATAGCGACAATTATCTGGAAATAAGATAATACACAGACACATAAAAAGACTCAACGGAAATCTTTTGTTTTTAAACTTTATTTCATATCTTTAATACACAGATTTTTCTCTATATTTTAAACTTAAAAAATACTTTACTCTGCACAACATGGATAAAATATCCTTAAAGCACAGAAACAATTCAAGTTACATTATAGTATTGCAGGTAAGTAAACAGATACATATCAGGAGAGCCAAAACCCTATGGGGGTCATTCAGGCCCAGCCGCAATAGCGGCCCGCAGCAGTTTGCTGGTGGTGGCAAAATGCACATGCGCAGCGGCCGCACAGACACACACATTGTGGTCACATCCCTGAGGGGTAAATGTGGGCGGGCCGGGACCATTTTCCAGGGGCTGCGTGATGCCACATCTGCGTTCCTCCCTGATTAACCCCCTATAAGCTTCCAGAGTGCACCTCATATCTCATCTTTTCCAAGTTACTACAAATGATATGAGATCGGTAGCAGCACTACTTTCGGGATTATTACACAGAACACACATAAAGGCTAACACAGCAAGTAACAGTAACACATACAAGGGATTAATTAGAAATAAGGAAGCATAATCATCATTAAGTCTAATTATCAACTAATTCTGTGTGGGACCCATATACCTCTTTACTGCCTCTAGCAGCCCCTGGTACTTCACTGCGGCCATCCACCCTGTCTCCCCCCACTACTGCTACTGCCCTGTCTCCTCCAACTACTGCCACCCGCCCTGTCTCCTCCCTCTACTGCCACCCGCCCTGCATCCCCCCACTACTGCCACCCACCCTGTCTCCCCCACTACTGCCACCACCCTATCTCCCTCCACTACTGCCACCCGTCATCTTCCCCCCTACTGCCACCCACCCTGTCTCCCCCACTAATGCCACCCGGCCTGTCTCCTGCCACCACCATGTTTTCCCCCACTACTGCCACCACCATGTCTCCTTCCACTAATGCCACCCACCCAGTCTACCCCCCACAACTGTCACCACCATCTCCACCACTACTGCCACCGCCTTATCTCTTTCAACTACTGCCACCACCCGTCTCCCTCCCACTACTGCCACCCGCCCTGTCTCCCCCCACTACTGCCACCACCATGTCTCCTTCCACTACTGCCACCCACCCAGTCTTGCCCCCACAACTGCCACCGCCATCTCCACTACTGCCACCGCCTTATCTCTTCCAACTACTGCCACCACCCGTCTACCCCCACAACTGCCACCCACCCCGCCTTCCCCCACTACTGCTATCCGCCCCGTCTCCCCCCACTACTGCCACGTCTCCCCCAAACATCTGTCACCGCCCTGTCTTCCCCCATTACTGCCTCCGCCTTGTCTCCCCCCACTACTGTCACCACCCTATCACCCCCACTACTGCCACCACCCTATCACCCCCACTACTGCCACCGCCCCATCTCCCCCCAACTGTCACCCACCCCACTTCTGCCACCACCTTGTCTCCCCCTCTGACATCTCAGCACTGCTTGGGGATTCTTGGTACTGCTGGTAACAGTCCTTCATCTGCAGGTGGAAGTTAGAAAGCAGGGCAGTAAGGAGGCAGAAGCTTCTTCTGGTGCCATGGACCCTGGTCATGTAGGGCTGGGAGAGTCAGTAAGATTATGTAATAGAGTCACCATCTTACAGGCAGCCGGTGGAGGGAGCAGAGTGGGTGTTATGTGGCAGGAAAGGGCTGGTTAGGTAACAGTCTGGCTGCTGCATTCTGTACAAGCTACAACCGGTGAAACTCTTTTGCTGGGAGACCCAGGTAGAGGACATTGCAGTAGTCTATGCGTGAAGATACAAGTACATGTATGACTGTAGGTAGATCTTCTGAGGGAATTACGTGCTGGAGTCTGGCTATGTTCGTCAGATGAGGATCTGATTGTGGCAGATACTGATGTCTAAGTGTCACTCCACCATCCAGGACACCAAGATTCCGCACATGATCAGCATTCTGTAACTCTGAACCCCCAAGCCCGGTTGGTTTGCAAAGTTGAACTGTAGCCCTGCCCTTTGTTGGTGAGCTTCGAACATAAAGACCTGTTTCACCAAGACTGAGTCATAGCCAACTGGCATCACCCACACCTGGAGCTCAGCTAGACAACCATTTAGGATTGGGTTCTCAGTTCCTGGGGCAAAAGACATGTCATCTGCATAGCAGTGGTAGATGAGGGAATGACATCTGATTATTTCACCCAGTGGTAGTATGTATATTGCAAAAAACATAGGAGGATAAGAAACTTGAAGAACAACGCATGGCAATGACTATACTTCAGAAGATTAAAATTGTTCCTCACCTGAGTGATGTCTACTGTGTGCAACAAGAGCTGATTTATTTCTCAGAGTATGAAAATGACCTCTCATCTGTGTGACTTTGCTGATGTCTAACAAGATTTGATTTTTGTGTATAACATTTCCCGCACACAGAGCAAGAAAATGGCTTCTCACCTGTGTGACTTCTCTGATGTGTTACAAGTTGTGATTTCCGTGTAAAACATTTCCCACACTCAGAACATGGAAATGGCCTCTCACCTGTGTGACTTCGCTGATGTGTAACAAGTTGTGATTTCCGTGTAAAACATTTCCCACACTCAAAACATGGAAATGGCCTCTCACCTGTGTGACTTTGCTGATGTGTAACAAGTTGTGATTTCTGTGTAAAACATTTCCTGCACTCAGAGCAAGAAAATGGCTTCTCACCTGTGTGACTTCTGTTATGTCTAACAAGAGCTGATTTGTGTGCAAAACATTTCCCACACTCAGAACATGGAAATGGCCTCTCACCTGTGTGACTGCGCTGATGTATAACAAGATGTGATTTTTGTGTAAAACATTTCCCGCACACAGAGCAAGAAAATGGCTTCTCACCTGTGTGACTTCGCTGATGTGGAACAAGTTCTGATTTCCATGTAAAACATTTCCCACACTCAGAGCAAGAAAATGGCTTCTCATCTATGTGACTTCTCTGATGTCTTACAAGTTGTAATTTTCGTGTAAAACATTTCCCACACTCAGAACATGGAAATGGCCTTTCACCTGTGTGACTTTGCTGATGTGTAACAAGTTGTGATTTCTGTGTAAAACATTTCCTGCACTCAGAGCAAGAAAACCACTTCTCACCTGTGTGACTTCTCTGGTGTATAACAAGAGCTGATTTGTGTGCAAAACATTTCCCACACTCAGAACAAGGAAATGGCTTCTCACCTGTGTGACTGTGCTGATGTGAAACAAGATGTGATTTGCAGGTAAAACATTTCCCACACTCAGAGCAAGAAAATGGTTTCTCACCTGTGTGACTTCTGTTATGTATAACAAGATGTGATTTCAGTGTAAAACATTTCCCACACTCAGAGCAAGAAAATGGTTTCTCACCTGTGTGACTTCTGTTATGTATAACAAGATATGAATTCAGTGTAAAACATTTCCCACACTCAGAACATGAAAATGGCTTCTCACCTGTGTGACTTCGCTGATGTGTAACAAGATGTGATTTGCAGGTAAAACATTTCCCACAATCAGAGCATAGAAATGGCTTCTCACCTGTGTGACTTCTATGATGTGTAACAAGATGTGATTTCAGTGTAAAACATTTCCCACACTTAGAACATGGAAATGGCTTCTCACCTGTGTGACTTCTCTGATGTTTAACAAGATCTGATTTGTATGTAAAACATTTCCCACACTCAGAACATATCAATGGCCTTTCACCTAGCTTACCTGTGTGTGGGTTAATAAGCTTTGTGTTCTTTGTAAAACATTTGGCATCTATAGTACACGGAAACTCTGTATCTACTGTCAGAGCTGTACCAGATACACAAATATCAGAGTGATCAGGAGAACATTTCCCAGGATCAGAGGGATCAGCTGATAGAGCTGGATGTATAATTGGGGTAATGGGATTAGCTCCTGGAGAATCCTGTCTACTGTCATTATCTCTTATTTCACAATCCGGGGATAACATAAGATGTCCTTCTGAGATATTCCTGCTCGTGTGTCCATCTGCTGGAAATAAAATACATTATGGAAATGTTACATTTTCTGTAACAATATTAATCTTGTAAACAATAGGAGAAGACGACTCTCTGGGACACTTAATTGTAAATGTGTGTGTATAATAAAACATAACTTTTACTGAAGGCTTTATAATATTGTGTCTCAGACTATCATTGTGTCCACCCTCCTGAGAACACGCACAATAACAAATGTAATATTATAATAAGACTTATATATATATCTCTCTCTCTTGTACTGGTAACTAACCATGAAGTATAAATGGAGATGTAGTCACTCACCAAGTCCTATGTCAGCACCAATATAAAACAATGGATGGGGAACATATCGTATGAATTGGAGATTCTAGATGAACAATAATATCAGTCATATGAGCTGATGGATCAGAGAAATGTCTCCTAACGTTACTCCTGAAAGCATTGGTAAGGTAGCATTCCTTTATGTGTGTGCTCATACGCTGGTAAGCCTGTACATGTGTTACTCACCCTTATATAAAGGTATATTGCTACAGCAGAGTAGGTGTGGAACAAGGTACTTTACATGCAATACACCATATAATACCCTGTAATCATCATTATCTGCTAGGTTATAATCTACATTCTCTTACGTCCTAGAGGATGCGGGTCTGGGACTCCAGGTCGACAACAAAAAGGTCGACACACCTTAGGTCGACACCAATTGGTCGACACACCTTAGGTCGACATGGACAAAAGGTTGACATGGAAAAAGGGTTATTACTCAAACCTGCCTGTGGTACCAAAACCGGACGTTTAGGTAAGACCTATGTTGAACCTGAAGTCGTTGAACCCCTAACTTGAGGGTTTTCCAATTCAAGATTGAGTCTCAGAGAGCGGTGATCTCAGGTCTGGAGGAGGGGGAATTCCTAGTATCCCTGGATATCAAGGATGCGTACCTTCACATTCTGATCTGTCCATCTCACCAGGCCTATCTACGGTTTGCACTACAGGACTTTCCCTATCAGTTCCAGACATTGCCATTTGGCCTCTCCACAGCACCAAGGATGTTCACCAAGGTCATGGCGGAGATCATGCTCCTCCTACGCAAACAGGGAGTGAACATAATTCCATATCTGGATGATCTGCTGATAAAAGAATCTTCCAAGGAGAAGCTATTGCAGAATATTTCACTCTCAACTCAACTACTCTGGGATCATGGATGGATCCTGAACCTTCCAAAGTTACATTTGAAATTGACAAGGAGACTGCACTTCCTGGGGATGATACTCGACACGGAAGTGCAGAGGGTGTTTCTACCGGTGGAGAAAGCGTTGGTGATCCAATCAATGGTCCGGGATGTCTTGAAACCTCCCCGGGTATCGGTTCATCAGTGCATTCGCCTTCTGTGGAAGATGGTAGCCTCCTTCGAGGCTCTACAGTACTGAATGTGCTTCCAGCTGGATCTCCTGGACAAGTGGTCGGGATCGCATCTTCACATGCACCAGCGAATATGCCTGTCGCCGAAAGCCAGAATTTCACTACTCTGGTGGCTGCAAACTTCGCACCTGCTCGAGGGCCACAGGTTCAGGATTCAGAATTGGATTCTTCTAACCATGGACGCAAGCCTCAAAGGTTGGGGAGTAGTCACCCAGGGAGAAAAGTCCAAGGAATGTGGTCAAGCCAGAAATCGGTCCTTCCAATAAACATTCTGGAACTAAGGGCCATATACAATGGCCTTCTACAAGCGGCTCATCTTCTGCAAGATCGAGCCATTCAGGTTTAGTCGGACAACGTCACAGCGGTGTCCTACATAAACAGTCAGGGTGGAACGAAGAGCAGGGCTGCAATGTCAGAGGTAACAAGAATCCTCCTCTGGGCAGAAAGACACGTGCTGGCGCTGTCTGCGATCTTCATTCCGGGAGTGGACAACTGGGAAGCGGACATCGTCAGCAGACACGATCTCCATCTAGCAGAATCGGGCCTCCACCCGGAGGTATTCACAGAGGTAACACGCCGATGGGGTGTACCTCAGATAGACATGATGGCCTCTCGTCTCAACAAGGAGCTTCAGAGGTACTGTTCCAGGTCACAAGACCCACAGTCAGTGACGGTAGACGCCTTGGTGACTCCGTGGGTGTTCCAGTCAGTGTATGTGTTCCCTCCACTTCCACTCATCCCAAGGATTCTCAAACTAATAAAAAGATCAAAAGTTCCGTCGATACTCATTGCTCTGGACTGGCCAAGGCGGGCTTGGTACGCGGATCTTCTGGCATTACAGCTGGAGGATCCGAGGCCTCTTCCTCTTTGCGAGGACCGTTTACTGCAGGGGCCGTTTGCCTATCAAGACTTACTGCGGCTATGTTTGATGGCATGGAGGTTGAACGTCAGATCTTAACTCGGAAGCGCATTCCGAATACGGTTATTCATACTCTGATCTAAGCTAAGAAGGGAGTAACATCTAATCATAACCATCGGATTTGGAAAAAGTATGTGTCTTGGTGTGAATCCAAGAAGTTTCCTACGGTGGAGTTTCAACTGGGACATTTTCTCTTCTTTCTGCAAGCTGGTGTGGATGTTGGCCTACGCTTGGCCTCCATCAAGGTCCAGATTTCGGCCTTGTCTATTTTCTTCCAGAAACAATTGGCTGCTATCCCTGAGGTTCAGACTTTCTTGAAAAGAGTTCTGCACATCCAACCACCCTTTGTGCCTCCTATGGCACCTTGAGATCTTAAAGTGGTGCTGCAGTTGCTGCAATCGGATTGCTTCAAACCTTTACAGGAGGTGGACGTAAAGTTTCTTACTTGGAAGGCGGTCACGTTGTTGGCCTTGGCTTCTGCCAGACGCGTATCAGAATTGGGGGCATTGTCGCACAAGAGCCCCTACTTGATTTTCCACGAGGACAGAGCTGAGCTCAGAACGCGTCAGCAATTTCTACCTAAGGTTGTGTCGGCTTTTCATATCAACCAACCTATTGTGGTGCCAATTTCATGCTGGATCAGGCTTACTATCCAGCATGCTTATTCCATGGCAGGATTGCCAATTCCAAAATCTGTTCAGGCCCACTCTACCCATAAAGTGGGTTCTTCCTGTGCAGCTGCCCAGGGTGTCTCAGCTATTCACCTTTGCCGAGCAGCTACTTTGTTAGGGTCGAACACATTTGCTAAGTTTTACAAGCTCTATACTTTGGCCTCTGAGGACCTCAAGTTTGGTCAATCAGTTCTGCAAGAACCTCAGCACTCTCCCTCCTTTACTGGGAGCTTTGGTACATCCCCATGGTACTATATGGACCCCAGCATCTTCTAGGACGTAAGAGAAAATAGGATTTTAATTACCTACCGGTAAATCCTTTTCTCGTAGTCCATAGAGGATGCTGGGTGCCCGCCCTGTGCTTCGTATTACTGCAGTGTTACTTGGGTCAGTATTGTTGAATTGTTCCAAGTTGGTCAGTTTGGCTTTCCTTTTTGTTATGTGTGAGCTGGTGTGACTCTCACCACTATCTGTGTATTTCCTTCTCTTGAAGTATGTCCGTCTCCTTGGGCACAGTTTCTAGACTGAGTCTGGTAGGAGGGCCATAGAGGGAAACCAGCCCACACTATTAAACTCTTAAAGTGCCAGTGGCTGCAAAAGGACCCATCTTTACCCGATGGTACTAAATAGACCCCAGCATCCTCTAGGACGTAAGAAAAAGAAGATTATAACCTAGCAGATGATGATGATGATTACAGGGTATTATATGGTGTATTGCATGTAAAGTACCTTGTTTCACACCTACTCTGCTGTAGCAATATACCTTATATAAGGGTGAGTAACACATGTACAGGCTTACCGGTAGGTAATTGAAATCCTATTTTTACATCCCCATCATCAGTGTCTTATCTCTATTCTCTCAATAGTAATAAGGATGATGTGTGTACGGTAAGTATGATACAGAGAATTACATATCAGAATCTATACAGCTGCCGCCATACTTCTGCTTCTCATACGTGTGCTACTGGCAGCAGTGAACATCTGAGTGAGAGTGCAGGGAAAACAGCAGAGTCTGATGAGAAAGAGATTGGATCTGCCTTTGCAGGGATGTACCACACCTGTCACCCCTGTTATTATATAAAATAATAAATAAGAGGAACATGGTCTATCCAGATGTGCTCTCTGGAACTTTCATTACTACTTTCATTACTACGTGGCTTCTTATCTACCCTACCTGATAGCTCTCAGACGCCGCTGGAACCAAGACCCAATCTATAAAGTCCCCAACTCCTACTATGCTAAAGCCGCTCGTTCCGCTCACTCCGGGCACCGTTCACTGCCGCAGCCTAGTGACGCCTATGAAGCCACGGGCTGTATTCTGGGGCTATGTGCGCCCAGTCTTTCCTGTACGCTCCAGACACCTGACTTGAAGGCGCTTTTGGCTCAGACGGGAGTACTTGCTCTCCATATAACACGGGTGCACAGCTTCCGCTACTGCTAGGCACAGAACGGGCTGCTTACAGTCACTGGAGCCCGGCGGTGATATTGAGAACTGAGATGGCTGCCATTTTGGATCCTGGTGCCCGGCCATCGCATGCTTTGCCTTCTTTCAATAAGGTTTAATATTAATGTGTCCTGACAGCTGGATCGGGGTCACTACACTAAATTGAAGCATTTGCTTGGAGGTGAAACTACCTTGTATTTATATGGTACCACTATCATCTACTTCCTCTCAGTCTACATGCAGAGCCCAGTATCAAGTATCGTCTGAGTACAGCTCATTACACTCTGATTACAACCTCACAGTATATTATTTTGTGGATTTATCCACTGAATATATTTTGTCATTTGTGTCTCTCTGTGCTGAGCACTTCATGTCTGTGATCACGCTGACCTCTAGTGGAATTTCTGGGTCATTACTGTGTTATTTGAGTTGCATTACATCATGTTTACTTTAAATTTTGGCTCGGATTCCCCCGTCACCCCGACTAAGAATGTAATTTTGAATTGAGTCATCTTGATGTAACCTCCTGACAGCGTACTACTGCTCCTTTTAATTATAGATCATTTGTATTTTTCTCTCTCTGAGAGGTCAGTCTCTTTGTAGCCGGCTTACCATATCTCCAAAACAGGTTAAAAGGTACCCAATTGGCCCCACCTGTCCATCTCTTTGGTACCTCAAATTCAGGTGGTCCTTCTGAGTCCTTCTAGATCATCTGCTTCTTCTTGTCAGACGCACAGTCCAGCTGTAATAGCTGAAGACTTCTTAAGACACTCTAGATGGTCCTGTTACTCTACACTCTATACATTCTATATTATCTACATTTAAGGACTGAAATAATCTCAGAATTTAACTCTAATATTCAAGTTTTTGAGGTCCAGTGTCAGGGAGATTGGCACTCATACAGACTAAGATGAAAGAGATTGTTGCATCTCACAAAGATCTGATTTCAGCACATGACACCCTTCAGGAAGACATGGTCTCTATTCGTGATAAAGTCACTGATTTAGAAGACTGCTCTCGGAGAAATAATATCAGAATAATGGGCGTTCCGGATTCTGCTACAAAAGCGGAGCTCTATGATTATGCCACGGTTCTCTTTTCAGAAACTTTCACCAAGGGCTTCTGCCGCTGACCTTCTTATTGATAGGATCCATAGACTCCCAAAGTCCAAAGAGGCCCCTATCCAAGCACCGAGGGACACTCTGCTTAGGGTCCACTTTTTTCATATTAAAGAACGCATTCTACAGGCTGGTTTGCCTTCCTCATCCACAGCTGAGTGCCTGGATAATCTGCAGCTATTTCCAGATATTTCTTCTGTGACGCTGGCCAAAAGGCATCTATTCCACTCAAGAAAATGTGCAATACAAATGGGGCTTTCCTACTAAGGTTATTGTAATGCGAAACGGAGCCTTCACAGTGATACCTTCACCCGAGGATGGCCCTGGTATTCTGAAAAAATAGGATTTTAATACCTACCGGAAAATCCTTTTCTCGTAGTCCATAGGGGATACTGGGATGGTCTTAGTACCATGGGGTATAGATGGGGTCAATTGGAGCCTGGCACTTTAAAACTTCTTCAGAGTGTGCTGGCTCCTTCCTTCTATGCCCCTCCTGTAGACTCAGTCTAGGAAAACTGTGCCCAAGGAGAGAGACATACTTTGAAAGGTGGAAAGAGACAAGAAAGTGGTGAGAGAACAAACCAGCATAAAACATAACAAGAGGATAGTAACACTAACTACAACTTGAAAATAGGGACAGCAAAAGCAGACCCAAACTACAACACACAAGAACAACTCTTGCTGGAAAATATCAAAGCACAGAGGCGGGCGCCCAATGTCCCCTATGGACTACGAGAAAAGGATTTACCGGTAGGCATTAAAATCCTATTTTCTCTAATGTCCAAGGGGATACTGGGATGGTCTTAGTACCATGGAGAAGTTCCAAAACTCCAAACTGGGTGGAAGAGTGCTGAG
Source organism: Pseudophryne corroboree (assembly GCF_028390025.1). Classification (NCBI taxonomy): domain Eukaryota; kingdom Metazoa; phylum Chordata; class Amphibia; order Anura; family Myobatrachidae; genus Pseudophryne; species Pseudophryne corroboree. Next base: position 971,697 of record NW_026967520.1, on the reverse strand, counting down.
ACCCCATCAAAACTGATTGACCAAACTGAAGGTCCTCAGTAGCCAAGGTGTTGAACCTTTAAAACTTTACAGCGTGTTCGAATCCAACCAAGTAGCTGCCCAGCATAACTGCAAAGCCAAGACACCCCGGGCAGCCACCTAGGAAGAACCCACTGACCGTGTGGAGTGGGTCTGAACAGACCTCGGAAGCGGCAAAGCTGCCGAAGAGTGAGCCTGTTGGATCGTAAGCCTGATCCAACACACAATAGACTACTTCGAAGCAGGACAACCAATCTTTGAAGCATCATAGAGAACAAAAAGAGAGTCTGATTTTCTGAGACGTGCTGGCCTCTTGACATAAATCTCCAAAGCACGAACCACGTCCAAGGACATTGAAGTAACAGACGTGCCAGTGACAACCAGAACCACCATCGGCCAATTGATATGAAATGCTGACAGCACCTTAGTCAAGAATGTCTAACGAGTTTTAAGCACCGCTCTATCCTCATGAAACACCAGAGAAGGACTCTTACATGATAAGGCCCCTAATTCCAAGGCCAACAACATGATAGCCTGCCATGTCAAATACTCCATGTCCACCTTGTGAAAAGGTTCAATCAAACCGATTGGAGAAAGGCCAGAACCAAATTGAGAACTCATGGCACTGTGGGAGGCACAAAGGGTGGTCTAATATGAAGGACACCTGTCAAGAACATCTGGACCACTGGGAGAACAGCCAATTGTTCCCTGGAAGAAAAAGACAAGGCTGAGAGTTTAACTTTTATGGAGCCTAAACGTAGGCCCACATCAACAACAGCCTGCAGGAAGTGCAATAAATGTCCCAGATGAAAATCCACAGCAGAATACTGTTGATCCTCACACCAAGAGACACATTTCTTCCATATGCAATGGGTCACTGCACCCCAACCATGGAGGCTTGCATCCGTTGTCAACAGAATCCAATCCTGAATTCTGAAGTGTCGACCCTCCAGGAGGGAGATCAGTAACCACCATAAGAGGGAAATCCTGGCGTTTGGTGAAAGGCATATCATCTGGCGCATGTGCAGAGGTGACCCAGACCATTTGTCCAGCAGATCCAGCTGGAATGGTCATGCATGGAATCTTCCGTACCGAATTACATCATAGGAGGCCATCATCTTTCCCAGTAAGCTTATGCAAAGATGTACCGATATTTTGTTCAGCTTCAAAATGGAACATACCATCGTCTGAATTATCTTTGCCTTGTCCATAGGAAGGAACACCTTCTGAGACACCGTGTCCACTATCATTAAAATGAACTGAAGCCTCTGCATAGGTTCTAGGTGGGATTTCTGCAGATTGAGAATCCACCCGTGATCCGTGAGTAGTCGTGTTTGAAGGCTGATCTTTTCCATCAACTGTGCTCTGAATATAGCCATTATGAGTATATCGTCCAAGTATGGAACAATGTTCACTTCCTGCTTGTGGAGTTGTAGCAACATCTCTGCCATCACCCCTGATAACACCCTCAGTGCAGTTGATAGACCGAAAGGCAAGGCCTGGACCTGGTGTCAAAGTCAGAAAAATGTCTCTATGCACGTTGCCATATTTGCACCGCACACTGGTCCGCGCTGCGCATGCGTACGCTCTCCCGTGAAGGCGCATACCCGCAATAGCGTGCACTCGCAGGCGCGGTATGCGTAATTACGGTAGAGTTTATGTAGTCGTAGCGTGCGACTCATTCGTTACATATTTTCACAATTAATGTAGTTTATAGATCATGATCCCTTTGATAGTTTCTGAAAGTTTGGTTAATATAGAAGGTCCCTGTTTAAAGGAATCCCTCTTTGTATTGTACGAAGGGTCTAACAGGAATCATACAGCAGTGTTTGGTACCCATCGGAAGAGTATTTAATTAGCAATATTCCGGTGTTGGTTTGGAGCGTATTAATCGCTCGTGCGAATAGTTATGGACATAAGAAGTTTATGTCCATTTCTATTATTTACTCATACTCAGGTATGCGGCGGGAAACCCAGTTTCCCACCCACCTGAGCTGTTGGAAATCGTCACAGCCCACCTGTATGAATCAACCTATGACCTTTTGTTGTGATACAGGGTCGAGTTCCTTCATCCAATGGACAATGGGATTGTAGGGACTATGAGATTGCATTGTGTGTGGGGCATAAATAGGCAGGCCGACCATATCCAACTTCACTCTCTCATCAACGGTTGTCTGCTGATAATCGGGAGCTGGATATCGAGGCGCATGCGATCATACCCTTTGTGCGTAAGTTTTCTCTCCGTAATCATTGTCTTTCTGTGAGCCAATTTCTCTCATCTCTCTCCACTTCTCTCTCTCTCTCTCCATTCTCTTTTCTCTCACATCTCCCCTAGACTAGTATTGTATTGTATTAGATAGTATTGTATTTTGGTTAGGAAGTCTCTGTTATATTGTAGTGTATCATTTGTACTGTTATCCCCTTTTACAAGTATATTAGATATAATACAGTTAATAGGCTTTGGACCCTAAACCAGTATCTGTGTATTTCCTATAGTGTTAAGTGTTCACTTGAGCGTCGGTGACGCTCAAGCAGCTTTGTAGTTAGTCAGGTTACACAAGGTTGCACTTACACCCTGTATTCACATTAAGGTATTCTGTGTATTTCATTGGTATAAGGTTCAGACATAAAGGTATAGCGTTGTGAGCGTCTGCGCCGCTGGTGACCTCCTCGTGGTCTCGAGCGTATGCTACGCCATAGCGAATCATTACTCTAGTCATAACCAATAACGTGTTCTGTGATCGCTGGGCCGTGAGCGAACGTGACGCTTGAGCGTCTCGCCTACGGCTGAGCGATCGTTACGCAACCAGCGTACCCATACGGTACTTCTTAAGTAAACAGCGTACAGTGTTCTTAGACTTCATAAAGGGTTGTTTATACGACAAAGGAATTTAGCATTGTCAATTGGGGGCTCGTCCGATCCTTCTCATATCTGCACTAGGTAGATCAGCAGACATTATCCCCCCAGCAAAGGGTGGGAGGTTGTCTCGCAGTGCTGACGGGATAAGCGTCTGCTTCGCTTAGATAAAGAGTGCTGAAGGAATCCGGGAACCGGAAGTAAGAACAAAACGCTTGTGTCTTTTAAAACTGTTTTATTTCTCTTCTGTCTTGCGTATACACGCACGCATACATATATATCTGCATTTCTTTTTCAATTTCGTATATCACTATTCCTGTTTGCCAATCTTTATAGTTGATAGAAAGTGCTAAAAGAGATTTGCTGTTATTTCATAGTAGAGGTAATAGTTAAAGTATAGACCAACACACGGCTTGTCTGGGAGATAAGGCAGTCAGTGTGGTGTGCGGTAGATGATCAGGGATCATCTACATTGATAAAAATAGAAATTGTGTTACGGTGGATCTTTGTTTTGCGTACACGTGTCCCTAACAAAAGACTTGCGTACGCAATCCAAAAGGCAGACGCACGCAGCGTACATTACGCAACGTAGCGTCCGGTTACGCCCACGTAGCTCAAGTCACGAAAAGTTGAATTAGCGCAAAGCGATAATTAGCGCAAAGGCGATAAGTAACGCACAGCGGTAGATAACGCGAAGCGGTAAATAACGCAAATCTATTTTTGGAAAATCTGAAATTTAGTTTAACAGATCCTGCTCCTAATTGGTAACACAGTTGGACTGAAGACAATTTCTGCGCAGAAATAGATATAGAAACAAAGTGTACATGTGTTGAGTGAGTGTGTTTTTTTTATCACATAAGTTTATATAACTTAGAGGTTGAACCAAAAGGAAAGTCGGGTACTCGTCAAGGGACATACGTGTAAGTGACATATACGGTGGCTAGGGAGGCATCCCTGGTTAAATAATATTTGAGCATTAGAGTATAGCGGACCATAAGGTAACAGACCAGGAGGTCATAAGGTAACAGACCAGGAGGTCATTAACAGACGGTAACAGACCAGGAGGTCATAAGGTAACAGGTAAAATAGACAAAGAGGTCTGCTATAAAGGTACAAGAGGCACAACGCCTGGGGTGTTGGTGCAGAACCCATATAGGCCATAAGCTCTTGCTGAAGGAATCGCGGCCGGAAACATCGATTCCATTAAATCTCTCAGTACATAACAGGTAGTGCTTATGTACTGAACGATTGGACCGCACGTAATTGTGTGCAGTAGTTAGTAATCTGACCTAATACCATTAGAGTAAAGTGGTCACAAACGCTATTTGTACATTCTGACGTGATTTGTGTAATTTTTTATTTTTAAAGGGAAGTTCGCTGGTCACTCAGGAACTATCTAACAACCCCACCTTTACTGGAAAGAGTAAGTGTCCTGCGGGTAACCCTCATATGTTCCAGTAAACCGAAGGTTCTTTTGGTAGGGCCCTGTATCGAGTACGCCAGCACCACGTCGGTGTGATCAGGTCGTATTGGTCGAGGTGGGCGAGTGAGTGGGGTACTCGGTAAACCGCCACCGCCGGCCTATTTTTGAATAATTTGGTTTGCTGTAAGGGTTCGCTGAAGACCGTGATTTAAAGATCAAAGGAGTAGTAAGCAACACCTGCAGATTATGGGGGCCAGTTGTTCAGGTAGGGGGCGATCAACCTCGGTTCGGGTTGATTCAGAGAACCGACCAGTCGGGTCGGCAAGATACATCATGTGTGAAAAATACGGAAGTCACACAGAATCTTTATGTGATGAATGGGAGAGGATGACTGTACAAGACAGGGACAAATTCCCAAGAATAGGTAGCTTCAGTCCAGAAGTGTTACAAAATTTAAGGAGGAGGATATGTCTCGTAAAATCAACAAAGAGACGAATTCAACATCATGATTATTTACAGTTATGGCACCAGGAAGGTGAGATACAGAGAGGTTTGGCTCTGGCGGCGGGATCTGGGGCAGTAAGGAAACTGATAGCCACAGCTCCTCCTCCACCATACATTGCAGGAGAGAAGTTGATTGCGGAGAGAAACGCACTGGGTTGTAAAACACAAACACTTAGTAACCCTGTAAATGTAAATGATGTTAACCAAGTAACTCATGCAATTATTAACCCGTGCAAGTTGTACCCTGTTTTGAACCTTCCTCAGGAGTGTGATCAAGAAGACGATTCAGCAACAATTTCAGCTCTCTCTCTTGCGGCCACCATAGCAGAGACCACAGTAGGCACAGCAACACCCACGAGATTAGCGAAGGCCCCTAGCGGAGGGATAGGTGAGGTCGTGTCAACGGGTAAGTACGGCACCATGCACTACACTGAAACAATTGTACCACAACAAGCTGTAGAATCTACACAGGAAGAGGCTGTTAGAATTGCTCCTGTAAGGGTAATAGCAGTTCCCAATGGAAAAACAGATGTGTCTGGAGCCACTCCCATAAGGAACATTGCCATGTACACTCCATTTTCCCGAATGGAATTAAGAACAATAGTGTCCGAATTTCCTGACCCCAGGAAGGACTTAGTTGCTAGCCAAAAATACATCAGGGATCTAGGTAACACTGTAGAACCCAACAACAAGGATTGGCAGATACTGCTAAGAGCTTGTTTACCTTCCAATGTCGACGCAACTCAATTCTTAGCTGACTGTGCATTGGATAAAGATGTACCGCTTACAGACGTGTACAACAAGGATAATGTAAAAAGGATAAATTTACAGCTAAAGGAGTATTTCCCAGCCGTTGTTAAATGGAACAAGATATTCTCCATTAAACAAAAGGAGTCCGAAACGGCAACAGAATATTTTCACCGGGCACTATTAGAAATGGCAAAGTACACTGGAATAGAAGACATTAAGACCAACCCAAACCATCGAGAAGTAGCAGTATCTGTACTGATGGATGGTTTGAAAGAAACATTAAAAGCTAGGGTACAGACCACGCAACCATGCTGGCGAGGTCTGTCGGTGTCCACATTGAGAGAGGCTGCTATTGATCACGACAGAAACATCACTAGGCACAGGGAGTCGCAAAGTGATAAGTTGATGTCAGTAAGTATACAGGCGTTGACCACAAGGCAGCCTGCGTATGTACCACCGAATCCTGTGGGTAAGGCAAGTGTAATAACATGTTTTTCTTGTAACAGACCGGGACACTATGCACGAGAATGTAGAACCAAGAGTGTACAAAGATCTTTTCAACCCCCTAGACAACGACACGACACACGACATTGGGAGCAGGGTCCACAGAGGCGGAGTTTCGAGCCACATACAGGGGAAACAAAAAGATATCCCCCGAACAGAGATTGGCATGCCTCTGGTAGTTCCCAGCTAACCCCCTCACAAGTAGTTGCTGCCAGCGGGATTCAGGGAGGTCAGCATACCCACTAGGGGTGTGGCCATACCTGTAATCTGCAGCCAGTTAAGTTGATTGCCAGTCTTGAAAGTGAACCAGAGATTGCAATCAATGTAGCTGGTAAAACTTTAAACTTTCTTGTAGACACAGGGGCGGCCAAGTCAGTGATAAATTCGACAGTGGGCATGAGAACCACTGGTAGGACAATTCCAGCCATGGGAGTAACAGGAGTAGTCCAGCACTACCCTGTTAGCAAACCAGCCGAGATTACAATAGGGCCTTTGCATACCAAGCATTCCTTTTTGCTGGCTGCATCGGCACCAACTAATCTCCTGGGTAGAGACTTACTATGTAAAATGGGTTGCGTCATTTATTGTACTCCTGAAGGTGTATTCTTGGACATTCCTGAGAATCACGCTCAGGAGGTACGAGACATGTTAGACTCCCCATCAAAATTAATGTCACATACCATTATGACAAATAGGAATCCATCCCAAGTAGAAGAGATGACATCTCAGATACCAGAGTCACTTTGGACAAAAGATGGACAGGACACTGGATTAATGGCAAACGTAGCTCCAGTAGTTGTACAAGTAAAAGATGGTAGGATAGCTCCAAAAATCCCACAGTATCCTCTGAAGCCAGAGGTGGAGTTAGGAGTTTTCCCAGTAATAGAGCGCTTGCTACAACAGGGCATTCTAGTAAGAACGTCCAGCACAGCAAATAGTCCCATCTTCCCTGTTAAAAAGAGTGGGGGGAGGGGTTACAGGCTAGTGCAGGATCTAAGGGGGATTAACAAAATAGTTGAGAGTCAGTTCCCCGTAGTGCCTAATCCAGCTGTCATCCTAATGCAAATTCCTCCCACTGCCAAATTTTTCACTGTTATTGACCTCTGCTCCGCTTTCTTTTCGGTACCTCTGCACCCTGACAGCCAATATTTGTTTGCATTCACATACAGAGGAGTCCAATACACGTGGACACGGTTACCCCAAGGTTTCATAGATAGTCCAAGTATATTTTCTCAGGCTTTGCATGATTGTTTACAGTCTTTCCAACCAGAGAGTGGATCAGTATTGATACAGTATGTGGATGATTTACTGCTGTGTTCAGATTCACTGGAAGCTTCCCTGAAGGATACGAAACAGCTCCTGTTTCATCTTTCAGACACAGGTCACAAGGTTTCCAAAGACAAGTTACAATTATGCCAAACTAAGGTAAAATATTTGGGACACTGTCTAACACAAGGACTGAGACACCTGACCGCTGATAGAATCCAAGCCATTAGAGACATGACACTGCCACAAACCCAGCAACAGATCAGGACGTTTTTAGGAATGTGTGGGTATTGCCGTAATTGGATCCCAGGGTTTTCCATATTGGCGTTACCTTTGCAGGAAATGGTCTCTTCAAACAAACCTGATCGGATTTCGCATACAGACGAATCCGAAACAGCATTTGAGAGACTCAAACAGTGCCTAACGCAGGCACCAGCACTAGGTATGCCAGACTATGGGAAACCCTTTGAACTATACGGAACAGAAAGTGCTGGGTGCGCAGCAGGTGTACTAACCCAAAAACACGGTGACGCCAGCAGGCCAGTCGCATACTACAGCGCTCAGCTAGACACGGTAGCGCGATCTCTCCCCACATGCTTGCGTAGCGTTGCGGCGATAGCATTGCTAGTGACAAAAAGCGAAGATGTCGTGCTAGGCCACAACCTCACAATCCATACACCGCATGCGGTATCTGCCTTATTGAATTCTGCCCAAACCAGACACGTCTCATCAGCAAGGTTTACAAGATGGGAATTGGCATTAATGGCCCCAGTAAACATCACCATAAGGAGATGCAGTGCATTAAATCCTGCAACGTATCTCCCAGGTGTGCCTGGTCAGGCACAAAGGGTGGAAGGTGAGAGTGATGGGGAAGGAGGATTTAATGCAAAGGAAGATACACATGATTGTATGGAATATTTGACCCAAAATTTTACCGCAAGGCCTGACATCAGTGACAATCCACTGGAAGATGCAGAACTCACGTTCTACACTGACGGTAGTTGTCATAGACAGTCAGACTCGGGAGACTTGTGTACTGGATACGCAGTCGTAGATGACCAAGACACCATAGAAGCGGAACCGCTAGGCCCACCTCACTCAGCCCAGGTTGCTGAACTGGTCGCCCTAACCAGAGCATGTGAATTGGCTAAGGGTAAGTCAGCCAATATCTACACCGATTCTAGATACGCCTTCGGGGTAGTACATGATTTCGGAGCCCTATGGCGCCTCAGAAATTTCATGACGGCAGCTGGTACACCGATAGCGCATGCAGCTTATATAAAAAGGCTTCTAACAGCGATACAGGAACCCGACATAGTGGCTGTTATCAAATGTAAAGCACATACATATAGCCAAGACCCAGTATCCCTTGGTAACAGCCGAGCAGACGAAGCCGCAAAGCTTGCAGCTGCTACCCCCATACAGACAGACACCACACAACTGATGGTATTTAATACCATCAACACACAGAAGTTGTGTGAGATGCAGAATTTGTGTTCCACACAGGAAAGAGCAGTCTGGAAGGCAAAGGGATATGGCCAGGAGTCCTCAGGGCTCTGGACGGATGGACATGGTAAACCAGTGGCCCCCAGGGCATACCTTCCATGTCTGGCTGAAGCAGCTCACGGGCTGACTCATCTAGGCAAGGAGGGGATGTGCAAATTGGTAAGAGCATACTGGTGCGCCCCAGGATTCTCCTCTCATGCGAGTAAAAGAGCAATGTCATGCCTTACCTGTCTGAGAAAGAATATTGGAAAAGCAATACCTACAGAACCATCCCATATCCCACCTGCCGGCGGCCCTTTCCAGGTAATACAAATTGACTTCATTCAATTACCCCCATGTCGAAATTTGAAATATGTACTTGTCTGTATAGATGTCTTCTCGAATTGGGTCGAAGCTTTTCCAGCAGCTACAAATACCGCTATGTTTACAGCTAAGAAAATTGTGCAGGAATTTGTATGTAGATATGGTATCCCTAGAATCATTGAAAGTGATAGGGGTACCCATTTTACAGGTGATGTCTTTCAAGGAATGTGTAAGTTGATGGGAATTGATAGCAAGCTGCACACTCCGTACCGTCCACAGGCGAGCGCGAAGGTCGAACGAGTGAACAGCACTATTAAAAATAAATTGAGTAAAGTAATGGCAGAGACAGGATTGACGTGGCCAGAAGCTTTACCCATTGTTTTGTATAGCATCAGAACCACTCCCAGGTCCCCTCTTAATCTGTCTCCTTTTGAAATCTTGTTTGGTCGACAACCGCATGTCATGATTAACCCTCAGGATGATTTGAAATGTAACAATGAAGTAACTGTAAAGTACTTGATTAACATGAGTAAGCAGTTGAGGAATCAAAATGATAATCTGAAGTTGGTGATTCCTGATTTACCAGATAGTAATTGTCATGACATTGAACCTGGGGATTATGTAATGATACGAAATTTTCTACGCTCAGGTTGTCTTATTGATAGATGGGAAGGACCATACCAGGTCTTATTGACTAGCACCACAGCATTGAAGGTTGCTGAGAGAGAGACTTGGGTCCATTCATCCCACTGCAAAAAGGTTGCTGATCCAGAGAAGTCCCGTGATAAGGAACAGACGGTAGAGGTTGTATCACTGGAGTGTCTGTTCCAGGAGGACTGAGGCGGCACCTGAGCCTTGAAGACCGAAAGCAGCTGTCGACTCCCCTCTCCCTTTTATTGTTTTCCTCCACTTCCCATCCCCTCTCCCTTAAAATTTCTTTTTCCCCCTTCTCATTCTTCTCCATTTCCTCCTCAAAGATGGACTTGCCCCAAGAGACTGTGATCCGGATTTTGATGTTAACCATGATGTTGACCAGAGCAGTCTGTTCCGGCGAGAGTACCATAGAGGTCGAGAGAGGTTCTGGAATGGGTTCCGATTATGATGATGGAGGCGTAGTTTTCCAAGATCAACCAAACCAACGAGCAAAGGCGAGTATCAGAAAACGATCCGATAGAAGAAATTGTGATGGATTGTTAGCTGAAGAAAACTGTATCTGTAGGCTCTGTGATAATCTGGTTGAAGATGGATGCATAAAGAAATGCCAATCCAGTTTTAATATCCATATGGACCGGCATCCATTGAGTGACTATCACTCCTTAGTAAGTAACGTGTTAAACCAAACAGATTGTTGGGTATGCTCTCAAGTACCTCAGGGTCACAGCAAATCAGGGCTAGTACCGTTTCCTTTAACGTTAGGGGAGGTACTTGAGCTAAGTGGTGGGAGACCGGTGGACCGGAGGTTTAACATCTCCAGCCCTCCTAGTTTGAAGCTCCACCAATACCATGTGGATAGGTCCCTCTTATGTTTTAATATCTCCAATCCCCGTAAGCCGGGAAATTGGGAAGTGTCATGGAGCAACCTTACCATGACCTTTTCACACAGAGCAGATAGAATGCCTACAGATACAGAGCTGGTACGCCACATAGCCAGTAGAGGAAAATCTTTCCGGTATCGATATACCTTAGGAAATAGGATTACTAGAGTTGGAGAGGTATCACCAGGATACTGTGCACATATCGTACAAACTGATACGTGCATTAAGCAGATGGAAGAATTAGGGTCAGGAGATTTCACCTGGAAGGTTTGTAACATGGTCATGTCCTTCTCCGTCCCTTATGTTCTCCCCGATGACGCATATTTCATATGCGGGAGAAAGGCGTACAAGTGGCTTGCCCCAAACTCTGAAGGATTGTGTTATATTGGAAAAGTATTGCCTGAAGTGATGACTGTTACACATGACAAAATGAAGGACATACACCGTGGTGCCCAAGCTCCTTATACTCACACTCATTACGAGCACCGAGTTAAAAGACAACTGTCAGAAAGGTTAGAGCATCCGGCTTCTGATCTTATCCATGAATCCACCGGGATTCAGGTTCTGGTAGCGTTAGATTTCACTCGTACCGCTCGAGGAGTGATGAATTAGATACATTTCCGCACTCGCCAATTTGTTAGATAATATCACTGAAATGTATGATGACACGTTTAGATACACTGGAAGAGAACTTCAAGCTTACAAAACAGAACTAGTTCAGCATAGGATGGTTCTTAATTATCTTACAGCAGTAACAGGCGGATATTGTGTTACATTGGCAACACAGTACGGCATAAAGTGTTGCACGTATATCACAAATAGCACCGAGGATCCGGTAGAGGTCATAGACCAAAAGATGGATGATATTCTCCAATTGAAGTGGGAATTTCGTCGAAAACACAATCTCACCCTTGCTGCTGTAGGTAATGAGCTGACTGGTTGGGTGTCATGGTTGAACCCGCGAAATTGGTTCTCCGGTTTGGGAGACTGGGCTCAAGGAGTCATAATGGATGTTGGAAAGTTTCTACTATGTATCTTGGGTGTCGTTATATCGATTGGATTGATATTTAGATGCGGGCAGGCTTTAATGAGGTGCAAACAAAGTACAAAAGTGATGAGCTTGAGGAGTGAGGAAACCGTAATTAACCTGGATTTGATTTATGACCCAATGATAGAAACCAGAATGTGATGAAAATGCGATTATACGGTCCGTTTCTTTCACCTGTTTTTCTGCTTTTCTCCAAGATAACCCCCTTGGACGAGGAAGTTGACGAGACGCTATACAGACAACAGACAAGCACCAAAGATGAAGTTTTGACAACCTATGATATGGACACTTGATGAACTTTGCCATGGATCCCCAGTTTCCCTAGTATTTTTAAACTCACGCTAGCCCAACATTTTTTGTAAATCCGATGGCTCTGACAAAGCTATTTGCTCATGCCCAAGGAGCAATACAGCGCAAAGAAGACGACTCTCAACAGATACCGAACACAACTTCGACAACAGATGTACATTTCCCTGACATAGAATATCATTGCATTTTTCGTAAGTGTTCTTTATCTTCATCTCTACAACCCTCAGATAACGACACACATAGACGATAGGGAATACAGGCACAGATATCAGCAACCACATATCTCCCCCATTCATGTATCATCAACTAAAATGTGCATCCCCATTTTGTTACAACTGAAAGCCGAAATGAGCTCGGTAGAGTTTGACAGCCCATCCACAGACCCTTAGTACGGGATAAGAAGGAATTCAAATGTATACTTCGCAATACCTCGAAGCTTGATTTACCACACGTACGGCACGATGATACATGACCCTCCAAACATGGACTCATACACACATGCTTCTGCTTTCTCACTAGGTCATACCCTCTTCACACCTACTCCACTCTTCTTCCTTTCCCCACCATGGAAATCAATTAACCCCTGACTTACATTTTTCTCCTTTTGAAATGTTTTAGAAGGTGGCAGTTATTATTGACTGCCAAAGGGTGGACTGTCAAAGTCAGAAAAATGTCTCTATGCACGTTGCCATATTTGCACCGCACACTGGTCCGCGCTGCGCATGCGTACGCTCTCCCGTGAAGGCGCATACCCGCAATAGCGTGCACTCGCAGGCGCGGTATGCGTAATTACGGTAGAGTTTATGTAGTCGTAGCGTGCGACTCATTCGTTACATATTTTCACAATTAATGTAGTTTATAGATCATGATCCCTTTGATAGTTTCTGAAAGTTTGGTTAATATAGAAGGTCCCTGTTTAAAGGAATCCCTCTTTGTATTGTACGAAGGGTCTAACAGGGGTCATACAGCAGTGTTTGGTACCCATCGGAAGAGTATTTAATTAGCAATATTCCGGTGTTGGTTTGGAGCGTATTAATCGCTCGTGCGAATAGTTATGGACATAAGAAGTTTATGTCCATTTCTATTATTTACTCATACTCAGGTATGCGGCGGGAAACCCAGTTTCCCACCCACCTGAGCTGTTGGAAATCGTCACAGCCCACCTGTATGAATCAACCTATGACCTTTTGTTGTGATACAGGGTCGAGTTCCTTCATCCAATGGACAATGGGATTGTAGGGACTATGAGATTGCATTGTGTGTGGGGCATAAATAGGCAGGCCGACCATATCCAACTTCACTCTCTCATCAACGGTTGTCTGCTGATAATCGGGAGCTGGATATCGAGGCGCATGCGATCATACCCTTTGTGCGTAAGTTTTCTCTCCGTAATCATTGTCTTTCTGTGAGCCAATTTCTCTCATCTCTCTCCATTTCTCTCTCTCTCTCTCCATTCTCTTTTCTCTCACATCTCCCCTAGACTAGTATTGTATTGTATTAGATAGTATTGTATTTTGGTTAGGAAGTCTCTGTTATATTGTAGTGTATCATTTGTACTGTTATCCCCTTTTACAAGTATATTAGATATAATACAGTTAATAGGCTTTGGACCCTAAACCAGTATCTGTGTATTTCCTATAGTGTTAAGTGTTCACTTGAGCGTCGGTGACGCTCAAGCAGCTTTGTAGTTAGTCAGGTTACACAAGGTTGCACTTACACCCTGTATTCACATTAAGGTATTCTGTGTATTTCATTGGTATAAGGTTCAGACATAAAGGTATAGCGTTGTGAGCGTCTGCGCCGCTGGTGACCTCCTCGTGGTCTCGAGCGTATGCTACGCCATAGCGAATCATTACTCTAGTCATAACCAATAACGTGTTCTGTGATCGCTGGGCCGTGAGCGAACGTGACGCTTGAGCGTCTCGCCTACGGCTGAGCGATCGTTACGCAACCAGCGTACCCATACGGTACTTCTTAAGTAAACAGCGTACAGTGTTCTTAGACTTCATAAAGGGTTGTTTATACGACAAAGGAATTTAGCATTGTCACTGGTGGTGGCTGTGCTGCAGTGCAAACATGAGGTAAGCCTGAAGAGGTGGCCATACTGGGATGTGACGATACGCATTCTTAATATCCAGAGAAACCAGGAATTCCTCTTCTTCCATGTCACGCTTGGCTTGAGTTGGGGATCTGACGACTGATAAATGACTAAGGGGGCAGCTATCGGCAAAGGAAGAAAACGAGGTGGCTTAATGTAGTTCTTACTCATGGATTGAAGACTTAGGCCTGTGGATGTAGAGGGGTAGGCAATGTGGACAATGACCCGGAATGATACACTGAAGAGGAATTAAGTTTTAATGAAACATCAATCATACACAACGATTAGGAGAGAAGTCTGAGTGAATTCTGAAAGACGAAAGGTTAGTGACTTGTAAACGATGCTGAAGAATACTTAATGAAGACGTGACTTGTGATTTGTAAACGATGCTGAAGAACAAGGAATGAAGAGATGACTTGCGATTTGTAAACAATGCTGAAGAGAGGATCGCTGTGAGCACCATCAGCAAACAGAGACCCTCTACCAGATAGAGGGCCTAGTGGTTAAACCACAAGAGCAGGTGGACTGGGAGCAAAGGACTGCAATAACAGAACTGACCACCAGGCGGACACAACAGAACCAGGATACCAGGGGTTAACCTGGGAGTGCAGAGAGCAGGGCACCTTACAGCAGCTAGTAACTTGAAGTACTGGCAACATAGCTAAGCATCAACCCCTTTTTATAAGGGAAGCCTGTACTGAATTGGCAGGAAGTGAACTGGGATACCTATTGACTTGGATTGGTCTCCAACATGGTGGCTCCCTGCACAGAGGACACATGTGGAACCAGCACAAAGCCACTAGACGCTGCACTCCAGCAACAGGACACTTGGAAACAGCCACCTCCGGCTGCCATGCTCCGCTCCCCAGGACCCAGACCCCGGCCTCCAGATGCCCGGCAGCCGCACCGGAGGACCATGCTGCTGTAGCACCTATCCATCGCAGCGACATCAGCCAGCTAAGAGGAAGGCCACAGGGACCAGAGCTGGAGGTAAGACTGCGGATGCTGACAGTACCCCCCTTTTTAGGGTGGTCTCCGAACACCCACGCTGCTTAGTGGGATTCTTGGTATGAAAGACACAACTCAGTCTAGGAGCATGAACATTCTCTGCAGCCGCCCAAGATCTTTCCTCCGGACCATATCCTCTCCAATCTATGAGATACTGGAGACAACCATACCTCTTGCGGAAGTCAAGAAACTTATGAACCTCAAATTCCTCCTTTTGAGCAGCTTGAACCTTGAGAGGTTAAGGGAAAGCTGCCCGAAAATGATTTAGTACAAAAGGCTTTAGCAGAGAAATGTAAAAGGCATTGGGAATTTTCAAATAGGGAGGCAGTTTCACCTTGTAAGAAACAGAATTCAACACTCTTTTAATAGGATACGGACCGATGAATCTTGGAGACAACTTTTTGGTAGGAACTTTGAGTCTGAGGTTTCTGGTGGATATCCAAACACGATCTCCCACTTTCAGACTAGGAACAGCCCTATGTCTCCAATCAGTGTAGGTCTTTTATTTCTGGAAAGTCTTAAAGTAGCGCCTTATGAATTTGTCTCCAAATCTTAGTGAACTTTCGAAGAGCGGATTCAGCAGCAGGAACCTCAAGAGGTGGGAGAGATTAGAAGGAAGAAACTCATGGATGAAAACTCTAGTTAATGAAGAAAGGAGTGGAATTTGTAGAAGAATGATATAGGTTACTTGGATCTTGGTCGACTCTTTCAGTCTGTCCGTCAGTCTGGGGATGGTAGGCTGAAGAGAAGTTCAACTTGATTCCTAGGACAGAGCTGAGAGCTTTCCAGAACTTGGCGATGAATTGAGGACCCTGATCAGAAACTATTTCCTGTGGAAGGCCATGCAAATGAAAAATCTATGAGAAAAACAATATGGATAGCTGAGGAACAGAGAGAAGACCGGTGAGGGGTATGAAGTGGGACACCTTCGAAAATCATTCCACAATGACCCAAATGGTGTTGTGCCCTCTGGAGACTGGCAAATTGGTTATGAAATCCATAGAGATGTGAGTCCAAGGCTTTTGAGGTGATGGAAGTGTATGAAGAAGACCCAAGGAAGATGTTTGTGGACTTTTATGTTGAATACACTTGGAACAGGCTGCTACAACTTCAAAGGCATCCATTTTAAGATGAGGCCACCAGTAGAGTCGCTGAATGAACTTGAGGGTCTTAAGACCACTGGCATGACCTATGCAAGATAAAGAATGAGCCCACGTAAGCTATTTCCTGCAAAATTTTGGTGCTACAAAAGTTCTCCCCGCAGGAGGTAGAGGAACAGTACGAGTTGAAGCAAATGAAGCCGGATTCAGAATAAATTGTTTCTCAGAGGAGTTGAGTGAATCATCCGTTTGAAAAGAACGAGAAAGTGCATCTGCTCTTCAATTTAAGGTTCCTGGGCGGTTAAAGAGTTTGAAAGAGAACCGAGAGAAGGAGAGGCCACTTGGCTTGCCATGGGTTTAAGCCATCATGGAAGGACTTGGAAAAGACGTGATAGGAGAAGATTCTGAATGATCAGGACTGGGGCTCAATGTTAGTTAATTAGGAAGAAGAATAAGGCCTCCAGTCAGTTTGAGAGGTTTCCTGTTGAGGACGAGGTTTAGCTTTCTTATGAGATGATTTTCCAGTTCTGCCCATTCTTCAGCATAACATTACGGAGATTAGAGAACAAGGTCAGGAGGCCAGTAGCGACATAGCAGAAGTATTGAAGTGTGGAAATAGGGAGACATCAGTGAGCATAGACCCCCAGTGGCCATCGGTTACAGAAACATTGTGAGGTCAGTTGTTTATGGGTAATAGCAAAAAGATGCCAGGAAATCATCCAGGTAAGGAATTATATTGACTCCTTGCTGTCGAAGGAGGACCATCATCTCCGCCATCACCTTGGTGAACACCCTCGGAGCTGTGGAAAGTCCGAACGGCAACGTCTGAAATTGGTAATGACAATCCTGCATGCAAATTTCAGCTAAGCTTGATGCGGAGGATAAATGGGAACATGCAAGTAGGCATCTTTTATGTCCACTGACACCATGAATTCCCCCTCCTCCAGACTGGAAATCACTGCCCTCAGAGATTCCATCTTGAACTTAAACCTTTGCAGGTAGAGATTCAGATCTTTCAGGTTTAGGATTGGTCTGACCGAGCCATCTGGCTTCGGAACTACAAATAGGCTTGAATAAAACCCTTCTCCTTGTTGTGACAAGGGAACCAGGACAATGACTTGATCCTGACAATTTTTGTATTACTGTTGCTACTACTTCCCTGTCTGGAATCGAAGCTGGAAAGGCCAATTTGAAAAATCATCCTGGGGGAACATCTTGAAACTCCAGTTTGTACCCGTGGGACACAATTTGTAAAATCCACGGGTCCAGGCCAGATTGAACCCAGAACTGACTGAAAAGTTTCAGACGTGCCCCCACCTGAGTGGACTCCCCGCAAGGGAGCCCCAGCGTCATGCTGAAGATTTGTCAGAAGCAGGGGTTGATTTCTGCTCCTGTGACGCTGCAGACTTTTTTTTCCTTTTCCCCTTCCTCTACCCGCAAAGAAAGGGGAACCTTTATCCTTTTTGTATTTATTGGGCCGAAAGGACTGCATCTGAGAGTGATGTGTCTTTTTCGCCGGCGCAGGAGCATAAGTCAAGAATGTCGACTTACCTGCGGTAACCGCAGAGACTAAAGCATCCAGCCCATCTCCAAACAAAGCCTCACCTTTATATGGGAGAGCATCCATATTTCTTTTGGAATCTGCGTCAGCATTCCATTGGCGAATCCACAATGCCCTCCTTGCTGAAATAGCCATTTTAGCGGCATTGATCCCAAAAGCCCAATATCTTTCATGGCCTCTAGCATATATGCAGCAGCGTCTTTGATATGACCCAACGTTAGGAGAATCTCGTCTTTATCTATTGTGTCAATCTCTGATGACAAGTTTTCTGACCATTTTTCAGTAGCACTACTCACCCACGCACAGGCAATGGTAGGTCTGAGTAATGTCCCATTGGCCACATAAATAGATTTTAACGTAGTCTCTAACTTGCGGTCTGCCGGCTCCTTTAGGGAAGCCATCCCTTTTTTGTTAAACGTGACAGGGCACTGTCTAAATTGGGGGGTGACTCCCACCTTTTCCTGTCCTCTGCCGGGAAAGGATAAGCTACCTGAATTCTTTTGGGAATCTGAAATTTATTTTCAGGGTTCACCCAGACTCCCTCAAAGAGAGTGTTCAGCTCATGCTTTATAAAAGTAAGCCTTCTCCTGAGGTAAAGGAGGGGCTTCTGTAACTTGTAAGACCTCCTTTATAGCAACAATGATGTACTGAATGTTCTTCGCTAATTTTGGATCTATTCCTTTGGAATCACTAGTGTCGACACAGGAATCAGAGTCCGTGTCGGTATCAGTATGTACTATTTGTGCAAATGGTCTTTTATGTGACCCAGAGGGTCCCCTGTGGATGAATAAGCAGAACTATTAAAAATCACATCTTCCACTGATTTTCTCCAGGTTTCTGCATGAGACTCAGACTTATCCAATCTCTTACTGATATGACTCACACTATCACGTAATTCTTTCACCCATTCAGGCTTGTGGTGTACCGGCAGCGCCACCACATTACATCTCTGTGTCCCTAAAATGGCTCCCTCAGGGGAAGAGCTCCCTGCCTCAGACATGTCACACTCGTGCACAAACACACCACAGACACTCCGGGGCTTATAGGGGACAGACCCACAGTAAAATCTGTCAGAAGGACACAGAAAGGATTAGCCAGATCAAAACTCAGCGCCAATATAAAATCCCTGTGTAATCTAAAATGTCAACAGAGACCTGTAGCGCTTTTATAATGTCAAATTATACAATACAAATACACTGTGCCCCCCCTTATTTACACCCTGATACTTGGTTCAGTAGTGGAGGAGGACCAGCGTTTCTTCTCCTGCAGCCTTTGTGGAGAAAATGGCGCTGAGCAGTGTGCTGGCTGACTGAGGAGGAAGCCCCGCCCCCGTAATGGTGCGTTTCTCCTCAGAAATTTCAACACTATTTTTTATACTGGCGGGGGCTAGGAATGTGCCTCGGCATCTTATGTCCCCTTTTAGCCAGTTTTGAGTAGGTTTCATGCTGCCCAGAGCGCCCCCCCCCTGCGCCCCCTGCTGTGCCTGTGTAATGTGTAGCATGGCGTGCAGCGTTCCAGCCCGCTGCGCGGTACCTTTTAGCCGTCACGATGACTGAAGATTCTTTCTTCAGTACACTCACCGTATAGCCGCAGCTAGTGTTCAGTACCCTTCAGGAGCTAATGGTGTCCTGTCAGCTTAGAAGCAGAGCCATGAAACTCACAGAAGTTGGTTCCTACTTCCTCCCCTAGGTCCCACGAAGCAGGGAGGCTGTTGCCAGCAGTGCTCCCTGAAAATAAAAAACCTAACATAAGTCTTTCCCCGAGAAACTGAGTAGAGCTCCCCTGGAGTGCATCCAGTCTGCCTGGACACATTTTCTAAACTGAGGCCTGGAGGAAGGGCATAGAGGGAGGAGCCAGTTCACACTCTGGAAAAGTCTTAAAGTGCCCATATCTCCTGTGGAACCGTCTATACCCCATGGTACGGAAGTGGACCCCAGCATCCTCTAGGACGTATGAGAAATTGGAATTCCATTTCTTGGAATTCTAACTTCCTACTGGGCATAACCCAAAATTTCCATCAGCTGTTTTGGGATGTTTAAACACCGTTGCCTTAGTTTTTAATACAGGCTCTGCTGCCTCTTCTAAGGATAGAATGGCTTACATAGCACTAATTAGCTCAGATGATAATATGTCCACTGAGCTGAGACCTTTCAAAGTGCAATGAGTCCTCATCTAAAACATGTGTAGACTATGAAGATGTTGTATCATGTCTAAGTGATTTACTTACCACCAACCTTTCAGCCTGCTTTTTTGAGAGGCTGACAATTCCCTAGGTGTATAAACCTCAGAATGAATGATGCATGTAAGGGTTAATAGGGAAACCTATCACTGGTATAGGAGCTGGTATAAACTGCTCAGCTACATTGGATAATGTCTGTGCAAAGTAGCTCATGAAGGTTCACCAGAACCTGTGCCTGCCTCACTATACACGTGGGTAAGCGTTGTCTCGACCCAGCGGGGATTTGTTGGAGCGACTGTAAGGTGCGTATAAGATGCTTTTTACAAAGATCACTCAAAAAAATAGTAATACTATAAAAATAAAATAAGAAAACTTATGGCTGCTAAAAAACAGCAGCCCTCTGACCATGGTCCGGCTCCTGCCGCACCAAACAAAAACTGATTTGCCTGAGCCAGGAATATATGGACAGGCCCGTTGCATGCTGGGAGGCCGAAAGCTTTGACCTTTTGGTGCAAATCCGCTGTCACGTCATCATATCCCAATGTTATCCTAAGGATAACCTGTGGACCCTTGCGGTGAAAGATATATATATATATATATATATATATATATCTAAGAGGATAGAATTTGATCGGTAGGTTACTTAATACTTTTGTCCTCATTGGTTACTACAGATCACGTGGACGAGGTTCTCTCCATATCCCCGGACATAGCATGTGTCAGATGACGTCACTTTGATGCACTGGAGCAAGTGACGGATGGCGACATGGCAGTTCCACCGGGTATATTAACGACACGGGACGTGCACATGCGTGTAGATGGTGACACTAAAACTACTGGATGATCATTGTGGATGTCTGAGGTATTGATACAATGCAAATTTGTTGAGACATTGTTTCTTTTTCAGATGGAACCATGGGTCGTGCACGTGATGCGACTGGCAAAAGGGAGCCATTGGTTGTGGCCGAGACCGGCATTTGTTTGTTGGTGATCCCTTGTAGACAGTGAGTAGTATCCATCTACAGTGGAAGAAGCATGGACACCAAGAATCTCAGCGGCGGAACAGTGGGTGAAAGTAGATCACAACAAATCAGGACCACAGGCATTTAGGGCGCCTAGCAACCACCAATCGTTCCAAACGCATCAGGAACTGCACCAACAGTACAATGCCGGACCCAGCCAAGCAGTCCCACAGTCCCAGATCTGGGGAAATTGGAAGGCCACGTGA
This sequence comes from Pseudophryne corroboree, assembly GCF_028390025.1. Classification (NCBI taxonomy): domain Eukaryota; kingdom Metazoa; phylum Chordata; class Amphibia; order Anura; family Myobatrachidae; genus Pseudophryne; species Pseudophryne corroboree. Next base: position 950,500 of record NW_026967520.1, on the reverse strand, counting down.
GATGTGGTGGTACATCAGACTGGTGCTCTGAAAACCAATCCAAGCCTTTCATCAACTATTCCGCCACTGAGAGCATACCTAAAGTTTAACACTAGCTGTTTTTATGGTAATTATTTTGAGCAACAGAGTAGCACCTGCAGTATACTGGGGTCCCTTGTCGGGGGCTGCAGGCTTAAATGAACTGAGCAATACATGAACTACACTCCACTGTTTATCATTGTTAGTTAAAATACTAAGTGCACGACACATTTATGTATGTAGTTTGATTGAGCAATATTGGATCTGGCCATTACATTCCCAAAAGTCATAACCTCAGAACTGCACAGAGCAGGAACTAGTAATTAGGAATGTGTTCACAAGTAATTAGGAATGTGTTCCTCATGAACAAGTCCACAATTACCGTCTGAAGGTTACACAATTATTTCAGGTCTACACAACTAATATTTAAGGATAAAGCCTTTAACAGAAAACACCCCTGAAGAAGTCACTATAGATGAAACGCGTTTGTTGACACGCAATTTGGATTTAGAGTGAATTGGAGTGGATAATAACAAGCCCGCCCATGCAAGGGTGACAATAAGTGCAAAACGCTTGTCTTCTGATTATACAGATATGTACTTGTGATAAGCTTTTACTCTGTTTTACTTGAAGTTCTAGATTCAAATTTCATTTTATTTCTGAATCTTATACGAATTGTATTTGGTGAGCTCAGGTCTACTGTATAGCAGGAAATATTTCATACCTGCATCATCTAACAAAATGCACATAAATTAGGCACTCCACAAAAACAATATTAATTTATATATAATCACTAATAATAAACTTCTGCTTGTTACTTTTAATAACATGATAGTGTTGTGTGTAATAACTCTCTACATGTGATGTTTGCCATGGATAGCCTTGTGTTAGAAACATCCTACTGAGAACAGGGCTGATGGCGGAGGAGGGTGTAGGATAAGAGATTGCTGTAGTGACTGAGCAATGAGAATATGTGACTTCTGTATTAAGTGTTTATTACTCACCTGTGCTGATATCTGTAGGGATCTCCTCCTCCTTACACTGCTGATCACCCCTCACATACGTGTCTTCTTCTCCATCTCTATCTTCTGCCTTTATATCAGTCACATACGTCTCTTCTTCTCCCTCTATATCTTCTGCCTTTATATCAGTCACATACGTCTCTTCTTCTCCCTCTATATCTTCTGCCTTCATATCAGTCACATACGTCTCTTCTTCTCCCTCTGTATCTTCTGCCTTTATATCAGTCACATACGTCTCTTCTTCTCCCTCTATATCTTCTGCCTTTATATCAGTCACATACGTCTCTTCTTCTCCCTCTGTATCTTCTGCCTTCATATCAGTCACATACGTCTCTTCTTCTCCCTCTGTATCTTCTGCCTTCATATCAGTCACATACGTCTCTTCTTCTCCCTCTATATATTCTGCCTTTATATCAGTCACATACGTCTCTTCTTCTCCCTCTATATCGTCTGCCTTTACATCAGTCTCATACGTCTCTTCTTCTCCCCCTGTATCTTCTATTTTAATATCAGACAGACGTTCTTCCTAAAAAAAACAAAAAATAATACAATGGCATTTGCATATTGTTAGACTAAACTGAGGTGAAACAGTATAATGTCAGTGTAAAAGACACACAGCTCCTCTACAGATCATATAGTGACAGTCACTTTGGTATATTGGGGAGACCCTAAATCCCACCTACCTGATCCTCCTGTGGGATCCTGTGATTCTCCTCTGTACAATCCTGGGAATACAGAGGACGGGGACATCTCTCTGGGGTATCTCTGTTACTGGGTCCATCTGTAGGAGACACACAGTGACTGAGTACAGTGTATATATGCGATTATCAGATGATGTGTGTATATAGGGGCCCCCATACCTGCTCTCCCTTGTACAATACATGACAGTCTCCTCTTACCCAGTGATGTGAGGGGCCGGTGATTCTCCATCATCACGTCCTTGTACAGACCCCTGTGTTCCTCTATATACTCCCCCTCCTGCATGGAGACATAGACAGTGACATCCTGACACCTTATAGGAACCTGACACACACAGTGATACAGTCATCACCCAGACACATCCCCTGGTGTTACTGTATAATGCCCCATTCCCAGCAGTCACCTCTCCAGTCATCACCCATACACGTCCCCTGGTGTTACTGTATAATGTCCCATTCCCAGCAGTCACCTCTCCAGTCATCACCCAGACACGTCCCCTGGTGTTACTGTATAATGTCCCATTCCCAGCAGTCACCTCTCCAGTCATCACCCAGACACGTCCCCTGGTGTTACTGTATAATGTCCCATTCCCAGCAGTCACCTCTCTAGTCATAACCCCCAACACATCCCCTGGTGTTACTGTATAATGTCCCATTCCCAGCAGTCACCTCTCTAGTCATAACCCCCAACACATCCCCTGGTGTTACTGTATAATGTCCCATTCCCAGCAGTCACCTCTCCAGTCATCACCCAGACACATCCCCTGGTGTTACTGTATAATGCCACATTCCCAGCAGTCGCCTCTCCAGTCATCACCCAGACACATCCCCTGGTGTTACTGTATAATGCCACATTCCCAGCAGTCGCCTCTCCAGTCATCACCCAGACACATCCCCTGGTGTTACTGTATAATGCCACATTCCCAGCAGTCGCCTCTCCAGTCATCACCCAGACACATCCCCTGGTGTTACTGTATAATGTCCCATTCCCAGCAGTCACCTCTCCAGTCATCACCCAGACACATCCCCTGGTGTTACTGTATAATGCCACATTCCCAGCAGTCACGTCTCCAGTCATCACCCAGACACATCCCCTGGTGTTACTGTATAATGTCCCATTCCCAGCAGTTACCTCTCCAGTCATCCCCCAGACACGTCCCCTGGTGTTACTGTATAATGCCCCATTTCCAGCAGTCACCTCTCCAATCATCACCCGGACACATCCCCTGGTGTTACTGTATAATGCCCCATTCCCGGCAGTCACCTCTCCAGTCATCACCCAGACACATCCCCTGGTGTTACTGTATAATGTCCCATTCCCAGCAGTCACCTCTCCAGTCATCACCCAGACACATCCCCTGGTGTTACTGTATAATGTCCCATTCCCAGCAGTCACCTCTCCAGTCATCACCCAGACACATCCCCTGGTGTTACTGTATAATGCCCCATTCCCAGCAGTCACGTCTCCAGTCATCACACAGACGCGTCCCCTGGTGTTACTGTATAATGCCCCATTCCCAGCAGCCACCTCTCCAGTCATCACCCGGACACATCCCCTGGTGTTACTGTATAATGCCACATTCCTGCAGTCACGTCTCCAGTCATCACCCAGACACATCCCCTGGTGTTACTGTATAATGTCCCATTCCCAGCAGTTACCTCTCCAGTCATCCCCCAGACACGTCCCCTGGTGTTACTGTATAATGCCACATTCCCAAAAGTCACCTCTCCAGTCATCACCCAGACACGTCCCCTGGTGTTACTGTATAATGCCCCATTCCCAGCAGTCACCTCTCCAGTCATCACCCGGACACATCCCCTGGTGTTACTGTATAATGCCCCATTCCCGGCAGTCACCTCTCCAGTCATCACCCAGACACATCCCCTGGTGTTACTGTATAATGTCCCATTCCCAGCAGTCACCTCTCCAGTCATCACCCAGACACATCCCCTGGTGTTACTGTATAATGTCCCATTCCCAGCAGTCACCTCTCCAGTCATCACCCAGACACATCCCCTGGTGTTACTGTATAATGCCCCATTCCCAGCAGTCACGTCTCCAGTCATCACACAGACGCGTCCCCTGGTGTTACTGTATAATGCCCCATTCCCAGCAGCCACCTCTCCAGTCATCACCCAGACACGTCCCCTGGTGTAACTGTATAATGTCCCATTCCCGACAGTCACCTCTCCAGTCATCACCCAGACACATCCCCTGGTGTTACTGTATAATGCCACATTCCCAGCAGTCGCCTCTCCAGTCATCACCCAGACACATCCCCTGGTGTTACTGTATAATGCCACATTCCCAGCAGTCGCCTCTCCAGTCATCACCCAGACACATCCCCTGGTGTTACTGTATAATGTCCCATTCCCAGCAGTCACCTCTCCAGTCATCACCCAGACACATCCCCTGGTGTTACTGTATAATGCCACATTCCCAGCAGTCACGTCTCCAGTCATCACCCAGACACATCCCCTGGTGTTACTGTATAATGTCCCATTCCCAGCAGTTACCTCTCCAGTCATCCCCCAGACACGTCCCCTGGTGTTACTGTATAATGCCCCATTCCCAGCAGTCACCTCTCCAATCATCACCCAGACACATCCCCTGGTGTTACTGTATAATGCCCCATTCCCGGCAGTCACCTCTCCAGTCATCACCCAGACACATCCCCTGGTGTTACTGTATAATGTCCCATTCCCAGCAGTCACCTCTCCAGTCATCACCCAGACACATCCCCTGGTGTTACTGTATAATGTCCCATTCCCAGCAGTCACCTCTCCAGTCATCACCCAGACACATCCCCTGGTGTTACTGTATAATGCCCCATTCCCAGCAGTCACGTCTCCAGTCATCACACAGACGCGTCCCCTGGTGTTACTGTATAATGCCCCATTCCCAGCAGCCACCTCTCCAGTCATCACCCGGACACATCCCCTGGTGTTACTGTATAATGCCACATTCCTGCAGTCACGTCTCCAGTCATCACCCAGACACATCCCCTGGTGTTACTGTATAATGTCCCATTCCCAGCAGTTACCTCTCCAGTCATCCCCCAGACACGTCCCCTGGTGTTACTGTATAATGCCACATTCCCAAAAGTCACCTCTCCAGTCATCACCCAGACACGTCCCCTGGTGTTACTGTATAATGCCCCATTCCCAGCAGTCACCTCTCCAGTCATCACCCGGACACATCCCCTGGTGTTACTGTATAATGCCCCATTCCCGGCAGTCACCTCTCCAGTCATCACCCAGACACATCCCCTGGTGTTACTGTATAATGTCCCATTCCCAGCAGTCACCTCTCCAGTCATCACCCAGACACATCCCCTGGTGTTACTGTATAATGTCCCATTCCCAGCAGTCACCTCTCCAGTCATCACCCAGACACATCCCCTGGTGTTACTGTATAATGCCCCATTCCCAGCAGTCACGTCTCCAGTCATCACACAGACGTGTCCCCTGGTGTTACTGTATAATGCCCCATTCCCAGCAGCCACCTCTCCAGTCATCACCCAGACACGTCCCCTGGTGTAACTGTATAATGTCCCATTCCCGACAGTCACCTCTCCAGCCATCACCCAGACACATCCCCTGGTGTTACTCTATAATGTCAAGGGGTCAGCTTGCTGGGGGTAGCTTGCTTAGAATTTAATAAGTGTGGAATTACGAAGTGTGTTATCCGAACAGTTAAAAAAACAGCTGAACAAACATTGAGCACCATAAAGGAAAGGTAACTTACTTAAACAACTTTTCTCTAACGTCCTAGTGGATGCTGGGGACTCCATAAGGACCATGGGGAATAGACGGGCTCCGCAGGAGACTGGGCACTCTAAGAAAGATTTAGGACTACCTGGTGTGCACTGGCTCCTACCCCTATGACCCTCCTCCAAGCCTCAGTTAGATCTCTGTGCCCGGCTGAGCTGGATGCACACTAGGGGCTCTCCTGAGCTCCTAGCAAGAAAGTGTTTGTTTGTTTTTTTATTTTCAGTGAGACCTGCTGGCAACAGGCTCACTGCAGCGAGGGACTAAGGGGAGAAGAAGCGAACCTGCCTGCTTGCAGCTAGCTTGGGCTTCTTAGGCTACTGGACACCATTAGCTCCAGAGGGTTCGAACACAGGCACCGATCTCGTCGTCCGTTCCCGGAGCCGCGCCGCCGTCCCCCTGCAGCTGTGCGCCATTGCTCCTCATGCACACCACACACTGCGGTCACTGATGGGTGCAGGGCGCTGGGGGGGGCGCCCTGCGCAGCAATATTAACACCTTGGCTGGCAAACTAACACCATATATAGCCCCAGGGGCTATATAGGTGTATATTTACACCTGCCAGATACATTAAAATAGCGGGAGAAAGCCCGCCGAAAAAGGGGCGGGGCCTTCTCCCTCAGCACACTGGCGCCATTTTTCCCTCACAGCTCCGCTGGAAGGATCGCTCCCTGGCTCTCCCCTGCAGTCCTGCACTACAGAAAAGGGTAAAAAAGAGAGGGGGGGGGGGCACAAATTAGGCGCAGTATATATATATATATATATATATATATATATATATATATAGTAGCTATAAGGGGAAAACACACTTTTATAGGTGATATCCCTCTGATATATAGCGCTCTGGTGTGTGCTGGCATACTCTCCCTCTGTCTCCCCAAAGGGCTTTGTGGGGTCCTGTCCTCTGTAAGAGCATTCCCTGTGTGTCTGCTGGGTGTCGGTACTGCTGTGTCGACATGTATGAGGAGGAAAATGATGTGGAGGCGGAGCAAATGCCTGTGCATGTGTTGTCACCCCCTGAGGGGTCGACACCGGTGTGGCTGGACTTATGGAAGGAAGGAATTACGTGAAAGTGTCAACTCCTTACACAAAAGGTTTGACGACATAGGACAGCCGGCTACACAGCTTGTGCCTGTTCCAGCGTCTCAAATGTCATCAGGGGCTTTGAAACGCCCGATACCTCAGGTGACATATACAGACGCCGACACGGATACCGACTCCAGTGTCGACGACGATGAGACTAGTGTACCCTCCATTAGGTCCACCCGTTACATGATTGAGGCAATGAAAAATGTTTTACACATTTCTGATAATACCCCAGGTACCACAAAAAAGGGTATTATGTTTGGTGAGAAAAAACTACCTGTAGTTTTTCCTGCATCTGACGAATTAAATGAGGTGTGTGAGGAAGTGTGGACTTCCCCCGATAAGAAATTGATAATTTCAAAACGATTATTGGCAGCGTACCCTTTCCCGCTAGAGGATAGGTCACGTTGGGAAATACCCCCTAGGGTAGACAAGGCGCTGACACGCTTGTCAAAGAAGGTGGCACTACCATCTCCGGATACGGCCGCCCTGAAGGAAACTGCTGATAGAAAGCAGGAAAATACCCTAAAGGCTATTTACACACACTCAGGCATTATATTGCGACCTGCGATTGCATCAGCTTGGATGTGCAGTGCTGCTGCTGCGTGGTCAGATTCCCTGTTGGATAATATTGATACCATGGATAGGAACAATATTTTGCTGACGCTTGAGCATATAAAAGACGCAGTCTTATACATGCGTGATGCACAGAGGGATATTTGCCGGCTGGCATCAAGAGTAAGCGCGTTGTCCATTGCCGCCAGACGGGGGTTGTGGACTAGGCAATGGTCAGGTGATGCTGACTCAAAGCGGCACATGGAAGTTTTACCCTATAAGGGGGTGGAACTGTTTGGGGATGGTCTTTCAGACCTCGTGTCCACAGCTACTGCTGGGAAATCGACCTTTTTGCCACATGCTGCCCCGCAGCAAAAGAAAGCACCGTATTATCAGGTACAGTCCTTTCGGCCCCAGAAAGGCAAGAGGGCTAGAGGCTCCTCCTTTCTGCCGAGAGGCAGAGGTAGAGGGAAGAAGCTGCAACACACAGCTAGTTCCCAGGAGCAGAAGTCCTCCCCTGCATCCGGTAAGCCCACAGCATGACGCTGGGGCTGCTCAGGCGGAACAGGATACGGTGGGGGCCCGTCTCAAAAATTTCAGCGCACAGTGGGCTTGCTCACAGGTAGATCCCTGGGTCCTTCAAGTAGTACTTCAGGGGTACAGGCTGGAATTCGAGACGACCCCCCCGCCGTTTCCTAAAGTCTGCCTTACCGGCAACTCCCTCTGCCAGGGAGGCAGTGTTGGAGGCTATTCAGAAACTATGGCCCTCATTCCGAGTTGATCGGTCGCAAGGCGAATTTAGCAGAGTTACACACGCTAAGCCGCCGCCTACTGGGAGTGTATCTTAGCATCTTAAAATTGCGACCGATGTATTCGCAATATTGCGATTACAAACTACTTAGCAGTTTTAGAGTAGCTCCAGACTTACTCTGCCTGTGCGATCAGTTCAGTGCTTGTCGTTCCTGGTTTGACGTCACAAACACACCCAGCGTTCGCCCAACCACTCCCCCGTTTCTCCGGCCACTCCTGCGTTTTTTCCGGAAACGGTAGCGTTTTCAGCCACACGCCCATAAAACGCCGTGTTTCCGCCCAGTAACACCCATTTCCTGTCAATCACATTACGTTCGCCGGAGCGATGAGAAAGCCGTGAGTAAAAATACTTTCTTCATAGCAAAGATACTTGGCGCAGTCGCAGTGCGAATATTGCGCATGCGCACTAAGCGGAATTTCACTGCGATGCGATGAAAAATACCGAGCGAACGACTCGGAATGAGGGCCTATATTCACAACAGGTGATTGTAAAGGTACCCCTCCTTCAACAAGGAAAGGGTTACTATTCCACACTATTTGTGGTACCGAAACCGGACGGTTCGGTGAGGCCCATCTTAAACTTAAAAGCCTTGAACACTTACATCAAAAGGTTCAAGTTCAAGATGGAATCGCTCAGGGCGGTTATTGCGAGCCTGGAGGAGGGGGATTACATGGTATCCCTAGACATCAAGGATGCGTATCTGCATGTCCCTATTTACCCTCCGCACCAGGAGTACCTCAGATTTGTGGTACAGGACTGTCACTATGAGTTCCAGACGCTGCCATTTGGGTTATCCACGGCACCGAGGGTCTTTACCAAGGTAATGCCGAAATGATGATACTCCTTCGCAAGAAGGGAGTTTTAATTATCCCGTACTTGGACGATCTCCTGATAAAGGCGAGGTCCAAGGAACAGTTGGTAGTGGGGGTGGCACTTTCTCAGGAAGTGCTACAACAGCACGGCTGGATTCTCAATATCCCGAAGTCACAGCTGGTCCCGACGACACATCTTCTGTTCCTGGGAATGATTCTGGACACAGACCAGAAAAGGGTGTTTCTTCCAGTGGAAAAAGCCGAGGAATTGTCCTCTCTAGTCAGAGACATCCTAAAACCAGGAAAAGTGTCGGTACATCAATGCACACGAGTCCTGGGAAAAATGGTAGCCTCGTACGAGGCGACACCATTCGGACGGTTCAACGCAAGGACGTTCCAGTGGGACCTGTTGGACAAATGGTCCGGGTCCCATCTCCAGATGCAACAGCGGATAACCCTGTCGGCAAAGACCAGGGTGTCGCTGCTGTGGTGGCTGCAGACGGCTCATCTACTAGAGGGCCGCAGATTCGGAATACAGGACTGGGTCCTGGTGACCACGGATGCCAGCCTTCGGGGCTGGGGGGCAGTCACACAGGGAAGAAATTTCCAGGGGCTGTGGTCAGCTCAGGAGATAGCTCCAGAATATTTATGTGCAGCGATAAGGGCCATCTACAATGCCCTAAGTCAGGCAAGACCCCTGCTTCACAACCGGCCGGTGCTGATACAGTCAGACAACATCACGGCAGTCGCCCATGTAAACATACAGGGCGGCACAAGAAGCAGGAGGGCAATGGCAGAAGCCACAAGGATTCTCTGATGGGCAGAGAATCATGTGTTAGCACTGACGGCAGTGTTCATTCCGGGAGTGGACAACTGGGAAGCAGACTTCCTCAGCAGGCACGACCTCCACCCGGGAGAATGGGGACTTCATCCAGAAGTCTTCCAGATGCTGGTAAACCGTTGGGAAATACCACAGGTGGACATGATGGCGTCCCGCCTCAACAAAAAGCTAAAAAAGTATTGCGCCAGGTCAAGAGACCCTCAGGCGATCGCTGTGGACGCTCTAGTGACACCATGGGTGTACCAGTCGGTTTATGTGTTTCCTCCTCTGCCTCTCATACCCAAGGTACTGAGAATAATAAGAAGGCGAGGAGTGAAAACTATTCTTGTGGCTCCAGATTGGCCAAGAAGAGCTTGGTACCCGGAGCTTCAAGAGATGCTCGCAGAGGACCCTTGGCCTCTGCCGCTCAGACAGGACCTGCTGCTGCAGGGGCCTTGTCTGTTCCAAGACTTACCGCGGCTGCGTTTGACGGCATGGCGGTTGAAAGCCGGATCCTAAAGGAAAAGGATATTCCGGAGGAAGTCATCCCTACCCTGATCAAGGCCAGGAAGGATGTCACCGCAAAGCATTATCACCGCATTTGGCGGAAGTATGGAATTTCAACTGGGTCGTTTCCTACATTTCCTGCAAGCAGGTGTGACTTTGTGCCTCAAATTGGGGTCCATTAAAGTCCAGATCTCGGCTCTGTCGATTTTCTTCCAGAAAGAACTTTCTTCGCTACCTGAAGTTCAGACTTTTGTCAAGGGAGTGCTGCATATTCAGCCTCCTTTTGTGCCCCCAGTGGCACCTTGGGATCTCAATGTGGTCTTGGATTTTCTAAAATCACATTGGTTTGAGCCACTTAAGACCATGGATTTAAAATATCTCACGTGGAAAGTGGTCATGTTGTTGGCTCTGGCTTCGGCCAGACGTGTGTCAGAATTGGCGGTGTTGTCCTGTAAAAGCCCCTATCTGATTTTCCATATGGATAGGGCAGAATTGAGGACTCGTCCTCAGTTTCTCCCAAAGGTGGTCTCAGCGTTTCACTTGAACCAACCTATTGTGGTGCCTGCGGCTACTAGGGACTTGGATGATTCCAAGTTTCTGGACGTAGTCAGGGCCCTGAAAATATATGTTTCCAGGATGGCTGGAGTCAGGAAAACTGACTCGCTATTTATCCTGTATGCACACAACAAGTTGGGTGCTCCTGCTTCTAAGCAGTCTATTGCGCGCTGGATTTGTAGCACTATTCAGCTGGCGCATTCTGCGGTGGGCTTACCGCAGCCTAAATCAGTGAATGCCCATTCCACAAGAAAGGTGGGCTCATCTTGGGCGGCTGCCCGAGGGGTCTCGGCTTTACAACTTTGCCGAGCTGCTACTTGGTCAGGGGCAAACACGTTTGCAAAATTCTACAAATTTGATACCCTGGCTGAGGAGGACCTGGAGTTCTTTCATTCGGTGCTGCAGTCATCCGCACTCTCCCGCCCGTTTGGGAGCTTTGGTATAATCCCCATGGTCCTTACGGAGTCCCCAGCATCCACTAGGACGTTAGAGAAAATAAGATTTTACTCACCGGTAAATCTATTTCTCGTAGTCCGTAGTGGATGCTGGGCGCCCATCCCAAGTGCGGATTGTCTGCAATACTTGTAAATAGTTATTGTTACAAAAATCGGGTTGTTATTGCGAGCCATCTATTCAGAGGCTCCTTTTTTGTTATCATACTGTTAACCGGGGTTCCTATCACGAGTTACATGGTGTGATTGGTGTGGCTGGTATGAGTCTTACCCGGGATTCAAAATCCTTCCTTATTGTGTCAGCTCTTCCGGGCACAGTGTCCTAACTGAGGCTTGGAGGAGGGTCATAGGGGGAGGAGCCAGTGCACACCAGGTAGTCCTAAATCTTTCTTAGAGTGCCCAGTCTCCTGCGGAGCCCGTCTATTCCCCATGGTCCTTACGGAGTCCCCAGCATCCACTACGGACTACGAGAAATAGATTTACCAGTGAGCAAAATCTTATTATTCCTACACCACTTGACCCAAAATTATCTTACAAACGACCACAGCATGTTCATCAAACTACTGTTTCTTATTTCAATTCATGGAATTCTCACCAAATGTAACACTTTCTACACTCACCCTAAAACTCACCCCTCTGTGCACATTACAGCTTCTATTCTCCACTCCCCTCTTCTAACCACTCATGAGCTTTATACTTACTTCTCTGCTAGTACTTTGACAACCACAATTGGCCACCAGAATAAACACTCGCAAACATCCACCAATATTTATCTCACTCTTCTGCTTTTATTAGCTGGTGCCATATCACCAAATCCATGTCCCAACCACCTGTCCCTCTCACACTCAGCTGTCTCAAAACAACATAGAAATCCATCTAACCTCATAAATATCACGTGTCTCCCATCCCCCTCCAAGTCACTAAAATGTGGCTTATGGAATGCACGATCTGTTTGTAACAAATTACCATCCATCCATAACCTCTTCATATCTCACAACTTTAATCTGCTGGATATAACAGAAACCTGGCTCACACAATCAGACACGGCCTCCCCTGCAGCACTATCACACGGTGGTTTCCACTTCACACACACCCCCAGGCCTGGTAATTGTAAAGGTGGTGGGGTTGGAATCTTACTTTCCCAATTTTTCACATACACTGTTCTACCTCAGGTTCCATCACTCGCATTCACATCATTTGAAGATCACTCTATCAGGATTTTCACCCCCTTCTCTCTGCATGTTGCAGCTATCTATCACCCTCCTGGGCAACCCAAACAACAATTTCTAGAAGATTTTTCTGCCTGGCTCCCACACATCTTATCCTCTGACATCTCCACCATCATTATGGGTCGATATCAATATAGCTCTTGACAGTCCACAATCTGTTCATGCCTCCAAACTCCTCTCTCTAACCTCCTCTCTTGGCCTCACCCAATGGTCTGACACCTCTACACACCAGGAAGGCCACTGCATTGATCTTGTGTTCACCAGGCTCTGCTCAGTTTCTGAATTCATTAACACTCCTATCCCTCTCTCTGATCACAACCTGATCACCTTCACAATCTCTTCTATTACTCTAAATTCTATGACACTAAAACCTAGCAAGCCTCCTCTAACCCGCAGAAATACTAACAATATACATTTTCAACAACTTTCCACTTCTCTGCAACAACTGCTCTCACCAATCTCTACATTTACCACACCTGACACTGTTGTATCCCACCTGACCCTAGAGAGTGCCCTTGATGAAGTGGCTCCAGCTACCCATCACACTCCACGTAGGCTTAGATGTCAACCATGGCACTATAAATCAACAAGACACCTACAAAAACTGACACGTAAAATAGAACGTCGGTGGCGTAAATCTTAGAATCCAAGTGACTTCCTCACATATAACACCACCTATTACTCCTATCATCAGGCCCTGGACACTGCCAAACAAATATATTTCCAATCTCTCATCTCTTCTCATTCCACCAACCCCAAATTACTTATTAATACATTTAAATCACTTATTTACCCTCCCTCAACTCCCTCACTAGCTACTATCAGTGCACAGAACTTGCTTCCTACTTCAAGGATAAGGTTGATAAAATCTGAGATGAAATGGTATGCTCTTCCTCAGCCAGTGACCTGCTCAATTCCCTACCTGAACCCTCTGGCACTTTCTCTTCATTTGATCCCACAAGTGAAGATGAAGTATCAACACTCTTTCCATCCTCCTACTCCACTACCTCTCCTCTTGATCCTATACCCTCACAGGTCAGTAAAACTTTGTCTCCTGTGCTTATCCCAACCTTAACTAAAATCTGTAATTTCTCTCTCTCTCTCTCTACTGGTATCTTTCCTTCTCTGTTTAAGCATGCAGTGATTACTCCCATTCTAAAAAAACACACCTCTGACCCAAACACACTCTCTAACTACCGTCCCATTTCTCAGCTACCAGGTCCCTCCAAGCTACTTGAAAGACTTGCCTACACTCGCCTTACACACATTCTTAACTCCCACAATTTATTGGACCCACTTCAGTCAGGCTTTCATGCCCATCACTCCACAGACACTGCACTGACCAAAGTAGTGAATGATCTAGTCACTGCTAGATCTAAAGGCCATTACACATTACTCATTCTTCTAGATCTCTCTGCTGCTTATGACACTGCTGACCACTCTCTTCTCAAACAAACACTACAATCCCTAGGTCTTCAGGACACGGCCCTCTCCTGGTTCTCATCCTACCTATCTAATAGCTCTTTCAGTGGTCACTTCTCAGATTCTACCTCTTCTTCTCTACCTCTATCAGTTGGAGTACCGCAAGGCTCAGTCTTGGGTCCCCTGCTGTTCTCAGTCTATACCTCATCTCATCGCTGGGTGATCATATCATACAACCCATTAAGAACCTGGCAATCTGGTGGACCATTATGCAACAGGTAGCATCTATCCTTGTGTATCAATGCCTATTCCCCATAGATTGTAAGCTTGCGAGCAGGGCCTTCCTACCTCTATGTCTGTCTATTTTTACCCAGTTTTGTTCAATAACTGTTGTTCTACTTGTAAAGCGCAACAGAATATGCTGCGCTATATAAGAAACTGCTAATAAATAATAAATACAACACAGGCCACTCCCCCTGTATACTATGACAGCACAGGAAGCTACCCCTGTATATTATGACAACACAGGATGCTACCCCTGTATGCTATGACAGCACAGGCCACTCCCCCTGTATACTATGACGGCACAGGATGCTACCCCTGTATATTATGACAATACAGGCCGCTCCCCCTGTATGCTATGACAGCACAGGATGCTACCCCTGTATATTATGACAACACAGGCCACTCCTTCTGTATAGAAAGACAATACATGCCGCTCACCCTATATAATAATAGTAAGAAGACACCACAGGCCCCTCCGCCTGCATATTATGACAACACAGGCCGCTCCCTCTGTATGTCATGACAACACAGGCCGCTCCCACTGTATATTATGACAACACAGGCCGCTCCCCCTGTTTACTATGACGGCACGGAATGCTACCCCTGTATATTATGACAACACAGGCCACTCCCCCTGTATACTATGACAGCACAGGATGCTACCCCTGTATACTATGACAACACAGGCCACTCCTTCTGTATAGAAAGACAATACATGCCGCTCACCCTATATAATAATAGTAAGAAGACACCACAGGCCCCTCCGCCTGCATATTATGACAACACAGGCCGCTCCCCTCTGTATGTCATGACAACACAGGCCGCTCCCACTGTATATTATGACAACACAGGCCGCTCCCCCTGTTTACTATGACGGCACGGAATGCTACCCCTGTATATTATGACAACACAGGCCACTCCCCCTGTATACTATGACAGCACAGAATGCTACCCCTGTATATTATGACAACACAGGCCACTCCTTCTGTATAGAAAGACAATACATGCCGCTCACCCTATATAATAATAGTAAGAAGACACCACAGGCCCCTCCGCCTGCATATTATGACAACACAGGCCGCTCCCTCTGTATGTCATGACAACACAGGCCGCTCCCACTGTATATTATGACAACACAGGCCGCTCCCCCTGTTTACTATGACGGCACGGAATGCTACCCCTGTATATTATGACAACACAGGCCACTCCCCCTGTATACTATGACAGCACAGGATGCTACCCCTGTATATTATGACAACACAGGCCGCTCCTCCTGTATATTATGACAATACATGCCGCTTACCCTATATAATAGGTGGTCTTTTGTATGCCGAATGTCGGGATCCCGGCGCACAGTATACCAGCGCCGGAATCCCGACACCCGGCATAACGACAACTATTCTCCCTCGTGGGGGTCCACGACGCCCCTGGAGGGAGAATAAAATAGTGTGGCGCACGTAGCGAGCGCCGGCATACCATACTACACCCCTATATAATAATAGTAACAAGACACCACAGGCACCTCCCCCTGTATAAAAGGGCAACACAGGCTGCTCCCCCTGTAGAGTAGGACAACACATAGCGCTCCCCTATATAGTACAATGCCATATTATGTATACAATAATGGTAACGGCGTGGTCTGCGCCACCTGTATTATGGTAACGGCGTGGTCTGCGCCACCTGTATTACGGTAACGGCGGGGTCTGCGCCACCTGTATTACGGTAACGGCGGGGTCTGCACCACCTGTATTAGGGTAATGGCGGGGTCTGCGCCACCTGTATTACGGTAACGGCGGGGTCTGCGCCACCTGTATTACAGTAATAGGACACTAGAGTGTCAGCCACCTGTACAGGGATAATGCAGCACCAGAGGCTGCTCCAGCTGCACTATAACAAGGCACCAGAGGCTGCTCCCCCTGTAGTACAGAACCTGACAGCAGAGCTGCTCAGCCTATAGAATAATAATAATAATATCATTACCTGCTGCCAGACACAGCAATGGCTGCTCTCTGCTCCTGCTGCCCTGTGGGAATGATAGAAGGAAGGCGGAGCTCAGACCAGGGGAAAATGGCCGCCGCTCCTGACGTCACTACACGGCCAGGGAACCTATTACTGCTGCCGGACTGGTCTACAAGAGAATGGCCGCCGGCCTCCTGCACTGAGGACATGTATGGTAATAGTGATTACAGAAGGCGGAGTTGAGGGCGGGGCATGGGATGGGAGGGGCCAGACGCTAGGAAGCAGCCTGTGCCAATCATTCCCTACTTCCGGCTTGTGCGGTCCACCTTACTTCCGGTCACTGCATTCCGTTCCACACACAGGAAGATCACGTGATGGTTGGTTCTAAATCGCGGTTCTAGCAGCTACCATCAGGTAATGGCGACAGGAGGAGCAGCCTGTAGTGTCCTGTTATTATTATTATTATACAGGAGGAGCAGCAGCCTGTGGTGTCCTGTTATTATTATTATTATACAGGAGGAGCAGCCTGTGGTGTCCTGTTATTATTATTATTATACAGGAGGAGCAGCCTGTGGTGTCCAGTTGTTATTATTATACAGGAGTAGTAGCCTGTGGTGTCCTGTTATTATTGTTTTACAGGGGAGCGGTCTGTGGTGTCCTGTTGTTATTATTATTTAGGAGCAGCAGCCTGTGGTGTCCAGTTGTTGTTATTATTTTTATACAGCAGGAGCAGCCTGTAGTGTCCTGTTATTATTATTATTATTATTATACAGGAATATCAGCCTGTGGTGTCCTGTTATTTTCATTATACAGCGGGAGCAGTCTATGTTGTCCTGTTGTTATTATTATTATACAGGAGGAGCAGTCTGGGGTTTCCTGTTATTGTTTTACAGGTGGAGCGGCCTGTACTGTACTGTTGTTGTTATAATTATACAGGGATAGTGGCCAGTGGTGTACTGTTACTAATATTATACAGACGGAGCTGCCTGTGGTGTCCCGTTACTATTATTATACAGTGTGAACTATCTGTTGTGTCCTGTTATTATTATACAGGGGGAGCTGCCTGTTGTTGTTGTTGTTGTAATTATTTAGGAGCAACAGCCTTTGGTGTCCTGTTATTATTATACAGTATGAGCAGACTGTGGTGTCCTGTAATTATTATACAGGAAGAGCAGCCTTAAGTATCGTGTTATTATACAAAGGGAGCGGCCTGTGGTGTCCTGTTGTTATTATTCAGGAGAAGCAACCTGTGGTGTCCTGTTAATATTATTATACACGGGGAGCAGCCTGTGGTGTCCTGTTATTATTATTATTATTATACAGAGGGAGCGGCATGTAGTGTCCTGTTGTTATTATTATACAGGGGCAGCATCCTGTAATGTCATTTTATTATTACTATAAAGGAGAGCAGAATGGGGTGTCCTGTCGTTGTTATTAGTGCTGTACAGGGGGAGCAGTTTTTTTTTGTACGGTTATTATTATACAGGGACAGCAGCTTGTGGAGTCCTGGTATTATTATTATACATTGGGACTGGTGGTAATGTCCTACAATACAGGAGGAATGGTCTGAGGTGTCCTGCTTTTAAAGACACGTTATTATTTGTATACTGGGTGCAGCCATTAGTGTCACTATTATTATTAATTTATTATGTAATTGTAGGGATTGAAAATAATGCTAAAATTCTAGATTATATTAAAGCAGAGACCATAATATCCCTGGCATGTGTAACAGATGATAATTGGAGCAGTATGAAGCAAATGTATATCCTGGGAGTGTCCCTATGACATCACTTATCTCTATAGTAATAATACAGGGACATGACTGGGGAGGTGAGGGGATCTGGGAGTGTCACAGCGACGTCACTTTTATCTATAGTAATAATACAGGGATATGACTGGGAAGGTGAGGGATCTGGGAGTGTCACAGTGACATTACTAATATCTACAGTAATATTACAGGGACATGACTGGAGAGGTGAGGGATCTCGGAGCATTTACATTAATATTCATGTCTCCTCCATTTTGCAGGTTAACACAGTAGTGAAGAAGACTTCCGGTGAGTGTGAGACACCCAGCAGCCATCACATTGTGTGTAGGACTGAGCAGGACCCAGAGCCCCATCACGGTGCCTCCATCTCAGTCACTGACACATGAGAGACCCAATGATCAGAAGATCCTGGAACTCACCAACAAGATCATTCAGCTGCTGACTGGAGAGGTGACTGCTGGGAATGGGACATTATACAGTAACACCAGGGGATGTGTCTGGGTGATGACTGGAGAGGTGACTGCTGGGAATGGGGCATTATACAGTAACACCGGGGGATGTGTCTGGGTGATGACTGGAGAGGTGACTGCTGGGAATGGGACATTATACAGTAACACCAGGGGATGTGTCTGGGTGATGACTGGAGAGGTGACTGCTGGGAATGGAGCATTATACAGTAACACCAGGGGATGTGTCTGGGTGATGACTGGAGAGGTGACTGCTGGGAAAGGGACATTATACAGAAACACCAGGGGATGTGTCCGGGTAATGACTGTGGAAGTAAATGCTGGTAATAGGGCATTATACAGTAACACCGGGGGATGTGTCTGGGTGGTGACTGCTGGGAAAGGGACATTATACAGAAACACCAGGGGATGTGTCCGGGTGATGACTGTGGAAGTGACTGCTGGGAATAGGGCATTATACAGTAACACCAGGGGATGTGTCTGGGTGATGACTGGAGAGGTGACTGCTGGGAATGGGGCATTATACAGTAACACCGGGGGATGTGTCTGGGTGATGACTGGAGAGGTGACTGCTGGGAATGGGACATTATACAGTAACACCAGGGGATGTGTCTGGGTGATGACTGGAGAGGTGACTGCTGGGAATGGAGCATTATACAGTAACACCAGGGGATGTGTCTGGGTGATGACTGGAGAGGTGACTGCTGGGAAAGGGACATTATACAGAAACACCAGGGGATGTGTCCGGGTAATGACTGTGGAAGTAAATGCTGGTAATAGGGCATTATACAGTAACACCGGGGGATGTGTCTGGGTGGTGACTGCTGGGAAAGGGACATTATACAGAAACACCAGGGGATGTGTCCGGGTGATGACTGTGGAAGTGACTGCTGGGAATAGGGCATTATACAGTAACACCAGGGGATGTGTCTGGGTGATGACTGGAGAGGTGACTGCTGGGAATGGGACATTATACAGTAACACCAGGGGATGTGTCTGGGTGATGACTGGAGAGGTGACTGCTGGGAATGGAGCATTATACAGTAACACCAGGGGATGTGTCTGGGTGATGACTGGAGAGGTGACTGCTGGGAAAGGGACATTATACAGTAACACCAGGGGATGTGTCTGGGTGATGACTGTATCACTGTGGGTGTCAGGTTCCTATAAGGTGTCAGGATGTCACTGTCTATATCTCCATGCAGGAGGAGGAGTATATAGAGGAACACAGGGGTCTGTACAAGGACGTGATGATGGAGAATCACCGGCCCCTCACATCACTGGGTAAGAGGAGACTGTCATGTATTGTACAGGGGAGAGCAGGTATGGGGGCCCTATATACACACATCATCTGATAATCACATATATACACTGTACTCAGTCACTGTGTGTCTCCTACAGATGGGCCCAGTAACAGAGATACCCCAGAGAGATGTCCCCGTCCTCTGTATTCCCAGGATTGTACAGAGGAGAATCACAGGACCCCACAGGAGGATCAGGTAGGTGGGATCTAGGGTCTCCCCAATATACCAAAATGACTGTCACGATATGATGTGTAGAGGAGCTGTGTGTGTTTTATACACTGATATTACACTATCTGAAATCAGATATTATTAATGTATATTGTTTTGTGGGCTATTTAGGATGACTGCCTGACTGATATAAAGGCAGAAGATACAGAGGGAGAAGAAGAGACGTATGTGACTGATATAAAGGCAGAAGATACAGAGGGAGAAGAAGAGACGTATGTGACTGATATGAAGGCAGAAGATATAGAGGGAGAAGAAGAGACGTATGTGATTGATATAAAGGCAGAAGATATAGAGGGAGAAGAAGAGACGTATGTGACTGATATAAAGGCAGAAGATATAGAGGGAGAAGAAGAGACATATGTGACTGATATAAAGGCAGAAGATATAGAGGGAGAAGAAGAGACGTATGTGACTGATATGAAGGCAGAAGATATAGAGGGAGAAGAAGAGACGTATGTGACTGATATAAAGGCAGAAGATATAGAGCGAGAAGAGACGTATGTGACTGATATAAAGGCAGAAGATATAGAGCGAGAAGAGACGTATGTGACTGATATAAAGGCAGAAGATCTAGAGGGAGAAGAAGAGACGTATGTGACTGATATAAAGGCAGAAGATATAGAGGGAGAAGAAGAGACATATGTGACTGATATGAAGGCAGAAGATATAGAGGGAGAAGAAGAGACGTATGTGACTGATATAAAGGCAGAAGATATAGAGCGAGAAGAGACGTATGTGACTGATATAAAGGCAGAAGATCTAGAGGGAGAAGAAGAGACGTATGTGAGGGGTGATCAGCAGTGTAAGGAGGAGGAGATCCCTACAGATATCAGCACAGGTGAGTAATAAACACTTATTACAGAAGTCACATATTCTCATTGCTCAGTCACTACAGCAATCTCTTATCCTACACCCTCCTCTGTCAGTACAGACTAATGATGGAAATGTATCTGCCCAGTGGTGCAGTCTAGGACTCCTCCGGGGGTGGCGATCTGAAATGCTAATATTGCGCACGTCGGCAGCAACATTTGTATCGGGTGTTTTCTGTTAAAGGCGTTTTCTTCTTTAGGGTCCATAGTGATCCAAAGTCCTTACATCGGGGTGTAGGTGGTAGGAGACGACCGGGCATCACACACTTAAGCTTTTATTTCCCAGGATGCTCCGGACCTCCTCCCCATGTACCCCGCCCCTGGCCAGTGGGCAGTTTTAGTGTTGGTGCTGGTAGAAGCCGGAGCACCGGTCACACAGCAGAGAGAAATGAATGAGCAGCGCTGGGAGTCTCTGAGTGCCGCTGCTGCTGCTCCAACAATCCCCCGCTGGTGCCGCAACGTCAGTGAGGCTAAGAGACTGATGATTCCGGCGTGGTTACTTCCTGATCGCCACGCTAGTGCAGCGTCCAGGGCCCCGGACTGCACCCGGAGGACAGGTAAGGCATTCTCCGGCACGTGGGACCCACAATACATGCAGTCCGTGCTTCCGCAGGCTCTGATGTGATCCCTGGCTGCTGCTACGGGTTACACTAGACCACCAGGGCATGCATATAATACATATATAGGATATGGAGGCCAGGGTGCCTGGTGGGTGATGTCAGCCAGGGGAGGTAGGCCCTCTCCCAGAGCCTGATTCCACAGCTGGGTTTCCCTCTCGGCTGCCCCTACCCCACATGCTTCCCTTATAAGAGTCTCTGAGTGACAATCCAATGGGAATGAGTGTGATGCCAGGCTCTGGGAATGCTGGGTTCTGTCTCTAGAAGTGGCCAGGTTATACATGCACTAGTCCTACCTACCAATGTGGTGTGAGTAGATGACGTCAGTGCCCATTGCAATTGTTATGTACTTGTATTGTGTGTGACTGGTGCTAGCTCTGCTGTGTGACTGCATTGTATCTGTCCCTTACATGTGAGTGCAGGTGTTCCGGGCTGTGTGACTGCATTGTATCTGTCCCTTACATGTGAGTACAGGTGTTCCGGGCTGTGTGACTGCACTGTATCTATCCCTTACATGTGAGTACAGGTGTTCCGGGCTGTGTGACTGCATTGTATCTATCCCTTACATGTGAGTGCAGGTGTTCCGGGCTGTGTGACTGCATGGTATCTATCCCTTACATGTGAGTGCAGGTGTTCCGGGCTGTGTGACTGCATTGTATCTGTCCCTTACATGTGAGTGCAGGTGTTCCGGACTGTGTGACTGCATTGTATCTATCTCTTACATGTGAGTACAGGTGTTCCGGGCTGTGTGACTGCATTGTATCTATCCCTTACATGTGAGTGCGGGTGTTCCGGGCTGTGTGACTGCATTGTATCTATCCCTTACATGTGAGTGCAGGTGTTCCGGGCTGTGTGACTGCACTGTATCTGTCTCTTACATGTGAGTACAGGTGTTCCGGGCTGTGTGACTGCATTGTATCTATCCCTTACATGTGAGTGCAGGTGTTCCGGGCTGTGGTACTGCACTGTATCTGTCTCTTACATGTGAGTGCTGGTGTTCCGGGCTGTGTGACTGCATTGTATCTATCCCTTACATGTGAGTACAGGTGTTCCGGGCTGTGGTACTGCATTGTATCTATCCCTTACATGTGAGTGCAGGTGTTCCGGGCTGTGTGACTGCATTGTATCTATCCCTTACATGTGAGTGCAGGTGTTCCGGGCTGTGGTACTGCATTGTATCTATCCCTTACATGTGAGTGCAGGTGTTCCGGGCGGTGTGACTGCATTGTATCTATCCCTTACATGTGAGTGCAGGTGTTCCGGGCGGTGTGACTGCATTGCATCTATCCCTTACATGTGAGTACAGGTGTTCCGGGCTGTGTGACTGCATTGTATCTATCCCTTACATGTGAGTACAGGTGTTCCGGGCTGTGTGACTGCATTGTATCTATCCCTTACATGTGAGTGCAGGTGTTCCGGGCTGTGTGACTGCATTGTATCTGTCCCTTACATGTGAGTGCAGGTGTTCCGGGCTGTGTGACTGCACTGTATCTATCCCTTACATGTGAGTACAGGTGTTCCGGGCTGTGTGACTGCACTGTATCTATCCCTTACATGTGAGTACAGGTGTTCCGGGCTGTGTGACTGCATTGTATCTATCCCTTACATGTGAGTACAGGTGTTCCGGGCTGTGTGACTGCATGGTATCTATCCCTTACATGTGAGTGCAGGTGTTCCGGGCTGTGTGACTGCATTGTATCTATCCCTTACATGTGAGTACAGGTGTTCCGGGCTGTGTGACTGCATTGTATCTGCCCCTTACATGTGAGTGCAGGTGTTCCGGGATGTGTGACTGCATTGTATCTATCCCTTACATGTGAGTGCAGGTGTTCCGGGCTGCGTGAC
Organism: Pseudophryne corroboree; assembly: GCF_028390025.1. Lineage (NCBI taxonomy): Eukaryota > Metazoa > Chordata > Amphibia > Anura > Myobatrachidae > Pseudophryne > Pseudophryne corroboree. Next base: position 927,400 of record NW_026967520.1, on the reverse strand, counting down.
TGCATTGTATCTGTCCCTTACATGTGAGTGCAGGTGTTCCGGGCTGTGTGACTGCATTGTATCTGTCCCTTACATGTGAGTGCAGGTGTTCCGGGCTGTGTGACTGCATTGTATCTATCCCCTACATGTGAGTGCTGGTGTTCCGGGCTGTGTGACTGCTTTGTATCTATCCCTTACATGTGAGTGCTGGTGTTCCGGGCTGCGTGACTGCATTGTATCTGTCCCTTACATGTGAGTGCAGGTGTTCCGGGCTGTGTGACTGCATTGTATCTATCCCTTACATGTGAGTGCAGGTGTTCCGGGCTGTGTGACTGCATTGTATCTATCCCCTACATGTGAGTGCTGGTGTTCCGGGCTGTGTGACTGCTTTGTATCTATCCCTTACATGTGAGTACAGGTGTATCGGGCTGTGTGACTGCATTGTATCTGTCCCTTACATGTGAGTGCAGGTGTTCCGGGCTGTGTGACTGCATTGTATCTATCCCTTACATGTGAGTACAGGTGTTCCGGGCTGTGGTACTGCATTGTATCTATCCCTTACATGTGAGTGCAGGTGTTCCGGGCTGTGTGACTGCATTGTATCTATCCCTTACATGTGAGTGCAGGTGTCTCGGGCTGTGTGACTGCATTGTATCTATCCCTTACATGTGAGTACAGGTGTTCCGGGCTGTGGTACTGCATTGTATCTATCCCTTACATGTGAGTGCAGGTGTTCCGGGCTGTGTGACTGCATTGTATATATCCCTTACATGTGAGTGCAGGTGTTCCGGGCTGTGTGACTGCTTTGTATCTATCCCTTACATGTGAGTACAGGTGTATCGGGCTGTGTGACTGCATTGTATCTATCCCTTACATGTGAGTGCAGGTGTTCCGGGCTGTGTGACTGCATTGTATCTATCCCTTACATGTGAGTGCAGGTGTTCCGGGCTGTGTGACTGCATTGTATCTGTCCCTTACATGTGAGTACAGGTGTTCCGGGCTGTGTGACTGCATTGTATCTGCCCCTTACATGTGAGTGCCGGTGTTCCGGGATGTGTGACTGCATTGTATCTATCCCTTACATGTGAGTGCAGGTGTTCCGGGCTGTGTGACTGCATTGTATCTATCCCTTACATGTGAGTGCTGGTGTTCCGGGCTGTGTGACTGCATTGTATCTGTCCCTTACATGTGAGTGCTGGTGTTCCGGGCTGTGTGACTGCTTTGTATCTATCCCTTACATGTGAGTGCAGGTGTTCCGGGCTGTGTGACTGCATTGTATCTATCCCTTACATGTGAGTGCAGGTGTTCCGGGCTGCGTGACTGCATTGTATCTGTCCCTTACATGTGAGTGCAGGTGTTCCGGGCTGTGTGACTGCATTGTATCTATCCCCTACATGTGAGTGCTGGTGTTCCGGGCTGTGTGACTGCTTTGTATCTATCCCTTACATGTGAGTACAGGTGTATCGGGCTGTGTGACTGCATTGTATCTGTCCCTTACATGTGAGTGCAGGTGTTCCGGGCTGTGTGACTGCATTGTATCTATCCCTTACATGTGAGTACAGGTGTTCCGGGCTGTGGTACTGCATTGTATCTATCCCTTACATGTGAGTGCAGGTGTTCCGGGCGGTGTGACTGCATTGCATCTATCCCTTACATGTGAGTACAGGTGTCCCGGGCTGTGTGACTGCATTGTATCTATCCCTTACATGTGAGTGCAGGTGTTCCGGGCGGTGTGACTGCATTGTATCTATCCCTTACATGTGAGTGCAGGTGTTCCGGGCGGTGTGACTGCATTGCATCTATCCCTTACATGTGAGTGCAGGTGTTCCGGGCTGTGTGACTGCATTGTATCTATCCCTTACATGTGAGTACAGGTGTTCCGGGCTGTGTGACTGCATTGTATCTATCCCTTACATGTGAGTGCAGGTGTTCCGGGCTGTGTGACTGCATTGTATCTGTCCCTTACATGTGAGTGCAGGTGTTCCGGGCTGTGTGACTGCACTGTATCTGTCCCTTACATGTGAGTACAGGTGTTCCGGGCTGTGTGACTGCACTGTATCTATCCCTTACATGTGAGTACAGGTGTTCCGGGCTGTGTGACTGCATTGTATCTATCCCTTACATGTGAGTACAGGTGTTCCGGGCTGTGTGACTGCATGGTATCTATCCCTTACATGTGAGTGCAGGTGTTCCGGGCTGTGTGACTGCATTGTATCTGTCCCTTACATGTGAGTGCAGGTGTTCCGGGCTGTGTGACTGCATTGTATCTATCTCTTACATGTGAGTACAGGTGTTCCGGGCTGTGTGACTGCATTGTATCTATCCCTTACATGTGAGTGCAGGTGTTCCGGGCTGTGTGACTGCATTGTATCTATCCCTTACTTGTGAGTGCAGGTGTTCTGGGCTGTGTGACTGCATTGTATCTGTCCCTTACATGGGCTATGTGACTGCATTGTATCTGCCCCTTACATGTGAGTGCAGGTGTTCCGGGCTGTGTGACTGCATTGTATCTATCCCTTACATGTGAGTACAGGTGTTCCGGGCTGTGTGACTGCATTGTATCTGCCCCTTACATGTGAGTGCAGGTGTTCCGGGATGTGTGACTGCATTGTATCTATCCCTTACATGTGAGTGCAGGTGTTCCGGGCTGCGTGACTGCATTGTATCTGTCCCTTACATGTGAGTGCAGGTGTTCCGGGCTGTGTGACTGCATTGTATCTATCCCTTACATGTGAGTGCAGGTGTTCCGGGCTGTGTGACTGCATTGTATCTATCCCCTACATGTGAGTGCTGGTGTTCCGGGCTGTGTGACTGCTTTGTATCTATCCCTTACATGTGAGTACAGGTGTATCGGGCTGTGTGACTGCATTGTATCTGTCCCTTACATGTGAGTGCAGGTGTTCCGGGCTGTGTGACTGCATTGTATCTATCCCTTACATGTGAGTGCAGGTGTTCCGGGCTGCGTGACTGCATTGTATCTGTCCCTTACATGTGAGTGCAGGTGTTCCGGGCTGTGTGACTGCATTGTATCTATCCCTTACATGTGAGTGCAGGTGTTCCGGGCTGTGTGACTGCATTGTATCTATCCCCTACATGTGAGTGCTGGTGTTCCGGGCTGTGTGACTGCTTTGTATCTATCCCTTACATGTGAGTACAGGTGTATCGGGCTGTGTGACTGCATTGTATCTGTCCCTTACATGTGAGTGCAGGTGTTCCGGGCTGTGTGACTGCATTGTATCTATCCCTTACATGTGAGTACAGGTGTTCCGGGCTGTGGTACTGCATTGTATCTATCCCTTACATGTGAGTGCAGGTGTTCCGGGCTGTGTGACTGCATTGTATCTATCCCTTACATGTGAGTGCAGGTGTCTCGGGCTGTGTGACTGCATTGTATCTATCCCTTACATGTGAGTACAGGTGTTCCGGGCTGTGGTACTGCATTGTATCTATCCCTTACATGTGAGTGCAGGTGTTCCGGGCTGTGTGACTGCATTGTATATATCCCTTACATGTGAGTGCAGGTGTTCCGGGCTGTGTGACTGCTTTGTATCTATCCCTTACATGTGAGTACAGGTGTATCGGGCTGTGTGACTGCATTGTATCTATCCCTTACATGTGAGTGCAGGTGTTCCGGGCTGTGTGACTGCATTGTATCTATCCCTTACATGTGAGTGCAGGTGTTCCGGGCTGTGTGACTGCATTGTATCTGTCCCTTACATGTGAGTACAGGTGTTCCGGGCTGTGTGACTGCATTGTATCTGCCCCTTACATGTGAGTGCCGGTGTTCCGGGATGTGTGACTGCATTGTATCTATCCCTTACATGTGAGTGCAGGTGTTCCGGGCTGTGTGACTGCATTGTATCTATCCCTTACATGTGAGTGCTGGTGTTCCGGGCTGTGTGACTGCATTGTATCTGTCCCTTACATGTGAGTGCAGGTGTCTCGGGCTGTGTGACTGCATTGTATCTATCCCTTACATGTGAGTACAGGTGTTCCGGGCTGTGGTACTGCATTGTATCTATCCCTTACATGTGAGTGCAGGTGTTCCGGGCTGTGTGACTGCATTGTATATATCCCTTACATGTGAGTGCAGGTGCTCCGGGCTGTGTGACTGCTTTGTATCTATCCCTTACATGTGAGTACAGGTGTATCGGGCTGTGTGACTGCATTGTATCTATCCCTTACATGTGAGTGCAGGTGTTCCGGGCTGTGTGACTGCATTGTATCTGTCCTTACATGTGAGTACGGGTGTTCCGGGCTGTGGTACTGCATTGTATCTATCCCTTACATGTGAGTACAGGTGTTCCGGGCTGTGTGACTGCATTGTATCTGTCCCTTACATGTGAGTACAGGTGTTCCGGGCTGTGTGACTGCATTGTATCTATCCCTTACATGTGAGTGCAGGTGTTCCGGGCTGTGTGACTGCATTGTATCTATCCCCTACATGTGAGTGCTGGTGTTCCGGGCTGTGTGACTGCTTTGTATCTCTCCCTTACATGTGAGTACAGGTGTATCGGGCTGTGTGACTGCATTGTATCTATCCCTTACATGTGAGTGCAGGTGTTCCGGGCTGTGTGACTGCATTGTATCTATCCCTTACATGTGAGTACAGGTGTTCCGGGCTGTGGTACTGCATTGTATCTATCCCTTACATGTGAGTACAGGTGTTCCGGGCTGTGTGACTGCATTGTATCTATCCCTTACATGTGAGTACAGGTGTTCCGGGCTGTGTGACTGCATTGTATCTATCCCTTACATGTGAGTGCAGGTGTTCCGGGCTGTGTGACTGCATTGTATCTATCCCTTACATGTGAGTGCAGGTGTTCCGGGCTGTGTGACTGCATTGTATCTGTCCTTACATGTGAGTACGGGTGTTCCGGGCTGTGGTACTGCATTGTATCTGTCCCTTACATGTGAGTACAGGTGTTCCGGGCTGTGGTACTGCATTGTATCTATCCCTTACATGTGAGTACAGGTGTTCCGGGCTGTGTGACTGCATTGTATCTGTCCCTTACATGTGAGTGCAGGTGTTCCGGGCTGTGGTACCTCACAATGACTTTGTGATTTGTGGAGGCCGTCACATCTGCAGTTGCTAGAGCTGGACATTGTGTGTGCTTAGCTTCTGGTCTTCCAAAGTGTAACAAAGAGGATAATGCACCTATGCTGGTTCCATGTAAGGCCTGTGCGGCAGCGTTATCTCCACAGGACCTTGTGTAGGACCATTTGTGATAAATGCTATGTGCCAAACCTACAACGGCTGCTCCAACCAGGCCCTGTGCAGGAACCACCCTGGGGGGAGCTAATGGTGCCTCCTGCTTTGCTGCCTAGTGTGGGGTTTCTGCAGCAATTGCCCCATGCATTGCATTCCCTGGGGTATCCTCCATGGATGAACTTATTGACCTACTCAGACCACACAACGGCCACCTCTCAGCAGTTGTTGCAGCAGACAGTCCTCAGATGAGTATGGCACATAAGCGCTCTCTGTTATCCTTACAGTCTACACAGTGGTCAGACTCTGGAGTCCTCAGAGGAAGAGTTGGACACCTCTCTCTCTCTCTCTCTCTCTCTCTCTCTCTCTCTCTCTCTCTCTCTCTCTCTCTCTCTCTCTCTCTCTCTCTCTCTCTCTCTCTCTCTCTCTCTCTCTCATCCTTACAGTCTACACAGTGGTTAGACTCTGGAGTCCTCAGAGGAAGAGTTGGACACCTCTCTCTCTCTGGCTCTCTGTCAGGTGAGTAGGATCATCTTTAAGCGTCAGAAGGTGGTTAAGGCTGAGTTCCCTCACTGAGTATCATGCTGAACTCCTTCAGGAAGCTTGGAATGCTCCTAGTAATAAGGTGCTGGTGCCTAAGAGCATCTCGTTACCCTTTACCACAAGGAGAGTGTGCTAAATGGGAAATTCCCCCTCGTGTGGATGTTCACGTGGCACGCCTGGTGCACTCCTCCACATTAATTAGGCTGATGCACTAGAGGACAGTCTGAAGTTAGATGGTTCCATAGACCAGCTGTCTCTTATTGCTAACCTCAAGCAATCAGCCCGATATATAGAAGAGGCATCCTGGGATACGAGTCTGTTGGCTTCCAGGGCCTCGACTACTTCAGTGGTAGCTCGCTGTGTACTCTGGCTACACTCCTGGATGGCGGATTCAGAGTCTAAAAGGGCGTTGGAAGTTCTGCCTTTCGCTGGAAACATTCTGTTTGGTGCAGAATTGGATAATATTGTGGCTACACTGGCAGCTTCTAAATCTGCTTTTTCTCTGACGTCCTAGTGGATGCTGGGAACTCCGTAAGGACCATGGGGAATAGCGGGCTCCGAAGGAGGCTGGGCACTCTAGAAAGATCTTAGACTACCTGGTGTGCACTGGCTCCTCCCACTATGACCCTCCTCCAAGCCTCAGTTAGATTTCGTGCCCGGCCGAGGTTGGATGCACACTAGGGGCTCTCCTCTTAGAAAGTAATAGTCTTAGATTTTTTTATTTTCAGTGAGACCTGCTGGCAACAGGCTCACTGCAGCGAGGGACTAAGGGGAGAAGAAGCGAACTCGCCTGCTTGCAGCCGGATTGGGCTTCTTAGGCTACTGGACACCATTAGCTCCAGAGGGATCGACCGCAGGCCCAGTCCTTGGTGTTCGGTCCCGGAGCCGCGCCGCCGTCCCCCTTACAGAGCCAGAAGCAAGAAGATGGTCCGGAAAATCGGCGGCATGAAGACTCAGTCTTCACCAAGGTAGCGCACAGCACTGCAGCTGTGCGCCATTGCTCCTCTCACACACTTCACACTCCGGTCAGTGAGGGTGCAGGGCGCTGGGGGGGGGCGCCCTGAGGCAGCAATAAAAACACCTTGGCTGGCTAAAATACCTCAATATATAGCCCCAGGGGCTATATATGAGGTAAATACCCCTGCCAGAAGTCCATAAAAAGCGGGAGAATAGACCGCGAAAAAGGGGCGGAGCCTATCTCCTCAGCACACTGGCGCCATTTTTCCCTCACAGCTCCGCTGGAAGGAAGCTCCCTGGCTCTTCCCTGCAATCTACAGTAACAGTAAGAGGGAAAAGAGAGGGGGGGCATTAAATTTGGCAGTATATATATTATATTATATTGAAAAGCAGCTATTAGGGACATAACTCAGTTAGTCCCTGTATATATATAGCGCTCTGGTGTGTGCTGGCATACTCTTACTCTGTCCCCCCAAAGGGCTTTTTTGTGGGTTCTGTCCTCTGTTTGAGCATTCCCTGTGTGTGTGGGGTGTGTCGGTACGGCTGTGTCGACATGTTTGATGAGGATAATGATGTGGAGGCGGAGCAGATGCCTTTAGAAGGGATGTCACCCCCTGGGGGGCAGACACCTGAGTGGATGAGCTTATAGAAAGAAATGAGTGCACACACAGACTCTTAACATAAGAAATTTGATGACATGCCAACTGTGGGACAGCCGAGTCTTCAGCTCGTGCCTGTCCAGGTGTCTCAAGGGGCATCAGGGGCTCTAAAACGCCCGCTATCTCAGGTGGCAAACGTAGATGTCGACACTGATACTGACACCAGTGTCGACGAGGTTGAGTCGAATCTAATGCCCGTCAGGGCCATTCACTGCATGATTGAAGCAATGAAAGAGGTGCTATACATTTCTGATTTACATCCAGGTACCACAAAAAAGGGTATTATGTTTGGGGAGAAAAAACTACCCGTAGTTTTTCCCCCTTCAGATGAATTAAATGAGGTGTGTGAAGAAGCGTGGCTTTCCCCTGATAAAAATTAGTAATTCCTAAGAAGCTACTAATGGCGTTCCCTTTCCCGCCAGAGGATAGGTTACGTTGGGAAACACCCCCTAGGGTGGATAAAGCGCTCACACGTTTTGTCTAAAAAGGTGGCACTACCGTCACAGGATACGGCCGCCCTTAAGGAGCCTGCTGATAGAAAGCAGGAGGCGATCCTGAAGTCTGTTTACACACACTCAGGCATTATACTTAGACCAGCTATTGCGTCAGCATGGATGTGCAGTGCTGCCGCTGCGTGGTCAGATAAACTGTCAGAAAATATTGACACACTAGACAGAGACACGATTCTGCTAACAATTGACCATATCAAAGACTCAGTCTTATACATGAGAGATGCACAGAGGGAATCTGCCGGCTGGCATCTAAAGTAAGTGCATTGTCCATTTCTGCTAGGAGATGCTTATGGACTCGTCAGTGGACTGGAGATGCAGATTCCAAGAGGCACATGGAAGTTTTGCCTTATAAGGGGGAGGAATTATTTGGGGATGGTCTCTCCGACCTAGTTTCCACAGCAACGTCTGGGAAGTCAGCATTTCTACCCCATGTCCCCTCACAGCCTAAGAAGGCGCCATTTTATCAGGTTCAGTCCTTTCGGACCCAGAAAAGCAAGCGTGGAAAAGGAGGTTCTTTTCAGTCTAGGGGCAGAGGTAGGGGAAAAAGGCTGCAACAAACAGCAGGTTCCCAGGAGCAAAAGTCCTCCCCCGCTTCTTCTTCTAAGTCCTCCGCATGACGGTGGGGCTCCACAGGCGGAGCCAGGTACGGTGGGGGCCCGCCTCAAAAATTTCAGCGATCAGTGGGCTCGCTCACAGGTGGATCCCTGGATCCTTCAAGTAGTATCTCAGGGGTACAAGCTGGAATTCGAGGCAGCTCCACCCCACCGGTTCCTAAAATCTGCCTTGCCGATTGCTCCCTCAGACAGGGAGGCGGTGCTAGCGGCAATTCACAAGCTGTATTCCCAGCAGGTGATAATCAAGGTACCCCTACTTCAACGAGGTCGGGTTACTATTCCACACTATTTGTGGTACCGAAACCAGACGGTTCGGTGAGACCCATTTTAAATTTGAAATCCTTGAACAAGTACATAAAAAAATTCAAGTTCAAGATGGAATCGCTCAGGGCGGTTATTGCAAGCCTGGACGAGGGGGATTACATGGTTTCCCTGGACATCAAGGATGCTTACCTGCATGTCCCCATTTACCATCCTCACCAGGAGTACCTCAGATTTGTGGTACAGGACTGCCATTACCAATTCCAGACGCTGCCGTTTGGACTCTCCACGGCACCAAGGGTATTTACCAAGGTTATGGCGGAAATGATGATACTCATTCGAAGAAAGGGAGTTTTAATTATCCCGTACTTGGACGATCTCCTGATAAAGGCACGGTCCAAGGAACAGTTGTTGGTGGGAGTAGCACTATCTCGGGAAGTGCTGCGTCAGCACGGCTGGATTCTGAATATTCCAAAGTCACAGCTGGTACCGACGACACGTTTAATGTTCCTGGGGATGATTCTGGACACAGCCCAGAAAAAAGTGTTTCTCCCGGAGGAGAAAGCCAGGGAGTTGTCTTCTCTAGTCAGAGACCTCCTGAAACCAAAACAGGTATCGGTGCATCACTGCACGCGGGTCCTGGGAAAGATGGTAGCTTCTTACGAAGCAATTCCATTCGGCAGGTTCCATGCCAGAATTTTTCAGTGGGATCTGTTGGACAAGTGGTCCGGATCGCATCTTCAGATGCATCGCTTGATAACCCTGTCTCCAAGAACCAGGGTGTCTCTTCTGTGGTGGCTGCAGAGTGCTCATCTTCTGGAGGGCCGCAGATTCGGCATACAGGACTGGGTCCTGGTGACCACGGATGCCAGCCTGCGAGGCTGGGGGGCAGTCACAAAGGGAAGAAACTTCCAAGGACTATGGTCAAGTCAGGAGACTTCTCTTCACATATTCTGGAGCTAAGGGCCATCTACAATGCCCTAAGTCAAGCAAAATCCCTGCTCCTACACCAGCCGGTGCTGATCCAGTCAGACAACATCACGGCAGTCGCCCATGTGAATCGACAGGGCGGCACAAGAAGCAGAATGGCAATGGCAGAAGCCACAAGAATTCTCCGATGGGCGGAAAATCATGTACTAGCACTGTCAGCAGTGTTCATTCCGGGTGTAGACAACTGGGAAGCAGACTTTCTCAGCAGGCACGACCTCCACCCGGGAGAGTGGGGACTTCATCCAGAAGTCTTCCAAATGATTGCAAATCAGTGGGGTCGTCCACAGGTGGACATGATGGCGTCCCGTCTAAACAAAAAACTAGAGAGGTATTGCGCCAGGTCAAGAGACCCTCAGGCGATAGCGGTGGACGCTCTGGTAACACCGTGGGTGTACCAGTCAGTTTATGTGTTCCCTCCTCTGCCGCTCATACCAAAAGTATTGAGAATAATAAGAAAGCGAGGAGTAAACACAATTCTCGTGGTTCCGGATTGGCCAAGAGGAGCGTGGTACCCAGAACTTCAAGAGATGATCTCAGAGGACCCGTGGCCTCTGCCACTCAGACAAGACCTGCTACAGCAGGGGCCCTGTCTGTTCCAAGACTTACCACGGCTGCGTTTAACGGCATGGCGGTTGAACGCTGGATCCTGAAGGAAAAGGGCATTCCGGAGGAAGTCATTCCTATGCTTATTAAAGCCAGGAAAGAGGTTACAGCAAATCATTATCACCGCATATGGCGGAAATATGTTGCATGGTGTGAGGCCGAAAAGGCCCCAACAGAGGAATTTCAACTAGGTCGATTTCTGCATTTCCTGCAAGCAGGAGTGAATATGGGCCTAAAACTGGGCTCCATTAAGGTACAGATCTCGGCTCTGTCGATTTTCTTTAAAAAAGAATTAGCTTCAGTACCTGAAGTTCAGACATTTGTAAAGGGAGTGCTGCATATTCAGCCCCCGTTTGTGCCTCCTGTGGCACCTTGGGATCTCAACGTGGTGTTGAGTTTCTTTAAATCACATTGGTTTGAACCACTAAAAACCGTGGATCTGAAATATCTCACGTGGAAGGTGGTTATGTTATTGGCCTTGGCTTCTGCCAGGCGAGTATCAGAATTGGCGGCTTTGTCTTGTAAAAGCCCTTATCTGATTTTCCATATGGATAGGGCAGAATTGAGGACTCGTCCCCAGTTTCTCCCTAAGGTGGTGTCAGCGTTTCACCTGAACCAGCCTATTGTGGTGCCTGCGGCTACTAGGGACTTGGAGGACTCCAAGTTGTTAGACGTGGTCAGGGCCCTGAAAATATATGTTTCCAGAACGGCTGGAGTCAGAAAATCTGACTCGTTGTTTATCCTATATGCGCCCAACAAGCTGGGTGCTCCTGCTTCTAAGCAGACTATTGCTCGTTGGATTTTTAGTACAATTCAGCTTGCGCATTCTGTGGCAGGCCTGCCACAGCCAAAATCTGTCAATGCCCATTCCACAAGGAAGGTGGGCTTATCTTGGGCGGCTGCCCGAGGGGTCTCGGCTTTACAACTTTGCCGAGCTGCTACTTGGTCAGGGGCAAACACATTTGCAAAATTCTATAAATTTGATACCCTGGCTGAGGAGGACCTGGAGTTCTCTCATTCGGTGCTGCAGAGTCATACGCACTCTCCCGCCCGTTTGGGAGCTTTGTTATAATCCCCATGGTCCTTACGGAGTTCCCAGCATCCACTAGGACGTCAGAGAAAATAAGAATTTACTCACCGGTAATTCTATTTCTCGTAGTCCGTAGTGGATGCTGGGCGCCCATCCCAAGTGCGGTTTATCTGCAATACTTGTAAATAGTTATTGTTAACTAAATCGGGTTATTGTTGAGCCATCTGTTGAGAGGCTCTGTTGTTTCATACTGTTAACTGGGTTTCATATCACGAGTTGTACGGTGTGATTGGTGTGGCTGGTATGAGTCTTACCCGGGATTCAAAATCCTTCCTTATTGTGTACGCTCGCCCGGGCACAGTATCCTAACTGAGGCTTGGAGGAGGGTCATAGTGGGAGGAGCCAGTGCACACCAGGTAGTCTAAGATCTTTCTAGAGTGCCCAGCCTCCTTCGGAGCCCGCTATTCCCCATGGTCCTTACGGAGTTCCCAGCATCCACTACGGACTACGAGAAATAGAATTACCGGTGAATAAATTCTTATTTTTGCCATCGGCATCTAACCCGAAGGCTGGGACATCTTTCTTTTGAAATTGTCGGTTTCAAAACAAAGTGAAAGGGCAGGCTTTTCCATGGTAGGTGGTCCACAGCAAGGCAGCTAAGTCGCAGACTAAGCAAACCTGGACGTCCAGATGCCTGACCCCCAAGCAGAGGGATAAGCCCTCCACCTGACGAGGCGGGCCTACTCCTGTGTGACCTCAGGGTGGCAGGCAGACTTCTGTAATTCACGGATTCCTAGCTCCAGTCAACCATAGACGCCTTGGTGCGAGAAGTGGCCTCACGGGTATCCCCTCTCATTTGTGAGACGGCCACCCCAGCATTTTTTTTTTTGCATGACTCCTCCATTGGATCAAGGCGCAGCCATGGCGCTCCAAGGAGCTGTTAATTTTTTACTGAACGTAGGGGTTATCATCCCTGTTCATCAAGAACAGAGGAAGGGTTTTTACTACCCCCTTTTCCTGATTCAGTAACCCAATGGGACCTATCGGCCTATCCTCAATCTGAAATCTCTTAACAAGTTTTTGCGGGTGCCCAGATTCTGGATTTAAACAATACGGTCTATTGCTCTGATGTCAGAGCCAGGGGATTTTATGGTATCCCCGGATACTCAGGATGCCTACCTACATGTTCCTATAGCACCTACTCATCAGAGATTGCTCCGCTTTGCTGTTCTGCAACAGTATTACCAGTTTCAGGTACTCCCCTTTGGGCTGGCTACGGCTCCACGGGTATTTACCAAGCTGATGGCGGTGATTGGTGCTCAGCTACGTCGTCAAGGGATCAGTGTGCTCCCATATTTGGACGACTTGTTGCTCCTGGCGCAATCTCAAGAAGTTTTGCACTGCTATCTTCAAATAACCGTTGCCTTTCTACAGACCCACGGGTGGCTGTTCAATTGGGAAAAGCCCTTCCTTGTCCCTTCACAACAGATGTTGCATCTAGGGGCTCTCCTGGATTTGTGGACAAAGTTACCAAACTGCAGTCAATGGTCCACAACTTACTGAACAATCTCCGGGTGTCCATACATTCCGCAATGCAGTTTCTGTGGTCCTTGGTCTCCACCTTCGATATGGTGGAGTATGCCCAGTTTCACTCCAGGCCCCTACAACATATGATCCTTTCCAGGTGGAACAGGCAGTATCATTTGATCAGGGCTGAGAAGATGGTACTATCTCTGGAGGTACATCTGTCTTTCACCTGGTGGCTATAGATGTCACACTAGGACAAAAGACATCCTGTTTTGGATTCTGGATTGGGTGGTCCTCAAGGTCGGTGGACTCCAGACGAAAGTTGCTTGCCAATCAACGTCCTGGAACTTCGGGCAGTCTACAGCGCTTTCTTTCAGGCTCAGGATCTCCTCCAAGACAGGCCTGTTCAGATTCAGTCCGACAAATGTCACTGCAGTTGCCTATCTAAACCACCAAGGGGGCACTCTCAGCCATCTGGCTATGGCAAAGGTGGAGTGCACAGTCCAGTGGCCTGAGACTCACCTTCCGGCCATCTCGGCAGTGTTTCTACCAGGAATCCTGAACTGCGGAGCAGACTTCCTCAGTCGGCAGGATGTCCACAGCGGCGAATGGGCTCTGCACCCTGAAGTATTCCAGAACCTGGTAAACAGATTGGGTCTGCCGGATGTAGACCTGATGGACTCGCATCGCAATCACAAGGTCCCAATCTATAGATCCGGGACCGGAGATCCGCAGGCAGCATTCGTGGACATTTTATCAGTACGGTGGACCTTCCTTTAGGGATACCTGATTTCTCCAGTATCGCTGTTACCCAGATTTCTTTGCAAGTTTAAACGAGAAGGAGGCCCCATTATACTGATTACTCCCATATGGCCCAGGCACCATTGGTCCACCGATCTGCAAAATCTATCCATAGACATGCCATTCCTACTGCCACAGCGAGCAGACTTGTTGTCTCGGGGTCCCTGTCTGCATCGGAACCTGGCTCGACTGTCTTTGATGGCTTTGCTCTTGAGTCATCTGTTTTCAGAGCTAAGGGGTTCTCGGATGCAGTGGTATAGACGATCTGCGTCTTCAACCCGCATCTATTATCAGATTTGACATGCTTATTTTCAGTGGTGTGTGCCTAGGTGCTATGACCCTCCTACATTTTTTAAGGGTCTCCAGGGTTCTGGCCTTTCTACAAGCAAGGTTAGACCTTGGTCTTTGCCTAGCATTCCTGAAAGTGCAAGTTTCTGCACTATCAGTGTGGTTTCAACGACCGGTCACTCCACTACAAGATGGGCGTACCTTTTTTCAAGGAATACTCCATATCCAGCCTCCCTTTGTACATCCAGTAGCCCCTGGGATTTATCCCTTGTCCTGCAAGCTCTTAAGACTTCCCCATTTGAGCCTTTAGAGTCAGTGGACCTTAAGTGGTTGTCTGTAAAGGTGTTATTTCTCCTGGCTATTGCCTCTGCGAGAAGGGGGTCTGATTTAGGAGTGCTTTCCTGTCCTTCGTTTCTGATCTTCCATCAAGATGGGGCAGTTCTCCGGACCAAGGTGGGTCACCTTCCTAAGGTGGTGTCCAAGTTTCATCTAAATACAGAGATATTGGTTCCAGCCTTTTAGTCCTGTTATTGGTGAGGCCTTATTGGATGCGGTTCGTGCACTAAGGATTTACGTAGAACGTACCAGAGTGATCAGGAAAACGGATTCTCTATTTGTCCTGTATGGATTCTATAAGCAAGGCTGGCCAGCTAGTAAACAAACGCTGTCCAGGTGGCTTTGCATGACTATTGCAGAGGCTTACATTCGAGCTGATCTTCCTGTTCCGGTCTCTGCTCATTCGTTACGTTCAGCAGATCCCTCATGGGTGGCTCGCTGAGGTGCTACTGCTGAACAACTCTGCAAGGCAGCTACGTTGTCTTCTATTAACACGTTCCTGAGGTTTTTATGCCTTTTGATATCTTTACCTCTCAGGAAGCTTCCTTAGGGCGTTGGATTCTCCTGTCTACTCAGGAGTGTCCCCACCCTTAGGGGAAACTGCTTTAGGACATCCCCAATGTAAGGACTGTAGATCGCTATGGATCCTGATGAAGAAAACAAGAGTTATGTTAGACTTACCATGGTGAACTCTTTTTCTTTAAGGTCCATAGGATCCAGAGGGCGCCCACCAAGACATACCTATCTTGGGGAAATGCTTTTCTCTTACGTCCTAGAGGATGCTGGGGTCCACATTAGTACCATGGGGGTATAGATGGGTCCACTAGGAACCATGGGCACTTTAAGAAATTAATAGTGTGGGCTGGCTCCTCCCTCTATGCCCCTCCTACCGGACTCAGTTTAGAAAATGTGCCTGGAGGAGCCGGTCACGCTTTGGAGAGCTCCTGAAGAGTTTTCCTTTTTTTTTATTTAATGTTTGTTATTATCAGTCAGGTCTGTTTAGGTAGCAGACTGACTTCTTCATGGCACTTCCTAGAGAGTTAATGGTCCCGTTTCTCAGCTGACAGGACACTGAGCTCCTGAGGGAGCCATTCGCAAGCCACACCACGGAGCAGCGTACCCTCTCGCAGCTCACCGCCACCCCTAACAGACTGAAGACAGAGTGGTGAGTACAGCGCCGGCGTCCCGGGTTAGCGGGTCGCTGGTGGGAATGGCAGTACAAGGGTAGGAGCGCAGCTCTTCATGCAGGCTGTGCTCCAGGGAGGCTCAGAAGGACACGCTCTGTGGCGGGTCCCGCTTTGAGGGGCGCACTGAGACTCCTATAATGTCCACACTGGCCACACTGTGCTAACAGGGATTTTAATCACTTGGTTAGAAATTTAATTCCTCAGGCCAGTATAAAAAATGTGGGAAGCCGCGCCCCATTACAGGAGGCGGGGCTTCACCCAGAGCGGATCCTACAGCTCTCCAGCACCATTTTCCCTCTGCAGCTCATACAGGAAGCATTCACAGGGAAGCGCTGCTCCTCCACAAGGACTCCAGGTCTCCTCAGTGGTACCAGGGGGTCTTAGTGAAAGGGGGGAGGGGGTGTAAATTTATAAAGCTCTACTGAAGTGCTTGTTATTGTGACCCAGCTCAGTTTAACTTTGCTAAAGGGGCGCTATGTGTCTGGTCTCTGATTTCTGAGGACCCTGCCTACATATACTGTGTTTCACCTGGTGTGTGTGTGTGTGTGTGTGTGTGTGTGTGTGTGTGTGTGTCTTTCACAATCATGTCCATGGACTGTGTCTCTTGTACTGCAGAATGTCTCTCATCCCCTGAGGACTCACTACCCTGCACCCACGATTGTGCTCCCTCTCCAGCTAGTGGGGCTGAACCCCCGTGGTTGGCTTTCATTAAAGGGATGATTTCTAATATTTGCACTAAGCTATCTCATAGTGAAAGGGAGACACAATCCTTAAGGCAGTCTATGGATGACCTGATCAACAAAGATTCAGCTCCCATACCTGTGTCTCAATCCCTCGCCATTTGCCCACCAAAGCGTACTCTGGCCCAACTTATGCAGGGTGACCCTGATACGGATCCGGATGATATGGATGCCAGTGGGGGGGTGTTGTCCTGTCACAGGGTATCTAGGCCCTCATAGAGGCGGTTAGACCTGTCTTACATATTTCTGTCAGGGCAGATGAAGTAATTGAGGAATCTTACTTTAATACAAAAAAGAAATCCTCCGCTACTTTTCCGGCTTCAAAGGAGTTAAATGTCCTCTTTGAAGAAGCGTGGGTGAACCCTGACCAAAAATTTCAGATCCCAAAAAGGTTAATTTCTTCCTTCCCCTTTACTTTGGAGGATAGAAAAAAAAAGGGAAAACCCGCCGATAGTGGACGCATCTGTGTCCAGGATGTCACGTAAGATAGTCTTACCGGTTCCCGGGGCGGCATCCTTATAGGACGCGGCTGACCGTAAGGTTGAGACCACTCTCAAATCTATGAACTCGTTGGCTGGGGTAGCCCAGAGACCCACTATTGCCTGCGCATGGATCACTAGGGCAATTTCAAGATGGTCTGATAATCTAATTGAAGATTTAGATTCACTAACCAGGGATGACATTAACTCCTACAGCACATCCAAGATGCTGCTAACTCTATGGTGGAGGCCATAAAAGAACTTTGTTTACTCAACGCATGCACCACTGCCATGGTAGTGTCAGCACGCAGGGGCTTGTGGCTACGCTAGTGGACTGCGGATGCAGATTCCAGAAAAGGCGTGGAGAGCCTACCATTCACGGGCGAGGCTCTGTTTGGAGATAAACTAGATACTTGGATATCTAAGGCCACTGCGGGTAAGTCTACATACCTTCCTTCCACAGGGACCCCTGCTAGGAAAACCTACTCTGCTCCGACTTTGCAGTCCTTTCGGACAGCTAAATTTAAAAACAAGTCCAAGGGTTCTTCTACAGCCTTCAGAGGCGGTAAAGGTAACCCCAGAAAAGCCGCAGCTGCAGGTTCTCAGGAAGAGACCTCTGGTTCTGCTTCCTCAAAGCCTTCAGCATGACGGTGGACCACACTGCCTGTAAGACAGGCAGGTGGGAGCCAGCTTACGTTATTTCAGTCGCATCCGGGAAACGTCATGCCTAGATCCCTGGGTGAAAGATCTTATCGCACAGGGTACAGACTGGAATTTCAAGAACTCCCAGATTCTTCAAATCCGGCTTACCAGCTTCTCCAGAAGCAAGTTTGGCCTTACAGGCAGCAATTCTAAAACTGGTACAGAATCAGGTGATTGTTCCAGTTCCACCTCAACTACAAAACAAGGGTTATTATTCCAACCTGTTTGTAGTACCGAAACCGGACGGTTCGGTAAGACCTATTTTAAACCTCAAGTCTCTGAACCCATACTTAAAGGTGTTCAAATTCAAGATGGAGTCTCTGAGAGCGGTGATCTCAGGTCTGGAGGAAGGGGAATTCCTGGTGTCTCTGGACATCAAGGATGCATACCTTCATGTCCCAATTTGTCCGCCTCATCAGGCTTATCTCAGGTTTGCGTTACAGGATTACCACTACCAGTTACAGGACCTGCCATTTGAACACTCCACAGTGCCACGGGTGTTCACGAAGGTGATGGCAGAGATGATGTTGCTCCTCCGCTTGCGGGGAGTGAACATAATACCATACCTGGATGATCTGCTGATCAAAGCACCATCCAGGGAGAAGTTGTTACACAGCATTGCCCTCTCAACGACTTTACTCCAGGATCACGGGTAGATTCTGAATCTGCCAAAATCTCACCTGGAACCAACACGGAGTCTTCTGTTCCTGGGTATGATACTGGATACGAAGGAACGGAGGGTATTCCTCCCAATGAAAAAGGCATTGGTGATCCAGCCGATGGTACGGGATGTTCTAAGTCCGACCCGGATTTCAATGCACCTGTGCATTCACCTCTTGGGAAAGATGGTGTCCTCTTACAAAACTCTACAATATGGAAGGTTTCACGCAAGGCCCTTCCAGCTGGATCTGTTGGACAAATGGTCCGGATCGCATCTCCACCAAGAGCCAGAATTTCTCTACTCTGGTGGCTTCAGACTTCTCACCTAACCGAAGACCGAAGGTTTGGGATTCAAAATTGGATTCTGCTACCCACAGATGCAAGCCTCAGGGGTTGGGGAGCAGTCACCCAAGGGGAACAGTTCCAAGGAAAATGGTCATGTCAAGAATCTATTCTTCCGATCAACATTCTGGAACTCAGGGCCGAATACAACGCCCTTCTACAAGCATCCCATCTTCTTCAAGATCAGACCATACAAGTTCAGTCGGACAATTTGACAGCAGTAGCGTACATAACCCGACAAGGCGGAATGAAGGGCAGAGCTGCAATCTCGGAGGTAAAAAGGATTCTCCTCTGTGCAGAAAGACACGCGGTGGCTTTGTCGGCAATCTTCATTTCGGGAGTGGACAACTGGGAAGCAGACTTCCTCAGCAGACACGACCTCCATCCAGGAGAATGGGGCCTTCACCCGCAGGTGTTCGAGTCTCTGGCACGTCGGTGGGGACTTCCCCAAATCGACATGATGGCCTCTCGTCTCAACAAGAAGCTCAATCGATATTATTCCAGGTCGAGAGACTCGCAAGCAGTGGCGGCGGACACTCTGGTGACTCCAGGGGTCTAACAGATGGCTACATGTTTAAACCACTCCCGTTAATCCCAAGGATTCTCAAAAGAATAAAGAGGGAAAAAGTTCAAGCAATTCTCATTGCTCTGGACTGTCCAAGAAGGGCCTGGTACGCGGATCTATGGGAGTTGCTCCTGGAGGACCCGTGGCCTCTTCCTCTTCAAGAGGATCTTCTGCAACAGGGTCCGTTCGTCTATCAAGACTTACCGCTGCTACATTTGACAGCATGGATGTTGAACGTCAAATTTTAGCCCGGAAATGGATTCCGGATAAGGTTATTCCAACCTTGATCCAAGCCAGAAAGGGGGTAACGTCTAAACATTACCACCGTATTTGGAAGAAATACGTCTCTTGGTGTGAGAACAGGAAAATTCCTGTGATGGAATTTCAGCTGGGACGGTTTCTCCTTTTTCTGCAGGCAGGAGTGGATGTGGGCCTCCGTTTGGGCTCCTTGAAAGTCCAGATTCCGGCCTTGTCTATTTTCTTCCAGAAGCAATTGGCGTCTCTTTCTGAGTTTCAGACTTTTTGATGGGTGTTCTGCACATCCAACCACCCTTTGTGCCTCCTACGGCACCTTGGGATCTTAACGTGGTGTTGCAGTTCCTCCAATCGGATTGGTTTGAGCCTTTACAGGCACTGAAAGTAAAATTTCTTATGTGGCAGCAGACAGTTTCACTGTTGGCCCTGGCTTCGGTCAGACGCGTGTCGGAACTGTGGGCATTGTCTCACAAGTGCCCCTACTTGATTTTTCATGAGGATCACACTTAGCTCAGAACTCGTCAGCCATTCCTTCCTAAGGTGGCGTTTGCGTTTCACATCAACCAACCTATTGTGGTTCCGGTGATTACCGACACCTCTGCTTCTTCAAAGTCCTTATATGTTGTGAGAGCTCTGAAAATGTATGTGAAGTGGATGGCTTGTCACAGAAAATCTGACTCACTGTTTGTTTTCTATGATCTCAATAAAATTGGGTGCCCTGCTTCAAAGCAGTCTATTGCTTGCTGGATCAGGCTTACTATCCAGCATGCTTATTCTACGGCAGGCTTGTCGGTTCAGGCTCACTCTACTCGGTCGGTGGGTTCTTGCTTGGCGGCTACCCAGGGTGTCTCGGCTTTACAGCTTTGCCGAGCGGCTACTTGGTCAGGGTCGAATACGTTTGCTAAGTTCTACAAGTTTGATACTTTGGCCGCTAAGGACCTTTTAGTTTGGTCAATTAGTTCTGCAGGAACTTCAGCACTCTCCCACCCATTTTCGGAGCTTTGGTAAATCCCCATGGTACTAAATGGACCCCAGTATCCTCTAGGACATAAGAAAATAGGATTTTAATTACCTACCATGAAATCATTTTTTCGTAGTCCGTAGAGGATACTGGGCGCCTGCCCGGTGCTTCGTTTTTCTGCACTGTTACTTGCTTAAGTAATGTTGTTGGATCAGCTGTTGCTGTTCCTGTTCAAGTTTGGTTAGCATGGCTTTCCTCTTGGTTGTGTGTGCTGGTTCGAATCTCACCACTGTTCAGTTAAATCCTTCTCTCGAAGTATGTTCGTCTCCTCAGGCACATTTTATAGACTGAGTCTGGTAGGAGGGCCATAGAGGGAGGAGCTATTAATTTCTTAAAGTGCCACACTATTAATTTCTTAAAGTGCCCATGGCTCCTAGTGGACCCGTCTGTACCCCAGGGTACTAATGTGGACCCTAGTATCCTCTACGGACTACGAGAAAAGGATTTCCCGGTAGGTAATTAAAATCCTATTTCTCTGACGTCCTAGTGGATGCTGGGAACTCCGTAAGGACCATGGGGAATAGCGGCTCCGCAGGAGGCTGGGCACAAAAAGAAAGCTTTAGGACTACCTGGTGTGCACTGGCTCCTCCCCCTATGACCCTCCTCCAAGCCTCAGTTAGATTTTTGTGCCCGACCGAGCAGGGTGCAATCTAGGAGGCTCTCCTGAGCTTCTTAGAAAAAAGTTAGTTTTAGGTTTTTTATTTTACGGTGAGACCTGCTGGCAACAGGCTCACTGCATCGAGGGACTAAGGGGAGAAGAAGCGAACCTGCCAGCTTGGGCTTCTTAGGCTACTGGACACCATTAGCTCCAGAGGGATCGAACACAGGCCCAGCCTCGGAGTCCGGTCCCAGAGCCGCGCCGCCGGCCCCCCTTACAGAGCCAGAAGCAAGAAGAGGTCCGGAAAATCGGCGGCAGAAGACATCAGTCTTCATCAAGGTAGCGCACAGCACTGCAGCTGTGCACCATTGCTCATCATACACACTTCACACTCCGATCACTGATGGGTGCATGGCGCTGGGGGGGGCGCCCTGAGCAGCAATATTAACACCTTGACTGGCAAATATACATCACATATAACCCCCAGGGCTATATGGATGTACATTAACCCCTGCCAGATTCTCATAAAAAGCGGGAGAAAAGAGCGCCGAAAAGGGGGCGGAGCTATCCTCCGCACACTGGCGCCATTTTCCCTCACAGCTCCGCTGGAAGGACGTCTCCCTGACTCCCCTGCAGTCCTGCACTACAGAAAAGGGTAAAAAAGAGAGGGGGGGCACTAATTAGGCGCAGTATTACAGATAACAGCAGCTATAAGGGGAAAAACACTCTATATAGTGATATCCCTGTGTATATATATATATATATATATATATATATATATAGCGCTCTGGTGTGTGCTGGCATACTCTCCCTCTGTCTCCCCAAAGGGCTAGTGGGGTCCTGTCCTCTATCAGAGCATTCCCTGTGTGTCTGCTGTGTGTCGGTACGTTGTGTCGACATGTATGAGGAGGAAAATGATGTGGAGGCGGAGCAATTGCCTGTAATAGTGATGTCACCCCCTAGGGAGTCGACATCTGAGTGGATGAGCTTATGGAAGGAATTACGTGACAGTGTCAGCTCTTTAAAAAAGACAGTTGATGACATGAGACAGCCGGCTACTCAGCTTGTGCCTGTCCAGGCGTCTCAAAGGCCATCAGGGACTCTAAAACGTCCGCTACCTCAGATGGCAGATACAGACGTCGACACGGATACTGACTCCAGTGTCGACGACGAGGAGACAAATGTAACTTCCAGTAGGGCCCCACGTTACATGATTGAGGCAATGAAAAATGTTTTACACATTTCTGATAATACCACAGGTACCACTAAAAAGGGTATTATGTTTGGTGAGAAAAAACTACCTGTAGTTTTTCCTGCATCTGAGGAATTAAATGAAGTGTGTGATGATGCGTGGGTTTCTCCCGATAAAAAACAAATAATTCCTAGGAAGTTATTGGCAATGTACCCTTTCCCGCCAGAGGATAGGGCACATTGCGAAACACCCCCTAGGGTGGATAAAGTGCTCACACGCTTGTCCAAACAGGTGGCACTACCGTCTCCGGATACGGCCGCCCTTAAGGATCCTGCTGATAGAAAGCAGGAGACTATCCTGAAGTGTATATACACACACACTGGTGTTCTACTGCTACCAGCAATCGCCTCAGCCTGGATGTGCAGTGCTGGGGTGGCTTGGTCAGACTCCCTGACAGACAATATTGATACCCTGGATAGGGACAGTATATTACTGACTGTAGAGCATTTAAAAGATGCATTTTTATACATGCGTGATGCACAGAGGGATATTTGCCGACTGGCATCACGAGTAAGTGCTATGTCCATTTCCGCCAGAAGGGGGTTATGGACTCGGCAGTGGTCAGGTGATGCCGATTCTAAAAGACATATGGAAGTATTGCCTTATAAAGGGGAGGAGTTATTTGGGGTAGGTCTGTCGGACCTGGTTTCCACGGCAACTGCTGGGAAATCCACGTTTTTACCCCAGGTTGCCTCTCAGCAAAAGAAGACATTGTATTATCATGCGCAGTCCTTTCGGCCCCATAAGGGCAAGCGGGCAAAAGGCTCCTCCTTTCTGCCCCGTGGCAGAGGGAGAGGAAAAAGGCTGCAGCAAACAGCTAGTTCCCAGGAACAGAAGTCCTCCCCCGCTTCCGCTAAGTCCTCAGCATGACGGTGGGGCTCTGCAGGCGGACTCAGGGACGGTGGGGGCCCGTCTCAAGAATTTCAGCGCACAGTGGGCTCGCTCACAAGTAGATCCCTGGATCCTTCAGGTGGTATCTCAGGGGTACAATTTGGAGTTCGAGACGTCTCCCCCTCTCCGTTTCCTAAAGTCTGCCTTACCGACGACTCCTTCCGACAGGGAGGCGGTCTTAGAAGCTATTCACAAGCTGTATTCCCAGCAGGTGATAATCAAGGTACCCCTCCTGCAACAAGGAAAGGGGTATTATTCCACAATGTTTGTGGTACCGAAGCCAGACGGCTCAGTGAGACCCATTTTAAATCTAAAGTCATTGAACACTTGCATAAAGAAGTTCAAATTCAAGATGGAGTCACTCAGAGCGGTTATCTCGAGCCTGGAGGAAGGGGATTATATGGTGTCTCTGGACATCAAGGATGCTTACCTGCATGTCCCAATTTACCCTTCTCACCAAGGGTACCTCAGGTTTGTGGTACAGAACTGCCACTATCAGTTCCAAACGCTGCCGTTTGGATTGTCCACGGCACCGCGGGTCTTTACCAAGGTAATGGCCGAAATGATGATACTCCTTCGAAGGAAGGGAGTTTTAATTATCCCGTACTTGGACGATCTCCTGATAAGGGCGAGATCCAGGGAACAGTTGGTAGTCGGGGTAGCACTATCTCAAGAAGTGTTACGACAGCACGGTTGGATTCTCAATATTCCAAAATCGCAGCTGATCCCGACGACACGTCTTCTGTTCCTAGGGATGATTCTGGACACAGTCCAGAAAAAGGTATTTCTCCCGGAGGAGAAAGCCAGGGAGTTATCCGATCTAGTCAGAAACCTCCTAAAACCAGGTCAAGTATCGGTGCATCAATGCACAAGGGTCCTGGGAAAAATGGTGGCTTCTTACGAAGCAATTCCATTCGGCAGATTCCACGCAAGAACTTTCCAGTGGGACCTGCTGGACAAATGGTCCGGATCGCATCTTCAGATGCATCAGAGGATAACCCTGTCACCAAGGACAAGGGTGTCTCTCCTGTGGTGGTTGCAGAGTGCTCATCTTCTAGAGGGCCGCAGATTCGGCATTCAGGACTGTGTCCTGGTGACCACGGATGCCAGCCTTCGAGGCTGGGGAGCAGTCACACAGGGAAGAAATTTCCAGGGAGTGTGGTCAAACCTGGAGACCTCACTTCACATAAATATCCTGGAGCTAAGGGCCATTTACAATGCCCTAAGCCAAGCGAGACCTCTGCTTCAGGACCAGCCGGTGTTGATCCAGTCGGACAACATCACGGCGGTCGCCCACGTAAACAGGCAGGGCGGCACAAGAAGCAGGGGGGCAATGGCAGAAGCTGCAAGGATTCTCTGATGGGCGGAAAATCATGTGATAGCACTGTCAGCAGTGTTTATTCCGGGTGTGGACAACTGGGAAGCAGACTTCCTCAGCAGACACGACCTCCACCCGGGGGAGTGGGGACTTCACCCGGAGGTTTTCCACATGATTGTAAGCCGTTGGGAAAAACCAAAGGTGGACATGATGGCGTCCCGCCTCAACAAAAAAACTAAAAAGTTATTGCGCCAGGTCAAGGGACCCTCAGGCGATAGCTGTGGACGCTCTGGTAACGCCGTGGGTGTACCAGTCGGTTTATGTGTTCCCTCCTCTGCCGCTCATACCCAAGGTACTGAGAATTATAAGACGGAGAGGAGTAAGAACTATACTCGTGGCTCCGGATTGGCCAAGAAGAACTTGGTACCCGGAACTTCAAGAGATGCTCACAGAGGACCCGTGGCCTCTACCTCTAAGAAGGGACCTGCTCCAGCAGGGACCCTGTCTGTTTCAAGACTTACCGTGGCTGCGTTTGACGGCATGGCGGTTGAACGCCGGATCCTGAAGGAAAAAGGCATTCCAGAAGAAGTCATCCCTACTTTGATAAATGCCAGAAAGGATGTAACCGCACAGCATTATCACCGCATTTGGCGGAAATATGTTGCGTGGTGCGAGGCCAGGAAGGCCCCGACGGAGGAATTTCAACTGGGTCGATTCCTGCATTTCCTGCAAACAGGAGTGTCTATGGGCCTCAAATTGGGATCCATTAAGGTTCAGATTTCGGCCCTGTCGATTTTCTTCCAGAAAGAACTGGCTTCAGTTCCTGAAGTTCAGACATTTGGCAAGGGGGTGCTGCATATACAGCTTCCTTTTGTGCCTCCAGTGGCACCTTGGGATCTGAATGTAGTTTTGGGGTTCCTAAAATCACATTGGTTTGAACCACTTAAATCTCTGGATTTGAAATATCTCACGTGGAAAGTGGTCATGCTGTTGGCCCTGGCTTCGGCCAGGCGCGTGTCGTAATTGGCGGCTTTATCCTGTAAAAGCCCTTATCTGATTTTCCATTTGGACAGGGCGGAATTGAGGACTCGTCCTCAGTTTCTCCCTAAGGTGGTGTCAGCGTTTCACCTGAACCAGCCTATTGTGGTGCCTGCGGCTACTAGGGACTTGGAGGACTCCAAGTTGCTAGACATTGTCAGGGCCCTGAAAATTTATATTTCCAGGACGGCTGAAGTCAGAAAATCTGACTCGCTGTTTATCCTGTACGCACCCAACAAGCTGGGTGCTCCTGCTTCTAAGCAGACTATTGCTCGCTGGATTTGTAATACAATTCAGCTTGCGCATTCTGTGGCAGGCCTGCCACAGCCAAAATCTGTAAAAGCCCACTCCACAAGGAAGGTGGGCTCATCCTGGGCTGCTGCCCGAGGGGTCTCGGCTTTACAACTTTGCCGAGCTGCTACTTGGTCAGGGGCAAACACGTTTGCAAAATTCTACAAATTTGATACCCTGGCTGAGGAGGACCTGGAGTTCTCTCATTCGGTGCTGCAGAGTCATCCGCACTCTCCCGCCCGTTTGGGAGCTTTGGTATAATCCCCATGGTCCTTACGGAGTTCCCAGCATCCACTAGGACGTCAGAGAAAATAAGAATTTACTCACCGATAATTCTATTTCTCGTAGTCCGTAGTGGATGCTGGGCGCCCATCCCAAGTGCGGATTGTCTGCAATAATTGTACATAGTTATTGTTAACTAATCGGGTTCTTGTTGTGAGCCATCTATTCAGAGGCTCCTCTGTTATCATGCTGTTATCTGGGTTTCATATCACAAGTTGTACGGTGTGATTGGTGTGGCTGGTATGAGTCTTACCCGGGATTCAAAATCCTTCCTTATTGTGTCAGCTCGTCCGGGCACAGTATCCGAACTGAGGCTTGGAGGAGGGTCATAGGGGGAGGAGCCAGTGCACACCAGGTAGTCCTAAAGCTTTTTTTTTGTGCCCAGTCTCCTGCGGAGCCGCTATTCCCCATGGTCCTTACGGAGTTCCCAGTATCCACTACGGACTACGAGAAATAGAATTATCTGTAAGTAAATTCTTATTTTTTTCCCCTTTTTTGATTTTCTCTACTCTGCAGGATAGTGTGTGTCTTGTATGTTCAGGTCTTCCTTTTCTCCTGAAATCCTGCTTCTGCCTTTTGGCTTGTTAACAAAACTGGCTTCCCTAGGCCAGAGGCGGGGTATATGAGGAGGAGGACCGGTGCATCATGGGAGCTAAAAGCTTAACTGTGTGGTGCCCTGTCAACTCCTACCACCTACACCCCAATGCAAGGACTGTGGATCCTGTGGACCTCAAAGAAAGAGTTAACCATGGTAAGTCGACCATAAGTCTTGTTATCTTCAAATATCAATTGTGTAGACTTCAAATAATTGTGTCAACTTTAAACGGTAATTGTGGATTTGTTCCTGATGAACAAATTCCTAATTACTTGTGGATAATAGTCCCTGCCCTGTGCAGTTCTGAGGTTATGACTTTAGGGAATGTAATGGCCAGATCCAATATTACTCAATTTAAGGTCTCCCGGTAGCCTTACTACATACATAAATGTCTATCTCCTGGTCTGTGCAGCTCTAGAGGTTACATAGAGGTGTGTGTATGTATGTGTGTGTGTGTGTGTGTGTGTGTGTGTGTGTATATATATATATGTATGTATGTATGTATATATAAACTTGCTGTTTGACCCTGAGGACGGGGATCCGCCCCGAAACATGTCGGTTGCAGTGGTCTAATAAATGACCTGATTATTCATATCAAGGAGTCTGTTTGAGTGCCGCCGCATATCCACGCTACATATTGTGACTTACAGCCACTCGGAAGGCACCGCAGCAATTACACTTCTTGGCGCAGAGGAGTGCCGGGCCATTCATAGCCAGTATGTATGTATGTATGTATGTATGTGTGTGTGTTGACCCACTTAAAAAGATGAGAGAGGTGTGTAATTTCCATCATAGGTACACTTCAACTGTGAGAGACAGAATCTGAAAAATAAAACAAACAGGAAATCACATTATGATTTTTAAACAATTTACTTGTATATTCTTGTGGAAAATAAAAATTTGGACACCTACCAAGCAGCAAGATTTCTGGCTCTCACAGACCTGTTACCTCTTCTTTAAGAAGCTCTTCTATCCTCCACTCGTTACCTGTATTAATGGCACCAGTTTGAACTGGTTATCTGTATAAAAGACACCTGTCCACACCCTCAAACAGTCAGACTGCTACCTTTCCACCATGGCCAAGACCAGAGAGCTGTCTAAGGACATCAGGGACAAAATTATAGAGCTGCCCAAGGCTGGGATGAGCTACTCGACAATAGGCAAGCAGCTTGGTGAGAAGAGATCAACTGTTGGTGCAATTATTAAAAAATGGAAGAAATACAAGATCACTGACAATCTCCCTTGACCTGGGGCTCCATGCAAGATCTCACCTCATGGGCTATCAATGATCTTGAGAATGGTGACGAATCAGCCCAGAACTACACGGGGGGGACCTGGTCAATGACCTCAAGAGAGCTGGGACCACAGTCACAAAGATTATCATTAGTAACACACTACGTTGTCATGGATTGAAATCCTGCAGCGCCCGAAAAAGGTCCCCCTGCTTAAGCCAGCACATGTCGAGGCCCGTCTAAAGTTTGCCAGTGACCATCTGGATGATCCACAGGAGAATGTAATGTGGTCAGATGAGAGTCAAATCAAACTTTTTTGTATAAACGCCACTCGCCGTGTTTGGAGTGAGAAGAATGATGAATGGCATCCCAAGAACACCATACCCACTGTGAAGCATGGGGTTGGAAACATCATGCTTTGGGGCTGCTTTAATGCAAAGAGGACAGGACGACTGATCCGTATTAAGGAGAGGATGAATAGGGCCATGTTTCGTGAGATTTTAGGTAAAAACCTCCTTCCCTCAATAAGAGCATTGTGTCACGATCCGGGTATCTGGACGCCATTACTTGCCTTTCAGATGTCTCCTGAGGCTGGCTCAGCGTTCCAAGGTCGGATCCCATCTGTCTCTACGTGCTGCATATCCCTGCTGTCACAGCGCCACCATGTTTAAATCCTGCATGGCGTCTCCCGTCCTCCGCGGCCTCCGCCGCCGCTTCTGTGTTATAGTTGCAGGTTGTCAGAGTGGTGCTTCATGTCTGCCGCGGCCTCCGCTGTCATCCACGAGTCTCAGCATACATTTGTCAGTCTGGCGTCTCTTGTCCTCTGCGGCCGGCGCCACCATTACTGCTATGTTTCCACATGGTTTCCAAACTAGCTTTACCTCCAAGTTCTAACATGGGCGCAGCCATGTTGGATCCAATCACATGTCTCAGTTCCTCCAATCCACTGCCTCTGGAAATCTGCATAATTGCCCAGCCAATACCTGCATTGCTACAGGTATAAGTATCCTGTGCCTGGGCCAGGAGATCGTCAGTGCTTTGTTTGTCATACCTTGTTCCAGTCTCTATCCTGTGGTTGTGTTTCCAGGTTCCAGCTCCTGTCTCCAGCATCCACTAAAGAGACCCGCACCTGCCTACCATCCTGCGGTGCAGCCTGACTCTGCAGTCCTCCGTGGCTGATCCAGTTTCCAGCTTCCAGCTATTTCATCTGCTTCCAGCAGTATCCACTACCACCGGTAATCATCCTTCAACTCCTCTGTTTCCACGCTCCCTAGCATCTTATTATATTCACTCCGTGTTTCATCACCTGGCTGGTTCCACCCAGCATTCATTCAGTGACTTTATCATCTGGCTGATTCCATTCCGCATCCACTCCGTGTCTTACCACCTGGCTGGTTCTATCCAGCAATTACAACAGCTGATTCAAGTTACCAGCTTCATCTGTTCCATCTACTGGCATGTTCCTTGGATATCTTCACTACTACAGCCAGGCCTGGTAAGGTTATTCCATCTAAGGACTTTAACAACTGTTCTTAACCTACCAGTGTCCTGTGAAACCATTTCATGGTCAGAGTGCTCCAGGAATCATATTATTTATCATTGCCATTTTTATTATTTGCTGTCTGTTGTTACACGGAGTTTGTCAATAAACTTTTAATTTACTTTTACCTGGTTGTCATGGTCACACCTTCGGGTTTCCTTTTTAACACTTACATGTCCAGGGGGTCTGATTAAACATCCCCGGTATAAGTTCCTCTCAGCCCCTACAACTGAGGCTTCCTCCTGTCAGCTAAAACCCTCAGTTGTGACACATTGAAGATGGAACGTGGCTGGGTCTTATAGCATAACAATCACCCCAAACACACCGCCCGGGCAACTAAGGAGTGGCTTCGTAAGAAGAATTTAAAGATCCTGGAGTGGCCTAGCCAGTCTCAAGACCTCAACCCAATAGAAAATCTGTGGAGGGAGTTGAAAGTCCATGTTGCCCGGTGACAGCCCCAAAACATGACAGATCTAGAGAAGATCTTCATGGAAGAGTGGGTTAAAATACCTGCTACAGTGTGTGCAAACCTGGTCAAGAACTACAGGAAACGTTTGACCTCTGTAATTGCCAACCACCAAGGTTATATTATAAAGTATTGAGTACAAGTTTTTGATTGTCCAAATATTTATTTTCCACAAGAATAAACAAATAAATAGTGTAACAATCATACAATTTGATTTCCAGATTCTGTCTCTCACAGGTGAAGTTTACCTATGATGGAAATTACAGACCTATCTCATATTTTTAAGTGGGTCAACTTGCACAATCGGTGGCTGTCCAAATACTTGTTTGCCCCGCTGTATATTCTTTTTGTTTATTAGATTAGTTTTTCATTAATCTTTTTGTGGTCACCTTCTCTCATGCACTCTGATTTAAGTTAATTATAGATTGTGTCCGCTGTTCTCCTGGGTGCTTTACATTAGGTGTGTAGGTAACGGTCTCACCTATATAAGGTAAGTTGCTGTGAGCTTTAGACCAGGTAGCAGCATACCTAAAGTGTAACACTAATGTGATAGCTGTTTTTCTGGTAATTATTTTGAGCAATAGAGCAGAGCCTGCAGTATAGTGGGGTCCCTTGTCGGGGGCTGCAGGCTTAAATGCATTGGTCAATAGGTGAACTAAAACTCCACTACTGATTATTGTTAGTTATTATAGTGAGTGCAGAGCCCCAGTGAGATAGATATAATATACTAATCCACAGCACTCACCGTTCCTGGATTTGGGGTGCAACACAGTATGTGACCACATTGTTTAAATAAAATCACAGGGGCTCTGCACTCACTATATTAACTAACAATAATAAACAGTGGATATTTAGTTCATGTATTGACCAATAAATTTACGCCTGCAGCCCCCCCCCCCCCAGATTACCTGCATTGTATCAATTAACACCCAATTAAAACCCAATGGTTTTTTATTACTTTATTCAGCTCTTTATACAATTAACTTTGCGTTTAATATATCACTGATTTATATTACATACTTTACTGTACTTAATAAAGGTTATATATTATTTATTAGTGCGCCGAACAGGACAGCACTGTCTCTTCTTTGGTGTTTTAATCTTTCATTATTGCAAAACCCATGTCACCTCTAATCCCACATGAACGTCCATGTCACCTCTAGTAATCCCACCTGAGCATCCATGGTAATCCCACATGAGCTTCCGTGTCACCTCTAGTAATCCCACATGAGCGTCCGTGTCACCTCTAGTAATCCCACATGAGCGTCCGTGTCACCTCTAGTAATCCCACATGAGCGTCCGTGTCACCTCTAGTAATCCCACATGAGCGTCCATGTCACCTCTAGTAATCCCACATGAGCGTCCGTGTCACCTCTAGTAATCCCACATGAGCATCCGTGTCCCCTCTAGTAATCCCACATCAGCGTCCACGTCACTTCTAGTAATCCCACGTGAGCGTCTGTCACTTCTAGTAATCCCACGTGAGCGTCTGTCACTTCTAGTAATCCCACGTGAACGTCTGTGTCACCTCTAGTAATCCCTCATGAACGTCTGTGTCACCTCTAGTAATCCCACATTAGCGTTAAGTGTTGAATAAAATCCAGTCTAAGCATCCTATCTTTTTGTGTTTTGTAATAGACATAAAAGCAATGATTACAGGTAAAAAAAAATGGCAGTTATAGAATTATATATTGTATCCTGTAACATCCTTGGTCTTGTCTGCTCATTTTATATATTAATGTATTTTATTTCAAGCAGATGGATACACAAGCAGGAATATCTCAGAAGGACATCTAATGTTATCCCCGGATTGTGACATAAAAGATAATGACAGTATACAGGATTCTCCAGGAGATAACCCCATTACTCCAATTATACATCCAGCTCTATCAGCTGATCCCCCTGATCCTGGGAAATGTTCTCCTGATCACTCTGATATTGGTGCATCTATTACAGCTCTGAAAGTAGATACAGTGTTCCTCTGTTCTACAGATGCCAAATGTTTTACACAGAACACAAACCTTATTACTCATCAGCCAGCTAAGGCAGGTGAGAGGCCATTTCTATGTTCTGAGTGTGGGAAATGTTTTACATATAAATCAAATCTTGTTAGACATCAGAGAAGTCACACAGGTGAGAAGCCGTATTCCTGTCCTGAGTGTAGGAAATGTTTTGCATACAAATCACATGTTGTTGTTCATCAGCATGCTCACACAGGTGAATGGCCATTTTTCTGTTTTGAGTGTGGAAAACGTTTTACATATAAATCAAAACTTGTTACACATCAAAGAAGTCACACAGGTGAGAAGCCGTATTCCTGTTCTGAGTGTAGGAAATGTTTTGCACGGAAATCAGATCTTGTTACACATCACAGAAGTCACACAGGTGAGAAACCGTATTCCTGTTCTGAGTGTGGGAAATGTTTTGCATCTAAATCAGAACTTGCTAAACATCAGAGAAGTCACACAGGTGAGAACCCGAATTCCTGTTCTGAGTGTGGGAAATGTTTTGCATCAAAATCAAATCTTGTTAGACATCAGAGAAGTCACACAGGTGAAAAGCCGAATTCCTGTTCTGAGTGTGGGAAACGTTTTACATATAAATCAAATCTTGTTAAACATCAGAGAAGTCACACAGGTGAGAAGCCGTATTCCTGTTCTGAGTGTGGGAAATGTTTTGCACAGAAATCAGATCTTGTTATACATCAGAGAAGTCACACAGGTGAGAAGCCATTTCCGTGTTCTGAGTGTGGGAAATGTTTTGCTCAGAAACAAGCTCTTGTTGTACATCGGAGTAGTCACACAGGTGAGAAGCCATTTCCGTGTTCTGAGTGTAGGAAATGTTTTTCATTGAAAGCAAATCTTGTTAGACATCAGAGAAGTCACACAGGTGAGAAGCCGTATTCCTGTTCTGAGTGTGGGAAATGTTTTGCATATAAATCACATTTTTTTAGTCATCAGAGAAGTCACACAGGTAAGAAGCTATATTCCTGTTCTGAGTGTAGGAAATGTTTTACAAGGAAATCAGCTCTTGTTAAACATCAGCGAGTTCACAGGGGAGAAGCCATTTTCATGCTGTGAGAGATATAAATCCGCTCTTGTTGAACATATTAGACATTACCCAAGTACGGAACCATTTAAATCTTCTGGAGTATAATTTTCACTGTCATGCAATGTTCCTCAAGGGTCAAGCCTATCTCCTATGCTTTATGCAATAAACAATCAGGTCCATAAATATTGGGACATTGACACAATTCTCATATTTTGGGCTCTATACACCTTCACAGTAGATTTGAAAAGAAACAAACAAGATGTGCGTTAACTGCAGACTTTCCGCTTTCATTTGGGGGTATTTACATCAAATCAAGTGAACGGTGTAGGAATTATAATGGTTTCTATATGTGCCTCCCACTTTTTAAGGGACCAAAAGTAATGGAACAAACTAAACAATCCTAAATCAAACTTTTACTTTTCTCTAACATCCTAGAGGATGCTGGGGACTCCGTAAGGACCATGGGGATAGACGGGCTCCGCAGGAGACATGGGCACTTTAAGAAAGAATTTAGTTCCTGGTGTGCACTGGCTCCTCCCTCTATGCCCCTCCTCCAGACCTCAGTTTGATACTGTGCCCAGAGGAGCTGGGTGCTTTTCAGTGAGCTCTCCTGAGTTTGCTGATAGAAAGTATTTTGTTAGGTTTTTTATTTTCAGGGAGCTCTGCTGGCAACAGACTCTCTGCATCGTGGGACTGAGGGGAGAGAAGCGGCCCTACTCTCTGAAGATAGGTCCTGCTTCTTAGGCTACTGGACACCATTAGCTCCAGAGGGATTTGTACGCAGGATCTCACCCTCGCCGTCCGTCCCAGAGCCGCGCCGCCGTCCCCCTCGCAGAGCCGGAAGACAGAAGCCGGGTGAGTATGAGAAGAAAAGAAGACTTCACAGGCGGCAGAAGACTTCATGATCTTCATTGAGATAACGCACAGCACTGCAGCTGTGCGCCATTGCTCCACACACCTCACATACTCCGGTCACTGTAAGGGTGCAGGGCGCAGGGGGGCGCCCTGGGCAGCATTTGGGACCTCATATTGGCAAAAAGAACACATATACAGCTGGGCACTGTATATATGTATGCGCCCCCGCCAAAATTACTGTTTAAGCGGGACAGAAGCCCGCTGCCTAGGGGGGCGGGGCTTCTCCCTCAGCACTCACCAGCGCCATTTTTTCTCCACAGCACCGCTGAGAGGAAGCTCCCCGGGTTCTCCCCTGCTGATGCACGGTAGAAGAGGGTTGAAAAGAGAGGGGGGCACATAATTAGGCGCAAAAACTACATACAGCAGCTACTGGGTTAACATTAAGTTACTGTGTTATTCCTGGGTTATATAGCGCTGGGGTGAGTGCTGGCATACTCTCTGTCTCTCCAAAGGGCCTTGTGGGGGAACTGTCTTCAGAAAGGACATTCACTGTGTGTGTGGTGTGTCGGTACGCTTGTGTCGACATGTCTGATGAGGAAGGCTATGTGGGAGAGGAGCTGGAGCAAATGAATGTGGTGTCTCCGCCGACGGCGCCGACACCTGATTGGATGGATATGTGGAAGGTTTTAAATGCTAGTGTTAACTCTTTGCACAAAAGATTAGATTAGGCTGAAGCCTTGGGACAGTCAGTATCAGGCACGGGTTGAGACCCTATGTCGCAGGGACCGTCAGGGTCTCATAAGCACCCACTATCCCAAATTGTTGACACAGATACCGACATGGATTCTGACTCCAGTGTCGATTACGATGATGCAAAGTTACAGCCAAAATTGGCTAAATCCCTTTGATATATGATTATAGCAATAAAGGATGTTTGGCACATCACAGAGGAAACCCCTGTCCCTGACACAAGGGTTTATATGTATAGGGGAAAGAAGCCTGAGGTAACTTTTCCCCCTCTCACGAACTGAATGAGTTATGTGAAAAGGCTTGGGAATCTCCAGATAAAAAACTGCAGATTTCCAAACTGATTCTTATGGCGTATCCTTTCCCACCAACGGATAGGTTACGGTGAGAATCCTCCCCTAGGGTGGACAAAGCTTTAACACGCTCATCCAAAAAGGTAGCCCTGCCATCCCAGGATACGGATACCCTCAAAGATGCTGCTGATCGCAAACAGGAGGTTGCCCTGAAGTCCATTTATACACATTCGGGTACCTTACTAAGACCGGCAATTGCATCGGCCTGGGTGTGTAGTGCTGTAGCGGCATGGACGGATACCTTATCTGAGGAATTTGATACCCTAGATAAGGATACTGTATTATTGACCCTGGGGCATATTAAAGACGCTATGTTGATTTCTGCCAGAAGGGCCCTGTGGACTCGGCAATGGACAGGTGATGCCGACTCAAAAAGGCATATGGAGGTTTTACCTTACAGGGGTGAGGAATTGTTCGGGGAAGGTCTCTCGGACCTGGTCTCCATAGCTACAGCTGGAAAGTCAAATTTTTTGCCTTATGTTTCCTCACAGCCTAAGAGAGCACCGCATTATTAAATGCAGTCCTTTCGTTCACAAAGAAACAAAGTCCGAGGTGCGTCCTTTCTTGCCAGTGGTAGGGGCAGAGGAAAGAAGCTGCACAACACAGCTAGTTCCCAGGAACAGAAGTCCTCCCCGGCCTCTGCAAAATCCACTGCATGACGCTGGGGCTCCACTGGCGGAGTCGGGCCCAGTGGGGTAACGTCTTCGGAATTTCAGCCACATGTGGGTTCACTCCCAGGTGGATCCCTGGGCAATAGAAGTTGTGTCTCAGGGTTACAAGCTGGAATTCGAAGAGGTGCCTCCTCGCCGATATTTCAAATCGGCCCTACCAGCTTCCCCCCAAGAGAGGGAGATAGTGTTAAATGCAATACAAAAATTGTATCTTCAGCAGGTGGTGGTCAAGGTTCCTCTCCTTCAACAGGGAAGGGGTTATTATTCGACCATGTTTGTTGTCCCGAAACCGGACGGTTCGGTCAGACCCATATTGAATTTAAAATCTCTGAACCTATACTTGAAAAGGTTCAAGTTCAAGATGGAATCACTAAGAGCGGTCATCGCAAGCCTGGAAGGGGGGATTTTATGGTGTCACTGGACATAAAGGATGCGTACCTTCATGTCCCCATTTATCCACCTCATCAGGCGTACCTAAGATTTGCGGTACAGGATTGTCATTACCAATTTCAGATGTTGTCGTTTGGTCTCTCAACGGCCCGAGGATTTTCACCAAGGTAATGGCGGAAATGATGGTGCTCCTGCGGGGAAGCAAGGTGTCACAATTATCCCGTACTTGGACGATCTCCTCATAAAAGCGAGTTCAAGAGAGCAGTTGCTGAACAGCGTATCTCTTTCACTGAAAGTGTTACAGCAACACGGCTGGATTCTCAATATTCCAAAGTCGCAGTTGGTTCCTACGACTCGTCTGCCTTTCTTGGGCATGATTCTGGACACGACACAGAAGAGGGTTATCTTCCGATAGAAAAAGCCCAGGAACTTATAACTCTGGTCAGGAACCTTTTGAAATCAAAACAGGTGTCAGTGCATCATTGCACTCGAGGCCTGGGAAAGATGGTGGCGTCATACGAGGCCATTCCCTTCGGCAGGTTCCATGCGAGGACTTTCCAGTGCGATCTACTGGACAAGTGGTCCGGGTCACATCTACAGATGCATCGGTTGATCACCCTGTCTCCCAGGGCCAGGGTGTCACTCCTGTGGTGGCAGCAGAGTGCTCACCTTCTCGAGGGCCACAGATTCGGCATTCAGGATTGGATCCTGGTGACCACGGACGCAAGCCTCCAAGGTTGGGGAGCAGTGACACAGGGAAGAAATTTCCAAGGTCTTTGGTCAAGTCAAGAGACTTGTCTTCACATCAACATCCTGGACCTAAGGGCCATATACAACGCCCTACGTTAAGCGGAGACCTTATTTCGCGACCAACCAGTTCTGATCCAGTCAGACAACATCACCACAGTGGCTCATGTAAACCGCTAAGGTGGCACAAGGAGCAGAGTGGCGATGGCGGAAGCCACCAGAATTCTTCGCTGGGCGGAGAATCATGTAAGCGCACTGTCAGCAGTGTTCATTCCGGGAGTGGACAACTGGGAAGCAGACTTCCTCAGCAGACGCGACCTACACCCGGGGGAGTGGTGACTTCATCACGAAGTCTTCGCACACATAACAAATCGGTGGGAACTGCCACAGGTGAACATGATGGCATCCCGCCTCAACAAAAAGCTACAGAGGTACTGCGCCAGGTCAAGAGACCCTCATGCAGTAGCTGTAGACGCCCTGGTGACACCGTGGGTGTTCCAGTCAGTCTATGTGTTTCCTCCTCTTCCTCTCATACCCAAGGTGTTGAGGATTATAAGAAAAAGAGGCGTGAGAACAATCCTCATTGTTCCAGATTGGCCACAAAGGACCTGGTACCCAGATCTGCAAGAAATGCTCACAGAAGATCCGTGGCCTCTTCCTCTGAGACAGGACCTGTTGCAACAGGGGCCCTGTCTGTTCCAAGACTTTGAGCGGCTGCGTTTCACGGCATGGCGGTTGAACGCCGGATCCTAGCAGAGAAAGGCATTCCGGTGGATGTCATTCCTACGCTGATAAAGGCTAGGAAGGACGTGACATATAAACATTATCACCGTATATGGCGAAAATATGTTTCTTGGTGTGAGGCCAGGAAGGCTCCTACGGAAGAATTCCAGCAGGGCCGTTTCCTTCACTTCCTACAGTCAGGAGTGAATTTGGGCCTAAAATTGGGGTCCATTAAGGTCCAGATTTCGGCCCTATCCATTTTCTTTCAAAAAGAGTTGGCTTCTCTACCAGAAGTTCAGACTTTTGTAAAGGGAGTGCTACATATTCAGCCTCCTTTTGTGCCTCCGGTGGCAACTTGGTATCTTAGCGTGGTGTTAAGTTTCCTAAAGTCACACTGGTTTGAACCACTTAAAACGGTGGAGTTGAAATATCTCACGTGGAAGGCGGTCATGTTATTAGCCTTGGCTACGGCTAGGCGAGTGTCAGAATTAGCGGCTTTGTCACTTAAAAGCCCCAATTTGGTCTTCCATATGTATAGAGCAGAATTACGGACCCGTTCTCAATTTCTGCGAAAGTGGTATCATCTTTTCATATGAACCAACCTATTGTGGTGCCTGTGGCTACACGTGACTTGGAGGATTCCGAGTTACTTGATGTGGTCAGGGCTTTGAAAATTTACGTGGCCAGAATGGCTAGAGTCAGGAACACTGAAGCGCTTTTTGTCCTGTATGCATCCAACAAGATTGGTGCCCCTGCTTCAAAGCAAACTATTGCTCGCTGGATTTGTAACACGATTCAGCAAGCGCATTCTACGGCTGGATTGCCGTTACCAAAATCGGGCAAGGCCCATTGCACTAGGAAGGTGGGCTCTTCTTGGGCGGCTGCCCGGGGGGTCTTGGCACTACAGTTGTGTCGAGCTGCTACTTGGTCGGTTTCAAACACTTTTGAAAAATTCTATAAGTTTGATACCCTGGCTGAGGAGGACCTCATGTTTGCTCAATCGGTGCTGCAGAGTCATCCGCACTCTCCCGCCCGTTTGGGATCTTTGGTATAATCCCCAAGGTCCTTACGGAGTCCCCAGCATCCTCTAGGACGTTAGAGAAAATAAGATTTTACTTACCGGTAAATCTATTAGGATGCTGGGCGCCCGTCCCAAGTGCGGACTTCTTCTGCAATATTTGTATATAGTTTTTGCTTCAATAAGGGTTACGTTATAGTTGCATCGGGCCTCCACTGATGCTATGTTGTTTTTCATACTGTTAACTAGATAGTATATCACAAGTTATATGGTGTGATTGGTGTGGCTGGTATGAGTCTTGCCCTGGATTAACAAAATCCTTTCCTCGTACTGTCAGTCTCCTCTGGGCACAGTTTCTCTAACTTAGGTCTGGAGGAGGGGCATAGAGGGAGGAGCCAGAGCACACCAGAATCTAAATTCTTTCTTAAAGTGCCCATGTCTCCTGCAGAGCCAGTCTATCCCCATGGTCCTTACGGAGTCCCCAGCATCCTCTACGGACTACGAGAAATAGATTTACCGGTAAGTAAAATCTTATTTTTAATACTTTGTTGCAAATCCTTTGCAGTTAATTACAGCCTGAGTCTGGAACGCATAGACTTCACCAGACGCTGGGTTTCATCCCTGGTGATGCTCTGCCCGGCCTCTACTGCAACTGTCTTCAGTTCCTGCTTGTTCTTGGGGCATTTTCCCTTCAGTTTTGTCTTCATGAAGTGAAATGCATGCTCAATCGGATTCAGGTGAGGTGATTGACTTGGCCATTGCATAACATTCCACTTATTTGCCTTAAAAAACGCTTTGGTTGCTTTTGCAGTATGCTTTGGGTCATTGTCCATCTGCACTGTGAAGCGCCTTCCAATGAGTTCTGAAGCATTTGACTGAATATGAGCAGATAAAATTGCCCGAAACACCACAGAATTCATCCTGCTGCTTTTGTCAGCAGTCACATTATCAATAAATACAAGGGAACCAGTTCCATTAGCATCCATACATGCCCACGCCATGACACTACCACCACCATGCTTTACTGAGGAGGTGGTATGTTTTGGATCATGAGCAGTTCCTTTCCTTCTCCATACTCTTCTCTTCCCATCACTCTGGTACAAGTTGATCTTTGTCTCATCTGTCCATGGGATGTTGTTCCAGAACTGTAAAGTCTTTTTTAGATGTTTGCAAACTCTAATCTGGTCTTCCTGTTTTTGTGGCTCACCAATGGTTTACATCTTGTGCTGAACCCTCTAAATTCACTCTTGCGAAGTCTTCTCTTGATTGTTGACTTTGACACATATGCACCTACCTCCTGGAGAGTGCTCTTGATCTGGGCAACTGTTGTGATTGGGTTTTTCTCCACCAGGGAAATAATTCTTCTGTCATCCACCACAGTTGTTTTCCGTGGTCTTCCGGGTCTTTTAGTGTTGCTGAGCTTTTCGGTGCGTTCTTTCTTTTTAAGAATGTTCCAAACAGTTGATTTGGCCACACCTAATGTCTTTGCTATCTCTGATGGGTTTGTTTTGATTTTTCAGCCTAAGGATGGCTTGCTTCACTGATAGTGGCAGCTCTTTGGAACTCATATTGAGAGTCGACAGCAACAGATTCCAAATGCAAATGTCACACCTGGCATCTACTCCTGACCTTTTACCTGCTTAATTGATGATGAATTAGCGAGAGAATAGCCCACTTCTGTCCATGAAATGGCCTTTGAGTCGATTGTCCCATTACTTTTGATCCCTTAAAAAGTGGGAGGCACGGGGAGTGGCCTGGCTTCCTAATGGTGAGGTCCATCTCCAACTGAGCTCCGGGTACAGTGGCTCTAACCTCACCTTTCCTGGGCACCTGTCCTTCTAGCTTCCTCACCCAACTGCTGGAGCCTCCTCTACTATGGTGCCCACCATCTGTGGAACGCTGGGACCTGCTGGCTGCAATCTGCGGCTCGGGTCTACCTCTGCCCATGAAGCCGCAGCCTCCAGTGACTGCCCACTCCCGGAAGCGCTGCGTGGCTGGCGCGGAGCTCGGTTAAACTCAGCGGCTGCTCTGATACTCCCTGGTGGCCGGAACTTCCCTCCTGCCCTCTGAGCCGACCCTGGGCACTCTGGCCGTGGCCCAGGTGCCCTCTGAAGCCGGGGACTAGATTAGTGGGTGGACCCGGGCTGGACCTCCAGAAGAGGTGGGGACGGTCCACGGCACCTCTGGCTGTCTGCCTCATCCTGCTGCCGCCTCCTGACTGCCCCTGGGACCCCTCTGGAGCTGCAAGTTGCAGGTACCTCTTTTTATATGCCAGACTGGGTTTGATTCATGGTGCCCTGCCTGAGGTGCCTCTGGATATAGTTGGTGGCTACCTCTAATCTCTGTGCTCCAGGGCTTTCACTCTCAGGGACTTGACTCTGGGTGGGCTGGGCTCATGGCCTCCCTAAATTCTAGCTTTACACTCCCACCACACCAGCTAACCTGTAGCAACCGAGGACCTGCTGTACCCCTCGCAAGTACCCACTGGTTGTGACAGCCAGAGTGACCTGGGGTCTGAACAGGCTCGGTATCTCACGTTCTTGCCACCTATACAGTCTGACCCTGGTGTTCCTTGCGGCTGCGATGGTCTCTGGATGAATAATACCCCATGGTCGGCCTGACTGCCCCATAAGTCACCTGTGTCATTTCCTGCTCTACCCCACCGCTCCTTTCCCCTCTCTACTGCAACTTTACTGGAAAAGATGGACCTCTCCCTTGCCTGCATTATGTCACAAAGGAACAAGAAGGCTCCCCAGGCCTCCACAAACTTCTTCGGCAGCAAGGCTAAGGGCACTCAGAACATGGTGCACTCCCCGAAGTCTCCTTCGTCCCCGCATTCTTTGGAGATGGGTATTGACCCTCAAATACAGACAGTGATGTCTGGCCTTCTGGACGGCGTGCAAACAGCCTTTAAACAAGAACTGTCCAAAGCTGTTGCGGATTTCAAAACGGAGATTGCCTCACTTGTTAATCGTACGGATGCTTTGGAGACGAAGACGGACGACTTATGTCGCTCGCAACAGCGTCTAAACCACGAGCTTTCGAGGCTCCATGCTGAAGTTGATACCCTTAAGGAACGCCAAAAGGACCAAGAGAATCGATCCCTTCGCAATAATTTGCGCATACGTAATGTGGCGGAATCAGTCCAGAGCTCTACGTTGCCCTCCTTCTTGAAAGACCTTTTCCAGCATTTGGTTCCGGACTTGTCTAATGACGACGGCCTCTTTAATAGGGCACACAGGGCCCTGCGGGCCAAACCTTCTACATCACAGCCCCCTCAGGACATTATAGCCCGTCTCAATTATTACCGCTCGAAGGAAAAAATAATTGCTGCCGTCTGGGATTCCTCTGATATAGCCTTCTGGGGCATGCAATTACAGATTTACCAGGACTTGGCACCCTCGACCATTCAGAAATGACGGGACCTCCAACCAATTACTAGACTTCTTGGCCAAGACCAAATTCGATATCGCTGGGGATTCCCCTTTCAGTTGCAGCTTTCTTTTAATGGCATCAACCATGGATTCAAGACCCTGGCACAAGAGCAGGAACTGCTTCGCAAGCTTGATCTTCTACCAGAATCATCGTCCTCTTCTGTCGACCCATCTGCTTCACCGAAGTCTCAACGGCCCCGTCCGCCTCAGCCGGACTGGACGAGAGTGTCTCACCATAGGGGTAAAGATGCTCCCCCCTGATTGCCTGCCTTCTTTTCTTCTATAGGTTTCACTGTGCCACTGCATCAGTTTTGCTGGAGGCCCCCCCTGGACTGGACTGGCCATCCCTAGTTCTCTGGACCCCCTTTGTTTCTTTTTACATGCTGATTTGATATTTTGCTCTTAATGATCTGTATTCAATAATTACAGTTTATTTGAGTACTGCGGGTTCTCCGCGGTGCTGGTTGACCTGGTCCCTGCTCCGTGGACACCCCTAGTTTATTTCAGGAACTTTCTCTGACAATTCTTTATATGTTCCACTTGTTATGTCTCCTATTGTATATTTTGCCTTAATGTTTTTGGTCACAAGAGGACCGGTTGTTTTGCGGTTTGGTTATGATGCTTAACCTACTGTATGGACCACATGTTGTTGCTATATTATTCCCTTTGATGTTCCCCCTTCCCTCTCCTTCCTTCCCGATTCTCCTCCCCTTCCCCCCCCCTTTTTCTCTCTCTCC
The DNA here is from genome assembly GCF_028390025.1 of Pseudophryne corroboree. Classification (NCBI taxonomy): domain Eukaryota; kingdom Metazoa; phylum Chordata; class Amphibia; order Anura; family Myobatrachidae; genus Pseudophryne; species Pseudophryne corroboree. The sequence goes on along the minus strand of NW_026967520.1, from coordinate 884,911 downwards.
TCGTCCTTCCCTTCCTGACACAGGTTTTATCTTCGTGATGTATACTTTTTTTGGGGCCTTGGCTACTTTGTTCTCGGTCAGGCCGCACAGCCTGCTATGGTTGTTCTTGCCACTACCCCCATGCTCCCTGTTTTGATTATTGACTATATTTTTCCTCTGTCTGGCGGTCCTGTTACGGGCCCCATCGCTACAGGGTTTCTGCCCGAATGGGCTTTCTCTCCTCTCTTCTTGCTCTTCTTTGCTTTCCTTCTGTAGCCTTCTTTTCCCTTTTCTCCCCTTGTCCTTGTGGTGGGTTCCGGGTATCCATTTCACTTGCCCTTATTCTTTTTTGGGTTGTTGGGACCCGGGTGGCCTTTGATTTGTACCCCCTTTTCTATGGCTCTAAATGAGATGTTGTTACTCAGATCACCATGCCCCTAAAGATATTATCCATTAATGTAAATGGCCTCAATTCCCCCAAAAAATGGACGGTGCTTCTGGGCACCTGTAGACATGAGAAAGCTGACGTAGTTTTTCTTCAAGAAACTCACCTTATGGGCTCCCACACGCAACTCAGCGGTAGGTAATTTATGCAAACTTTCTTTGCTTCAGCAGATTGTAAAAAACGTTGGGTTGCAATTTTAATTAATCGTCACATTCCATTTACACATAGCAAAACTGTGGCGGATCCAGACGATCGGTACTTGATGGTTATTGGTACCCTCCGCTCTGAAGTCCTGACACTTATTTCTGTATATGCTCCTTTCCAGGATCAGCCTCAGTTTTTCCACTCCCTTTTCCGTTACATTGGCAAGGTTGCACAGGGCCACATTGTATTGGGTGGGGACTTCTTGACCCCATATTAGATAGGACTGGTCCCCCTCTTGCCTCTAGAGCTTCGCACACGCTTGCAGCCTCTCTCAAGTTTCACGACCTACGGGACTCATGGCGTCTCTGCAACTCTGTAGCCAGAGATTATACCTACTATTCAGCCCCACATCGACACTACAACTGGATCGATATGTTACACATTTCGTCCTCCATTGCCTCTAGAATTACTGACGCGGGAATAACCCCTTTCACTTGGACTGACCATTCCGGTGTTTGTTCTCTTGGATCTATATCACTCCTCACACACTGTTAGCAAATGACGATTCGATGAATCCCTGCTGCTTAACTCGTCAGTCTCCACGGACATACAAATGGCGATAGAACAATATTTTACTGAAAATACCATGCCTGATGTATCTTCTAGTATAATTTGGGAGGCTCATAAGGCCACCCTTAGGGGTCTCCTTATGGCACGGACCTCATCGTTCTGCAAAAAAGCGATGCAGGAGTTACACTTGTTAGAATCTCGAATAGCTACCCTAACCACCCAGCATAAACTAAATTCCTGCCCTGCTTTACTTGCACAAATCACTAACTTACAAGGCCAACTGAACGCGCTTTTGTCTCGTCGTGCAGCTCACATTTTGTGAAAGTTGAATCAGAAATTCTACGACAAGGCGGACAAATCGGATTCCCTGTTGGCGAATAAATTGCGAAATAAACAGGCGAATGGCGCAATTGACAAATTATACTCCCGAACTCTGGGTGAACTTACTTACCACCCTAAACAAATGGTTGAAGAATTTAAGGACTACTATAACCTGACGACCCCGACACATTCCCCTTCCTTCAGTCCGTAGAGGTTACGTTCCTACCTGTCCTCGACCCCTCTCCCAGGCATCTCCACAGCTCAATTAGATGCACTGAATCAGGAAATCTCAGTGGAAGAGACGTTAACAGCCATGAAATCCATGCGGTCAGCCACCCCCGGCCCTGACGGTTTCACTATTATAAACACTTTGCCAAAGTATTAGTCCCTCACCTTACTGCCCTCTTTAACCAGATTTTTGGGGGGTGCAGTAGTTGCTCCGGCAACTACTATAGTGGTGACCCCTAAGCCTGACAGAGACCCCACCCAGTGCAGTAATTATAGACCCATTTCACTGCTCAATGTCGATTTGAAAATTTATGCAAAAATCCTAGCTTTGAGATTGGCCCCTCCAATATCGCCAGAAGGGCCATTGATATTATCCACTCTATCCATCAACAAAAGTCCTCTTCCCTATTACTAGCCCTGGACGCGGAGAAGGCGTTTGATCGCATTTCGTGGCCTTTCGCTTTCTCTGTTCTCCAAGGCATGGGCTTTTTGGGTAAGTTTTATGATGGTGTCTCGGCATTGTATCGCAACTCCTCCGCGCGGGTCTCTGTCAATGGGGTCACATCTTCATGTTTTGAGATATCTAATGGTACCAGACAAGGGTGTCCGCTCTCACCCTTGATTTTTTCCCTCGTTATGGAGCCTTTAGCGGCCAGGGTTCGTCTCAACTCGAATATTACAGGGATTCAAATCAGCCACATGGAACACAAAATTGCATTTTATGCTGACGATGTACTAGTTTCTCTTTCAAACCCGACATAGTCACCCTCTCCTCTCTGAGATTGACCTCTACTCGCAACACTCGGGATATAAGATTAACGCCACTAAAACAGAAGTACTCGACTTTTACATTACCCCTGCGTCTAGGTCACAATTTGAATCAATATTCCCATTTTCCTGGCATAACCGAAAACTCAAATACCTAGGTATTTACTTAACCCACAGACACCATCAACTCTTTTAAGCAAACTTTCTGCGTCTTTTGGACCGAATTTGCTCGGATCTCCAAACTTGGTCCTCTTATTTCATCTCATGGATTGGACGTGCCAATTCAGTAAAGATGAATATTCTTCCCAGACTTATTTATCTTTTCCAGACGCTCTATGCCCCCCCCCCCCCCCCCCCCACCACGTCTTTAAATTCTTGCAGCATCACACTTCCCATTTTGTTTGGGCCAATAAACACCCTAGAATTAAACTTTTGCTGTTACAATGGCCTCCCTGGGGTGGAGGCTTAGGCATACCCAATTTTAAATACTATTACCACGCAGCCCAGATGGCATCCTGTGTTCAGTGGTATGATTCAAGGGCGGACATGGTATGGATAGCTATCGAAGCTGGCGAGTTGGGACTCTCCACACTTTCTCCTCTTTTGTGGCTTCCGAGAGCCGCCCGCCCTCGTGCCACCTCATCTCACCCAGTGGTGGCCTGCTCTTTATATATTTGGGATCTGGTAGTGAGGAAACAACAATTGGTCCCTAATCCATTCCCCCTCATACCTCTGTTCCATAACCCTGCCTTCCCTCCGGGAATGGTTAAATCTGCTTTCTCACTCAGGGAAACGTTTACTTCCTCAATGACATCACCTCTAGTACACCCTTTCCTTCGTTTACCCAGATTCAGACACAATACTCTCTCCCCCATAGTGAATTTTTTCGCTACCTCCAACTTAGACACTTTCACTCTGGGGTCCATACCACTCTCTCTTCTAGGACTCTCACCAGTCTTGAAAATATATGTATGCAACGCTCTTCTACGAAAGGTCTTATATCAGATCTTTATACTTTGCTACTGCAGGGCTCTGCTACTCCCAGAGATCACAGAGAATTGGCCTGGGAGAGGGATCTGGGTGTCACTTTGGATGAGGAGGAATGGGGAGAAATATGGAGTAATGTGTCCTCTAGCTCTATCTGTGTTAGGATAAAGGAGAATGTGTATAAATTGTTATACCATTGGTATTATGTACTTTCGCGTTTAAAGGCGATGTACCCTGATGTTTCAGATGGCTGCTAGAGGGGCTATGCTTCTGAAGTGACGTACATGCATATTTGGTGGACTTGCCCGAAGTTAGTACCTTTATGGAAAGAGACTTCTTTCGCTCCTATTTTCTACCTCAATCCCCCTGGACCCTAGATACTTCCTACTGCCTCTAGATCTCCCGACTTTAACTAAACACCAGAACAAGTTATTACGTCATGTGGCTACTGCCATGACATGTCAAATTGCAAAGGCCTGGAGGTTGCCCTCCCCACCATCCCTACAATCCGTTGTCACTTATATTTGGTACGTTTATAAGATGGAATATATGACCAGTGTCATTAGACAATCCCCCAGGGCATTCGATAAGGTCTGGGCACCTTGGCTCATTTCTCAAAATGCCCCCTCTCCATTCTGTAGCTAATTAAGCTACAAACCCATATTTTTGTGTTGGTTTCCCGGACACCGTCACTCGGACCCCCCCCCCCCCCCCCTCCCTATCTATCTCTCATTTTGCCCTCAATTTTGTCTCTTCCTCTTCCTGTCTTTATTCCCATTCTCTCACTCCCCTAGGCTGGTTGGCCATACCATAGACCTAGTGGACTCTTTCTTCTCTTGCTCTATTTCTGTCGTCTCACTTAAAAACAAAAAAAATGTACTCATTTGATTGTCATATTATTTCATTGTTGTGTTCGTTTGTGTTCTATGTAATTTTTCTATACCACTGAAACACACCAATATTGTGTATTACTGTAAATCGATCAATAAAACTTTCCAAAAAAAAAAAAAGTGGAGGCACATATAGAAACCGTTGTAATTCCTACACCGTTCACCTGATTTGGATGTAAATATCCTCAAATTAAAGCAGAAAGTCTGCAGTTAAAGCACATCTTATTTGTTTCATTTCAAATCCATTGTGGTGGTGTATAGCGCCCAAAATATGAGAATTGTGTCGATATCCCAATATTTATGGACCTGACTGTATATGCTACCACTGGGTGATATAATCAGACATCATGGCCTGGTCTACCACTGCTATGCACAGACATCAGGTATCCGCCACATACAAATCCTCATTCTTCCATCTGTGGACCATAGCCAGAATCAAGCACTTGATTCCCTCAGAAGTTCATAGACTACTGCAATGCCATCTACCTGGGTCACCCAGCAAAAGAATTACAGAGCTTGCAGCTAGTACAGAATGCAGCAGCCAAGCTGTTACCTAACCAGCCCGTTCCTGCCTCATAACACCCATTCTCTATTCCCTTCACTGGCTGCCTGTAAGATGACAAATCTATTTCATTATTGGCTAACTGACCTTCCCAGCCCAACATTACATGGTCCAAGGTACCAGAAGCAGCTTCTGCCTCCTTACTGCCCTGCTTACTTGCTTCTACAGATGAAGGACTGTTACCAGCAGTACCAAGAATCTCCTGTCATTCATTTATGGGTTGAACTTTTAGTTTTGCAGCCCTGACCATGGAACTCACTGCCTTGCACAGTCCAAGAGGCCACCACTTTTCATTAATGTACCTCTATTTACTTCCTAAATAATACATCCCAAATGCTTAGGTCTTTATTCTGCTGTTTATTATGTATCTTGTGCTTTGTGTAAATGTGAATGTCTAATACCAGTTTCCACAATCTGTATTGCTGCACGACAGTATGGCGGCCATTGGAACGTGTTTTCACTTGTAGTTTGCCTAACTTGTTGCAGACACTCATCTTGATCAGGAGTGTCGAGTGTTTTCAGATACAAGATCCTATCCATATATACCCTGTATATTACCATGTGCATTAGAGTCACCCGGGTTACATCTGCGGTGGTTTGTTGTATGTTACATCTATATGGTGCGGATACTCCCCTGTATGATATCATAATAAAAGCTTTTGTTTGCATCTAATTATTACATTAAAGCTTTTATTTTTTATTCTGTTTTATATTCCCGTCTGAGTAATTACGCCATAATGTCTAATCTCGGAGTGGACCCCAGAAGATGTAAAGAAACCGTGTAAGTGTTCCATCATTGTGTTTCGTGTAAGAATACAGGTAAGTGATGGCACGGTGGTCACTGACCGTCACATTCCGGTGGTATAATGGAAGTGGGACTGTCTGGGCTTATTCTAGTCCACTGCAGAAATAAAAACTCAGCCTTTATCCTGCTTATAAGAATGACAAAGCCCATAAATCAAGCTTGGTTGGACAAGACAGAAGCCACATTAATGGTGGCACATCATATAGGCTGAGGACCCATGCTTCTGGGATATATGGCATAACTCCCTCTTCACCCACAAAAACCTTCCCTTCACCATTCACAATGTCCACCATTGCCCCTTCAGAAGGGTCACAACTTTCCTTTGCTTGTTCCACCTCCTCCTTCACAGAGCCCAGGACCATCTCCATGACCATTTCATGTTTATCTGGAGGCCTGGCATCTGGGAGGTTCATGGCCTGAGATGACCACAGAACCACCAGGTAGTGGGCAAGAAGAATCCACAGCCTCCTGAGGAACTGGAGAGTCCAAGGATCCACCCCACATGAGGCAGAGAAGGGTCAACCACAGGGACTAGCTCACCAATTTCCTTCCTAAAAGCTGCTCTTTACCCAGTTTGGTACCTGTGGGATCCCACTCCAATTTCCCTTGAGAGTCCTTACCCTCACTAATCCCTTCTGAACCTACCAGCTTCTTCCCCTTCCAACCACTCCTCTTTTTTAAGCTTTTCACCACCTGCTGTGTGAGTCCCATCCAACTACTCCATTCCTTGACTCATTGGTGTAGCAACCCCCTTCTCCCCACCCCCACCACACTGCTACACTGCAGTTAAGCTGTGAGACTAGCAGTACTCACTACTCAGCACACACTCACATCATCATGATTACACAGCTGTGCCAGAGATACTGTCTCACTGACACCCAGGATGAGACACTCCCAGAAAGGCATGTATGTATGAGTACGGAGAGAGTGGGCGCAGTGGGGCTGCATGACTGACCAGGACGAGATACTCCCAGAAAGGCATGTATGTATGAGTACGGAGAGACTGGGAGCAGTGGGGCTGCATCACTGACCAGGACGAGACACTCCCAGAAAGGCATGTATGTATGAGTACGGAGAGAGTGGGCGCAGTGGGGCTGCATCACTGACCAGGACGAGACACTCCCAGAAAGGCATGTGTGTATGAGTACGGAGAGAGTGGGCGCAGTGGGGCTGCATGACTGACAGCCAGGATGAGACACTCCCAGAAAGGCATGTATGTATGAGTACGGAGAGAGTGGGCGCAGTGGGGCTGCATGACTGACAGCCAGGATGAGACACTCCCAGAAAGGCATGTATGTATGAGTACGGAGAGAGTGGGAGCAGTGGGGCTGCATGACTGACAACCAGGACGAGACACTCCCAGAAAGGCATGTATGTATGAGTACGGAGAGAGTGGGCGCAGTGGGGCTGCATCACTGACACCCAGGATGAGACACTCCCAGAAAGGCATGTATGTATGAGTACGGAGAGAGTGGGAGCAGTGGGGCTGCATGACTGACAGCCAGGACGAGACACTCCCAGAAAGGCATGTATGTATGAGTACGGAGAGAGTGGGTGCAGTGGGGCTGCATCACTGACCAGGACGAGACACTCCCAGAAAGGCATGTATGTATGAGTACGGAGAGAGTGGGTGCAGTGGGGCTGCATCACTGACACCCAGGACGAGACACTCCCAGAAAGGCATGTATGTATGAGTACGGAGAGACTGGGAGCAGTGGGGCTGCATCACTGACAACCAGGACGAGACACTCCCAGAAAGGCATGTATGTATGAGTACGGAGAGAGTGGGAGCAGTGGGGCTGCATGACTGACAGCCAGGACGAGACACTCCCAGAAAGGCATGTATGTATGAGTACGGAGAGAGTGGGAGCAGTGGGGCTGCATCACTGACACCCAGGACGAGACACTCCCAGAAAGGCATGTATGTATGAGTACGGAGAGAGTGGGAGCAGTGGGGCTGCATGACTGACAGCCAGGACGAGACACTCCCAGAAAGGCATGTATGTATGAGTACGGAGAGAGTGGGAGCAGTGGGGCTGCATCACTGACAGCCAGGACGAGACACTCCCAGAAAGACATGTATGTATGAGTACAGAGAGAGTGGGAGCAGTGGGGCTGCATGACTGACAGCCAGGATGAGACACTCCCAGAAAGGCATGTATGTATGAGTACGGAGAGAGTGGGTGCAGTGGGGCTGCATCACTGACACCCAGGACGAGACACTCCCAGAAAGGCATGTATGTATGAGTACGGAGAGAGTGGGTGCAGTGGGGCTGCATCACTGACAACCAGGACGAGACACTCCCAGAAAGGCATGTATGTATGAGTACGGAGAGAGTGGGTGCAGTGGGGCTGCATGACTGACAACCAGGACGAGACACTCCCAGAAAGGCATGTATGTATGAGTACGGAGAGAGTGGGTGCAGTGGGGCTGCATCACTGACACCCAGGACGAGACACTCCCAGAAAGACATGTATGTATGAGTACGGAGAGAGTGGGCGCAGTGGGGCTGCATCACTGACCAGGACGAGACACTCCCAGAAAGGCATGTATGTATGAGTACGGAGAGAGTGGGCGCAGTGGGACTGCATCACTGACACCCAGGACGAGACACTCCCAGAAAGGCATGTATGTATGAGTACGGAGAGAGTGGGTGCAGTGGGGCTGCATCACTGACACCCAGGACGAGACACTCCCAGAAAGGCATGTATGTATGAGTACGGAGAGAGTGGGCGCAGTGGGGCTGCATGACTGACACCCAGGACGAGACACTCCCAGAAAGACATATATGTATGAGTACGGAGAGAGTGGGAGCAGTGGGGCTGCATCAGTGACCAGGACGAGACACTCCCAGAAAGGCATGTATGTATGAGTACGGAGAGAGTGGGAGCAGTGGGGCTGCATCAGTGACCAGGACGAGACACTCCCAGAAAGGCATGTATGTATGAGTACGGAGAGAGTGGGTGCAGTGGGGCTGCATCACTGACACCCAGGACGAGACACTCCCAGAAAGGCATGTATGTATGAGTACGGAGAGAGTGGGAGCAGTGGGGCTGCATCACTGACACCCAGGACGAGACACTCCCAGAAAGGCATGTATGTATGAGTACAGAGAGAGTGGGCGCAGTGGGGCTGCATCACTGACCAGGACGAGACACTCCCAGAAAGGCATGTATGTATGAGTACGGAGAGAGTGGGCGCAGTGGGGCTGCATCACTGACCAGGACGAGACACTCCCAGAAAGGCATGTATGTATGAGTACAGAGAGAGTGGGAGCAGTGGGGCTGCATCACTGACAGCCAGGACGAGACACTCCCAGAAAGACATGTATGTATGAGTACGGAGAGAGTGGGAGCAGTGGGGCTGCATCACTGACCAGGACGAGACACTCCCAGAAAGACATGTATGTATGAGTACGGAGAGAGTGGGTGCAGTGGGGCTGCATGACTGACCAGGACGAGACACTCCCAGAAAGACATGTATGTATGAGTACGGAGAGAGTGGGAGCAGTGGGGCTGCATCACTGACACCCAGGACGAGACACTCCCAGAAAGGCATGTATGTATGAGTACGGAGAGAGTGGGTGCAGTGGGGCTGCATCACTGACACCCAGGACGAGACACTCCCAGAAAGGCATGTATGTATGAGTACGGAGAGAGTGGGTGCAGTGGGGCTGCATCACTGACACCCAGGACGAGACACTCCCAGAAAGGCATGTATGTATGAGTACGGAGAGAGTGGGTGCAGTGGGGCTGCATCACTGACACCCAGGACGAGACACTCCCAGAAAGACATGTATGTATGAGTACGGAGAGAGTGGGCGCAGTGGGGCTGCATCACTGACCAGGACGAGACACTCCCAGAAAGGCATGTATGTATGAGTACGGAGAGAGTGGGCGCAGTGGGGCTGCATCACTGACAGCCAGGATGAGACACTCCCAGAAAGGCATGTATGTATGAGTACAGAGAGAGTGGGCGCAGTGGGGCTGCATCACTGACAACCAGGATGAGACACTCCCAGAAAGGCATGTATGTATGAGTACAGAGAGAGTGGGTGCAGTGGGGCTGCATCACTGACCAGGACGAGACACTCCCAGAAAGGCATGTATGTATGAGTACGGAGAGAGTGGGTGCAGTGGGGCTGCATCACTGACCAGGACGAGACACTCCCAGAAAGGCATGTATGTATGAGTACGGAGAGAGTGGGTGCAGTGGGGCTGCATCACTGACACCCAGGATGAGACACTCCCAGAAAGGCATGTATGTATGAGTACGGAGAGAGTGGGCGCAGTGGGGCTGCATGACACCCAGGATGAGACACTCCCAGAAAGGCATGTATGTATGAGTACGGAGAGAGTGGGCGCAGTGGGGCTGCATCACTGACCAGGACGAGACACTCCCAGAAAGGCATGTATGTATGAGTACGGAGAGACTGGGAGCAGTGGGGCTGCATCACTGACAACCAGGACGAGACACTCCCAGAAAGGCATGTATGTATGAGTACGGAGAGAGTGGGAGCAGTGGGGCTGCATGACTGACAGCCAGGACGAGACACTCCCAGAAAGGCATGTATGTATGAGTACGGAGAGAGTGGGAGCAGTGGGGCTGCATCACTGACACCCAGGACGAGACACTCCCAGAAAGACATGTATGTATGAGTACGGAGAGAGTGGGAGCAGTGGGGCTGCATGACTGACACCCAGGACGAGACACTCCCAGAAAGACATGTATGTATGAGTACGGAGAGAGTGGGAGCAGTGGGGCTGCATCACTGACCAGGACGAGACACTCCCAGAAAGGCATGTATGTATGAGTACGGAGAGAGTGGGTGCAGTGGGGCTGCATCACTGACAACCAGGATGAGACACTCCCAGAAAGACATGTATGTATGAGTACGGAGAGAGTGGGAGCAGTGGGGCTGCATCACTGACAGCCAGGACGAGACACTCCCAGAAAGGCATGTATGTATGAGTACGGAGAGAGTGGGCGCAGTGGGGCTGCATGACTGACAGCCAGGATGAGACACTCCCAGAAAGGCATGTATGTATGAGTACGGAGAGAGTGGGAGCAGTGGGGCTGCATGACTGACAGCCAGGACGAGACACTCCCAGAAAGACATGTATGTATGAGTACGGAGAGAGTGGGAGCAGTGGGGCTGCATGACTGACAGCCAGGACGAGACACTCCCAGAAAGGCATGTATGTATGAGTACAGAGAGAGTGGGCGCAGTGGGGCTGCATGACTGACAACCAGGATGAGACACTCCCAGAAAGGCATGTATGTATGAGTACGGAGAGAGTGGGTGCAGTGGGGCTGCATCACTGACAACCAGGACGAGACACTCCCAGAAAGACATGTATGTATGAGTACAGAGAGAGTGGGAGCAGTGGGGCTGCATCACTGACAGCCAGGACGAGACACTCCCAGAAAGACATGTATGTATGAGTACGGAGAGAGTGGGAGCAGTGGGGCTGCATGACTGACAGCCAGGATGAGACACTCCCAGAAAGACATGTATGTATGAGTACGGAGAGAGTGGGAGCAGTGGGGCTGCATGACTGACAGCCAGGACGAGACACTCCCAGAAAGGCATGTATGTATGAGTACGGAGAGAGTGGGCGCAGTGGGTCTGCATGACTGACAACCAGGATGAGACACTCCCAGAAAGACATGTATGTATGAGTACGGAGAGAGTGGGCGCAGTGGGGCTGCATCACTGACCAGGACGAGACACTCCCAGAAAGGCATGTATGTATGAGTACGGAGAGAGTGGGCGCAGTGGTGCTGCATCACTGACAACCAGGACGAGACACTCCCAGAAAGGCATGTATGTATGAGTACGGAGAGAGTGGGAGCAGTGGGGCTGCATCACTGACAGCTGAGCCTGTCACATCAGTGAGGTGACTAAATGCAAGATATAGGGGGAAATGTACTAAGCCTGGAAAGTGATACATTTCACAGTGATAAACTACCAGCCAATCAGCTCCTAACTACCATGTCACTGGCTGTGTTTGAAAAATGACAGGAGTCGATTGGCTGGTACTTTATCACCGTGATATTTATCACTTTTCAAGGCTTAGTACATCTGGCCCATAATCACCTAGCTAAATCAGGCACTAATGCAATGTTACATGTATTAAATGAGCACCAAATATATTGATTATTAGATAGCAGCTCCTATGCGGCAACTGGATGCCTTAGACGATATAGATTGTTTAAGTTTCAATAGAGACATAAAAGAGCGCTGATGGTATATAAATAAAAATATTTCTAATAGTTATTAGAGTTCAACACAATAAAAACAGTTATGCCAATAATAAAAGCCAGCCTGTGACATGACAGCTAGGATCTGATTGGCTGGTTCTTTATCACCTTCCACTTTATCACTTCACCGAGCTTAATAAATCTGCCCCTAAGTTTCTTAACAGAAGGATAAGAAAACAGCAATGGAAAAAAAGGGTCAGGAAAGAAGAAAAAAAAGGAAGCTATAGGATAAAATAGAATAACATACAGATATTGATTCATATATTATTCAGCTCAATGTTTTCGTTGAGACCTAGAGGGAACAAAGTATCTATCATACAAATCCAGTATGCTTCCCTCTTACAGAGGAGGTTATATCTATCCCCACCTGGGAATGTCTGTTTCATATGTTCAACTCCCTGTATGGGCAGAACCCCACAATCACCTCCATGGAGTGAGCAAACATGTCACAGTATCCTAACTGAGGCTTGGAGGAGGGTCATAGGGGGAGGAGCCAGTGCACACCACCTGATCCTAAAGCTTTTACTTTTGTGCCCTGTCTCCTGCGGAGCCGCTATTCCCCATGGTCCTGACGGAGTCCCCAGCATCCACTACGGACTACGAGAAATAGAATTATCGGTAAGTAAATTCTTATTATAAGGTAATAGTTACATAGTTACATAATTAGTTAGGTTGAAAAGAGGCAAAATGCCCATCGGGTTCAACCTGTATTCTGTGATCAGCTGATCATATTATAATGTACCTGCTGATGTAATGGCTTAGTACCAATTGACAACTATGACTCTTACCACTCCCAGATTAATGTCACTGTGGTAAATGCTATAACCCTGGATACCCTTTATAGTTAGAAATTTGTCTAATCAGTTTTAAATACATTTACAGAGTCTGCCATTACTATCTGCTTCAGCAGGGAGTTCCAAATTTTTAATGCTCTTACCGTGAATAACCCTTTCCTACGTTGTATATGGAATTTCCTCAGCCTCAGCGAGAGCCCACATGTCCTATACAGGGTTATTTTAATAAACAAATCCGCTGCTAGCTCCTTGTGCTGACCCTTTACATATTTGAAGATATTAATAATGTCACCTCTTAGTGGCCGCTTTTCTAGTGTATACATATGTAACTTAGCAAGCCTTTCCATGTACTCCAGTGTCTCTAGCCCGTTAATCAGTTTAGTAGCCCGCCTTTGAACCCTTTCTAGTTCTCCTATATCTGTTTTATAATATGGTGCCCAGAACTGAACACAATATTCCAGGTGCAGACGTACCAATGATTTGTACAGTGGCAGGATTACATCCTCGTCCCTTGTCTCAGTGCCCCGTTTTATGCATGCGAGTACCTTGCCTTTTTTGCAGCATTTTGACATTGTGTACTGATAAGCCTATTATCCATGAGCACCCCCAAATCTTTTTCCACCACAGTTACCCCTATAATTTCCCCATTTAGAGTGTACGATGCTTGTGTGTTTTTTTTCCAAAATGCATCATTTAGCATTTTTCTATATTGAACCTCATTCCCCATTTAGACGCCCAGGCTTCAAGTTTAAATAAGTCATTTTGTAGAGACTCCACATCGCTATCTGAATTAATTACTTTACACAGTTTAGTATCATCCACAAAGATTGACACTGTGCTTTCCAGGACTATTCCTAGATTGTTGATAAATATATTGGAGAGCTGGAGAACATCCCGGTCACCATTACTCGTTGTAAAGCCAATTACCTATCCATGTACAAATAGTATATCCTAGACCAAGTTCCCTTAATTTGATCAGTCTCCTGTGAGGCACTGTATCGAAGGCGCGAGTAACCTCACTGCTGACCGCAAAGTTCCCACCATTGAGGATAATGGAGCGGGTCTCAGAATTCGGGGAAAGGGGTCCCATGTGTAAACATGGGACCCCTTTCAGTGCGTGGTCCGGGTAAATGTGGTTTGTTTTTTTGCCAAGTATGTGGATTACAAAAAAGAAGAGGACAGATGCTACACTGAATTTTGGTGAATATAATTTTATTTTCAGGTACACCATGGATTCTACTTGGAGAAGTGGACCGAGCCTCGTGTGAACATAGGTAAGTATGTGTGTGTCGGCATGTATGTAATAAAGTTTTACTTTAACGGTGTGAGTGTACTGTTTTATTTGGGTATTTTTTTTGTAGTAGAACTACCGGTACCAGCGGGCCCATTTCCCCCCCCCCGCATGCTGGTACTTGTGGTTCTCCAAGTACCAGCTTGCGGGGGAGGCTTGCCAGGACTTGTAGTTCTGCTACAAAAAACAATATTCTTTCTTTGTGTCAGTTGGCTATCAGCCTCCCATCCACAGCCCATGGATGGGGGGAACAGCCTCGGGCTTCACCCCTGGCCCTTGGGTGGCTGGAGGGGGGGAACCTTTGATTTAAGGGGTCCCCACTCCTCCAGGGTACCCCAGCCAGGGGTGACTAGTTGGGGTTTTAATGCCACGGCCGCAGGGACCTATATAAAAGTGTCCCCCGGCTGTGGCATTATCTCTCCAGCTAGTGGAGCCCGGTGCTGGTGTTAAAAATACGGGGGGCCCCTACATCTTTTGTCCCCTGTATTTTTTGCACCAGTACCGGACGCAGAGCCCGGTACTGGTTCTAAAAATACAGGGGATCCCCTGTCAATTTCCCCCCCATTTTTTTACAACCAGGACCGACTCAAAGAGCCCGAGGCTGGTTATGCTTAGGAGGGTGGACCCCGCGCATTTTTTTTCTTGATTTTAACCCATTCCCATCCCTTCCCACTGAAAACCATGCTCTCTCTATTTTAGTCAGTTAAAAAAATATTCTTTTAAAAAATATATAAATAATACTTGTGGCTCCTAATAGACAAACCAGGTACATAATCCCTTCTAATATAAATAGATATGCTATTAGCAATAAAAAAACACAAAAAAACATGTTTTTACATTTTTTATTAGATTCCACCAGCAAAGTGAGGCGGAATGAAATTTACAAAATGACTGTTGAAAAGGACTGTTGTCGAATCGACTTTCTTCAATTGAATATACTTTTGTCGATAAGCCGCATTTTTACCACTGCAGACATGTCGAATTTGACAACTGTCGAATTTCAAAAAGTCGAATCTGAAACGTCCGTTTTTTTGTCGAAAAGTACTGTATTGCAATGTCGAATTTAAAATGCCCCGTTTTTTGACATTTGCGGCAATTCGACCACAATTACATATACCCCATCATTACAGTACTGCCAGCAGGAGAACTGCATAGCAACACTGTAACAAATGTGTTACACCGCAGCCTGCTCTCCCTCTGTGAAGGGAAGGATTTAAGCCGTATCAGCTACAATCAATGTCAGAGTATGTAGCAATTGGATAAGCAACAATGTATAAATAAATCGGCTAGAGTGAGGTTCTTTTCAATCCACCTTTCAATAACAGGCTTTTACATGATATGTGCTTCTGCTACTTCATTTATATATATATATATATTTTAAATCTGTTTATTAGGATTTTCACATAATATAAATTCAATATGAAACAACGAAGTAGCAGACAATGGAGATTATGAAGTTAAGGCTAAAGTTGACAAATACATTATAGTCTGTTAAGAGAGGGAAAGTTCAGATCCGTAGAATCTAGACTTGTGGACTCCAAACCATAATCCGTATTTTGTCACAAGATTATTGAACTAACATTAACCAAGGGATATAGTGTTTATGTGAATCTGTCTTGTACATCAAAACCGTGGGGTCAAAACCGTAGGGGTCTCCATCAACGCTTTATCATCAGAATCATAAAGAAAGGTGTATACACCTCTATAACCAGATTGCCTTTTCCTAAATAACAATAAACATAATAATGAGGTTCCATTCTTTTGGAATTCGGTATCCTGACATATATATAACACTAAACAGAGGAAAGAGAAAAGAAAGAGAAGTAAAAAGTGAGTGCTCAAAAGGGGAGGGAAGGGGAAGGGGAAGAGGAGGGTAACACATGAGGGTGAATGATTGGGGAATATAAGGATGTCCTATCTATAAATATATAGTGAGAAGAATCGCAATTGATGCAGTAGCACAATTATAGGAAACATGGTGTTCTTGTCCCAAAGGTACTAGTAGATATTAGTGTGGAGTGTCACGGCAAGGTGTCTTCCAATAATTTCCTATGCAAGAACCATTCTGTGTGTTCAAAAACCTTAAATATTTGAGTCTGTGTGGTCTGATCCCGTGAATCAATATATACACCCCATTTTTTATAAAAGGTTTTAATCCCTGATTCAATATTAATTTGGGCCGATTTTCTGTCATAGTATAAGATCTGCAAAAGTTTACTGTGCACCTCCGGCAGAGTCGGGAATGTGGACAAGAGCCAGTGAGACAGGATAATTTTTTTTTTATACCGTTACTAGGATGGTTAGAAATGGTTGTATTTTCCATCTCCCTGGTCCTAAGTCCCATTCTGAGAAGTTTACACAAAGGCAAGATAGCGGCGTCGCTTCCACATGGATGTGTAATAGCTGGTTAATAAAGGCCATTACTTTATGCCAGAAGTGGCGGATCAGACCACACTCCCAAAACGTGATAAAACGAGGCTACACTGACATGACATTTGGGGCATTCCCCAGATTCCGTGGGATTAAATCGGGCATGTTGTGTGGGGGAAATATATGCCCTCTGTAGGGTGCGAAGATGTACCTCCTGTAAGTACGGGGAGGCTAAGGCTTTCAGAGAGGAGATATAGTGCTCACTGAGTTGCTGATGGGAAGTTAGACTGGGTATATCTTTTCGCCATTGGTCTAATAATCTATTCCATCTGTGTTCTGTTGATCTAGAAGTCAGGATGTTATATATCTGTCTGATGCGTGTGGGTCCAACTCTGTGTGCAGCGAGTGAAAGTGACAGTGGGGTGGAAAGAGAAGAGTTGTCTTGGGGGTGGTTATGTTTGGGATTTGTGGGGTTTAAATAGTGTCTGACTTGTAGGTACATGTAAAAGTGGGTGTGAGGTAGGTTGAACTTCTCTTGGAGGAAGGAAAAAGACCGCATTGAGCCTCCCGGATCAAAGACCCTGGAGGAGTTAGAGAGACCCTTCTCTTTCCAGAGTCGGTAATTAGGATTAATAAGAGATGGGGGAAATGCAGGGTTGCCCCATAGTGGGATGCATGGTGAGATTTCTGGATTACTCCTGAATTTTTTGTGTAGGGAGCGCCAGTTATAATAGATATCATGGAAAAGGGGATTATTGCGAATCGATGAGGGGATCAAAGAAGGTTTACAAAGTAAGGTAAGGTAGACACACCAGGTGGGGTAAAACAAATGATTGAGGATCTAGGTAGACTAGAGGAATGGTCAAGAGTCTGGCAATTACAGTTTAATGCCAAAAAATGCAAAATCATGCACTTGGGTCTCAAAAATCCTAAAGCTAAATACAGTATTAATGGCACTATACTGGAAACTACTGAGGAGGAAAGGGATCTAGGAGTCACTATTTCAGATGACTTAACAGCAGGTAAGCAATGTAACAAGGCAATGAGGAAGGCTAGTCAGATGCTTGGCTGCATTGGGAGAGGAATCAGCAGCAGAAAGAAAGAAGTAATAATGCCACTGTATAGGTCATTGGTACGGCCTCATCTAGAATACTGTATTCAGTTCTGGAGGCCATATCTTCAAAAGGATATAATTACATTAGAAACTGTACAAAGGAGGGCAGCTAATGGTGCATGGCCTACATCACAAAACATACCCAGAAAGACTAAGAAATCTCAATATGTATAGTTTGGAGCAGAGAAGGGAAAGGGGGGACATGATAGAAACTTTCAAATATATGAAGGGTTTTTACAAAGTCCAGGAGGGAAACATTCTCCAAATGAAGAGAAGCAATATGACACGAGGACATGCACTGAGACTGGAGGGGGGGAGGTTCAGGGGAAATTTGCGGAAAAATTATTTCACAGAAAGGGTAGTGGACAAGTGGAATAGCTTCCCATCAGAGGTGGTAGAGGCTAAGACAGTAGAGCAATTTAAACATGCATGGGATAGACATAAGGATATCCTTACAAAGAAATAAGGATTAAATAAGGTTAGTGATAAAAAATAATATATATATAAAAAAAAAAAAAAATAAGGGGCAGACTAGATGGGCCAAGTGGTTCTTATCTGCCGACAAATTCTATGTTTCTATGTTTCAAAGTAGCAGAGCTCCCGGGGAATAAGGAGCGAACAAGGCCTCATCCAGTGCAGAGTCAGTGAAGAGTTCCCTATCAAACAGCCAGTCAGCAGCGAAACGAAACAGCGAAGCCATTGAATAAGACGCGTAATCAGGGACCCCGAACCCACCCTCCAACTTAGGAGCCATCAGCTTGTCTAAAGCTATGAATGATTTTTTTCCTTTCCACAAGAATTTTGACATCATTTTCCGTAGGTATTGGATGTCTCGATTATTAAGTCGGATTGGGAGCATTTGCATAAGGTAAAACAGTTTGGGGAAGATGATGTTTTGTAACACTGCTATCCTCCCCAACAGTGACAAGGGAAGTCATTTCCAACTATCCAAAAGTGTCGTTACTCGTGCCAGGCTAGGGGAGTAATTCTCCTCGTACAATCTAGACAGATTCGCCGGGATTTGGTTCCCTAGGTATGTGATTTTTGTGGGGGCAATTTTGAAAGAAAGCGATGAAAGGAGATCTGATAGGACATTTGTAGTGGGGCCTAAGAGTAAAATGTCTGATTTAGCTACATTAATCCTATATCCTGCCCTATTTTGTCTAATTCGTTGATTACAGTTAACGTGCTATTGCAAGCAAATAGTCAAGATTCAATTTCTTAAAATAAGTACGTAAATTTATTGGTATACAGATCACCTTAGTTACAGAGGTCAGTCCTCTGTGATCAAATTTGAATATCAGAATCCCCCGATCAGGGCGTTACATGTCAATATATTCATTGTACATTTCATTATTCACGCCTACAATAATGACACTTGTCTTCTAATAAAATGGACTTATATGGACATTGGCATAATCAAACCAGAAATATGTAATCACGTCAGAATCACAAGTTTCTTTTGGACTATACTAAAATATCCAATTCCTAGTTTTCCATTGTCTACAATATGTATGTGTGGGGGTGATTCCTTTCTTGGAAATAAACTGGACTTCGGAAATGCGTACGTGCAATTAGAACTGGCAAACAATTTGTTTTTGACTTTCTGTTCTTTCTGAGTATAAAGTTCATATAAAATACAAAAGAATATGTGCTGTATCATTTAGAGAAAAAACAAAATGGATTCTCTGTTGCTTATATCCTATACTAGAGAATATGGCTTTCTGGATATATTCTGATTATATGTGTGCATGCATATTGCAAGTACTAACCAGTAGTACTTCTGGAAGGCTTTTAGGCCTTCAGCAGTTTGTCTCTGTCACAGTATTCGACAATTTCCAAATGTCTGAATCAGGTCCAGGATCTCTGGGATGGAGGTCACTGGGTCTGAGACAATGTCATCGGCAAAAAGGGCCAGGCGGAGATCCACGTCCCCTATTTTGATTCCTTTAAATCTTGGGGATTGTCATAAGGCTATCGCCAGAGGCTCCAGCGCTATGGCGAAGAGTAAGGGTGACAGGGGGCATCCCTGTCTGGTTCCTCTATGTATCTCAAAAGCTGGGGATAGAACTCCATTACACCAGACCTGCGTCCGAGGAGTAGTGTAAAGGAGTTTCAGGAGATTTACAAAAGGGGCAGGAAAGCCAAAAAGTGAAAGAGAAGAGAAAAGGTGATCCCAGTCAACCAGATCGAACGCTTTTTCTGCGTCAAGAGATAGGATAACTGGGTGAGTGGCGAGAGAAAAAGAGGAGGAGGAAGCATAGATAGCTGACAGGACCCGTCGTACGTTGACCTCAGAGTGTCTTCGCCAGATAAATCCTGTTTGGTCCTTATGTATATTATGAGGGAGTAAATGTTTAATCCGATCCGCTAATATTTTGGTAAGTAACTTGTAATCGAGATTCAGTAAAGAGATTGGGCGGTATGATCCCGGCTGAGAGAGGTCCTTCCCGGGTTTAGGAAGAACCTTGAAAATGGCTGTATTAAAATGTCTGGGAAGAGTGTCAGTGGTCAAAACCGCATTCAGGACCGACACCAAAGTCTCACCAAAACGTGGTAGAAGAATCTTATAAAAATCAGCACTGAAGCCATCAGGACCCGGTGCCTTGTCCCTGCCGAATTGTCCAATGACATTTCTGACTTCTTCAAGTGTGATGGGATCTAGCAATGATTGAACCATATTGGGGAGTAATCGTGGAACAGGAAGAGTGTCCCAAAAGTTAGAGGGCCATGGGGAGACTGTAGGGGGAGATTCGGGCAAAGGAGGTGGAGTTGGGGAGTATAGGCCTTCATAAAAGGATCTCATAATGTCAGAGATTTCTTGGTTAGTAGTGGTTAGCGCACCAGTGGATGTGCGAAGTGGGTGCGTGACCATAGGAGGACGAGAACTATTTAGTAAACTCGTCAATAATTTTCCAGTTCTATTGCCAAATTTAAAGAATTTATAATTTACGGAAAAGGAGAATCTACTTCCCATAGATGACATGAATTTGTCAAAATGAGTTTTAGCGTTAAGATAAATGAGGCGGTTTTGTGGGGTAGGGGAGGATTTGTATTGCTGGTAGGCTGTTGACAGGGGCCTCTGAAACTCTAAATATTGAGTGGCATATTTTTTATTATTAGCTGAGACGTATGATAGGATATCACCCCGGAGAACTGATTTCGCAGTCATCCAGAACAATATAGGATCTTCTTCTAGATGGGATACATTATTAGTCAGAAAAGATTCCCAGGAGGATTCCAATTTCTGTTAGAATTTTAGGGAGTTTGCGAGATATGACGGGAATCGCCATAATTTAGGAGATGGGGAGGAGACATTTGGAAAGTGAAGGGTCGCAGTTACCAGGGCATGATACGAGAGGGCTATGGTCTCAATTTGGGAGTCAGACACATGAGGAAGTAAAGAATGGGATAATAAAATGTAATCTATCCTGGATAGTGTGTGATGTGCAGCGGAGAGGCATGTGTATTCTTTTTCCGTGGGGTGCAGAGCCCTCCAGATATCTACTGCTTGCAATCTTTCTGCTAAAAAGGGAACTCCAAGTTTGGGCAGTGTGAGATGTCTCGCAGGAAGATGAGACCTATCTAGATAGGAGGAAGAGATAAGGTTAAAATCACCACCTGGGAGCAAAGGTTCTGTTAAAAAGGGGGTCAATTTAGCTAGTAGAGACTGAAAAAACATCTTGTTATAAACATTAGGAGCGTAAACGTTGCATATGGCGTACATTTTACCATTAATCTTTGCAGATAATATAACATAACGACCATCTGGGTCAGTTAAAGTGGAAACCACCTCCGTGAGAATATGACTTTTTACCAATACGACAACACCCCTAGCTTTAGAATTATATGAGCTAAAACCCAGTACCTGCCAGTTTAAGGTGTTCAATTTCACTGTCTCCTCCTGTGTGAGGTGCGTTTCCTGCAGGAAAGCCAGATCTATCCGTTGTTTGTTGAGATAAAGGATTATTTTCCGTCTCTTCGCTGGGGAGTTAAATCCCCCTACATTCCAAGTTCCCACTACTAAGTCAGGTATGTTGTCGTGTCAAAGATTAAACATATGCACCAACCACTATCAGCTTTATCCAGATAATGACAGTCACATCCTGGGAGGGGGGTAGGTGAGAGGGGGAGGATAGAGACAATATAGGGGGGGAAGCATTAGAAAAGAAAAAAGTAAACAACAGGTCGTACAATATGATAAACATTACCGTACTAATAACCATTTTAGCATTGACCAGCGACCTCCGGCTAACGCTCATATACAAGGACCAATAACAGTGGCCACGTGTATGAGCGTTAGAGGACATGAAAGCAATAGTGAGGTAGGATTTCCCCCACCACCGTCCTCTCATAAGTATCTATGCCCGCCCGAGAAGAAAAGTGAAGAGTCCCCATATATAAACTAATCTGTGAGGAGCAATATGTCACGAGTGGCAATCAGGGAGTGGGGATTGCCAAAAGATAACTTCAGCTATCGCTGCAGACTAGAAATATGTCCAGCTAAATTGTACATCACTCTGTATGAGATAATCTCATATCTAAGTGAGCTGAGTTATCTATATTCCTAGATGCAATCGTGTGAAGAAAATACAGAGAAATGGGTGCATATAACTGAGAATATGTATAATCAGAGTTCAGCAGCGGCAGTCACTGAACGGTCTGCAGACAGGGTCAAGAGAGCACTACCCATGAGGGGGGTGCTTGAGAGTATCCGAGTGAGATCATGAGATTACAATGCCGGTGAAGGGCAATCTGTGATGTCCACGCTATCCTCTTTTGCAACATTGCGTAGATATGCTGCTGCATCAGCGGTTGACAAAAAGTCCTTGTGGGAGGTACCCTCATAAATGCGCAAGCGTGCGGGGTAGAGCAGACCAAACTTGCGTCCCTCAGACACGAGTTGCGTGCAAATTGGTGAAAAAGCCTTGCGGGCCCGGGTCAGTTCCACTGAGTAATCCTGAAATATGTAAAGCTTGTTACCCTCCCATTGTAAATCTTTCACTTTACGGGAAGCAGACCAAAATATAATTTTATGAAGGTAGTTCAGACATCGGAACAAAGTCACACGAAGGGTGGTGCGGTCTGTTGGGGGTGGGAACTGGTCCTACTCAGTGGACTCTCTCGATCACGAGATCACTACAGTCCCGATCAATTCCCAATAGAGAGGGAAGAGTAGTGCGTACAAATTGTGCCAGTGCCGTGCCTGTAATATATTCTGGCAGTCCCACTAATCTTATATTGTTTCTTCTCGAACGATTTTCAATATCGTCTAATTTATTCCATATTTGGTAATTTTCTGTAGTGAGATTTTTTACTGAATGGTGAAGCCCTTCTATGTCATGGGTAGCTGCTTGAAGTTGTGTTTCAGTGCGGGTAACCCTCTGTGTCAGGTGCTGCAATTGTTTGGATATGTCACTTACTGCTTGGGACAGGAGAGGTGCCATTGTAGCAGTGATTGCAGCCACTACGTCTCCGTATGTGACAGGGGCTGTGGGGTCACGGCATACCTGGGAGCCTGTGTTGTCTGCACCCTCTGCTGCAGCTTTTTTGGAAGCTGGGGAAATCACCTCAGGTCCGGCGCCATGACACTTGTCGCGCGGCGCTTCTCCTGCCTGTTCGGCGCGGCTGCGGGAGCCTGTGGGGCTGCTGTCACGGCTGTCACAAAGCGGTCCATTGTGATCGCGAATGCCGGCGGGGGTGTCACGGGCGGTGTAGAGGCTATAATAGCCTTGAAAAGGTGTTTAAAAGCGGGCGGCGGGGACGGAGCTCCTGCAGTGAGCTTCCTACTCCATGCGTCCCGGAACCGGAAGTCCACTTCATTTATATTTACACTATCTCACGATTTGAGTCATCCACAAATGAAATGATATGTTAAGAATGACTTATGAGCTGTTTATTTAAACAGTTCAGACAACCAATTAGGTCGAGAACCCCATAATGAGAAATGGTAATATACCCCAATATTAGGAGACTATAGATAACTCCTTGGCTGGATTAATCACTCAATACTGTAAAACACCATACATGAATGTGACTGTCACCCCTTGGTATATATAAAACACTGACCACAGGTATACCACAAGGGACTAATGATATATTATAATCCAATCCTAAGGGAAGAGATATAACAGTAAATGTAATATTGTGACACATCCTACAATATTCTATTGAACATAGAACTGCGTAGGTGGTACTACTTGTGTCAATTCATATATTAAGTGTGGGATTGTGGGATCATTACTCAAGGGGTTTGGATTTACAGTACATTAATACGACTAGAGGTTATATAACAATGATTACAGACATACTGTAAGGGATTTAGGACATATTGTGGGATCCGAATAACTTGCTCAATATTGTGATCTGTCCCACAGTAATGTGTTGGGCCTAGAATTGTATAGGTGGTATTACCTGAGATAGTTGATATACTACGATTGGGGATGATTAACATTAAAAGTTATACTTTATACAAATTAATAATGTTCTCTCTATCTTAGTGCGCCAACAAAGAGACAATCTGCTTTCTTACCTTTCCCTACACCATGGTCCATAATGGCTTAAGGAAAATAACAAACATATAGTATGTTCCCCACACTGACCATGGCATATGAAGATATAATGACACTAGGAATATGTACAAAATGATGTTTTGATAAGATACTGATGAATATGTACTTGAGCAGAAGAAGAAATATATCACTTATCAATTGAGACACACTTACCAAAAGTATCTATTTATATCTCGTGGTTATAGAGCTAAAATACTATGATTTACAATTAATTTACTATAAAAGATTCCCTTACTGATATGCCTTTTGGCTTACTATATAGACTTGTGATAGACCTAGGAAGTTTTACTTTTATGGACTAGCTAAAAATATAAAGGCTACAAGCACCTCTATAGGACTCATTAATGAAGAAATGAGAGACATTAGAGAAGGTATGATTCAATATCGAGTAGCCATCCATTAGTTACTGCTCAGAGAAGGTAGCGGATGGGAACAATTTAAAGGAATGTGTTGTTTTAATATCTCAGATAATTACAATCCCATTGAACAGAAGCTTAAATTACTACAAGATTTACAGGAACACATGAACCATTCGGCTGATTGGGATCTTTTTGGATGGATGGGAGCTAGTATTTCTAAGTGGCTATGTCCAGTGTTACATTATGTCATGATGATAATTCTTATAATTCTCATAATCTATGTAAGCATCAAATGTCTGCCGGCCCTTGGTCATCAGTGTGGCAAAATACTAACAACCCAAAGAAAGCCAAAAACTAATCTTATGGTGATGACCCCGATTACCTACACTGCGGTAGCCCACACATGATCACACTAACAGAAATATACACTTAATAGGTGCTTACATGCTTTTGCTTCATACACACACACAGCAAGAAGAACCTCAACCTATAGCCAGGTTAAAGAAACAGAACATGTTCTGTCGCTATCTCTTCCATTTCTCTTATCTATACAAGTTTTCGGGAGGGTTGAGGCTTTTCGCATCGATACTCAGTGGACTAGTGCCAGCGATTGTATCCAGAGAACGGGTTTTCCTTTTTCTATCTCACATCTCGCACTACTCCACTCATCACCAGACAAATCATTTACACATGGTGATTTATTATATGATAGTTGTTTAGAGATTAAACAAAACAGTGGAATGTTGAAGTTATATCAAATATCCTGTATTGTCTCATTAATTGTACCTATGATTCTTGATATTCTAATGTTCCCTTAAACAGTGTTTTCTTTTAGTATAGAGTTACTATGCACAGAGTAATATTCTCCCACAACCCTTGAGCATCATTTGATTAGGTGTTTACGTGGCTAGTAGCAAGGCCTGTGTGTAGATAACGAGTGCTCAATGACATTGTATGAGACTTTGTGGCAGAACAAGGACATATCATGGAATATCTGATGGACCTTCACTTTAGACAACACGTTATTATGAACAAGAATGACCTTTATGACAACGAAGCCTATTAGAGAACCTAATTGTTATATATAGGAGATTCAAGATTCATGGACAAGTCTGCCATCTTATGGATAAAACCACTCTCTTTAATTAGATAATCTGACCATATTTGGCATTTCCCCTTATTGTTCAACAACCAATGTATCTCCATGATTTAATCTATATGTACGCCTTGTTTGTAAATAAGGTATGAATAATTGTATAATGTTATGGTATAAATAATGTAGAGTCAGTGTTCTAAAGACACAGGCTCATTGATGAATTCTGTCTTGGTCCACGCTCCTCTGCGCAGAATATTGGGTGTGGTTCCCTCTTTGATAATAAATTCTATATGCTGAATATCATCACAACGGAGAACTCTCATTTATCATTATTATTATAATTCGGCTTTAACACCAGACTTGTTGTATTGGGACTGTTTACCATCTCCTTTTCTTTTTGTTTTCCCTTGAGACAGAAAGGGCTGAAAAGCCGGAATTTTAGGCTTGAATTTGCATGTGGAAGGAAACTTTACTTTTTTGGAGTCTGCTTCTGACTCCAAGATACTGATTAATTCTTTATCAAAAAGAATATCTCCAGTAAAAGGTAAACACTCCAAAACCTTTTTGGATTCTGAATCAGCTTTCCATGTACGTAGCCAAACTGCTCTGCGAGCGGCTACTGCTGAAGCTGATGCCTGAGAGGCAATATTACCCATATTCAAGACTACTTCTTTCATAAACATTGCAGCCTGTTTGATATGTGCTACATGAGATTTTTGCTCTCTATATGCAATTGAAAGATCCATTTCCAATGCATCAGCCCAGGCAGCCACTGCTTTTGCCAGCCAGGCTGAAGCTTTGATTGATCCTATGATTGCCCCAGACGGGGTAAAATATTTTTTTGCCAAAAACCATCAACTCTCCTATCTATGACACCATTTAATGATATTGAAGGCAGAGGTAATGTGGATATTCCCACTAATAAAATCACATGCGTATCTACTTTGTGGGCCACCTCCCTGTTTAAACAGTCCTCAGCCAGAAGAGGATAACTGGAATTCCATTTCCTTGGAATTCTAAATTTCTTACTGGGTGTAACCCAAGCCTCTTCTATAAATATCCTTCAGCTGTTCTGACCCAGGAAACTCAGTCCTGACTGTTTTGGGACATTTAAACACAGGTGACTTGGATTTTAACACAGGCTCTGCTGATTATTCTAAGGATAGAATGGCTTTCATCGCATTAATTAACTCAGATACGTCCACTGAGCTGAGACCTTCCGCCTCAGCTTCGTATGCAGAACTAGAGTGTAATGAGTCTTCATTCTCCAACGAATCCTCATCTGAAGCATGTGTAGACTGTTAAGATATTGTTTATGTCTATGTGATTTACTTACCACTGTCCTTTCAGCCTGTTTTTGTTGTGAGGCTGCTGCTTCCCCTGCTGGATGTGATAAACCCCAGGTGGAATGCTTTATGTAAGGGTTAAGTACAGAAGTTGGAATTATCCGCTCAGCTACACTGGATATTGTCTATAAAAAGGTAGCCCATGGGGGTTCAACTTGCACCTGTGTCCTCCTTGGATTTGTCAAGACTTTGATGTAAGCTAAAACTATGTTTCTGAACCAGATCCTGATAGGTTAACCCAGCTTTGACAAACATGATGAGTATTGGTGCTGCTGTGAGTGTATTTTCCTCACCCTTGCCGCTCTTAGACATGATAAATAATCAGACACTTGCACAGTGTACTACACAATTTGTGACCGTAATCACTTAAAATTTTGTTAAAGTGACATAAAATCCGACCCTACCCTGCTTTGCACAAGCATTGAAGATCGGAATAGTCAGAAAAAACTGACAGAATTATAGTAAATTCAGCAGTCACAGGTTATATATTAGTATAATCAGCAATAGGAGCACATAATCAACTACAAATAAATTTCAAGTATGTAGGAGAAACCTATTACTGAGAGAGCATCAAGCGACTGGAACCGGAAGTGACATTGGGCGCGCACACACAAGGACGCACACGAGGATGGAGCGACAAGGTGCTAGAGCCGTGAGCCGGGGGAGCCAGAAGCCGGCAGCAAGGGGGAAGCCAGCAGCCGGGGAGAGACAATAGTCAGGAGGAAGCAGAGGCCGGAGGGAGCCAGCAGCTGGTGGGGAAGGGAGCCTGCAGCCGGGGAGAACAACTTCTGTGCACAGATCAATGGAGCAGGGAGCAGATAAGTATTAACTTTCCCTTTTAGCTTTTCCCACTGTGTTGTATAACTGATTGTCTTCCTTTGTCCATTACTGCATTTTATTGTTGAGTGCCTGTATTTGTACTAAATGTATCCTTATCCTATCCATTTATTTATATATATATTTGTTTTTATTTGTTTATTGTCCCTTATTCCTTTATTTTATTTATTGCCTTTTATTGTTCCTTATATATTCCTTATATATTAATTTTCCCCCTCTTTTTTATTTTCTGAAGGTAACAGGGAGTTAGCACTAATTAAAAAATGGGGGTGGCTGAGATTGGTAATCTCACTGAATGCATGTCGTGCATGATGTATGCGCACCTGACACAACAGTCCAAGTGCGGGTACATCTGTGCGAGATGTGACCTTACGGCCGCGCTGGAAGCCCAGGTAACTGATCTAGAGCGGACCGTTATGAGACTGAGGAGCATTCACAATCTCGAGCAAAGTTTACACAGAACGGTTGGGTAGTTACAGGGGGGATCACTGGTAGACGAGGAAGATCAGGTAGACAGCTGGGTCACGGTTAGAAGGAAGAAGAAGAGGGGGACGGGAAGACAGGATATCTCCGATCTGCCAAACCCCAATAAATTTACCTGATTGGATGAAGATTCTGAGGATGGCAGTGAGGAAATGACAGAACCGGAGGAGACAGTTTCCACTAGCAACCAGAGGAGCAGTCCCTCCGGTGCAGATGTGAAAAAAGATAATGAGGTACCTAGTCAAATTGTGGTGGTAGGGGATTCTATTATCAGGAGGACAGACAGGGCAATCTGCTACCGGGACCGTGATCGCTGTAGTCTGTTGTCTTCCGGGTGCTCGGGTACGGCACATTGCAGACAGGGTAGATTTTTGGAAGGGGCTGGTAAAGACCCGGTAGTCTTGGTGCATGTTGGCACCAATGACATAGTTAGTGGTAGGTGGGATGTCCTTAAGAAAGACTATAGGTACTTAGGCAAGAAACTTAAGGCAAGGACATCTAGGGTAATATTCTCTGAAATACTACCAGTGCCATGCGCTAGCCCAGGGAGGCAGAGAGAGATTAGGGAGGTAAGTGTGTGGCTTAGAGACCGGTGTAGGAAGGAGGGGTTTCTGTTCCTGGAACACTGGGTGGACTTCTCAGGCGCCATCTTTGTCACCATGGATTGCACCTGAATGAGGAGGGGGCTGCGGTGCTGGGGGCAGGATGGTTAGAAGGTTGGATGAGTTTTAAACTAAGAGCCTGGGGGGAGGGTTTAGCTAGAAACTGTGGGTTAATTAGGGAGAGCAGTAAGGATGGGGTAGTGAACAATTTGGGGGTGGAGAAGGGGGGAACATAAAAGCAGATGGCAAGGGTATTTGCATGGGTATTGACACCGGAAATACTGACACAGGTATTGGCAAGATATTTCCAATTTATTGCCTAATGACAAATATGGCTCAGCAATACGGTATATAGAAAATAATGTTCTTAGCATAAGGGAGGATACAAACATCAGGGAGGGGGGTTTAGAAAGTCTTATAGGTCAGATAGAGATAGTAGTGAGGAAGGCTGTATTAAGCATGATGGGGTGGAAAGGGAGGGAGGAGAATAACAGTCAGTAAGGGTAAGTCTAGAAAGGCTCTTGTAAATATAGATAAGATACCACTAAAACAAACGGGCAATGGAGAGGCTAAGCTAAGATGTATGCTTGTGAACGCAAGAAGCCTATCAGGTAAATGGAGGAATTGGAATGGCTTGTAACAAAGTCTCAGTATGATATTATAAGTATTACGGAAACATGGTGGGACGACTCTCACGACTGGGTTGCGAATTTGGAGGGATATTCTCTTTTCAGGAGGGATAGGGCTACCAAAAGGGGAGGAGGGGTATGTCTCTTTCCTAAACCATCTCTAAAACCAAACTTAATAGAGGGTATTTTCAGGGAGGCTGGAGATAACGTGGAGTCGCTATGGGGTGAGATCACAAGTGGGGGCACAGAGGCAAAGAAACTAGTCATTGGCACGTGCTACAAGTAACCAGATATTAGTGTACATGACGAGGAACAACTCTTACACCAAATTGAAAAAGCTGCGGGAATGGGGAACATCCTAGTGTTAGGGGATTTTAACTATCCTGATATAAATTGGAGTAACGATTTATGTGTAAAAACTAGGAGCAGCAGGTTCTTAAATACATTAAAGGATCAATACTTAACTCAATTAGTCGAGGACCCAACTAGAGGTAAAACTATTCTGGACCTAGTTATTACCAATAATGTGGACATTATATCAAACACTAAAGTTGGGGAGACTTTGGGAAACAGTGACCACTATATGATCACATTTGACATCAGTTTCAAGAAACAGCTATAAGGGAACAACTAAAACATTTAACCTTAGAAAAGCTAATTTCAATATGCTGAGACAGGCACTAAACGAGATTGATTGGGAAGTTTTGTTTCATGGTAAAGACACAAGGAAATGTGGGATGCTTTAAAAGGGTTGCTTGATAGCAATATTCACAAATTCATTCCCATGAGCATATTCACAAATTCATTCCCATGAGCAGTAAACACAGGAGTACTAAAAACAAACCAATGTGGCTTAATAAGGGGGTCAAAGAAGCAATGGCTAAAAAGAGGCGTGCTTTCAAAACATTTAAATCTAATGAGGGGGAGGAGTCATTCCAGCATTACAAAGAATGCAATAAAAAAAATTAAAAAGTAATAATCGCAGCAAAAATTGTAAACAAAAAGCAAATCGCTATAGAGAGTAAAAGCAATCCTAAAAACTTTTATAAATACTTAAACAGTAAAAGGTTAAAGGAGGAGAACATAGGCCCCTTAATAGATGAATTGGGAGCTTTGATAAACGATGATAAAATAAAAGCGGAAATACTGAACAATTTTTCCCCCCAGTATTCACCAGGGAGGATCAGTCAGAGAAAGTAGTGCATAAAGATAGTGAAGATAATGACTCTTGGCTGGATACTTGTTGTCCTTGAGAGACTAAGCAAAATAAAGATGAATAAATCACCAGGCCCAGATGGTTTTCATCCGAGGGTTATTACGGAGCTTAGGTCATAGCTAGCAAAACCCCTATACTTGATTTTCCACAGTTCAATTAGATCAGGCAAGGTACCTAAGGATTGGCGCATAGCGGAGGTAGTGCCTTTATTTAAATGAAAAATAATCCTGGTAAATATAGACCAGTTAGCTTAACCTCTATAGTGGGCCAATTATTGGAAGGTATCTTGAGGGATAGCATAGAGGATTATCTGCAGGTTAATAAGATTATTAGCAAAAGTCAGCATGGGTTTGTAAGGGACAGATTATGTCAAACTAACTTAATTAGCTTCTACGAGGAAGTGAGAGAGAATCTTGATCAGGGAAAAGCAGTGGATGTGGTGTATTTAGATTTTGCAAAAGCCTTCGATACAGTGCCTCACAGGAGACTGATCATCAAATTAAGGGAACTTGGTCTAGGATATACTATTTGTACATGGATAGGTAATTGGCTGGATAACATAGCACAATGAGTAGTGGTTAACGGGATGTTCTCCAGCTGGGCACCAGTAGTCAGCAGAATACCACAAGGGTCCATACTTGGCATTATACTGTTCAATATATTTATCAACAATCTAGGAATAGTCCTGGAAAGCACAGTGTCAATCTTTGTGGATGATTCTAAGCTGTGTAAGGTAATTAATTCAGATAGCGATGTGGAGTCTCTACAAAATGACTTATTTAAACTTAAAGCCTGGGCGTCTAAATGGGGAATGAAGTTCAATATAGAAAAATGCAAAATTATGCATTTTGCGACAAAAAACAATATTGTGTTCAATTTTGGGCACCATATTATAAAAAGATATGAGAACTAGAAAGGGTTCAAAGGCGGGCTACTAAATTGATTAAAGGGTTAGAGTCTCTGGAGTACGTAGCGACTAAGAGGTGACATTAATATCTTCAAATATGTAAAGGGTCAGCACAAGGAGCAAGCAGCGGATTTGTTTATTAAAAGAACTTTGTATAGGACACGTGGGCACTTGCTGAGGCTAGAGGAGAGAAAATTCCGTATACAAAGTAGGAAAGGGTTCTTCACGGTAAAGGCAATAAAAATGTGAAACTCCCTGCCGGAGAAGATAGTAATGGCAGACTCTGTAAATGTATTTAAAAACCGATTAGATACATTTCTAACTGGAAAGGGAATCCAGGGTTATAGCATTTAACACAGTGACATTAATCTGGGAGTGGTAAGAATCATTGTTGTCAATTGGTACTAAGCATTACATCAGCAGGTACATTATAATATGATTAGAAGGGTTCCGTACAGGGACACAGAAACAATAGGGATGTGAGATGATCAAGTGCACCTGCGGGCTTACACTGGGAGGCAAGTGAATAATTGATTAAGGACGGAGCCGCTAAGATATGCGGCAACGGACCGGAGATTTGAAAATCTCCTGCCCGTATAGATGATTGGATATTGAGGCTCTAAAGATTTCCATTGGTCCTCCCACCTTTTATAAACTGGTAATGAGGCGGGCGCCTGACACTAGAGCCCTGACGAAGCTCTAATATAGAGTGAAATGCGCATAGGGAGATAGCCGTGTGCCGCAAATACTGTTGAAAATGTCATGATTAATGTACTTGAAACTATTAGTCCACTACTATACCTGTTAACCGAATTGCCTATAAAGACAAATCATATGCACATTGAGGTTTCAGCCACGGGCAGTGCAGTGCTGTAGAATCTAAGCAGCACGCAATGTAGAGATCATTTGCTGTCCTGTCGGATGTTTATGGCATTGTGCCGCAAATACCATTGAAAGTGTTATGATTGATGTACTACTAATCTAATTGCCTACAAAGATAAAATTATATGCACTGTGAGGTCTCAGCCACGGGCAGTGCGGTGGTGCAGAATCCTAGCAGCACGCACTACTAAGAACACTTACTATCTGCTGGTTGTCCGTGGCACGTAGCAGCATAGACCAGGACTGTATTTATGTTATGTGAAGTTACAGTACAACATATACCAATACTGCCAATATGCTATTCCTATAGGATACAGTCATGTTATTAGTGCATTAAAAACCCATAGAGGAATATATATTTGTCCTATAATACTATTATACCAATATAACAGCTGTCAGATTGCCTCACAATCTGTATAGGGTGAGTGGTGCTAAGTATAATACTAGTAAAGATACATTTGAAAAATACACCAGCTGGGTATATATACACTACCTTATCAATGGACAAAATATATAATAGACTATTTAAGGGGATGTGATCTGACCCTTTCTGAATGGCCTATATATGATTAACGTGCATTATTATCATTAGCCTAAGGGGTGTTTACTGCAACTGAAAAATGCTGCATACAATTGCACATATATGAAGTACTGCACATAGGAGAGACCACCATTGTATCTTTTGCATATGATAAGAAGTCATCATGATTCTATCATAACTGGGAATGGTATTGCCATTTATATGTATTAAATTTGATACACGGCCGAATTGGTATCTTCCCAGGGATTAAACATTGGGGAGACTGCAGACCTCCAATGATATGGTGATACAGTTACAATATAATAAGACATTTTGTCGAGTAAACTAATAATTGTATCCACTATAACTTTGGTAGATACTATATGTATCACTTAGGAATGACTGTAACATTTGACAGAACAGAAGCACAGTGGCAATATTAAGGTTGGGAATTATTGTCCTCATTGAATAATGCAATGCACTAATCCATTAAGAAGAGTACTTTTTAGTACCAACTGAACAAGGTTACAGGTTTATTTAATAATATCAGCAAGGGATTGTTATATCTATCATAGAGAATTCACGTATATATCCCAAATATAATTTTTCAAACAACATATGAGTGGAACATAATTCTTATACAAGACATATTGAATTAAGAAAGAATAGGCGGCACACGGTTTTGTTTTTAATATTTTCTTTATTATTTGGCACTGGGACAAAAAATAACCTTTTTTTTCTTATTTTTTTGTCCTTTTTCTGATTCACGTCTAACTATCTTTTATTGTTCTTATATTTCACTGCTTACGGCCTGCACAAAGGGTCATAATACTTCATATAAGATACTAATAAAGTTGATATGCCCCATATGGGTATTGGTGTATACTATTAACTGAGTGTTAACCTATAAATATAAAAGAAGGTTAATTACACGGATGTAATACTAACAAATTTTTTTTGGGGGGGAATGAGTGCACCTGAACAAACTGATCCCTTTTCCTCATTTTCTTTTCTGTACATGTTTTTGGATCAGTGGGTAGCACCAGTCTGCAGCTTTGCATTTGTATTATATACAGCTATTTATTTTACCATTACATTAAATCTGGTGCGGGACTTCCTTGTTGACTTCTCTGATGTGTAAGAAGATCTGATTTCTTTGTAAAACATTTCCCGCACCCAGAACATGGAAATGCCTTCTCACCTGTGACTTTGCTGACGTGTAACAAGTTGTGATTTTTGTGTAAAACATTTCCCGCACTCAGAGCAAGAAAATGGCTTCTCACCTGTGTGACTTCTCTGATGTATAACAAGATGTGATTTGCATGTAAAACATTTCCCACACTCAGAACATAGAAATGGCCTCACACCTGTGTGACTTCTGTGATGTCTAACAAGATGCCATTTGCATGTAAAACATTTCCCACACTCAGAACATGGAAATGCCTTTTCACCTGTGTGACTTTGCTGATGTGTAACAAGTTGTGATTTTTGCGTAAAACATTTCTTACACTCAGAGCAAGAAAACAGCTACTCACCTGTGTGTATTCTCTGATGTCTAACAAGATCTGATTTGTGTGCAAACCATTTCCCACACTCAGAACATGGAAATGGCTTCTCACCTGTGTGACTTTGCTGATGTCTAACAAGTTGTGATTTCCGTGTAAAACATTTCCCACACTCAGAGCAAGAAAACAGCTTCTCACCTGTGTGTATTCTCTGATGTCTAACAAGATCTGATTTGTGTGCAAACCATTTCTCACACTCAGAACATGGAAATGCCTTCTCACCTGTGTGACTTTGTTGATGTGTAACAAGTTGTGATTTTTGTGTAAAACATTTCCCGCACTCAGAGCAAGAAAATGGCTTCTCACCTGTGTGACTTCTCTGATGTATAACAAGATGTGATTTGCATGTAAAACATTTCCCACACTCAGAACATAGAAATGGCCTCTCACCTGTATGACTTCTGTGATGTCTAACAAGATGCCATTTGTATGTAAAACATTTCCCACACTCAGAACATATCAGTGGCCTCTCATCTACCTTACCTGTCTGTGGGTTATTAGGCTTTGAGTTCTGTGAAAAACATTTGGCATCTATAGAACAGGGAAACACTGTATCTACTGTCCGAGCTGTAACAGATGCACCAATATCAGAGTGATCAGGAGAACATTTCCCAGGATCAGGGGGATCAGCTGATAGAGCTGGATGTATAATTGGGGTAATGGGGTTATCTCCCGGAGAATCCTGTCTACTGTCAT
The DNA here is from genome assembly GCF_028390025.1 of Pseudophryne corroboree. Lineage (NCBI taxonomy): Eukaryota > Metazoa > Chordata > Amphibia > Anura > Myobatrachidae > Pseudophryne > Pseudophryne corroboree. Next base: position 849,668 of record NW_026967520.1, on the reverse strand, counting down.
TATCTTTTATGTCACAATCCGGGGATAACATTAGATGTCCTTCTGAGATATTCCTGCTTGTGTGTCCATCTGCTGGAAATAAAATACATTATGGAAATGTGACATTTTCTGTAACAATATTAATCTTGTAAACAATAGGAGAAGACGACTCTCTGGGACACTTAATTGTAAATGTGTGTGTATAATAAAACATAACTTTTAATGAAGGCTTTATAATATTGTGTATCAGACTATCATTGTGTCCACCCTCCTGAGAACACTCACAATAACAAATGTAATATTATAATAAGACTTAGATATATCGCTCTCTTGTACTGGTAACTAACCATGAAGTATAAATGGAGATGTAGTCACTCGCCAAGTCCTATGTCAGCACCAATGTAAAACAATCGATGGGGAACATATCGTATGAATTGGAGATTCTAGATGAACAATAACCTCAGGCGTATGAGCTGATGGATCAGAGAAATGTCTCCTAACGTTACTCCTGGAAGCATTGGTGAGGTAGCATTCCTTTATGTGTGCTCATACACTGGTAAGCCTGTATATGTGTTACTCACACTTATATAACGTATATTGCTACAGCAGAGTAGGTGTGGAACAAGATATTTTACATGCAATACACCATATGATACACTGTAATCATCATCATCATCTTCTAGGTTATAATCTACTTTCTCTTAAATCCTAGAGGACGCTGGAGTCCATTTAGTACCATGGGGTATAGACCGGTCCTTTGAGAGCCACTGGCACTTTAAGAGGTTAATAGTGTGGGCTGGCTCCTCCCTCTATGCCCCTCCTTCCAGACTCAGTTTAGAAAATGTTCCCGGAGGAGCCGGTCACAGCTAGGGGAGCTCCTAGGAGTTTTCTTAGTTTTTTATTTTCTAGAGTTAGTTAGGTTACAGGAAGGCTGCTGGCAACAGCCTCCCTGCTTCATGGGACATAGGAGGGGGGAGGGGGGTGGGAACCAACTTCCTGAAGAGTTAATGGTTCTCTACTCCACTGACAGGACACTGAGCTCCTGAGGGTGCTGATCGCAAGTCCACAAGGCAACTGCTCACTCCCGAAGCAAGGCCGCCACCCCCTAACAAAGCCAGAAGAAAGAAAAGTGTTGAGTGCAGCGCAGGCATCCCGGTTAGTGGGTTGCCGGCGGGTATGGCGGCACAAGGGTGGGAGCGCAGCTCTGACAGGCTGTGCTCCAGGAAGGCTCAGCAACACACAGTGTAGGCGTTTTGAGGGGCGTCCTGAGCCAGTGCGGATAAACCCTACACTGGTCACACAGCTAACAGGGGCTAATCCCCCTGTTATCACTAAAATCCTCAGGCCAGTATAAACAATTATTGCGGGAAGCCGCACGCCATTACAAGGGGCGGGGCTTCCTCTCAGAGCGGATCCAGCACTCACCAGCGCCATTTTCTCCCTGCAGATCATAGGAACTAGGACACTGACAGGGAGCGCTGCCCTCCCTATTAAGGTTAGTTAGTCAGCGTCAGGCTTTTATCATAATAACTGCCTACAGGGGCGCTGTGTGGCTGGCTCCTTATACTCTGTGACTCTCTGAAGGTACTCTGGGGGAAACTGTGTCTGACATTTTCCTGTGTGTGTGTGTGTGTGTGTGTAAGTGTGTGTGTGTAAGTGTGTATATCCACATTACCATGTCTAAGGACTCTATGTCCTGTGCTGCAGAGTGTGTATCTTCTCCTGAGGAGTCTATTCCATGTACTCAGGACTGCAATGTGCTGTCTCAGCCTTCTGAATCCGATTCCGCATGGGTGGATTATTTAAGGGGAATGATATCCCAGATTTCAACAAGGATGTCACATACTGAGAAAGAGACGCAGGTTTTGAGACAATCTGTAGTGGGTTTGAAGTATTCAGCTCCCACTACTTCATCTAAAAACCCACCTACATACCACAATAAATGTATACTTGCCCAGATAATGCAAGCTGACACTGATACCGAATCTGATACAGGGGACGGTGATGGGGATATGCAGGGGGAAGGGGGGGGATGCATTCCTTGCTAAAGGGGTGCAGCTAATGATTGAAGCCATTAGGGATGTTTTGCATATTTCTGAGAAGGTTCCAGAACAAGTAGAGGAATCTTATTTTACAGTAAATAAGAAGTCCTCACTTACCTTCCCTGCTTCTAAGGAGTAAAACTGCCTGGTTTAAAAAATCCTGGGAAAGCCCCGAGAAAATTCCAGATCCCTAAAAGAATTCTCATTGCTTTCCATTTCCCTCAAGAGAATAGGAAGAAGTGGGAAAACCCACCTATAGTGGACGCTTCTGTATCTAGGCTGTCTAAAAAGGTGGTTTTACCCATCCCTAGTTCAACCGCCTTAAAGGAGCCGGCTGACCGCAAGATTGAGACTACACTCAAATTGTCACAACTGAGGGCCTGAGCTGACGGGAGGCAGCCTCAGTTGTAGGGGCTGAGATGTACCGGAACCTGGGAGGTTGTATCAGACCCCTGGACATGTAAGTAACATGAAGAATAACTGCCCGAAGGCGTGACCACGACAACTTGGATAAAAGTCAATGATGTTTATTATGACAAACTCCGTAACACAGCAGCAGTAAAGGAAACATAAAAGTCAACAGAGGATAAATACAATTCCTGGGTACTACAGGGTGGCAAGGGCCACAGGCACTGGTAGTGTGAGACAGTTCTTATAATCTTCTAGTTGGAAAGTCCTTACCAGGCCTGACTGTAGCAATGGAGAGAACCCAGGATCGTACCAGCTGGTGTTCCAGGAAAGGCTGGGCTGCTGATGATAAAACGGCTGCTGTGGATACTGGCTGGAAACAGACTGTTGTTGGCACGGAGTGGATACTGGCTGGAACCAGTTAAATAATAAATGAACTTGAGAGCGATGAAATATGAGCTGAAGTTTGGAGTTTGAGAGCGGTGAAATTATAATGCCGGTGATAATGATAATCTGCAGAAAAGGGTACCGGCACTTTAAGAGGAGCTGACCTCTGCTGGAAGCTGGATGCTGAAAGCAGGTAGATCTGTAGCTGGAAGCAGATGAATCCAAATGGATGGAAAGTCAGGCTACACCGCAGGTGGAATGCTGGTGCGGGTCTCTATGGTGGAAGTCTTGAGACAGGAGCTGGAACCTGGAAGACAATCACAGGAGAGAGACAACTGGAACTAGGTTAGACAACCGAAGCACTGACGCCTTCCTTGCTCAGGCACAGTGTATTTATACCTGCAGCAAGGAAGGGATTGGCTAGGCAATTATGCAGATTAACAATACTGACAACAGATTGGAGGAAATGATCAGCTGACAGAATCCAAGATGGCTGCGCCCATGCAGACACTTGGAGGGAAGTTTGGTTTGTAATCCATGTGGTAATGAAAACAGTAATGGCGGCGCCGGCCACCGGAGACAGGAGACGCCAGGCTAACAAGTGCACATCCAACCACGCGGACACAGCGGAGGCCGCGGCTGACGTAATCGCCACTCTGACACTCTGCATGCAGAAGCTCAGGGACGGCGGCGGAGGCCGCGGGAGACGCCATGCCAGATGTGATATGGCGTTACTGTGACAGCGTCTCAGAGAGACAAGAGAGGATGCAGGAATGTGAACATTAGGATAACAGATGGGATCCGGTCCTGGAGCGCTGAGCCAGCCTTAGGAGGCATCTGATGGGTAAGAAATGGCGTCCAGATACCCGGATCGTGACACAAATCACTGCACACTGCTAGCTTTAAGGCCCACTATTGCTTGTGCGTGGATTTCTAAAGCCATAGTAAAGTGGTCAGGCAACTTATTAGGGGACTTTGATACTATGGATAGGAGTGACATTGACTTATTTTTAAGTCACATACAGGATTCTGCAGGTTTCATGGTGGAGGCCATGAAGGACATTGGCCTGCTACTCCCATGGCTGTCTCGGCACGCAGAGGACTCTGGCTACGCCAATGGACTGCGGATTCAGAATCCAAGAAAAGTGTGGAGAACCTGCCATTCACAAGTCAGGCACCGTTTTGGGATGCACTGGATGCGTGGATATCCACGGTGACTGCGGGTAAGACAACATTTCTTCCCTCCGCAGCAGCCCTGGTTAGGAAATCTTATCCTACACCTACACTGCACTCCTTTCGAACCGCAAAATTTTAAAAAATCCAAACCCCTGCCACCTTCTTTAGAGGAGGTCAGGGGAAGATCCAAAAAACCTGCACCAACAGGTTCCCAGGAACAGAAACCGGGTTTTGCTTCCTTCAAATCTTCAGCATGACGGTGGACCTCCCAGCGTGGAGATCAGGCAGGTGGGAGCGAGACTAAGATATTTCAGTCACGTCTGGGCGTCATCAGGCCTAGACCCCTGGGTAAAAGATATTGTTACCCAGGGGTACAGACTGGAGTTTCAGCAACTCCCCCCTCACAAATTCTTCAAATCAAGCTTACCAGCTTCGTTGACAGAAAGTGCTATTCTACAGGAAGCCATACAGAAATTGGTATGAACAAATGTCATTGTTCCAGTTCCACCTCACCCAAAAACCAAGTGTTATTACTCAAACCTGTTTGTGGTACCAAAACCGGACGGTTAAGTAAGGCCTATATTGAACCTGAAGTTGTTGAAACCCTACTTGAGGGTTTAACAATTCAAGATGGAGTCTCTGAGAGCGGTGATCTCAGGTCTGGAGGAGGGGGAATTCCTAGTATCCCTGGATATCAAGGCTGCGTACCTTCACATTCTGATCTGGCCGCCTCACCAGGCCTATCTACGGTTTGCACTACAGGACTGTCACTATTAGTTCCAGATGTTGCCATTTGTCCTCTCCAAAGTACCGAGGGTGTTCACCAAGGTCATGGCAGAGATGATGCTCCTCCTACGCAAACAGGGAGTAAACATAGGCCCTCATTCCGAGTTGTTCGCTCGGTAAATTTCATCGCATCGCAGCGATTTTCCGCTTAGTGCGCATGCGCAAAGTCCGCACTGCGACTGCGCCAAGTAAATTTGCTATGAAGTTAGGATTTGTACTCACGGCTTTTTCATCGCTCCGGCGATCGTAGAGTGATTGACAGGAAATGGGTGTTACTGGGCGGAAACAGGCCGTTTTATGGGCGTGTGGGGAAAAACGCTACAGTTTCCGGAAAAAAAGCAGGAGTGACTGGAGAAACGGGGGAGTGTCTGGGCGAACGCTGGGTGTGTTTATGACGTCAAACCAGGAACGACAAGCACTGAACTGATCGCAGATGCCGAGTAAGTCTGAAGCTACTCTGAAACTGCTAAGAAGTTTGTAATCGCAATATTGCGAATACGTTGTTCGCAATTTTAAGAAGCTAAGATTCACTTCCAGTAGGCGGCGGCTTAGTGTGTGCAACTCTGCTAAAATCGCCTTGCGAGCGAACAACTCGGAATGACCTCCATAATTCTATATCTGGATGATCTGCTGATAGAGGCATCTTCCAAGGAGAAGCTGTTGCAGAGTATTGCGCTCTCACCTCAACTACTCTGGGATCATGGGTGGATCCTGAACCTTCCAAAATTACATTTGGAACCTACAAGGAGACTGCCCGTCCTGGGGATGTTACTCGACACGGTAGTGCAGAGGGTGTTTTCTACCAGTGGGGAAAGCGTTGGTGATCCAGTCAATTGTCAGGGATGTCTTAAAACCTCCCTGGGTATTGGTTCATCAGTGCATTCGCCTTTTGGGGAAGATGGTAGCCTCTTACGAGGCTCTACAATACGGAAGATTCTATGTATGGTTCTTCCAGCTGGATCTCCTGGACAAGTGGTCGGGATCGCATCTTCACATGCACCAGCGGATACGCCTGTCGCCGAAAGCCAGAATTTCACTCCTCTGGTGGCTGCAAACTTCTCACCTGCTCGAGGGCCGCAGGTTCAGGATTCAGAATTGGATTCTTCTAACCACAGATGCAAGCCTCAAAGGTTGGGGAGCAGTCACCCTGGGGAAAACTTCCAAGGAAAGTGGTCAAGCCGGGAATCTGTCTTTCAAATAAACATTCTGGAACTAAGGGCCATATACAACGGCCTTCTACAGGCGGCACATCTTCTGCAAGATCGAGCCATTCAAGTTCAGTCGGACAACATCACAGTGGTGTCCTACATCAACAGGAGTGGTCTTCCTCAGCAGACACGATCTCCATCCATGGTGGGTGGGGTTTCAGAGGGTGGGTGCTGTTGGCAATCAAGCCTGTATCAATGTGTGCATTTATATTTAATCAGTACATATTTTTTTGTATAATCTGTTTTTATTTATTCAGTATAACAGTATAAGAATTGCTTCACATTTTAACAAAAGAGGAGAAAATCATCAGGACACAAATGATGGTCTAATACATTATTGCCTTAAAGGGTAGTGTAGCGTATCATCCCCGTCGCTGGGGATTAATGAAGGTATTAGTGTTAGTAGGTGTTTCCGTGACCTCTATCTGATATCTTTTCGCCATCTATCCATACTATAATGTATTTGCAATCTTAGATGGTATTGTAAAGAAACTGTAAAAAAGAGAGAGGTAAGAAATGAGAGGGGTAGTGGAGAGAAGACATGGTGTGACCAAACTGGGGGGAGGTTATCGGATTGGGGAGAAGGTGTAATACAGTCTATCTATTCGGTAGACTATGCATTGAAATCATTTGGCGGTATAAACATAATCCTTATAGTCTTTGGAGGACATATACTCTATCCAGGGCATCCAAATGATCATGAACTCCGAGAGTTTATCTCTGGAGACGAAGAGGATGTTTTCCATGTTCATATAGTGATTAATTCTGTTAAACCATAGTTTCCTAGTGGGTGGGAGTTGTGATCTCCATAGTGTGGGGATGACTGCCCTCGCTGCATTAGACAGGTGTCGAAGTAGCGATGTGTTGTGCTGAGCTAGTGAAATTGAGGAGTGGGAAAGTAGCCAGAAGGCTGGGTCCGTAGGAACGGGAGTGTTTGGGTAAGGAGAGGAGCCAGGGAAAGATCTCTGGGAATTGCTGCATGTACAGCCCCTCTATAGCCACCCATTGCTTTGTTTCTCGACTCCTCGTCCAGTCCAGGACCCTATTGAGCATTATTGCCCGATAGTAGCCTCTAATGTCCGGCAATTGGAAACCACCACATCGGGTAGAGCGGATCATAATGGATCGGCTTATCCTTGGTCGTCTCCGAGACCAGATGAACTGTTGTATTAACAGTTGGATGGATCTGAACCAGGAGTCTGGGATCTGTATGGGGAGAGTCTGTAGTTTGTAGAGCAGTTTGGGGAGAGTATTCATCTTTACAACATTCACCCTCCCCAGCCAAGAGAGTGGTTTGAGGTACCATCTGCTATAGTCAGCCCTAAGTGTTCGAAGGAGGGGGGTAAAGTTTAGAGTGAATAAGTGAGATAGGTCATTTGGCAGCTGTATTCCTAGGTAGGACAGATGAGAGGCATTCCAATTAAAGGGGAAGGTTCGCTTGAGTTTAGCTACGGTGTCGGGGGAGGAGGAGATGTTCAGGGCGCATGATTTGGACATATTGATTTTAAAGTTGGAGAGTGAACCGAAGTGGGAGAGCTCTCGCATAAATTGGGGGAGTGAGGATATCGGGTGTGTTATTGTAGCTAGTAGGTCATCCGCAAACAGGGAAAGTTTGTGCTCCGTATCACCAATCGTCAAGCCTGTGATGCCATCGTTGGCCCTAATAGTTCTAGCGAAAGCTTCAATACAGAGGACAAAGAGTAGTGGAGATAGTGGGCAGCCTTGTCGTGTCCCATTACCTATAGGGAAGGGATCGGACAAAGATCCGTTTACTCGGACCCGAGCTGTGGGGGATCTATAAAGGCTCATTATCCTATCAAGCATCCGAGGACCCAATCCAATATGCTCCAGTACAGACCTCATAAAGCCCCACCCTACCCTATCAAAACCCTTTTCAGCATCAGTGGATAGCAACACTGTGGGAGGGCCGCCCCGGGACGCAATATGAATCAGGCTCAGTACCTTAGTGGTATTATCCTTGGCCTCGCGGCCCGGGACAAACCCCACCTGGTCGCTGTGGATTAGGGAAGGTAGGAATGCGTTCAATCTGTTTGCCATTAGTTTAGCGAAGAGCTTGACATCGACGTTTAGGAGAGATATGGGTCTATAGCTGGAGCACACCGAGGGGTCCTTGCCGGGCTTGGGCAAGACGGAGATATGTGCCTCTAAGGATTGGCTAGAAAAATGGGTGTTTGCGGATATTGAATTAAAGGCCTGGAGAAGATAGGGGGATGTGAGGTCCTTGAATTGTTTATAATAGGTGAGGGTGAAGCCATCTGGTCCTGGGCTCTTACCAGACGGGGTCATAGCCAGGGCGTTCTCCAGTTCTTGTTGGGTGAAGGGTAGTTCCAATGCTTCTCTATCTAGAGGCGATAGGATGGGGTAGGACACTTTTTCTAGGTATGCTTTTGCCTGTAAAAAATCATATGGGGGAGCGGTACCGTCCGGTCGATCGTCTAGATTATATAAAAGGGAGTAGTACTGTTTAAAGCTTGCCGCAATTTCTGGGGTTTTGAATCGGAGGGTATTCCCGAGGTCTTTTACACGGTTTATATACAAGGAGGAGCGTTGGGCTTTAAGGGCCTGGGCTAGGAGGCGACCAAGTTTATTGCCCCACTGGTAATATTTAGAATTACATTTTCGGATACTATCTGTAAGGGTTTTCTTTAGTTGGGCTCGTGTTTCTAGTAGAGCTAAGTAATCAGTCTCCGACAGGGTCGATTTGTGCTGGGATTCGAGATGGTGTAGGTGGTCTAATAATTTAGTGATTAGTGCTGACTTCTGCTTTTTCACAAATGTTCCCAACTGTATGAGTTTACCCCGTATGGTGCATTTATGTGCTTCCCATAGGGTGATCTTTGAGACGTCTTCGGTGTCGTTTATGGTGAAGAACTCAGCCAGAGCTTTTTCTATTTCACCCCTGCAGTACTGGTCTTGCAGCAGTGACTCGTTGAGACGCCAGGTCCATTGACCTGGGGTAGTCTGCGGGGTCGAGAGTGTCATGTGTACAGGAGCATGGTCAGACCAGGTTATCGGGCCGATGGAGGAGTCTATTAATAAGGGGAGATGTCTGTGACTCAGAAATAAATAATCAAGGCGGGAGTAGGTATTGTGTGGAGGGGAGTAGAAGGAATAGTCTCTAGTTGAAGGGTGAAGAACCCGCCAAGAGTCGGCCAGTTGGAGGTCGTGAAACAGTCGTCTAACCTGTCGGTACTGACGCTGAGAGGTCCGGGGAGCTTTAGAAGATGAATCTAATGTTGGATCCATTATCCAGTTCAGGTCACCACCGAGAACAATTACTCCTGAAAGGAGTGGTTCTATTAGGGAGAGTGCAGTGCGGAAGAATGGGACCTGATCCTTGTTTGGGGCATAAAGTGCAATAAATGTGTATGGACAGGTGCATATTTTACACCGCACCATCAAAAGACGGCCCGGGACCAATTTGTGGACTGATATGTCTGACAGCTGGAGGGTTTTGGAGAACACTATCGCTACGCCCTTCGAGTTAGAGTCTGGGTTGTTATTGTAAAAAGCCTGGGGGTATCGGTAGTTGGTTAGGGGAGGATTCTTAGCTGAGATTTTGAAATGCGTCTTCTGGACCATTGCAACATCCACTCTATCAGCCCAGAGGGACCTCAAAAGGGATGATCTTTTCTCTGGTACATTGAGACCCTTCGCGTTAATCGAAGAGACTTTAATTTTTCCGGTGGACGTCATATGAGATATGTGTTATGTTAGAATGCGTTGAGTCCAGAGTGGTCAGTGAAATGGGGGAAAGGGGAGCAGGGAGGAAAAAGAGGGAGACAGAGCATGGAGAAGAAAAAATAAATAAAATAAAAATATATAATAACATTCAAAAAACATTCAAAAAAACCCGCTTTGGGGTAACCGATCCGTCTAGGGATCGGGCACCCAAGAGGCCAAACAGCCAGGGGCGGGTATGGGGCGGGTAAGGGAGCCACCGCCAAAGGCATAATGATATTGAGAGATAACATTGTATTAACCAATATACATATGTAAGCTAAGCATTCACAATAAGCTGTAAACCTTAAACCTCATCAACAGGAGGAAATCTTCGAATAGTGAAAATGTAGGAAATCTCGTAGTGATGGAACAAGAAATAGTTATAACAATCAACGGCCCAAAACGTATGAGGAGGTGGGGCCGGAGCCTCTGTAACAGCGGAAGTTCACATAGTGGTTCTTCAGTAGCATGAAGCGATTTCACGCTGTATTCTAAGAACAGTGTCACTTTGTGACCTATAGAAATATCCACAAGAAAACTTGGACAATCATAGGGTTCTAGATAATCAGTCAGGTAACAGGTGGATCCTTGTTGGGGAGAGAACCATTAGTGCCTCTTCCTCCACCTTTCCGCACCACCTGCCAAGGTGGTCCTGTGTTCAGGGGCAGGAAAGACGGTATCTATGGAATAGGAAAGTCACAGTCGCGTAGATTAGGTTTTGGTATGCAGAGTCCCGTGCAGAACTCTGGGAGATCCGAGTAGGAGTTGAGGGTGTAGGTTTTTCCAGATGAGGAGACCTGGAGGCTAAAGGGGAAGCCCCACTGGTACTTCAACTGATGTTTGCGGAATTCTTCCGTCAGGGGCTTGAGGGCTTTTCGTTGTTGTAATGTGTGCCAGGACAAATCTTGGTAAATTTGTATCACGGAACCATTGAAGTCTATTCCATCAAGTTGGCGCACTTTGCGCATGATATCCTCTTTTTGGGAGAAATAATGCAATCTACATATGACGTCACGTGGTCTATCCGCGGAGAGGCCTCTTGGTTTCAAGGCGCGATGAGCCCTATCGAAGGTGATGGTATTGTTGGGGTCGTTACCCAGGATCTCGTTAAAGATCTTCGTAAGGGCATCGATCAGGCCTGCTGGAGGTACTTCTTCTGGTAGGCCTCGCACGCAGATATTGTTTCTTCTCCCTCTGTTATCCAAATCTGTCAGCCGCATTTGTAGGGAGCGGATCTCTGATGATTGAGTTTCGATGACGGTCGTCAATGATTTCAGAGTTGTATCAGAGGAAGTTTGGTGGTCTTCTAGGCTTGATACTCGGTCAGATATGTGTGAAATATCCTGTCTCATGGCAGCCAGCTCACGCCTCACTGTGTCTTGTAGATCTTGTTTAGTGGGTAGGGTCTTCATATAAGCTAATATGTCTTGCAGATCCTTGCCACCCGAGGAGGAAGCACGCGACATATCTGCACTCGGGGGAGACGGGTGAGGGGCTAGTGGGAGAGGATGTAGCAGGGGGGTTGTCAGTTGGAGCGGGTGAAGTAGGTTGTAGGAAGGGCCTCATTGCGGATTGTGACATGTTCCCTCGAGGAGTCGGTTTGCCTGTCTTCTGAGAGGATTTCTTGTTCCTGGACATCACTCAGTCGGCAGCAATAAGCTTAATTTCCCCTGAATCAAGTTGATGAGGTGAGATATAATTACATATTTAGCATGAAAGTATCTTCAGCTGCATGGCTCCCCGTGGGTTGGCTTCAACAGCAAATTACGGCATCAATGGCCACGGCAGCCGGTGTAGGAGCATTTCTTATAGCATTATAGGCTCTGAGTAATTGAGATGTGTTCATTTAATATTTCTTGTGCCAGCAGGGATATATTTCTTCTGTAAATTACCCCAGAGTAACCACTAGAGGGAGCCATTGGCATGAGCTATACTGTGGAGCCTGTGCCTTGGTGAGGCTGCCGGGTATTGTGGAAAAATGGAGTCCCCGGATTCTGGAGGGGAACCAGGCCGTGGCCCGCAGGAGGGTGGTGGTGGTCTCCTTCAGCCCTGTAATATTCAACTCCAGGAGCAGGAGGTTAATGAAGTCCCTTTGATTTTAAATGGGAGCTTGGTTATGGGAGGGGAGTGTGCTCTCGTGCGGGGGGCACCGCGTCAGACTGGCCAGCTAATCCCAGCCGGGACCCTTCAAGGTCGGGCGTCTGGGAGTGCGGCTTGCAAGGTGGGGAGGCAGTGTGTCCTCCTTCTGTGACGGCCAAGCGGTCCGGGCGGGGGAAGCAGCTACGTCCTGGAGCCTCGGGCGGGAGGCAATCAGCCAGCGGCTTAGTAAGGGCGGTTGGCGTAGCGGTCACATGGCGGGCTCCGGCTATGGAGCGGACTCACCGTCGCAAAGTAGTCCGTGTCCTCGTCTCGCCGCGGGTCCTGATGGGTGCAGGGAAGGCAGCTAGGTCCTGGCGGGAGGCCCGTATGTGGCGGGTGGGTGCCGTCCGGTATCCGCTCCACTCCAGGCTTCCGTCTGGGGAGGTAGGCCGCAATCCGCAGGAGCGCTTAAAAGCACTCCCCGACTCCGCGGGCTCCCCAGATGCTGGCAGCAGGGTAGGGGAGATCTCTAGGGCTTCTTTTGGCTGGTTAGGAGTATGGGAGTAGGGGGTTAGGAGGCCTTATTTGCGCCGTTTGGGGAGAGCTGATGTACTGCACGTCTCTTCCAGTTGCCAGCCAAGCCACGCCCCAATCAGTACATATTTGGCTGCAAAGTATCCTAGCTGCATAGTGTGTTAGTGTTAAGTATGAAGATATGACCTTTGGAGATACTCGGAGATAAACAGGAGAGGAACAGAAGGACAGCAGACTATCTTCCCCACCTGCAATTAACATCCTACAGAGAGTAACCTAATCCAGTACCACCAACACCTGCAGCCCGCACAGCCTGGACACTGACCTCCCTGTCTGATTAAGTAACAGCCATACTGCTCTCACACATTGCTTTATGCTCCTCATTTATACTCTCTACAATCACTGTGTAACAATCTCAGCCTTTCTGCTCCTTCCATTATTTACCCAAAAAAGTTTTTCACTGTCTCTGCTTTTACTACATCACCCTTCTCATTGTCCATTTTATATTACACCCACTTCATTCTATATTATTCCTCTGAACAACACTACTGTAGTGGAATTATGGCTCCTCGATCCTGTCCCATACCAATCCTCACTGCTAGGTCACCCCACAATTTCCAAACCGCCCACACGCATTCAGAACCCAGTCAACCTCATCCCCATCTCCCCTGTCCCCTCCCTTCTCCTGTGCACTCTGGAATGCTAGATCAATCTGCAACAAGCTGCCAACTATCCACGACCTCTTCATCTCCCACTCTTTTAACCTTCTCGCCATCACTGAAACCTGGCTCTCCTCCTCTGACACCACCTCCCCTGCTGCCCTCTCCTACGGAGGCCTCTCCTTCACCCGATGTCCGCCAGGGTGGAGGCGTGGGCATCCTTCTCTCCCCAAACTGCACCTTTTCGTGTCATCCCACCTGAGCCCTCCCTCACCTTCTCCACCTTCGAGGTCCACACTATCCGCCTCTTCTACCACATTCACCTCCATGTGGCAGTGATCTACCGCCTTCCTGGCTGCTGTTCACCTTTCCTTGACAACTTTGCTGCCTGGCTTCCCCACTTCCTCTCCTCCGACCTCCCCTCTATCATCCTTGGTGACTTTAACATCCCTATCGACATCACTAATGCAGCTTCCACTGATCTTCTTGCCATTTCCACTACTTTTGGACTTTCTCAATGGTACTACAACCCTACTCACAATCTCCGCCACTCCCTCGACCTTGTCTTCACCCACCGATGTGACCTCTCGGATTTCTCAAACTCTTCCTTCCCTCTCTCTGACCACCATCTACTTTCTTTTACCCTCTCATCTTCCCCCTACTCTCCACATCCAGACCCATCATCACCAGACACATTCTCGGGTCTTTCAACCCCGCTATCCTGTCCTCCCTTGAGACCTTCCTCTCTCCTCTTTCCACTATGACTTGTCCCAATCAGGCAGCCTCTTTCTATAACTCTTCCCTTACTGCTGCTCTCGACTCTGTGGCCCCCCTCTCCTCTGTCCCCTCTGCCACTCCAAATCCCAACCCTGGCACACCAAATTAACATGATTCCTACAAAAATGTTCACGCTCCACAGAACGCTCCTGGAGGAGATCTCACTCTCTGGCGGACTTCCTCCATTTCAAGTTTATTCTCTCCTCCTACAGCTCTGCTCTTTCTCTCGCCAAACAATACTTTTTCCAAACACTCAGTCCTCCAGTCCACACCGACTCTTTGAAACTTTCAACACTCTCCTTCGCCCCCCTCCTCCTCCCCTCCTTCCTCACTGCCACTGACTTTGCCTCCTTCTTCATCTCCATAATTGTGGCTATCCAAAATGACATCTACTCCCGTCACCCCTCTGCTGCCCCCATCATCCCTCCCCGTCCTGCTTCTGTCCCACCTCAGACAAGGAAGTACATTCCCTCATCTTATCCCCCCTCAACCTGCCCCTTGGACCCACTCCCTTCTCGTTATCTCTGCTCCCTCCCCCCCACTGCCTGCTCCCACCTTGCTCACCTCTTTAACCTATTGCTCTCTACCGGCATCTTTCCCTCACCATTCAAACATGCTCTGGTGTCCCCTATTCTCAAAAAAACCAACCTCGACCCTTCATCACTCACTAGCTACCTCCCCATCTCTCTTCTCCCATTTACCTCCAAACTACTTGAACGACTGGTCTACAGCCATCTCACAAGCTACCTCTCTGACAAATCCATCCTTGATCCACTACAATCTGGCTTTCGCCCACTCCACCGAGACTGCCCTGGTGAAAGTCACCAATCACCTGCTTTCGGCCAAATCCAGGGGTCACTTCTCTCTGCTTATCCTTCTGGACCTATCTGCTGCCTTTGACACTGTGGATCACCCTCTCCTCCTCCGCACACTCCAAAACATTGGCCTCTCTAGCACCGTCCTTGACTGGTTTACCTCTTACCTCACTAACCTCTCCTTCTCTGTGTCTGCCTCCGGAACAAATTCACACCCTTCTATCCTTCCTGTTGGTGTCCCTCAGGGTTCTGTCCTAGGCCCCCTTCTATTCACCCTGTACACCGCTTCCCTGGGTGCACTCATTAAATCATTTGGCCTTCAATACCACCTCTATGCTGATGACACACAACTCTACCTCTCATCTCCTGATCTGTCCCCCTCTGTTCTCTCTCAGGTCTCCAGCTGCCTCTCTGCCATCTTCTCCTGTATGTCTGAGCGCTCTCTGAAGCTCAACATGGACAAAACTGAACGCATTATCTTTCCCCTAGCCAGAGCAACACCCCCTACAAATATCTCTATCACTGTTGACAACACAATCATCTCCCCCGTTCCCTAGCTCTGCTGCCTGGGTGTCACTCTTGACTCCTACCTCTCCTTGCACCCCACATACAAGCTCTGGCGCAATCCTGTCGGTTCCAGATGTGCAACATTCGCATCAGGCCATTTCTCTCCCAGAGTGCAACTAGACTTATCATCCACTCACTGGTCATCTCACGACTCGACTACTCCAATGTTCTTCTCACTGGCCTCGCTTGCTCCCATCTTGTTCCCCTCCAATCTGTCCTCAACTCCACAGCTAAGCTCATCTTCCTCTCCCTCCGCTCCACATCTGCCACTCCCCTTCGACAAAATCTATACTGCCTCCCATTCCCCTACAGAACCTCTTCACACTCCTCATCCTCACATACAAGGCCATCTCTAATTCCACTGCTCCCTACATCTTCAACCTCCTCTCATACTCCCTCCCACCCACTACGGTCAGCCAATGACCGTCGCCTCTCCTCTGCCTTGGTCACTGCTTCCCATGCATGAGATCAGGATTTTGCATGTGCTGCACCCCTTCAGTGGAACGCACTACCCCGCTCCATTAGACTCTCCCCGACCTTGCAAAGCTTCAAACGGGCACTGAAAATCCACCTATTTATCAAAGAGTACCCCTCCGATACATAACCTAGTCCTTAGGCTACTCCTCCATCCCCCTGCCCCACGCCTTGAACATCTTTGCTTTGCTTGCATACTGCCATCAGGCTTCTTCCCGTTTGCTTGCACCTCATGTCATCTGTCTGTCTCCCCTCCCCACTAGATTGTTAGCTATTCAGAGCAGGGCCCTATTTCCTCTTGTTGTCTAAGCCCTCTTCTCGACACATTTCACTCAGCGACCATCTTTACCTGCTTTTTCTCCTACTGGTAAAGGCTCCTCTCTATCTATGGCCGCCAGCCCCAAGTAGTACAATGATTACTCACTCGCTACTTACATCTCAGCTGTATTATGTATGAGAATTGTGGTGCTCTTTGTTACCTGTACTCTGTTTCTGTTATTTATTTACTGTAATGCTAAGTTCTGTCTCCCTGTACTGTCATTTGTACGGCACTGCAAAACACTTGTGGCGCCTTATAAATAAAATGTAATAATAATAATAATACTGTGTCTGTCTCCTTATCAGGGATATTCAGGACATCTCAAATAGAGTAGATAAGAGCTTCCACTCCCTGAGACATTAGTGTCCCCCATATTTACATTCACCTCCCCCTCTTCCAGATCTGGCATCTCGACATCACAGACAGACAGACAGACTGGAGAACTTGGGGTAATGTACCTTTTTGGGAAATAAGTATAGGGGGCTGAGAGGATGGTCTGCGGTCTGAATTTTTAATCATAAAATCAGCCATAGACTTCTTTTAAAATCCTTCCTCTCCTGCCTGGCAGTATCCAGTACAGATGAGATGTCTGTAATCATTCCTTTTAATGAGTCCAGCCACGCTGGCTCCTGAGTGCTGCTTCCTTGTGAAGGAGGGCTGCACGGTGCACACAACAAAGATCCCCCAGGGGACGGGGAAAACCTTGTGCTGCAGGACTGGCATATGACCTTCTTACCTGACATACTGTACAGCATAATACACACACACACACACACACACACACACACACACACACACACACACACACACACACACAGGAACAGGTTACATAACAAAGTAACCCAGAGAGCCTGCTAGGAATGAGAGAGAGGGAGAAACCAGCACACCTTGCCTCTACAGCCAAAGCAGTGCTTTGCCGGGCAGTAACTAGGAACCTCAGATAAGGGACCTAGATTATTATATACACATACAGTATATCGCTCCACCCTACCACAAACACCCTTGTACCTTGGGTAGGAAATAGCGCACTGAGCCACTGGTCCCGCTCTCCAGGAAGCCACGCCCCCTTAATGACGTGCAGTGTTCCCGGAATAGTTTATATTGGCAAGGTAATATTTGCAAAGAAAATGGGGTTAAAACCCCTTTTCAGCGTCAGTGCCAGTGTGGGCTTTCAGGGAGGGACAACAGCAGCACTTAAGCTTTGTGCCCGCTGCCCTAATGCTGCCATCTGAACCGGTTTAGTATTCACCACTCAATTAGGGGTGGCGGCATGCTGTGAGGAAGAGCGCACACCGCTGTGGGTGAGCGAAACAACCCCCCTCAGGAGCTATGTCCTGTCAGCGGGGATCTGGACCATTAACCCTTCAAGAGGTTGGTACTGGTCCCCCCTAAGCCTCACGACTCAGGCAGACTGGTGCCAACCCGTCCTTCTTGAAAACATCAGACTAAAATACATTCTGAAGAAAACTCTCTGGAGCTCCAGAGAATGCACCCGGCTCCTTGGGCACATTTTTCTAAATGTAGTCAGGTAGGAGGGGCATAGAGGGGAGGAGCCAGCCCACACTAATGATTTCTTAAAGGTCCAGGCACCAATAGACCCGATCTATACCCCATGGTACTAAGACCATCCCAGAATCCCCAAGAATGTTAGAGAAAGTGGGACAATCCTTCATGACACTTTACCTAAAACAATCCCGGAGGAGTTGTCGTCTGTTTTGATGTAATATGCTAAAGGAGTAAGACTGTTACAGACACTCAGAGTTTGTTTCCTACTGTAACATGTGCCAACTGGGACTAAGTTACATCTATTTTTGGGCCAGATTTATTTGCTCTTGTTATGGGTATAAAACAAATCTTTTTTTCTTTATTTCCTGTGCTATGTATGAGACACACCAGAGAGTGTGGGGAGGAGACTGGTTAGATTTCTAGGCTGGTAACACACAGTGACATGATATGAGGGGGAGAGCAGGAGTATAATAGAGGCTAATGGCTCCTGATGTATGAGATACACCAAAGAGTGTGGGGAGGAGACTGGTCAGATCTCTGGGCTGGTAACACACAGTGACATGATGTGAGAAGGAGAGCAGGAGTATAATAGGGGCTGATGGCTCCTGATGTACGAGATACACCAGAGAGTGTGGGGAAAAGACTGGTCAGATCTCTGGGCTGGTAACACACAGTGGCATGATGTGAGAAGGAGAGCAGGAGTATAATAGGGGCTGATGGCTCCTGATGTACGAGATACACCAGAGAGTGTGGGGAGGAGACTGGTCAGATCGCTGGGCTGGTAACACACAGTGACATGATGTGAGGGGGAGAGCAGGAGTATAATAGGGGCTGATGGCTCCTGATGTATGAGATACACCAGAGAGTGTGGGGAGGAGACTGGTCAGATCTCTGGGCTGGTAACACACAGTGACATGATGTGAGGAGGAGAGCAGGAGTATAATAGGGGCTGATGGCTTCTGATGAGATACACTAGAGAGTGTGGGGAGGAGACTGGTCAGTTCCCAAAGTTGTACTGACAGAGGAGGGTGTAGTTGTAGTGACTGAGCAAGGAGAATATGTGACTCTAATCTATAATAAGTGTTTATTACTCACATGTGCTGATATCTGTAGGGATCTCCTCCTCTTTACACTGCTGATCACCCCTCACATACGTCTCTTCTTCTCCCTCTATATCTTCTGCCTTTATATCAGTCACATACGTCTCTTCTTCTTCCTCTATATCTTCTGCCTTTATATCAGTCACATACGTCTCTTCTTCTCCCTCTATATCTTCTGCCTTTATATCAGTCACATACGTCTCTTTTTCTCCCAATGTATCTTCTGTCTTTATATCAGTCACATACGTCTCTTCTTCTCCCTCTATATCTTCTGCCTTTATATCAGTCACATACGTCTCTTCTTCTCCCTCTATATCTTCTGCCTTTATATCAGTCACATACGTCTCTTCTTCTCCCTCTATATCTTCTGCCTTTATATCAGTCACATACGTCTCTTCTTCTCCCTGTATATCTTCTGCCTTTATATCAGTCACATACGTCTCTTTTTCTCCATCTATATCTTCTGTCTTTATATCAGTCACATACGTCTCTTCTTCTCCCTCTATATCTTCTGCCTTTATATCAGTCTCTTCTTCTCCCTCTATATCTTCTGCCTTTATATCAGTCACATACGTCTCTTTTTCTCCCTCTATATCTTCTGCCTTTATATCAGTCACATACGTCTCTTCTTCTCCCTCTATATCTTCTGCCTTTATATCAGTCACATACGTCACTTCTTCTCCCTCTGTATCTTCTACCTTTATATCAGTCACATACGTCTCTTCTTCTACCTCTATATCTTTGACTTTAATATTATTTAATTGGGCGTCACCCTATGTAAACCATTAATAAAAGAAGACTAATAATTGTTGATTTCAGTAATAGATTAAACAATACAAATAATAAGATTTTACTTACCGATAAATCTATTTCTCGTAGTCCGTAGTGGATGCTGGGACTCTGTAAGGACCATGGGGAATAGCGGCTCCGCAGGAGACAGGGCACAATAATAAAAGCTTTAGGATCAGGTGGTGTGCACTGGCTCCTCCCCCTATGACCCTCCTCCAGGCCTCAGTTAGGATACTGTGCCCGGACGAGCGTACATAATAAGGAAGGATATTGAATCCCGGGTAAGACTCATACCAGCCACACCAATCACACCGTACAACTCGTGATCTGAACCCAGTTAACAGTATGATAAAACGCAAGGGAGCCTCTGAAAAGATGGCTCACAACAATAATAACCCGAATTTTTGTAACAATAACTATATACAAGTATTGCAGACAATCCGCACTTGGGATGGGCGCCCAGCATCCACTACGGACTACGAGAAATAGATTTATCGGTAAGTAAAATCTTATTTTCTCTGACGTCCTAGTGGATGCTGGGACTCCGTAAGGACCATGGGGATTATACCAAAGCTCCCAAACGGGCGGGAGAGTGCGGATGACTCTGCAGCACCGAATGAGAGAACTCCAGGTCCTCCTCAGCCAGGGTATCAAATTTGTAGAATTTTGCAAACGTGTTTGCCCCTGACCAAGTAGCTGCTCGGCAAAGTTGTAAAGCCGAGACCCCTCGGGCAGCCGCCCAAGATGAGCCCACTTTCCTTGTGGAATGGGCTTTTACCGATTTTGGCTGTGGCAGGCCTGCCACAGAATGTGCAAGTTGAATTGTACAACAAATCCAACGAGCAATCGTCTGCTTAGACGCAGGAGCACCCAGCTTGTTGGGTGCATACAGGATAAACAGCGAGTCAGTTTTTCTGACTCCAGCCGTCCTGGAAACATATATTTTCAAGGCCCTGACAACGTCAAGCAACTTAGAGTCCTCTAAGTCCCTAGTAGCCGCAGGTACCACAATAGGTTGGTTCATGTGAAATGCAGAAACCACCTTTGGTAGAAATTGAGGACGAGCCCTCAATTCTGCCCTGTCAGAATGAAAAATTAAGTAAGGGCTTTTATATGATAAAGCCGCCAATTCTGACACACGCCTGGCTGAAGCCAAAGCTAACAGCATCGTCACCTTGCATGTGAGATATTTTAAGTCCACAGTGGAGAGTGGTTCAAACCAATGTGACTTTAGGAAACTCAAAACAACATTGAGATCCCAAGGTGCCACTGGAGGCACAAAAGGAGGCTGTATATGCAGCACCCCTTTTACAAATGTCTGAACTTCAGGCACTGAAGCAAGTTCTTTCTGGAAGAAAATCGACAGGGCCGAAATTTGAACCTTAATGGACCCTAATTTTAGGCCCATAGACAGTCCTGTTTGCAGGAAATGGAGGAAACGACCCAGTTGAAATTCCTCTGTAGGGGCCTTCTTGGCCTCACACCACGCAACATATTTTCGCCAAATGCGGTGATAATGTTTTGCGGTTACGTCCTTCCTGGCTTTGACCAGGGTAGGGATGACTTCATCTGGAATGCCTTTTTCCTTCAGGATCCGGCGTTCAACCGCCATGCCGTCAAACGCAGCCGCGGTAAGTCTTGGAACAGACAAGGCCCCTGCTGTAGCAGGTCCTTTCTTAGAGGTAGAGGCCACGGTTCGTCCGTGAGCATCTCTTGAAGTTCCGGGTACCAAGTCCTTCTTGGCCAATCCGGAGCCACGAGTATAGTTCTTACTCCTCTCCTTCTTATGATTCTCAGTACTTTTGGTATGAGAGGCAGAGGAGGGAACGCATACACTGACTGGTACACCCACGGCGTTACCAGAGCGTCCACCGCTATTGCCTGAGGGTCCCTTGACCTGGCGCAATATTTGTCCAGTTTTTTGTTTAGACGGGACGCCATCATGTCCACCTTTGGTTTTTCCCAACGGTTTACAATCAGGTGGAAGACTTCTGGGTGAAGTCCCCACTCTCCCGGGTGAAGGTCGTGTCTGCTGAGGAAGTCTGCTTCCCAGTTGTCCACTCCCGGAATGAACACTGCTGACAGTGCTATCACATGATTTTCCGCCCAGCGAAGAATCCTTGCAGCTTCTGCCATTGCCCTCCTGCTTCTCGTGCCGCCCTGTCTGTTTACGTGGGCGACTGACGTGATGTTGTCCGATTGGATCAATACCACCTGACCCTGAAGCAGGGGTTTTGCTTGACTTAGGGCATTGTAAATGGCCCTTAGTTCCAGAATGTTTATATGAAGAGATGTTTCCATGCTTGACCACAAGCCCTGGAAATTTCTTCCCTGTGTGACTGCTCCCCAGCCTCTCAGGATGGCATCCGTGGTCACCAGGATCCAATCCTGAATGCCAAATCTGCGGCCCTCTAGTAGATGAGCACTCTGCAGCCACCACAGAAGAGACACCCTTGTCTTTGGCGACAGGGTTATCCGCTGATGCATCTGAAGATGCGATCCGGACCATTTGTCCAGTAGATCCCACTGAAACGTTCTTGCATGGAATCTTCCGAATGGAATCGCTTCGTAAGAAGCCACCATTTTTCCCAGGACCCTCGTGCACTGATGCACTGACACCTGGCCAGGTTCTAGGAGGTTCCTGACTAGCTCGGATAACTCCTTGGCCTTCTCCTCCGGGAGAAAGACCTTCTTCTGGACTGTGTCCAGAATCATTCCTAGGAACAGTAGACGTGTCGTTGGAATCAGCTGCGATTTTGGAATATTTAGTATCCACCCGTGCTGACGTAACACTACCTGAGATAGTGCCACTCCGACTTCTAACTGTTCCCTGGACCTTGCCCTTATCAGGAGATCGTCCAAGTAAGGGATAATTAAGATGCCTTTTCTTCGAAGAAGAATCATCATTTCGGCCATTACCTTGGTAAAGACCTGCGGTGCCGTGGACAATCCAAACGGCAGCGTCTGAAACTGATAATGACAGTCTTGTACTACAAACCTGAGGTACCCTTGGTGAGAAGGGTAGATTGGGACGTGGAGATAAGCATCTTTGATGTCCAGAGACACCATATAGTCCCCTTCTTCCAGGTTCGCTATCACCGCTCTGAGTGACTCCATCTTGAATTTGAACTTTTTTATGTAAGTGTTCAAGGATTTCAGATTTAAAATTGGTCTCACCGAGCCGTCCGGCTTCGGTACCACAAACAGCGTGGAATAATACCCCTTTCCCTGTTGTAGGAGGGGTACCTTGATTATCACCTGCTGGGAATACAGCTTGTGAATGGCTTCCAAAACTGCCTCCCTGTCGGAGGGAGGCTTTGGTAAAGCAGACTTCAGGAACCGGCGAGGGGGAAATGCCTCGAATTCCAGTTTGTACCCCTGCGATACTACCTGTAGAATCCAGGGGTCCACTTGCGAGTGAGCCCACTGCGCGTTGAAATTCTTGAGACGGGCCCCCACCATGTCTGAGTCTGCTTGTAAAGCCCCAGCGTCATGCTGAAGACTTGGCAGAAGCAGGGGAGGGCTTCTGCTCCTGGGAAGCGGCTGCATGGTGCAGTCTTTTTCCTCTTCCTCTGCCCCGAGGCAGAAAGGAGTGGCCTTTTGCTCGCTTGTACTTATGGGAACGAAAGGACTGAGTTTGAAAAGACGGTGTCTTTTTCTGCTGATGTGAAGTGACCTGGGGTAAAAAGGTGGACTTTCCAGCCGTTGCCGTGGCCACCAGGTCCGATAGACCAGCCCCAAATAACTCCTCCCCTTTATACGGCAATACTTCCATATGTCGTTTGGAATCCGCATCCCCTGACCACTGTCGCGTCCATAACGCTCTTCTGGCAGAAATGGACATAGCACTTACTCTTGATGCCAGGGTGCAAATATCCCTCTGTGCATCACGCATATATAGCAATGCATCCTTCAAATGCTCTATAGTTAACAAAATATTGTCCCTATCCAGGGTATCAATATTTTCAGTCAGGGAATCCGACCATGCGACTCCAGCACTGCACATCCAGGCTGAGGCGATTGCTGGTCGCAGTATAACACCAGTATGTGTGTATATACTTTTTAGGATATTTTCCAGCCTTCTATCAGCTGGTTCTTTGAGGGTGGCCGTATCAGGAGACGGTAACGCTACTTGTTTAGATAAACGTGTGAGCGCCTTATCTACCCTAGGGGGTGTTTCCCAACGCGCCCTAACCTCTGGCGGGAAAGGATATAATGCTAATAATTTATTAGAAATTAGCAGTTTTTTGTCGGGAGAAACCCACGCTTTATCACACACCTCATTTAATTCATCTGACGCAGGAAAAACTATTGGTAGTTTTTTCACACCCCACATAATACCCTTCTTTGTGGTACTTGTAGTGTCAGAAATGTTCAATGCCTCCTTCATTGCCGTGATCATGTAACGTGTGGCCCTACTGGACATTACGTTTGTCTCGTCACCGTCGACACTAGACTCAGTATCTGTGTCTGGGTCTGTGTCGACCCACTGAGGTAACGGGCGTTTTAGGGCCCCTGACGGTGTCTGAGACGCCTGGACAGGCACTAATTGATTTGCCGGCTGTCTCATGTCGTCAACAGTTTTTTGCAAAGTGCTGACATTATCACTTAATTGTTTAAAAACGATCATCCAGTCAGGTGTCGACTCCCTAGGGGGTGACATCACTAACGCAGGCAATTGCTCCGCCTCCACATCATTTTCCTCCTCATACATGTCGACACACGCGTACCGACACACAGCACACACACCGGGAATGCTCTGATAGAGGACAGGACCCCACTAGCCCTTTGGAGAGACAGAGGGAGAGTCTGCCAGCACACACCCAGCGCTATATATATATATATGTATATATATACAGGGATAACCTTATATAAGTGTTATTCCCTTATAGCTGCTGTTTATATTGTTATTTGCTGCCAATAGTGCCCCCCCTTCTCTTTTTTACCCTGATTCTGTAGCAGGTCTGCAGGGGAGAGTCAGGGAGCCGTCCTTCCAGCGGAGCTGTGAGGGAAAATGGCGCTTGTGTGCTGAGGAGATAGGCTCCGCCCCTTCACGACGTCCTTATCTCCCGCTCTTTTGTGTAAAAATGGCAGGGGCTAAAATACATCCATATAGCCCAGGAGCTATATGTGATGTATTGTTTTGCCACCTAAGGTATTATCTTTTATATTGCGTCTCAGGGCGCTCCCCCCCCCAGCGCCCTGCACCCTCAGTGACCGGAGTGTGAAGTGTGCTGAGAGCAATGGCGCACAGCTGCGGTGCTGTGCGCTACCTTAGTCTGAAGACAGGATCGTCTTCTGCCGCCGATTTCACCGGACCTCTTCGTCTCTTCTGGCTCTGTAAGGGGGACGGCGGCGCGGCTCTGGTGACCCATCCAGGCTGTACCTGTGATCGTCCCTCTGGAGCTAATGTCCAGTAGCCTAAGAAGCCCAATCCACTCTGCACGCAGGTGAGTTCGCTTCTTCTCCCCTTAGTCCCACGATGCAGTGAGCCTGTTGCCAGCAGGACTCACTGAAAATAAAAAACCTAAACTAAACTTTTATTCTAAGCAGCTCAGGAGAGCCACCTAGCCTGCACCCTTCTCGTTCGGGCACAAAAATCTAACTGAGGCTTGGAGGAGGGTCATAGGGGGAGGAGCCAGTGCACACCACCTGATCCTAAAGCTTTTATTATTGTGCCCTGTCTCCTGCGGAGCCGCTATTCCCCATGGTCCTTATGGAGTCCCAGCATCCACTAGGACGTCAGAGAAATAATGACACACAGCTCCTCTACAGATCATATAGTGACAGTCACTTTGGTATATTGGTGAGACCCTAAATCCCACCTACCTGATCCTCCTGTGGGATCCTGTGATTCTCCTCTGTACAATCCTGGGAATACAGAGGACGGGGACATCTCTCTGGGGTATCTCTGTTACTGGGCCCATCTGTAGGAGACACACAGTGACTGAGTACAGTGTATATATGTGATTATCAGGTGATGTGAGTATATAGGGGCCTCCATACCTGTTCTCCCCTGTACAATACATGACCGTCTCCTCTTACCCAGTGATGTGAGGGGCTGGTGATTCTCCATCATCACGTCCTTGTACAGACCCCTGTGTTCCTCTATATACTCCCCCTCCTGCATGGAGACATAGACAGTGACATCCTGACACCTTATAGGAACCTGACACACACAGTGATACAGTCATCACCCAGACACATCCCCTGGTGTTACTGTATAATGTCCCATTCCCAGCAGTCACCTCTCCAGTCATCACCCAGATACATCCCCTGGTGTTACTGTATAATGTCCTATTCCCAGCAGTCACCTCTCCAGTCATCACCCAGACACATCCCCTGGTGTTACTGTATAATGTCTCATTCCCAGCAGTCACCTCTCCAGTCATCACCCAGACACATCCCCTGGTGTTACTGTATAATGTCTCATTCCCAGCAGTCACCTCTCCAGTCATCACCCAGACACATCCCCTGGTGTTACTGTATAATGTCCCATTCCCAGCAGTCACCTCTCCAGTCATCACCCAGACACATCCCCTGGTGTTACTGTATAATGCCCCATTCCCAGCAGTCACCTCTCCAGTCATCACCCAGACACATACCCTGGTGATACTGTATAATGCCCCATTCCCAGCAGTCACCTCTCCAGTCATCCCCCAGACACATCCCCTGGTGTTACTGTATAATGTCTCATTCCCAGCAGTCACCTCTCCAGTCATCACTCAGACACGTCCCCTGGTGTTACTGTATAATGCCCCATTCCCAGCAGTCACCTCTCCAGTCATCACCCAGACACATCCCCCGGTGTTACTGTATAATGTCCCATTCCCAGCAGTCACCTCTCCAGTCATCACCCAGACACATGCCCCGGTGTTACTGTATAATGTCTCATTCCCAGCAGTCACCTCTCCAGTCATCACCCAGACACATCCCCTGGTGTTACTGTATAATGTCTCATTCCCAGCAGTCACCTCTCCGGTCATCACCCAGACACATCCCCTGGTGTTACTGTATAATGTCCCATTCCCAGCAGTCACCTCTCCAGTCACCACCCAGACACACCCCCTGGTGTTACTGTATAATGTCCCATTCCCAGCAGTCACCTCCCCAGTCACCACCCAGACACACCCCCTGGTGTTACTGTATAATGTCCCATTCCCAGCAGTCACCTCCCCAGTCATCACCCGGACACATCCCCTGGTGTTACGGTATAATGTCCCATTCCCAGCAGTCACCCCTCCAGTCATCACCCAGACACATCCCCTGGTGTTACTGTATAATGTCCCATTCCCAGCAGTCACCTCCCCAGTCATCACCCAGACACATCCCCTGGTGTTACTGTATAATGCCCTATTACCAGCACTCACCTCTCCAGTCATCACACAGACACGTCCCCTGGTGTTACCGTATAATGCCCCATTCCCAGCACTCACCTCTCCAGTCACAACCCAGACACACCCCCTGGTGTTACTGTATAATGTCCCATTCCCAGCAGTCACCTCTCCATGCATCACCCGGACACATCCCCTGGTGTTACAGTATAATGTCCCATTCCCAGCAGTCACCCCTCCAGTCATCACCCAGACACATCCCCTGGTGTTACTGTATAATGTCCCATTCCCAGCAGTCACCTCCCCAGTCATTACCGAGACACATCCCCCGGTGTTACTGTATAATGTCCCATTCCCAGCAGTCACCTCTCCAGTCATCACCCAGACACATCCCCCGGTGTTACTGTATAATGTCCCATTCCCAGCAGTCACCTCTCCATGCATCACCCAGACACATCCCCTGGTGTTACTGTATAATGTCCCATTCCCTGCAGTCAGCTGTCCAGTCATCACCACAGACACGTCCCCTGCTGTTACTGTATAATGCCCCATTCCCAGCAGTCACCTCTCCAGTCATCACCCAGACACATCCCCTAGTGTTACTGTATAATACCCCATTCCCGGCAGTCACCTCTCCAGTCATCACCCAGACACGTCCCCTGGTGTTACTGTATAATGTCCCATTCCCGGCAGTCACCTCTCTAGGTATCACCCAGACACGTCCCCCGGTGTTACTGTATAATGTTCAATTCCCAGCAGTCACCTCTCCAGTTATTACCCAAACACGTCTCCTGGTGCTACTGTATAATGCCCCATTCCCGGCAGTCACCTCCATGTATTATTACTATAGATATATGTGATGTCACTGTGACGCTCCCAGATCCCCCTCACCTCCCCAGTCATGTCCCTGTATTATTACTATAGATATAAGTGATGTCACTGTGATGCTCCCAGATGCCCTCGCCTCCCAGTCATGTATCTGTATTATTACTATAGATATAAGTGATGTCACTGTGACACTCCCAGATCCCCCTCACCACCCGTCATGTCCCTGTATTATTACTATAGATATAATTGACGTCACTGTGACGCTCCCAGAACCCCTCACCTCCCCAGTCATGTCCCTGTATTATTACTATAGATATAACTGACTTCACTGTGATGCTCCCAGATGCCCTCACCTCCCAGTCATGTATCTGTATTATTACTACAGATATAAGTGATGTCACAGTGACGCTCCCAGAACCCCTCATCTCCCCAGTCATGTCCCTGTATTATTACTATAGATATAAGTGATGTCACTGGGACGCTCCCAGATCCCCTCACCTTCCCAGTCATGTCTCTGTATTACTATAGATATAAGTGACGTCACTGTGACGCTCCCAGATCCCCTCACCTCCCCAGTCAGCAGGTAGATGATCTCCAGGGTAATATTAATTATCCTTTCAGTCCTGTGACCCCCTGTCCTTTTCCATCCTCTGGGAATCAGTTAGAGACTCTGGCTCCTCACAGCTGGAATGCCTAGGAATAAACAAAATACATAACACAGATTTCATATTTAACATAGTAAATATGTAAAACTAAGTAATGAGGGGGAGGCAGGATACAGGGGACAGTAGGTGAAAGGGAGGCAGTAGATGGGGGGAGGCAGTAGACAGGGGCAGTATATGAGGGGGATGCAGGAGACAGAGGGGCAATAGGTAAGGGGGATATGGTGGCAGCAAATGAGATAGGCAGTAGATGAGGGGGAAGAAGGAGACAGGGGTCAGTAGGTGGGGGGATGCAGGAGACAGCGGGGCAGTAGGTGAGGGGGAGGCAGGAGACAGGGAGGCAGTAGGCAGGAGACAAGGTGACAGTATATGATGGGGAGTCAGGAGACAAGGAGGCAGTATATGGGGGGAGTCAGGAGACAGAGGAGCTGTAGATGAGGGGGACTCAGGAGACAGAGGAGCTGTAGATGAGGGGGACTCAGGAGACAGAGGAGCTGTAGATGAGGGGGACTCAGGAGACAGAGGAGCTGTAGATGAGGGGGACTCAGGAGACAGAGGAGCTGTAGATGAGGGGGACTCAGGAGACAGAGGAGCTGTAGATGAGGGGGACTCAGGAGACAGAGGAGCTGTAGATGAGGGGGACTCAGGAGACAGAGGAGCTGTAGATGAGGGGGACTCAGGAGACAGAGGAGCTGTAGATGAGGGCGAGTCAGGAGACAGAGGAGCTGTAGATGAGGGCGAGTCAGGAGACAGAGGAGCTGTAGATGAGGGGGACTCAGGAGACAGAGGAGCTGTAGATGAGGGAGAGTCAGGAGACAGAGGAGCTGTAGATGAGGGGGAGTCAGGAGACAGAAGGGCAGTGGGTGAAGGGGAGGCAGGAGTCAGGGGGTGGGTTGGTGAGGGGGAGGAAGGAGACAGGGGGCAGTGGAATGGGTCAGGGGGAGGATGGAGACAGGGGGCAGTGGAGTGGGTCAGGGGGAGGATGGAGACAGGGGGGCAGTAGGTGAGGGGAAGACAGGGGGTCAATGGGCAAGGGGGAGGCAGGAGACAGAAGGGGAGTGGGTGAGGGGGAGACAGGAGACAGGACAGGTGGTTGAGGGGGAGACAGGAGATTGGGGAGGAAGGAGACAGGGGTCAGGGGGAGGTGGGAGACAGGGGGGCAGTAGGTGAGGGGGAGGCAGTAGATAAGGGGGAGGCAGGAGACAGAAGGGCAGTGGGTGATGTGGAGGCAGAAGACAGGGGGCAGGTGGGTGAGGGGGAGACAAGAGACGGGGGAGGAAGGAGACAGGGGGCAGTGGGTCAGGGGGAGGTGAGAGACGGGGGCAGTAGGGGAGGAGAAGACAGGGGGGAAGTAGGTGAGGGGGGCACGGGGCAGTAGGTGAGGGGGGAGGCAGTGGGTAGTAGGTGAGGAGGAGGCAGGAGACGGGGTAGTAGGTGAGGGGGGAGGAAGGTGGGAGTAGATTAAGGGGGGAGGCAGGAGACAGCAGGTGAGGAGGGAAGAAGGTGACAGGGGACAGTGGGTCAGGGGAGGAAGGAGACAGGGGGCAGTGGGTCAGGGGGAGGTGGGAGACAGGGGGGCAGTAGGTGAGGGGAGCTTTGGTACATCCCCATGGTACTAATGTGGACCCCAGCATCCTCTAGGACGTAAGAGAAAATAGGATTTTAATTACTTACCGGTAAATCCTTTTCTCGTAGTCCGTAGAGGATGCTTGGCGGCCGCCCAGCGCTTCGTTTTCCTGCATTTCTACTTGGTTAAGTATTGGTTCAGCTGTTGCTGTTCCTCTTTCATGCTTGGTTAGCATAGTTTCTTCAGGTTATATGCTGACTGACATGGTTTCTTCCTGTTTCATGCTAGATAACATGGTTTCTTCGTGTTGCATGAGGGTTGGCATGGTTTCTTCATGTTCCCTGCTGGTTGGCGTGGTTTCTCCATGTTGCCTGCTGATTGGCGTGGTTTCTTCTTGTTACCTGCTGGTTGGCGTGGTTTCTCCATGTTGCCCGCTTGTTGGCGTGGTTTCTTCTTGTTACCTGCTGGTTGCCATGGTTTTTTCAATTCGGTGTGAGCTGGTGTGATTCTCACCACTATCTGTGTATTTCCTTCTCTCGAAGTATGTCCCTCATTCCGAGTTGATCGCTCGCTGCCGTTTTTCACAGCGTAGCGATCAGGCTAAAAATCGGCATTTCTGTGCATGCGCTAAGTACTTTCACACAAAACTTTGTAGTTTTACACAAGCTCGAGCGACGCTTATCAGTCGCTCGAGTGTTTGTTGTTAGATTGACAGGAAAGGGGCGTTTCAGGGCGGCAACTCAGAGTTTCAGGGAGTGTGTTAAAAATCGCAGGTGTGCCAGGTAAAAACGCAGGAGTGGCTGGAGAAACGGGGGAGTGGTTGGCCGAACCCAGGGCGTGTTTGTGACGTCAAACCGGGAACTAAACAGACTGCAGTCATCGCAAGGTAGGAGTAAGTCTCGAGCCACTCTGAAACTGCATGAAATTTTTTAGTTGCAGAACTGCTAATCTTTCACTCGCACTTCTGCTAAGCTAAGATAGTGTTTGCACTGCTGCTAAAAGTAGCTAGTGAGCGATCAACTCGGAATGAGGGCCTATGTCCGTCTCCTCGGGCACAGTTTCTAGACTGAGTCTGGTAGGAGGGGCATAGAGGGAGGAGCCAGCCAACACTATTAAACTCTTTTACAGAGTGTATGTATCCTGAGGGACCCGTCTATACCCTATGGTACTAAATGGAAACCCAGCATCCTCTAGAACGTAAGAGAAACATAATATAAATACCTGTTTTCACTACTGCTTGCCAGTGTACACAGGGGGTTATAGTGGGTCCGCCCCAGGGGGGTCCCTTATGCCACCCCTGTGTGTTTGCCGAACCATGAACCGGGGGACCACCCTAGCGAGGCCCATGGTTTGTAATCACCACATTCGTCGCCTTCAGGCTACTGTTAGGGGTATGCAGCGATTGTGACCGCTAAGGCGCAGTGTCTGCTGTACAACAACCTCTCGGGACGGTGGTCCTGCAGCGGGGAAGCGGCTCTGACACCTCGCAAGGGCAGTGACCGATCCCCCCCCTCTTAACTCCCACGGTGCAGGTATACTGTTACCCATCTCCGGTATACAGTATACCGTAAATAACAAAGTTTTAAAAGAAACTGAAGAAAATCCTCTGGAGCTCCAGAGTGGCATCCTCTCCTGAGGGCACATTTTTCTAAACTGCCTGTAGGGGGGTATAAAGGGGAGGAGTCAGCGCACCCAGTGGAAGAAATTTAAAGTGCACCAGCTCCTTTGGACTCCATCTATACCCCATCGTACTAGATTACCCCAATATCCCTTATGGATGCTAGAGAAACAATAATAATAGTACTGTCAGGAATCGACTCACCACTGTCACGTCTGTCCGTCGGTGCGGACTTCGTCCGGGGTCCCTGCGTTCTGCTGTCACCCGTCGCCCTGTCGCCGGGTGTCGTCCTGGGCCTGGGAGCGCTCCTGTTGTCGGCGGGCGTGTGAGCACGCCGCGTTCCCGCCGGGCCGCGGCATGGGCGCCGCCATGACAGTTCTTCCCAGTCTGAGTGCGGCGGCCAATCCGGAGCTTGGCCGCACCCCCTCAAGCTACTCCAGCCAATGCCTGCACATGAAGGGGTATATTAAGAGCTGCAGGATGAGCTTGAGGTTGTCCTGAACTTTGTGTCACTCCTGCGACCCATGTGTCTGGATCTGGTACCTGTTCCTCCGTGTTCCTGGTTACCTACCTGTTCCTCCGTGTTCCTGGTTACCTACCTGTTCCTCCGTGTTCCTGGTTACCTTCCTGTGACTCCGTGTTCCTGGTTACCTTCCTGTGACTCCGTGTTTCTGGTCATCTTCCTACAGCTCCGTGGAACTACAAGCCTCAGCAACACCTGCATTTGTTATAGGCTTCACACTAATCTCCACCAACACAGTGTGCTTCAGCCTCAGCAGTAGAGACTCTCACTCCAGGTGCATTCTATCACCTCACCTGTGATGCAGCTTGCTTGCTGCCTGTGCCTCATCACCTGCACTGTGAACTTTGCTAGTCTCCTGCCTCTGCTACCAGGTTTGCTGTATACAATGTGCTGGCTCCACGTTTTAACTACTCTGGTTCCCATACCAGACTATCATTTCACCAGTCATCATTCACCAGTTATTATTTATCAGTTATCATTCATCAGTTATTATTCATCTGTTGCCATAGACTCTCAGCTTTCACGCTGCACCATTTACATTGCATTCCTTATTGTTTATTTCTGCTGCCTTTGTGAACTTTTTGTTAATAAAACATCATTGCGCCCATGCGCAGAAACTTAATCCAGCCTCCTCACTTCTTCCCTCCTACCTCCACTGACCCACTAGCGCCCCCTCCGGGGACACAAGCAAAACCTAACCTGACAAGTACACAACAGGCTGCTCCCCCTGTATAATAATAATAACAACAGGACACCACAGACCGCTCCCTCTGTATAATAATAACAGGACACCACAGGCCGCTCCCCCAGTATAATAATAATAATAATAATAGGACACCACAGGCTGCTCCCTCTGTATAATAATAACAACAACAGAACACTACATGCTGCTCCTCCTGTATAATAATAATAACAGGACACTATAGGCTGCTCCTCCTGTATAATAATAATAACAGGACACCACAGGTCGCTCCCTCTGCATAATAATAACAGGACACCACAGGCCGCTACCTCTGTATAATAATAATAATAACAACAACAACAACAACAACATCAGGACACTACAGGCTGCTCCTCCTGTATAATAATAATAATAATAATAACAGGACACTACAGGCTGCTCCCCCTGTATAATAATAACAACAGGACACTACAGGCTGCTCCCCCTGTATAATAATAATAACAGGACACCACAGGCTGCTCCCTCTGTATAATAGTAACAACAGGACACTACAGGCTGCTCCCCTGTATAATAATAACAACAGGACACCACAGGCTGCTCCACCAGTATAATAATAATAATAATAATAATAATAACAACAGGATACCACAGGCTGCTCCTCCTGCATCATAATAATAATAACAACAACAACAACAACAACAGGACACCACAGGCTGCTCCCACTGTATAATAACAACAACAACAACAACAACAACAACAGGACACCACAGGCTGCTTCTCCTGTATAACATTAATAACAGGACACTACCAGTCTGGTCCTCCTGTATAACAATAATAACAGGACGACACAGGCTGCTCCCCCTGTATAATAATAATAATAAGCCGCTCATAACTTTATTGTGATTACATAAACCTTGTATTTAAGCTAGCTTATCACTAAATAAAACCACACCACACACTGAAATAAAGACACGGACACAGTAGCTGGAGTTAAAGGTCAGACGATGTTTATTAATCGCTGACCAACTCTTTAAACTAATAATTGAGGCCGAATTAGAATTGAAATTGAATATATAATTAACTCTAGTTTGGAGGATGGCAAAAACAGAAAACCGCTGCCAAACCACCAGCACCCGTCACCTAGATGGAAACCACCAAACCAAGGAGGGGAGTACACATACCCCGCCTCCTTCCCGCATAACCCGCATTGTGCAGGCCTTACCCCTCTTTCTCTGGCAAACGTTCGGTTCCCGCAGGGGAACGTCTAAATGTCCAACCGCAAGAAAAGGACACACCTGCCGTCCATTTAAAGAGGGAGCCCCACAATGACCACTTATGCCTGTGTGACAGCTGGTTGGCAGCGATTTCCCGCCAATCTGGCTTTCAATAGCCCACAGCAAAACAAGACCTATCCGCATTCTGGGAGGGCGGGCGGGCAAAACTGAAGGCAAGAGGAAGTCTGGCAAAATGGCCACCCCTTATATACTAAACTGAGACCCTCCTCTCCATCCTGATGCACAACCCTCTAATCCAATAGGAAAAAACCCAACTGGGAAACTGATCTGCCTAGCAACTGCTTAGTCATTTAACAACCAATCACAAAAAGTTGATCGCTTATATTGCCTCAGGCTTATGCAGCCTTCAGCTTATCTAAGCCGCTCATAACTTTATTGTGATTACATAAACCTTGTATTTAAGCTAGCTTATCACTAAATAAAACCACACCACACACTGAAATAAAGACACGGACACAGTAGCTGGAGTTAAAGGTCAGACGATGTTTATTAATCGCTGACCAACTCTTTAAACTAATAATTGAGGCCGAATTAGAATTGAAATTGAATATATAATTAACTCTAGTTTGGAGGATGGCAAAAACAGAAAACCGCTGCCAAACCACCAGCACCCGTCACCTAGATGGAAACCACCAAACCAAGGAGGGGAGTACACATACCCCGCCTCCTTCCCGCATAACCCGCATTGTGCTGGCCTTACCCCTCTTTCTCTGGCAAACGTTCGGTTCCCGCAGGGGAACGTCTAAATGTCCAACCGCAAGAAAAGGACACACCTGCCGTCCATTTAAAGAGGGAGCCCCACAATGACCACTTATGCCTGTGTGACAGCTGGTTGGCAGCGATTTCCCGCCACCAAGGTTTACCAAACCGCCACCGCCATCCGCAAACAGAAACTTAACCAACCAGAAACAAACTAGCTCTACCGAAAAAGACCGAAAATATCTTCCAGAAAAAACTGCACTCCTTCCGGAGAAAGGTGAACCCCATCGTCTCTATAGAACTGTCTGTTCCGCAGCACCAGCAGAGGATGCTTAATTGCCACTCCGCCTATGGCCTTGACAAACAGAGACACCGTCGAGTTCACCTTTTTGCGTGCTTTCTCCAGCGCCGAGAAACGCACCGCACCACGCCAATGGAAACGGGGCACCATTTCCGACCAGACAATGCATACCCCAGGCCAGTGACAACGTATAGCCACTACATCCGCCTTTATAGACAAAATCAAGTCTATGCCTTTCACTCGGCCCAGATCATTACCACCCAGATGGATGATAATACAACTGGGGCGACCCCAGCGGCGCTCCCGTGCAAACAGGACGCGCAACAAATCACCCCATAACATGCCCCTAACACCTAGCCATCTAAACTGCCTGGACCCAAAAATCTCATTCGCCCTAGCCGCCATGGGATGTTTCTCTGCCCAAAAAACGTATGAATGACCAACCATCCATATGTGGTCTCCAAAATTGATGACAGCTGTAAAAGAAAATATCCTAATGTCAGATTATGCACATAATCTGTAACTGAAACACAACGTAAACCAATTAAACCCAAGTGAAGGAGAAAACTCAAAAAACCTCCCGTGGACCTTGGTAGAACAGCCAATTGAAATTAGGCCCCCTCGGAGGAAAAATTTTAAAAATTCGCTTCACACCCTCGATTCCTGAACGGTAAGCGTTCAAAAACCGACGAGTAAACACGTTTTTGGGTTAGCGCAACCGGCGCACTTATAACTTATCTATACGGACGTAGGACTTATAGGAGGCCGACTTCCAGCGACCCAACTCCCGAATAGCCGCTGGTGATGAACCAGCGGCTGCCGCATGGGTAGCCGCCCCAATCCGAAAGGAATGAGTACCGAAGTCCGCCTCCTGCAAGCCCAACGCCGTTAAACATTTCTTAAACACCGATGAAAACTGAAACTTCGTCAGAGGGTCCGACTGCGCGTGTACCAGCAACTGGTTGCCCCCCGGAGGTCTTAACCGCACATACTCTTGCGTCAGCCGCAGCGGGCAAACGCCCATACCCTCCTGAGCCTCCAAGGACAACCAGCGACCCCGACCTGTTTGATCTGTCTTGGATCGCACAATCCTACAGAGCAACAGGCCCTCCTGCAAGCGCACATTCTCATAGAGCAGACCCGATTCCCGGGACGCCTTGCTGCTCGCCACTAGCTCGCTCACCCGAAACGCCCCGAAAAAGGCCAGGGCATACGCGCTACTAAACAAAGCCACCTCAAATTCCGAGGACGCAATCCGAGGTAGCACATGCAGCAAGTCCGCTAGCAGCTGCAACGTTATAGGCCTACGTGAATCCGCGGGCGCAGGGTGCAACCTAGCCCAACCTTTCAGCGCTCTGGAAAGGACAAACGACCCCGTGGGGTCCGTTGTCCCGTGGAGTCGCGAGTGAAAGGCGATGCCCGCAAGGGCAGTAGCCATGGCCGCTTTTGACCTACCGTTTTGGTAATGCTCCCAAACAAAGGTCAACAGGGCGTCGGCCGAGGACTCACCTGCTACCCCGTACCTACTCTGAAAGGCTGACCAATCCCGCCATGCAGCATCGTACGCACGTAGCGTGGAGGGAGCCAGTGCACACCTGGCCAACGCCGTTAAACCGCTTCGACCATCTGCCAGACAGAAGGTGGGCACTGTAACCCCTCTGCCTCCGCTCCCGGAACCAACGTCCTGAATTTGTCAAACTGGAACCGGGACAATGCATCCGCAATTCCATTGTCAACTCCGGGAACGTGGCGAGCCCTAAAATTAATATTACGCTGTAAACAAACTAGCACTAAATGCCTTAGTAATCGCAGGGCCTGCGGCGATGATGAACGCTGATTATTTATCGCATGCACTACCCCTAGGTTGTCGCAAAGAAACAAAATGTCCCTATTTGCGAACTGTCCGGCCCATAACTCCAGCGCCACTAAGATTGGGAACAATTCCAGCAGCAGCAGGTTCTTGGTAAACCCACGCGTTACCCAAGATGCCGGCCAGGCCGCAGCGCACCACGCGCCAGCAAAGAACGCTCCGAAACCCCGACTGCCTGAAGCATCCGTGAACAACTGCAGCTGCTCACTGGAACAACAAGGAGCGGGCCACAACACTTCCCTGTTGAAGGACACCAGGAAAGAGACCCAAACCCGCAAATCATCCTTGATCTCGCGGGACAGGTAAACGGAGTGATTCTGTCGAACCGTCCCCGCTGTGGCCCGCTCAAGTTTGCGACAGAAAATCCTACCCATGGGGATAATCCGACACGCAAAATTGAGAGAGCCAAGCAAGGACTGCACCTGCTTAAGCCGAACCCTGCGTTTTCCTAAACAGTCTGTAATCAAACCCAATAGCTTCTGCACCTTATCCTCGGGCAAGCGACAGCACCCCCCCACCGTGTCGATCTCGATACCTAAATAGCTAAGACAAGTGCAAGGACCCTCGCACTTATCCTGCGCAACAGGTACCCCTAAAGCGCAGAATAACGACCTGGCCACCGAGAGAATGTCCCCACAGACCGAACTGTCCCCGGGTCCTACAAAAAGAAAATCATCCAGATAGTGAGCCACCCCCGGTTGCCCGGAGGCGGTCTGGACGCACCAGTGCAAAAATGTGCTAAAACACTCAAAGTAGGCGCAGGATACAGAACAGCCCATGGGGAGACACCGATCGACGTAGAATTCGCCCCCTATTTTGAAACCCAGAAACCGCAAGGAATCTGGGTGCAGCGGGAGTAGGCGAAAGGCTGACTCCACGTCCAATTTTGCCAACAGACTCCCTGGACCATCATCCCGCACTAAGCGCAGCGCGTCGTCAAACGATTGATATCGAACTCTGCATTGGGCTTCCGGGATAGCGTCGTTGACCGACACCCCCGGCGGGTGAGACAAGTGCTGTATCAAACGAAACTTGCCTATGGCCTTCTTGGGCACCACCCCTATTGGGGAAATGCACAAGGAGGGCAACGGGGAAAAGGCGTAGGGCCCAGCCATGCGCCCTCGCTCAATCTCCCCGTCGACCTTCCGCCGGATCTCCTGCGGGAATTCACGAGCCGATCTCAAATTCTGGCGTGCAACCACATACACCGAATCCGGAATCGGCAAGCGAAAACCCTGCTGAAAACCCTCCGAGAGAAACGATGCGGCCGTCCGATCGGGATATAACGCAAGCCAGCGCAGCAACTCGGAAACTATAATCGGGGAGAAGGCCTTACTTGCCAATTCCACCGGCCTCGGTGGAAGAGGCAGGCTTACTGCCTGTTGACGCGGTGCATTCCTTGGCCGGGTGATTGGATCCGCACACCCTGCATGAGTGGCGAAAACGACAGCTCGTTCCTTTGACGCATTTACCGTCGTTGTAGGCGAAACACTTCCCTTTCCCCGTCAATCGGGAAGCTGCCACCCCGGACGCCCCGGGCTTCTTGGCCGTGACGTCTGGGGTGGGTTTGACCTGCTGCGTGACCTCCAACCACACCTCAACGTCCTTAAAACCCGCGGGCAGGATGGGGTTGCCATCCTGATTGCGACGAAACTTCTCGTCGTAATCCCGCCACGCAGACCCTTTGGATTTTAAGTACATATCGTGTACTAAAAACAAATATTTCACCAAATTGGCATACTCCGCGGGACGGGATTCCGTGTAGCAAACCATGAACACCAAAAACCCACGCAGCCACTGGTGGAAATTGCGGAACGCGTTTTCCCCCATACCGCCCGGTTTCTTGGCTGCCTCAAAACCCTGCCGCATTTCCTCCGTAAGGGTGAATACGTCCACATACTTCCCCTTGCGGATCTTTTCCCGCATGCGCTTGCGAACTCCCCTTGTAACCGCCGTGTTGGCGCAATGCACCATCTCGCCGAAACGGGGAGGGTCCGAAGGGACCACCTGCGCAGGAGCGGCCGCCTTATGCGCCTCCTTAGCCATTCGCCGCGCGATGAGCCTAGCTAATTTACGCGGGCGCCGCGGAGAGCCGGATGATATGCTGCTGGAAGACGATGAACTACATGTTGAAACGTGTAAAGAAATATCTAGCTCACCGGAGTTCGAAGGACCCGGAACCTCTTCGTCCGCTGCACCCGCCTCCGCTGATGGCCGTACCTCCACGTTCGCCGTCCCGCTTGTCCGTGATCTTCGCCTCATGCCGGTTGTAGCCCCCGAACTAGGCGGGACCTGTGAGGGAGAAGAAGAGGGGACCACAGGCACAGGGGGAACCAGAACATTATTAACACTTGCCCGCAATTGCGGCGGCGGAGGGACCGCCCCTCCGCTCTGCGGCGGATGGCCGCCCGGCAACTGTAGGGAGGGGGCCCCCGCCGAGGTGTACCCGATCGACTGCGTAAAGGCCGACCCGCTTGCTGCGCCAAAAATCGCGGGGTAAGATGGCCGCCAAGCCGCATGCGGCAGGCAGACGCCTGCTCCTGCCCCTCCGTATGAAGCCGGAAGGAACTGAGGGGGCGCCGGGAGAGGGGGCCAACCTTGTGCCACCTGATACCCCCTGCCCGGTGCCTGTCCTGGCTGCAGGCCCGCAAAGGCCGGCATGGGCACCGCGACTCGGGGTCCCCCGACCGACCACGTGGACTGCCCGCCGGCGCACGCGCTGGCCCCACGCGGGGAAAACTGTGTGTCGGCCGTGGTCATGAAACCCATGGAAGGCATACTGGCGGCAAAAGGGAATGCTGGGGCCGGAGGCCACGCAAACCCCCCGGGGAAGGACTGGCTCCCCGCGTAGCCTTGCTGAGCTGTTACCGCGAGCGCCCCGCCGTGCGTAAAATAAGCCGTCGATACGGACGCCTGCGTGGACCCGCATTGCAAAGGACCGTGGAGGGCGTGGGGAGACTGATACCCTGTAAGCGAGGGCGCCGCCCATGGCGGCGGGGCAGCCGACGCCCAGGGGGCGCCCAAGCAGGGCTCTGATGCCGGGGGGAAAACCTGCCATGCTGATGCAGCCGGGGCGGGCGTGGCGGCAGCCGGCGCCACGTCCCCCGTCCCGGACACCAGGGGCCCCGCGTCGCCACCAATCATCAGGGGTGCGCTGGCCTCCCTGATGTAATTTGGCAGTGTGCTGTCCTGAACTGTCCCAGGGACAGCGGGAGGCGCTACCCGCTGCCCTGGGCTCATATCACTCTGCACATTAAACCCCACCTCCCCCCCCGCAGCTCTGCTGCGGCGGTCCTGTGCCACCAGGACGCCGCCGGGAGCCACGAGCGAGGGTGGAGGAAGGGAGCCGTCCGCGGTGCCAGGCTGAGGGTGAGTGAACGAACTTGCCGCCGGAAGCGCCGGGTCACGCGGCCCAGCCGGGTCGCGCGCACCCGCGCCCTGTGACATGCGGCTGCTGGTGGGGGACGGAGGGGGACTGGAAGAGACCGGAGCTGGAGGGCGGGGAGAGGCCCGTCCTGCTGCAAGCGCCGGGGTGCGCGGCTCGGCCGAGCCGCGCGCCCCGGAACCACGTGACGAGCGGCCGCTGGCCGCCCGTCTCCGTGCGGCAGGGGAGCGGGCTGTAACTGCCCGCCCCCGCCGCCTGTCCGCAGCAGGGGAAAGCCCACTCTGGGGAGCGACGCTCGGAGAGCGGGAGCGGAGGGCACTCCCTGCCTCCACGAGGCGCCTGGGAGGGGGAGCAGAGCGACGAGGACGAGGCATGACAGGAGGGTGAGGGGACAGTCTGCACCACAATCAAAGCACACAGCAACAGAGATAAGGCTGTTAAATAATGCCCAGTGAAGGCAACTAAAACTCACAAATCTATAGCAAAGAAAAGACAAGCAGTGTGATACTTATCCTTCCTGGGCAAAACTGAAGGCAAGAGGAAGTCTGGCAAAATGGCCACCCCTTATATACTAAACTGAGACCCTCCTCTCCATCCTGATGCACAACCCTCTAATCCAATAGGAAAAAACCCAACTGGGAAACTGATCTGCCTAGCAACTGCTTAGTCATTTAACAACCAATCACAAAAAGTTGATCGCTTATATTGCCTCAGGCTTATGCAGCCTTCAGCTTATCTAATAATAACAACAACAGGACACCACAGGCTGCTCCCCCTGTATAATAATAATAATAACAGGACACCACAGGCTGCTCCCCCTATATAATAATAATAACAGGACACCACAGGCTGCTCCCTCTGTATAATAATATTAATAACAGGACACCACAGGCTGCTCAGCCTGTATCATAATAATAACAG
Organism: Pseudophryne corroboree; assembly: GCF_028390025.1. Taxonomy (NCBI): domain Eukaryota; kingdom Metazoa; phylum Chordata; class Amphibia; order Anura; family Myobatrachidae; genus Pseudophryne; species Pseudophryne corroboree. The sequence goes on along the minus strand of NW_026967520.1, from coordinate 808,634 downwards.
GACACCAAAGTCCCTCTGTATAATAATAGTAACAGGACACCACAGGCTGCTCCCTCTGTATATTATGACAGCACAGGATGCCACCCCTGTATATTATGACAACACATGCAGCTCCACCTGTATATTATGACAACACAGGACGCTACCCCTGTATTACAGTAACAGCGGGATCTGCACCACCTGTATTACGGTAACACCGGGGTCTGCGCCACCTGTATTACGGTAACACCGGGGTCTGCGCCACCTGTATTACGGTAACGGCGGGGTCTGCGCCATCTGTATTACGGTAACAGCGGGGTCTGCGCCACCTGTATTACGGTAACGGCGGGCTCTGTGACACCTGTATTACGGTAACGGCGGGGCCTGCACCACCTGTATTACAGTAATAGGACACTAGAGTGTCAGCCACCTGTACAGGGATAATGCAGCACCAGAGGCTGCTCCAGCTGCACTATAACAAGGCACCAGAGGCTGCTCCCCCTGTAGTACAGAACCTGACACCAGAGCTGCTCAGCCTATAGAATAATAATAATAATATCATTACCTGCTGCCAGACACAGCAATGGCTGCTCTCTGCTCCTGCTGCCTTGTGGGAATGATAGAAGGAAGGCGGAGCTCAGACCAGGGGAAAATGGCCGCCGCTCCTGACGTCACTACCCGGCCAGGGAACCTATTGTTGCTGCTGCAGCTGATGCAGGCCTTGTCTACAAGAAAATGGCCGCCGGCCTCCTGTACTGAGGACATTTACGGTAATAGTGATTACAGAAGGCGGAGTTGAGGGCGGGGGATGGGAGGGGCCAGACGCTAGGAAGCAGCCTGTGCCAATCAATCCCTACTTCCGGTCACTCAATCCTGAGCGGTCCACCTTACTTCCGGTCACTGCATTCCGTTCCACACACAGGAAGATCAGGTGATGGTTGGTTCTAAATCGCGGTTCTAGCATCTACCATCAGGTAATGGCGTCAGGAGGAGCAGCCTGTGGTGTCCTGTTATTATTATTATTATTATACAGGAGGAGCAGCCTGTGGTGTCCTGTTATTATTATTATTATTATTATACAGGGAAGCTGCCTGTAGTGTCCTGTTGTTGTTATTATTATACAGGAGGAGCAGCCTGTGGTGTTCTGTTATTATTATAATACAGGAGGAGCAGCCTGTGGTGTCCTGTTATTATTATTATTATTATACAGGAGGAGCAGCCTGTGGTGTCCTGTTATTGTTATTATTATACAGGGGGAGCTGCCTGTAGTGTCCTGTTGTTGTTATTATTATACAGGAGGAGCAGCCTGTGGTGTCCTGTTATTATTATTATACAGGAGGAGCAGCTTGTGGTGTTCTGTTTATTATTATTATTATTATTATTATACAGGAGGAGCAGCTTGTGGTGTTCTGTTATTATTATTATACAGGAGGAGCAGCCTGTGTTGTACTGTTATTTTTATATAGATGGAGTGGCCTGTGGTGTCCCTGTTGTTGTTGTTATTCAGGGATAGCGACCTGTGGTGTCTTATTATTATTATTATTATTATTATTATTATTATAATACAGAGGGAGTGGTCTGTGAGGTCCTGCTATTATTGTTATACAGGAGGAGCAGCATATGGTGTCCTATTATTATTATTATTATTATTATTATAATACAGGAGGAGCAGCCTGTGGTGCCCTGTTGTGATTGTTATACAGGGGGAGCAGCCTGTGGTGTCCTATTATACAGCGGGAGCAGTATATGTTGTTGTTGTTGTTGTTGTTATTATACAGGAGGAGCAGCCTGTCATTTCCTGTTGTTGTTGTTGTTATTATACAGGAGGAGCAGCCTGTCATTTCCTGTTGTTGTTGTTATTATTATACAGGAGGAGCTGCCTGTGGTGGCCTTTTATTATTGTTATACAGGGAGAGCGGCCTGTGGTGTCCTGTTGTTATTATTATACAAAAGGAGCGTCCTGTGGTGTCCTGTTATTATTATTATTATACAGGGGGAGCAGCCTTTGGTGTCATGTCGTTGTTATTATTATTATATAGGGGGAGCAGCCTTTGGTGTCATGTCATTATTAATATACAGGAGGAGCAGCCTGTGGTTTCCTGTTATTATTGTTTTACAGGGGAGCGGTCTGTGGTGTCCTGTTGTTATTATTATTTAGGAGGAGCAGCCTGTGGTGTCCTGTTGTTGTTGTTGTTGTTGTTGTTATACAGGAGGAGGAGCCTGTGGTGTCCAGTTGTTATTATTATTTTTATACAGCAGGAGCAGCCTGTAGTGTCCTGTTGTTGTTATTATTATACAGGGATAGTGGCCTGTGGTGTCCTGGTATTATTATTATACAAGAGGAGCAGCCTGTGGTGTTCTGTTGTTGTTGTTGTTGTTGTTGTTGTTATTATTATACAAGGGGAGCGGCCTGTGGTGTCTTATTATTATTATTATTATTATTATTATTATAATAATAATAATACAGGAATAGCGGCGTGTGGTGTCTTGTTGTTGTTGTTGTTGTTGTTGTTGTTATTATATAGGAGGAGCAACCTGTGGTGTCCTATTATTATTATAACGGATGAGCAGCCTGTGGTGGTTATTATACTGAGGGAGCAGCCTGTGGTGTCCTGTTGTTGTTGTTATTATTATATAGGAGGAGCAGCCTGTGGTCTCCTATTATTATTATTATAACGATGAGCAGCCTGTGGTGGTTATTACACTGAGGGAGCAGCCTGTGGTGTCCTGTTGTTGTTGTTGTTGTTGTTGTTGTTGTTGTTATTATTATACAGGGGGAGCCGCCTGCGGTGTCCTGTTATTGTTATCATTATTATTATTATTATACAGGGGGAGCCGCCTGCGGTGTCCTGTTATTGTTATCATTATTATTATTATTATACAAGAGGAGCAGCCTGTGGTGTCCTGGTATTATTTTTATACAGGAGGAATAGCCTGTGATGTTCTGTTAATATTATTATACACGGGGAGTAGCCTGTGGTGTCTGGTTGTTATTATTTTACATGGGTAGCAGCCTGTTTTGTCCTGTTACTATTGTTGTACAGGCGGAGCAGCCTGTGGTGTCCTGTTTTTATTATTATACATGGGGAGCAGCCTGTGGTGTCCTGTTATTATTATCATACAGGAGGAGCGGCCTGTGGTTTCCTGTTATTATTGTTTTACAGGGGGAGCGGTGTGTGGTGTCCTGTTGTTGTTGTTGTTGTTGTTGTTGTTATTATTATTATTAATCAGGAGGAGCAGCCTGTGGTGTACTGTTGTTATTATTATACAGGAGGAGCAGCCTGTGGTGTCCGGTTGTTGTTGTTGTTGTTGTTATACAGCAGGAGCAGCCTGTAGTGTCCTGTTGTTGTTGTTGTTATTATTATTATTATACAGGGATGTTGGCCTGTGGTGTCCTGATATTATTATTATTATTATTATTATTATACAAGAGGAGCGGCCTGTGGTGTCCTATTGTGGTTGTTACTATTATTATTATACAGGGGGAGCGGCCTGTGGTGTCCTATTATTATTATTATACAGGAATATCAGCCTGTGGTGTCCTATTATTATTATAACGGATGAGCAGACTGGTGTTCTGTAATTATTATACAGGAAGAGCAGCCTGTGGTGTCGTGTTATTATACTGAGGGAGCGGCCTGCAGTGTACTGTTACTGTTATTATACAAGAGGAGCAGCCTGTGGTGTCCTGGTATTATTTTTATACAGGAGGAATAGCCTGTGATGTTCTGTTAATATTATTATACACGGGGAGTAGCCTGTGGTGTCTGATTGTTATTATTTTACAGGGGTAGCAGTCTGTGGTGTCCTGTTACTATTATTGTACGGGGGGAGCAGCCTGTAGTCTGTTAATATTATTGTACAGGGGGAGCAGCCTGTGGTCTGTTAATATTATTGTACAGGGGGAGCAACCTGTGGTGTCCTGTTATTATTGTTATACAGGGGGGGGGGGCCTGTGGTGTCCTGTTGTTTTTGTTGTTGTTGTTGTTGTTGTTGTTGTTGTTGTTGTTATTATTATTATACAAAAGTAGCGGCCTGTGATGTCTTGTTGTTATTATTATTGTACAGGAGGAGCAGCCTGTGGTATCCTGTTATTATACAGGGGAGCAGCCTGTGGTGCACTGTTGTTGTTATTATTTTACAGGGGGAGCAGCCTGTGGTGTACTGTTATTTATTATTATTATTATTATTATTATTATAAAGGGGGAGCAGCCTGTGGTGTCCTATTATTATTATACAGGGGAAGTGGCCTGTGTTCTCCTGTTGTTGTTGTTGTTGTTGTTGTTGTTGTTATTATTATTACTATTATTATTATTATACAAGTGGAGCAGCCTGTGGTGTCCTATTATTATTATACAGGGGAAGTGGCCTGTGGTCTCCTGTTGTTGTTGTTGTTGTTGTTGTTATACAGTGGGAGCAGCCTGTGGTGTCCTCTTATTATTGTTATACAAGAGGAGCAGCCTGTGGTGTCCTGTTATTTTCATTATACAGGGGGAGCTACCTGTTGTTGTTGTTGTTGTTATTATTATACAGCGGGAGCAGTCTATGTTGTCTTGTTGTTGTTGTTGTTGTTATTATTATTATACAGGAGGAGCAGTCTGGGGTTTCCTGTTATTGTTTTACAGGTGGAGCGGCCTGTACTGTACTGTTGTTGTTATAATTATACAGGGATAGTGGCCAGTGGTGTACTGTTATTAATATTATACAGACGGAGCTGCCTGTGGTGTCCCGTTACTATTATTATACAGTGTGAGCTATCTGTTGTGTCCTGTTATTATTATACAGGGGGAGCTGCCTGTTGTTGTTGTTATTATTATTTAGGATCAACAGCCTTTGGTGTCCTGTTATTATTATACAGTATGAGCAGACTGTGGTGTCCTGTAATTATTATACAGGAAGAGCAGCCTTAAGTATCGTGTTATTATACAAAGGGATCGGCCTGTGGTGTCCTGTTGTTGTTGTTGTTGTTGTTGTTGTTATTTTTTACAAGTGTCCTGTTGTTGTTATTATTATTCAGGAGAAGCAACCTGTGGTGTCCTGTTAATATTATTATACACGGGCAGCAGCCTGTGGTGTCCTGTTATTATACACGGGGAGCAGCCAGTAGTGTCCTGTTGTTGTTATTATTATTATTATTATTATTATTATTATACAGAGGGAGCGGCCTGTAGTGTCCTGTTGTTGTTATTATTATACAGGGGGAGCATCCTGTAATGTAATTTCTCTGACGTCCTAGTGGATGCTGGGAACTCCGTAAGGACCATGGGGGATTAGCGGCTCCGCAGGAGACTGGGTACAAAAGTAAAGCTTTAGGACTACCTGGTGTGCACTGGCTCCTCCCCCTATGACCCTCCTCCAAGCCTCAGTTAGATTTTTGTGCCCGACCGAGCAGGGTGCAATCTAGGAGGCTCTCCTGAGCTTCTTAGGAAAAGTTTAGTTTTAGGTTGTTTATTTTCAGTGAGACCTGCTGGCAACAGGCTCACTGCATCGAGGGACCGAACACAGGCCCAGCCTCAGAGTCCGGTCCCAGAGCCGGGCCGCCGGCCCCCTTACAGAGCCAGAAGCAAGAAGAGGTCCGGAAAATCGGCGGCAGAAGACATCAGTCTTCACCAAGGTAGCGCACAGCACTGCAGCTGTGCGCCATTGCTCCTCATACACACTTCACACTCCGGTCACTGAGGGTGCAGGGCGCTGGGGGGGGGAGGGGCGCCCTGAGAAGCAATAAAAACACCTTGGCTGGCAAAAACTACATTACATATAGCTCCAGGGCTATATGGATGTATATTAACCCCTGCCAGATTACAGATAAAAGCGGGAGAAAAGTCAGCCGAGAAGGGGGTGGAGCCTATCTCCTCAGCACACGGGCGCCATTTTCCCTCACAGCCCCGCTGGAAGGACGTCTCCCTGACTCTCCCCTGCAGTCCTGCACTACAGAAAAGGGTTTAAAAGAGAGGGGGGGCACTAATTAGGCGCAGTATAACTATATACAGCAGCTATAAGGGGAAAAACACTCTATATAGTGCTATCCCTACATATATATAGCGCTCTGGTTTGTGCATTCCCTGTGTGTGTGCTGTGTGTCGGTACGGCTGTGTCGACATGTATGAAGAGGAAAATGATGTGGAGGCGAAGCAATTGCCTGTAGTGGAGATGTCACCCCCTAGGGGGTCGACACCTGAGTGGATGGGCTTATGGAAGGAATTACGTGAAAGTGTTAACTCTTTACATAAGAAGTGTGATGACATGGGACAGCCGGCTACTCAGCTTGTGCCTGTCCAGGCGTCTCAAAGGCCATCAGGGGCTCTAAAACGCCCGCTACCTCAGATGGCAGATACAGACGTCGACATGGATACTGACTCCAGTGTCGACGACGAGGAGACGAATGTAACTTCCAGTAGGGCCACACGTTACATGATTGAGGCAATGAAAAATGTTTTACATATTTCTGATAGTACAACAGGTACCGGTAAAAAGGGTATTATGTTGGTGAGAAAAAACTACCGGTAGTTTTTCCTGCATCTGAGGAATTAAATGAAGTATGTGATGAAGCGTGGGTTTCTCCCGATAAAAAACTGATAATTCCTAAAAGGTTATTGGCAACGTACCCCTTCCCGCCAGTGGATAGGGCACGTTGGGAAACACCCCCTAAGGTGGATAAAGCGCTCACACGCTTGTCCAAACAAGTGGCGCTACCGTCTCCTGATACGGCCGCCCTTAAGGATCCTGCTGACAGAAAGCAGGAGAATATCCTAAAATGTATATACACTCACACGGGTGTTATACTGCGACCAGCAATCGCCTCAGCCTGGATGTGCATTGCGGGGGTGGCTTGGTCTGACTCCCTGACTGAAAATATCGATACCCTTGATAGGGACAGTACATTACTGACTGTAGAACATTTAAAAGATGCATTTATATACATGCGTGATGCACAGAGGGATATTTGCCGACTGGCATCAAGAGTAAGTGCGCTGTCCATAATCCTCAGAAGAGGTTTATGGACGCGGCAGTGGTCAGGTGATGCCGATTCTAAAAGGCATATGGAAGTATTGCCTTACAAAGGGGAGGAGTTATTTGGGGTAGGTCTATCAGACCTAGTGTCCACAGCAACTGCTGGGAAATCCACGTTTTTACCCCAGGTAGCCTCTCAGCATAGGAAGACGCCATATTATCAGCAGTCCATTTTGGCCCCATAAGGGCAAGCGGACAAAAGGCTCCTCATTTCTGCCCCGTGGCAGAGGGAGAGGAAAAAGGCTGCAACAAACAGCCAGTTCCCAGGAACAGAAGTCCTCCCCCGCTTCCGCCAAGTCCTCAGCATGACGCTGGGGCTCTACAAGCGGACTCCGATGCGGTGAGGGCCCGTCTCAAAAAATTTCAGCGCAGTGGGCTCGCTCACAGGTGGACTCCTGGATCCTTCAGGTAGTATCTCAGGGGTACAAATTGGAATTCGATACGTCTCCCCCTCGCCGTTTCCTAAAGTCTGCCTTACCTCTGACTCCCTCCGACAGGGAGGCGGTATTAGAAGCTATTCACAAGCTGTATTCCCAGCAGGTGATAATCAAGGTACCCCTCCTGCAACAAGGAAAGGGGTATTATTCCACGCTATTTGTGGTACCGAAGCCGGACGGCTCGGTGAGACCCATTTTAAATCTAAAGTCATTGAACACTTACAATGGTGTCTCTGGACATCAAGGATGCTTACCTCCATGTCCCAATTTACCCTTCTCACCATGGTTATCTCAGGTTTGTGGTACAGAACTGCCACTATCAGTTTCAAACGCTGCCGTTTGGATTGTCCACGGCACCCCGGGTCTTTACCAAAGTAATGGCCGAAATGATGATACTCCTTCGAAGAAAGGGAGTTTTAATTATCCCTTACCTGGACGATCTCCTGATAAGGGCAAGATCCAGGGAACAGTTGGTGGTCGGGGTGGCACTATCTCAAGTAGTGTTGCAGCAGCACGGTTGGATTCTCAATATTCCAAAATCGCAGCTGATCCCGACGACACGTCTTCTATTCCTGGGGATGATTCTGGACACAGTTCAGAAGAAGGTATTTCTCCCGGAGGAGAAAGCCAGGGAGTTTTCCGAGTTAGTCAGAAACCTCCTAAAACCAGGCCAAGTGTCAGTGCATCAATGCACAAGGGTTCTGGGAAAAATGGTAGCTTCTTACGAAGCAATTCCATTCGGCAGATTCCATGCAAGAACTTGCCAGTGGGACCTGCTGGTCAAATGGTCCGGATCGCATCTTCAGATGCATTGGCGGAAAACCCTGTCACCAAAGACAAGGGTGTCTCTCCTGTGGTGGTTGCAGGGTGCTCATCTTCTAGAGGGCCGCAGATTCTGCATTCAGGACTGGGTCCTAGTGACCACTGATGCCAGCCTGCGAGGCTGGGGAGCAGTCACACAGGGAAGGAATTTCCAGGGCTTGTGGTCAAGCCTGGAGACTTCACTTCACATAAATATCCTGGAGCTAAGGGCCATTTACAATGCCCTAAGCCAAGCAAGACCTCTGCTTCAAGGTCAACCGGTGCTGGTCCAGTCGGACAACATCACGGCAGTCGCCCACGTAAACAGTCAGGGCGGCACAAGAAGCAGGAGGGCGATGGCAGAAGCTGCAAGGATTCCCCGATGGGCGGAAAATCATGTGATAACACTGTCAGCAGTGTTCATTCCGGGAGTGGACGACCTCCACCCGGGAGAGTGGGGACTTCACCCAGAAGTCTTCCACATGATTGTAGACCGTTGGGAAAAACCAAGGGTGGACATGATGGCGTCCCGCCTCAACAAAAAACTAGACAGATATTGCGCCAGGTCAAGGGACCCTCAAGCAATAGCTGGGGACGCTCTGGTGACACCATGGGTGTACCAATCGGTGTATGTGTTCCCTCCTCTGCCTCTCATACCCAAGGTGCTGTGAATTATACGGCGGAGAGGAGTAAGAACTATTCTCGTAGCTCCGGATTGGCCAAGAAGGACTTGGTCCCCGTAACTTCAAGATATGCTCACAGAGGACCCGTGGCCTCTACCTCTGAGAAGGGACCTGCTCCAGCAGGGACCCTGTTTGTTCCAAGACTTACCGCGGCTGCGTTTGACGGCATGGCGGTTGAACGCCGGATCCTAAAGGAAAAGGGCATTCAAGACGAAGTCATCCCTACTTTGATAAAAGCCAGAAAGGATGTAACCGCAAAGCATTATCACCGCATCTGGCGGAAATATGTTGCGTGGTGCGAGGCCAAAAAGGCCCCAACGGAGGAATTTCAACTGGGTCGATTCCTGCATTTCCTGCAAGCAGGAGTGTCTATGGGCCTCAAATTGGGATCCATTAAGGTTCAGATTTCGGCCCTGTCGATTTTCTTTCAAAAAGAACTGGCTTCAGTGCCTGAAGTCCAGACGTTTGTTAAGGGAGTGCTACGTATATAGCCTCCTTTTGTGCCTCCAGTGGCACCTTGGGATCAAAATGTTGTTTTGAATTTCCAAAATTCACATTGGTTTGAACCACTTAAAAAGGTGGATTTAAAATATCTCACATGGAAAGTGGTCATGCTGTTGGTCCTGGCTTCGGCCAGGCGGGTGTCAGAATTGGCGGCTTTATCCTGTAAAAGCCCTTATCTGATTTTTCATATGGACAGGGCAGAATTGAGGACTCGTCCTCAGTTTCTCCCTAAGGTGGTTTCAGCTTTTCACCCGAACCAGCCTATTGTGGTACCTGCGGCTACTAGGGACTTGGAGGACTCCAAGTTGCTAGACGTTGTCAGGGCCCTGTAAATATAGGTTTCCAGGACGGCTGGAGTCAGAAAATCTGACTCGCTATTTATCCTGTACACACCCAACAAGCTGGGTGCTCCTGCTTCTAAGCAGACTACTGCTCGCTGGATTTGTAGTACAATTCAGCTTGCACATTCTGTGGCAGGCCTGCCACAGCCAAAATCTGTAAAAAGCCCATTCCACAAGGAAGGTGGGCTCATCTTGGGCGGCTGCCCGAGGGGTCTCGGCTCTACAACTTGCCGAGCTGCTACTTGGTCAGGGTCAAATACTTTTGTAAAATTTTACAAATTTGACACTCTGGCTGAGGAGGACCTGGAGTTCCCTCATTCGGTGCTGCAGAGTCATCTGCACTCTTCCGCCCGTTTGGGAGCTTTGGTATAATCCCCATGGTCCTTACGGAGTTCCCAGCATCCACTAGGACGTCAGAGAAAATAAGAATTTACTTACCGATAATTCTATTTCTCGTAGTCCGTAGTGGATGCTGGGCGCCCATCCCTAGTGCGGATTATCTGCAATACTTGTACATAGTTATTGTTAACTAATCGGGTTATTGTTGTTGTGAGCCATCTATCCAGAGGCTCCTTCTGTTATCATGCTGTTAACTGGGTTCAGATCACAAGTTGTACGGTGTGATTGGTGTGGCTGGTATGAGTCTTACCCGGGATTCAAAATCCTTCCTTATTCTGTACGCTCGTCCGGGCACAGTATCTAACTGAGGCTTGGAGGAGGGTCATAGGGGGAGGAGCCAGTGCACACCAGGTAGTCCTAAAGCTATACTTTTGTGCCCAGTCTCCTGCGGAGCCGCTAATCCCCCATGGTCCTTACGGAGTTCCCAGCATCCACTACGGACTACGAGAAATAGAATTATCGGTAAGTAAATTCTTATTTTTATTATTACTATAAAGGAGAGCAAAATGGGGTGTCCTGTCGTTGTTATTAGTGCTGTACAGGGGGAGCAGTTTTTTTTGTACGGTTATTATTATACAGGGACAGCAGCTTGTGGAGTCCTGGTATTATTATTATACATTGGGACTGGTGGTGATGTCCTACAATACAGGAGGAATGGTCTGAGGTGTCCTGCTTTTAAAGATAGTGTTCATTCTAGCACTCTGCACCTTTCAAATCTTGTGCAGTTCCTCTTTCCTGCCTGAGGTGTCGCTCTCTGCTCTGGTGCTTCTTAGCACACACAGGTCTTTATCACAGCACTGAGTAACAGATCAGAGTGTGCTGAGAAGCACCACAGCAGAGAGCGACACCCCAGGCAGGAAAGAGGAACTGCACGGATTTTGAAAGGTGCAGGGTGCTAGAATGAACACTAAAAGACACGTTATTATTTGTATACTGGGTGCAGCCATTAGTGTCACTATTATTATTAATTTATTATGTAATTGTAGGGATTGAAAATATTGCTAAAATTCTAGATTATATTAAAGCAGAGACCATAATATCCCTGGCATGTGTAACAGATGATAATTGGAGCAGTATGAAGCAAATGTATATCCTGGGAGTGTCCCTATGACATCACTTATCTCTATAGTAATAATACAGGGACATGACTGGGGAGGTGAGGGGATCTGTGGGTGTCACAGCGACGTCACTTATATCTATAGTAATAATACAGGGATATGACTAGGAAGGTGAGGGGATCTGGGAGTGTCACAGTGACATTACTAATATCTACAGTAATATTACAGGGACATGACTGGAGAGGTGAGGGATCTCGGAGCATTTACATTAATATTCATGTCTCCTCCATTTTGCAGGTTAACACAGTAGTGAAGAAGACTTCCGGTGAGTGTGAGACACCCAGCAGCCATCACATTGTGTGTAGGACTGAGCAGGACCCAGAGCCCCATCACGGTTCCTCTATCTCAGTCACTGACACATGAGAGACACAATGATCAGAAGATCCTGGAACTCACCAACAAGATCATTCAGCTGCTGACTGGAGAGGTGACTGCTGGGAATGGGACATTATACAGTAACACCAAGAGACGTGCTTGGGTGATGACTGGAGAGGTGACTACTGGGAATGGGGCATTATACAGTAACACCAAGGGATGTGCCTGGGTGATGACTGGAGAGGTGACTGCTGGGAATGGGGCATTATACAGTAACACCGGGGGACGTGTCTGGGTGATGACTGGAGAGGTGATTGCTGGGAATGGGGCATTATACAGTAACACCAGGGGATGTGTCTGGGTGATGACTGGAGAGGTGACTGCTGGTAATGGGACATTATACAGTAACACCAGGGGATGTGTCTGGGTGATGATCGGAGAGGTGACTGCCGGGAATGGAGCATTATATAGTAACACCGGGAGATGTGTCTGGGTGATGACTGGAGAGGTGACTGCTGGTAATGGGACATTATACAGTAACACCAGGGGATGTGTCTGGGTGATGATTGGAGAGGTGACTGCCGGGAATGGAGCATTATACAGTTACACCAGGGGACGTGTCCGGGTGATTACTGGAAAGGTGACTGCTGGGAATGGGACATAATACAGTAACACCAGGGGATGTGTCTGGGTGAGGACTGGAGAGGTGACTGTTGGGAATGGGACATTATACAGTAACACCAGGGAACGTGTCTGGGTGATGACTGGAGAGGTGACTGCTGGGAATTGGGCATTATACAGTAACACCAGTGGATGTGTCTGGGTGATGACTGGAGAGGTGACTGCTGGGAATGGGGCATTATACAGTAACACCGGGGGACGTGTCTGGGTGATGACTGGAGAGGTGACTGCTGGGAATGGGGTATTATACAGTAACACCAGGGGATGTTTCTGGGTGATGACTGGAGAGGTGACTGCTGGGAATGGGATATTATACAGTAACACCAGGGGATGTGTCTGGGTGATGACTGTATCACTGTGTGTGTCAGGTTCCTATAAGGTGTCAGGATGTCACTGTCTATGTCTCCATGCAGGAGGGGGAGTATATAGAGGAACACAGGGGTCTGTACAAGGACGTGATGATGGAGAATCACCGGCCCCTCACATCACTGGGTAAGAGGAGACTGTCATGTATTGTACAGGGGAGAGCAGGTATGGGGGCCCCTATATACACACATCATCTGATAATCACATATATAAACTGTACTCAGTCACTATGTGTCTCCTACAGATGGGCCCAGTAACAGAGATACCCCAGAGAGATGTCCCCGTCCTCTGTATTCCCAGGATTGTACAGAGGAGAATCACAGGATCCCACAGGAGGATCAGGTAGGTGGGATCTAGGGTCTCACCAATATACCAAAGTGACTGTCACTATATGATCTGTAGAGAAGCTGTGTGTTTTATACACTGATATTACACTATCTGAAATCAGATATTATTAATGTATATTGTTTTGTGGGCTATTTAGGATGACTGTCTGACTGATATAAAGGCAGAAGATACAGAGGGAGAAGAAGAGACGTATGTGACTGATATGAAGGCAGAAGATACAGAGGGAGAAGAAGAGACGTATGTGACTGATATGAAGGCAGAAGATACAGAGAGAGAAGAAGAGACGTATGTGACTGATATAAAGGCAGAAGATATAGAGGTAGAAGAAGAGACGTATGTGACTGATATAAAGGCAGAAGATATAGAGGGAGAAGAAGAGACGTATGTGACTGATATAAAGGCAGAAGATATAGAGGGAGAAGAAGAGACGTATGTGACTGATATAAAGGCAGAAGATATAGAGGGAGAAGAAGAGACGTATGTGACTGATATAAAGGCAGAAGATACAGAGGGAGAAGAAGAGACGTATGTGACTGATATGAAGGCAGAAGATATAGAGGGAGAAGAAGAGACGTATGTGACTGATATAAAGGCAGAAGATATAGAGGGAGAAGAAGAGACGTATGTGACTGATATAAAGGCAGAAGATATAGAGAGAGAAGAAGAGACGTATGTGACTGATATAAAGGCAGAAGATACAGAGGGAGAAGAAGAGACGTATGTGACTGATATGAAGGCAGAAGATATAGAGGGAGAAGAAGAGATGTATGTGACTGATATAAAGGCAGAAGATACAGAGGAAGAAGAAGAGACGTATGTGAGGGGTGATCAGCAGTGTAAGGAGGAGGAGATCCCTACATATATCAGCACAGGTGAGTAATAAACACTTATTACAGAAGTCACATATTCTCCTTCCTCAGTCACTACAACAATCTCTTATCCTACACCCTCCTCTGTCAGTACAGACTAATGATGGAAATGTATCTGCCCAGTGGTGTAGTCTAGGACCATCAGCCCTGTTCTCAGTTGGGTGTTTATAACACAAGGGGCGATATTCAATTGTAATATCGCGCCCGATCTCCCGTCTACAGTGACAGGAGTTTGCGGGGCAATATTCAATTGTCCCCCATTTTGGGGCATATCGCGCCCATAGCAGTCTGGATTAGCTTTGTAAAGCTACTTAACCCAACTAACGTCATGGGCGCGATCACAAAACGTTTTGTGCATATCAGCTCGCCTTACCCGGGGGTGGCGATCTGAAATGCTAATTTCTCTATCGTCCTAGTGGATGCTGGGGTTCCTGAAAGGACCATGGGGGATAGCGGCTCCGCAGGAGACAGGGCACAAAAAGTAAAGCTTTAGGATCAGGTGGTGTGCACTGGCTCCTCCCCCTATGACCCTCCTCCAAGCCAGTTAGATTTTTGTGCCCGGCCGAGAAGGGTGCAATCTAGGTGGCTCTCCTAAAGAGCTGCTTAGGAAAGTTTAGCTTAGGTTTTTTATTTTACAGTGAGTCCTGCTGGCAACAGGATCACTGCAACGAGGGACTTAGGGGAGAAGAAGTGAACTCACCTGCGTGCAGGATGGATTGGCTTCTTGGCTACTGGACATCAGCTCCAGAGGGACGATCACAGGTACAGCCTGGATGGTCACCGGAGCCTTGCCGCCGGCCCCCTTGCAGATGCTGAAGTAAGAAGAGGTCCAGAATCGGCGGCAGAAGACTCCTCAGTCTTCTAAAGGTAGCGCACAGCACTGCAGCTGTGCGCCATTTTCCTCTCAGCACACTTCACACGGCAGTCACTGAGGGTGCAGGGCGCTGGGAGGGGGGCGCCCTGGGAGGCAAATGAATACCTATTTTGGCTAAAAATACCTCACATATAGCCTCCGGAGGCTATATGGAGATATTTAACCCCTGCCAGAATCCGTTAAGAGCGGGAGACGAGGCCGCCGAAAAAGGGGCGGGGCCTATCTCCTCAGCACACAGCGCCATTTTCCCTCACAGAAAGGCTGGAGGGAAGGCTCCCAGGCTCTCCCCTGCACTGCACTACAGAAACAGGGTTAAAACAGAGAGGGGGGGCACTAATTTGGCGATATGCTTATATATATATTAAGATGCTATAAGGGAAAACACTTATATAAGGTTGTCCCTATATAATTATAGCGTTTTTGGTGTGTGCTGGCAAACTCTCCCTCTGTCTCTCCAAAGGGCTAGTGGGTCCTGTCCTCTATCAGAGCATTCCCTGTGTGTGTGCTGTGTGTCGGTACGTGTGTGTCGACAGGTAGGAGGACGATGTTGGTGAGGAGGCGGAGCAATTGCCTGTAATGGTGATGTCACTCTCTAGGGAGTCGACACCGGAATGGATGGCTTATTTAGGAAATTACGTGATAATGTCAACACGCTGCAAGGTCGGTTGACGACATGAGACGGCCGACAAACAATTAGTACGGTCCACACGTCTCAAAAACACCGTCAAGGGTTTTAAAACGCCCGTTTACTTTAGTCGGTCGACACAGACACAGACAGGGACACTGAATCCAGTGTCGACGGTGAATAAACAAACGTATTCCTTATTAGGGCCACACGTTAAAGGCAATGAAGGAGGTGTTACGTATTTCTGATACTACAAGTACCACAAAAGAGGGTATTATGTGGGATGTGAAAAAACTACCATAGTTTTTCCTGAATCAGATAAATTAAATAAAGTGTGTGATGATGCGTGGGTTCCCCCCGATAGAAAATTATGGGCGGTATACCCTTTCCCGCCAGAAGTTAGGGCGCGTTGGGAAACACCCCTTAAGGTGGATAAGGCGCTCACACGCTTATCAAAACAAGTGGCGGTACCGTCTATAGATAGGGCCGTCCTCAAGGACCAGCTGACAAGGCTGGAAAATATAATAAAAAGTATATACACACATACTGGTGTTATACTGCGGCCAGCGATCGCCTCAGCCTGGATGTGCAGAGCTAGGGTGGCTTGGTCGGATTCCCTGACTAAAAATATTGATACCCTTGACAGGGACAGTATTTTATTGACTATAGAGCATTTCTATATATGCGAGATGCACAGAGGGATATTTGCACTCTGGCATCATGAATAAACGCGATGTCCATAACTGCCAGAAGATGTTATGGACACGACAGTGGTCAGGTGATGCAGATTCCAAACGGCACAGTATGGCCGTATAAAGGAAGAGGACTTGTTTGGGGTCGGTCCATCGGACCTGGTGGTCACGGCAACTGCTGGAAAATCCACCGTTTTTTACCCTAAGTCACATCTCTGCAGAAAAAGACACCGTCTTTTCAGCCTCAGTCCTCTCGTCCCTATAAGATCATATCTGCCCAGGGATAGAGGAAAGGGAAGAAGACTGCAGCAGGCAGCCCATTCCCAGGAACAGAAGCGTTCCACCGCGTCTGACAAGTTCTCAGCATGGCGCTGAGACCGTACAGGACCCCTGGATCCTACAAGTAGTATCCCGGGGGTACAGATGGGAATGTCGAGACGTTTCCCCTTCGCAGGCTCCTGAAGTCTGCTTTACCAAGTCTCCCTCCGACAAGGAGGTAGTATGGAAAAAAAAAAAAAAAAAAAAATTCACAAGCTGTATTCCCAGCAGGTGATAATTAAATTACCCCTCCTACTACAGAAAAGGGGTATTATTCCACACTATATTGTGGTACTGAAGCCAGAAGGCTAGGTGAGACTTATTCTAAAAATTTTTTTTTGAACACTTACAAAGGTTCAAATTAAGATGAAGTCACTCAGAGCAGTGATAACGAACCAGGAAGAAGGGGACTATATAGTGTCCCGGGACATCAGGGATGCTTACCTCTATGTCCCAAATTTGCCCTTCTCACTAAGGGTACCTCAGGTTCGTGGTGCAGAACTGTCACTATCAGTTTCAGACGCTGCCGTTTGGATTGTCCACGGCACCCCGGGGTCTTTACCAAGGTAATGGCCGAATTGATGATTCTTCTTCGAAGAAAAGGCGTCTTAATTATCCCTTACTTGGACGATCTCCTGATAGGGGCATAGTCCAGGGAACAGTTGGAGGTCGGAGTAGCACTATCTCGGATACTGCTACAATCAGCACGGGTGGATTCTAAATATTCCAAAATCGCAGCTGATCCCGACGACACGTCTGCTGTGCCTAGGGATGATTCTGGACACAGTCCAGAAAAAGGTGTTTCTCCCGGAAGAGAAAGCCAGGGAGTTATCCGAGCAAGTCAGGAACCTCCTAAAAACAGTGCATCATTGCACAAGGGTCCTGGTAAAAATGGTGGCTTCCTACGAAGCAATTCCATTCGGCAGATTTCACGTAAGAACTTTTCAGTGGGATCTGCTGGACAAATGGTCCGGATCGCATCTTCAGATGCATCAGCGGATAACCCAATATCCAAGGACAAGGGTGTCTCTCCTGTGGTGGTTATAGAGTGCTCATCTTCTAGAGGGCCGCAGATTCGGCATTCAGGATTGGATGCTGGTAACCACGGAGCCCAGCCTGAGAGGCTGGGGAGCAGTCACACAAGGGAAAAATTTCCAGGGAGTGTGATCAAGTATGGAGACTTTTTCTCCACATAAATATACTGGAGCTAAGGGTAAATTTATAATGCTCTAAGCTTAGCAAGACCTCTGCTTCAAGGTCAGCCGGTATTGATCCAGTGGGAAAAACATCACGGCAGTCGCCCACGTAAACAGACAGGGCGACACAAGAAGCAGGAGGGCAATGGCAGAAACTGCAAGGACTTTTCGCTGGGCGGAAAATCATGTGATAACACTGTCAGCAGTTTTTCATCCCGGGAATGGAAACTGGGAAGCAGACTTCCTCAGCACGACCTCCACCCGGGAGAGTGGAAACTTCATTGAGAAGTTTTTTCCACATGATTGTAAACCGTTGGGAAATACCAAAGGTGGACATGATGGCGTCCCGTCTGAACAAAAAACGGGACAGGTATTGCGCCAGGTCAAGAGACCCTCAGGCAATAGATGTGGACGTTCTGGTAACACCGTGGGTGTACCAGTCGGTGTATGTGTTCCCTCCTCTGCTTCTCATACCTAAGGTGCTGAGAATTATAAGACGTAGAGGAGTAAGAACTATACTCATGGCTCCGGATTGGCCAAGAAGGACTTGGTACCCGGAACTTCAAGAGATGCTTACAGAGGTCTTATGCCTTCTGCCGCTAAGAAGGGACTTGCTTCAGCAAGTACCATGTCTGTTCCAAGACTTACCGCAGCTGCGTTTGTCGGCATGGCGATGGAAAGCCGGATCCTAAGGGAAAAAAGGCATTCCGGAAGAGGTCATTCCTACCCTGGTCAAAGCCAGAAAGGAGGTGACCGCACAACATTATCACCACGTGTGGCGAAAATATGTTGCGTGGTGTGAGGCCAGGAAGGCCCCACAAAGAAATTTCAACTCGGTCGTTTCCTGCATTTCCTGCAAACAGGAGTGTCTATGGGCCTCAAATTGGGGTCCATTAAGGTTCAAATTCGGCCCTGTAAATTTTCTTCCAGAAAGAATTGGCTTCAGTTCCTGAAGTCCAGAAGTTTGTCAAGGGAGTATTGCATATACAAACCCCTTTTTTGTGCCTCCAGTGGCACTGTGGGATCTCAACGTAGTTCTGGGATTCCTCAAATCACATTGGTTTAAAACCAGTCAAATATGTGGATTTGAAGCATCTCACATAAAAAGTGACCATGCTCTTGGCCCTGGCCTGGACCAGGCGAGTGTCAAATTGGTGGTTTTTTCTCAAAAAAGCCCATATCTGTTTGTCCATTCGGACAGGGCAGAGCTGCGGACTCGTCCCCAGTTCTCTCCCTAAGGTGGTGTCAGTGTTTCACCTGAACCAGCTTATTGTGGTGCCTTGCACCTACTAGGGACTTGGAGGACTCCAAGTTGCTAGAAGTTGTCAGGGCCCTGAAAATATGTTCCAGGACAGCTGGAGTCAGAAAATCTGACTCGCTGTTTATACTGTATGCACCCAACAAGTTGGGTGCGCCTGCTTCTAAGCAGTCGATTGCTCGTTGGATTTGTAACACAATTCAACTTGCACATTCTGAGGCAGGCCTGCCACAGTCTAAATCGGTTAAGGCCCATTCCACAAGGAAGGTGGGCTCATCTTGGGCGGCTGCCCGAGAGGTCTCGGCATTACAACTCTGCCGAGCAGCTACGTGGTCAGGGGAGAACACGTTTGTAAAATTCTACAAATTTGATATCCTGGCAAAAGAGGACCTGGAGTTCTCTCATTCGGTGCTGCAGAGTCATCCGCACTCTCCCGCCCGTTTGGGAGCTTTGGTATAATCCCCATGGTCCTTTCAGGAACCCCAGCATCCACTAGGACGATAGAGAAAATAAGAATTTACTTACCGATAATTCTATTTCTCGGAGTCCGTAGTGGATGCTGGGCGCCCATCCCAAGTGCGGATTATCTGCAATACTTGTACATAGTTACAAAAATCGGGTTATTATTGTTGTGAGCCATCTTTTCAGAGGCTCCGCTGTTATCATACTGTTAACTGGGTTTAGATCACAAGTTGTACGGTGTGATTGGTGTGGCTGGTATGAGTCTTACCCGGGATTCAAAATTCCTCCCTTATTGTGTACGCTCGTCCGGGCACAGTACCTAACTGGCTTGGAGGAGGGTCATAGGGGGAGGAGCCAGTGCACACCACCTGATCCTAAAGCTTTACTTTTTGTGCCCTGTCTCCTGCGGAGCCGCTATCCCCCATGGTCCTTTCAGGAACCCCAGCATCCACTACGGACTCCGAGAAATAGAATTATCGGTAAGTAAATTCTTATTATTGTGCCCGTCAGCAGCAACATTTCTATCGGGTGTTTTCTGTTAAAGGCGTTTTCTTCATTAGGGTCCATAGTGATCCACAGTCCTTACATCAGGGTGTAGGTGGTAGGAGTCGACCGGGCATCACACAGTTGAGCTTTTATTTCCCAGGATGCTCCGGACCTCCTCCCCATGTACCCCGCCCCTGGCCAGTGGGCAGTTTTAGTGTTGGTGCTGGCAGAAGCCGGAGCACCGGTCACACAGCGGAGAGGAATGAATGAGCAGCGCTGGGAGTCTCTCTGAGCGCCGCCGCTGCTGCTCCAACAATTCCCCGCTGGTGCCGCAACGTCAGTGAGGCTAAGAGACTGATGATTCCGGCGTGGTTACTTCCTGATCGCCGCGCTAGTGCAGCATCCAGGGCCCCGGACTGCACCCGGAGGACAGGTAAGGCATTCTCCGGCACGTGGGACCCACAATACATGTAGTCCATGCTTCCGCAGGCTCTGATGTGATCCCTGGCTGCTGCTACGGGTTACACTAGACCACCAGGGCATGCATATAATACATATATAGGATAATGGAGGCCAGGGTGCCTGGTGGGTGATGTCAGCCAGGGGAGGTAGGTCCTCTCCCAGAGCCAGATTCCACAGCTGGGTTTCCCTCTCGGCTGCCCCTCCCCCACATGCTTCTCTTATAAGAGTCTCTGAGGGACATTCCAATGGGAATGAGTGTGATGCCAGGCTCTGGGAATGCTGGGTTCTGTCTCCAGAAGTGGCCAGGTTATACATGCACTAGTCCTACCTACCACTGTGGTGTGAGGAGATGATTTCAGTGCCCATTGTAATTGTTATGTACTTGTATTGTGTGTGACTGGTGCTAGCTCTGCTGTGTGACTGCATTGTATCTATCCCTTACATGTGAGTGCAGGTGTTCCGGGCTGTGTGACTGCATTGTATCTATCCCTTACATGTGAGTACAGGTGTTCCGGGCTGTGTGACTGCATTGTATCTATCCCTTACATGTGAGTACAGGTGTTCCGGGCTGTGTGACTGCATTGTATCTGTCTCTTACATGTGAGTGCAGGTGTTCCGGGCTGTGTGACTGCATTGTATCTATCCCTTACATATGTGTACAGGTGTTCCGGGCTGTGTGACTGCATTGTATCTATCCCTTACATGTGAGTACGGGTGTTCCGGGCTGTGGTACTTCACAATGACTTTGTGGTTTGTGAAGGCCGTCACATCTGCAGTTGCTAGAGCTGGACATTGTGTGTGCTTAGCTTCTGGTCTTCCAAAGTGTAAGAAAGAGGATAATGCACCTGTGCTGGTTCCATGTAAGGCCTGTGCGGCAGCATTATCTCCACAGGACCTTGTGCAGGAACATTTGTGATAAATGCTATGTGCCAAACCTACAACGGCTGCTCCAACCAGGCCCTGTGCAGGAACCACCCTGGGTGGCTCCTTTTGCACAGGTGGAGCGATTGGTGCCTCCTGCTTTGCTGCCTAATGTGGGGTTTCTGCAGCAATTGCCCCATGCATTGCATTCCCCGGGGTATCCTCCATGGATGAACTTATTGACCTACTCAGACCACACGTCGGCCACCTCTAAGCAGTTGTTGCAGCAGACCGTCCTCAGATGAGTATGGCACATAAGCGCTCTCTGTTATCCTTACAGTCTACACAGTGGTCAGACTCTGGAGTCCTCAGAGGAAGAGTTGGACACCTCTCTCTCTCTCTGTTATCCTTACAGTCTACACAGTGGTCAGACTCTGGAGTCCTCAGAGGAAGAGTTGGACATCTCTCTCTCTCTCTCTCTCTCTCTCTCTCATCCTTACAGTCTACACAGTGGCCAGACTCTGGAGTCCTCAGAGGAAGAGTTGGACACCTCTCTCTCTCTCTCTCTGGCTCTTTGTCGGGTGAGGAGGATCATCTTTAAGCGTCAGAAGGTGGTTAAGGCTGAGTTCCCTCACTGAGTATCATGCTGAACTCCTTCAGGAAGCTTGGAATGCTCCTAGTAAGAAGGTCCTGGTGCCTAAGAGCATCTCGTTACCCTTTACCACAAGGAGAGTGTGCTAAATGGGAAATTCCCCCTCGTGTGGATGTTCACGTGGCACGCCTGGTGAACTCCTCCACATTAATTGGGCTGATGCACTAGAGGACAGTCTGAAGTTAGATGGTTCCATAGACCAGCTGTCTCTTATTGCTAACCTCAAGCAATCAGCCCGATATATAGAAGAGGCATCCTGGGATACGAGTCTGTTGGCTTCCAGGGCCTCGACTACTTCAGTGGTAGCTCGCTGTGTACTCTGGCTACACTCCTGGATGGCGGATTCAGAGTCTGAAAGGGCGTTGGAAGTTCTGCCTTTCGCTGGAAACATTCTGTTTGGTGCAGAATTTGGATAATATTGTGTCTACACTGTCAGCTTCTAAATCTGCTTTTTTGCCGTCAGCATCTAACCCGAAGGCTGGGAAGTCTTTCTTTTGGAATTTTCGGTTTCAAGGCAAAGTGAAAGGGCAGGCTTTTCCATGGTAGGTTGTCTCCAGCAAGGCAGCTAAGTCGCAGACTAAGTAAACCTGGATGGCCAGATTCCCCGAACCCCAAGCAGAGGGATAAGCCCTCCACCTGACGAGGCGGGCCTACTCCTGTGTGACCCCAGGGTGGCAGGCAGACTTCTGTGATTCGCAGTCTCATAGCTCCAGTCAACTATAGACGCCTGGGTGCGAGAAGTGGCCTCACGGGTATCCCCTCTCATTTGTGAGACCGCCACCCCAGCAGTTTTTTTGCACGACTCCTCCATTGGATCAAGGCGCAGCCATGGCGCTCCAAGGAGCTGTTAATTTTTTACTGAACGTAGGGGTTATTATCCCTGTTTCTCAAGAACAACAGAGGAAGGGTTTTCACTACCCCATTTTCCTGATTCAGTAACCCAATGGGACCTATCGGCCTATCCTCAATCTGAAATCTCTTAACAAGTTTTTGCGGGTGCCCAGATTCTGTATTTAAACAATACGGTCTATTGCTCTGATGTCAGAGCCAGGGGACTTTATGGTATCCCTGGATACTCAGGATGCCTACATACATGTTCCTATAGAACCTACTCATCAGAGATTCCTCCGCTTTGCTGTTCTGCCACAGTATTACCAGTTTCAGGCACTACCCTTTGGGCTGGCTACGGCTCCATGGGTATTTACCAAGCTGATGGCGGTGATTGGTGCTCAGCTGCGTCGTCAAGGGATCAGTGTGCTCCCATATTTGGACGACTTGTTGCTCCTGGCACAATCTGAGGAAGTTTTGCACTGCTATCTTCAAATAACCATTGCCTTTCTACAGACCCATGGGTGGCTGATCAATTGGCAAAAGCCCTTCCTTGTCCCTTCACAACAGATGTTGCATCTAGGGGCTCTCCTGGATTTGTGGGAACAGAGGCTCTTCCTGCCAGTGGACAAAGTTACCAAACTGCAGTCAATGGTCCACAACTTACTGCACAATCTCCGGGTGTCCATACATTCCGCAATGCAGGTTCTGGGGTCCTTGGTCTCCACCTTCGATATGGTGGAGTATGCTCAGTTTCACTCCAGGCCCCTACAACATATGATCCTTTCCAGGTGGAACAGGCAGTATCGTTGGATCAGGGCTGAGAAGATGGTACTATCTCTGGAGGTAGATCTGTCTCTCACCTGGTGGCTAGAGATGTCACACTTGGACAAAGGATGTCCTTTTATGGATTCTGGATTGGGTGGTCCTCACGTCTTTCCGGGTCGGTGGTCTCCAGACGAAAGTTGCTTGCCAATCAATGTCCTGGAACTTCGGGCAGTCTACAGAGCTTTCGTTCAGGCTCAGGATCTCCTCCAAGGCAGGCCTGTTCAGATTTAGTCCGACAATGCCACTGCAGTTGCCTATCTAAACCACCAAGGGGGCACTCACAGCCATCTGGCTATGGCAGTGGTGAAGCGCATGCTCCAGTGGGCCGAAACTCGCCTTCCGGCCATCTCAGCTGTGTTTCTGCCAGGAATCCTCAACTGGGGAGCAGACTTCCTCAGTCGGCAGGATGTCCACAGCGGCGAATGGTCTCTGCACCCTGAAGTGTTCCAGAACCTGGTAAACAGATGGGGTCTGCCGGATGTAGACCTGATGGACTCTCGTCACAATCACAAGGTCCAAATCTATAGATCCAGGACCAAAGATCCGCAGGCAGCTTTCGTGAACATTTTAGCAGTACGGTGGACCTTCCTTCAGAGATACCTGTTTTCTCCAGTATCGCTGTTACCCAGATTTCTTCGCAAGTTTAAACAGGAAGGAGGCCCCATTATATTGATTACTCTGTATGGCCCAGGCACCGTTGGTTCGCTGATCTCCAAAATCTATCCATAGACATGCCATTCCTACTGCCACAGCGAGCAGACTTGTTGTCTCGGGGTCCCTGTCTGCATTGGAACCTGGCTCCACTGTCTTTGACGGCTTTGCTCTCGAGTCATCAGTTTTTAGAGTGAAGGGGTTCTCGGATGCAGTGATATAGAAAATCTGTGTCTTCAACCCACATCTATTACCAGATTTGGCACGCTGATTTTCAGTGGTGTGCGCCTAGGCGCTATAACCCTCCTACCTTTTTAGGGTCTCCAGGGTACTGGCCATTCTACAAGCAGGGTTAGACCTTGGTCTTTGCCTAGCATTCCTGAAAGTACACGTTTCTGCACGATCAGTGTGGTTTCAATGACAGATTTCTCCACTACAAGATGGGCGTACCTTTTTTCAAGGAATACTCCATATCCAGCCTCCCTTTGTACATCCAGTGGCTCCTGGGATATATCCCTAGTCCTGCAAGCTCTTAAGACTTCCCCATTTGAGCCTTTAGAGTCAGTGGCTCTTAAGTGGCTGGCTGTACAGGTGTTATTTCTCCTGGCTATTGCCTCTGCGAGAAGGGTGTCTGATTTAGGAGTGCTTTCCTGTCCTCCTTCGTTTCTGACCTTCCATCAAGATAGGGCAGTTCTCCGGACCAAGGTGGGTCACCTTCCTAAGATGGTGTCCAAGTTTCATCTAAATACAGAGATATTGGTTCCAGCCTTTTAGTCCTGTTATTGGTGAGGCCTTATTGGATGAGGTTCGTGCACTAAGGATTTATGTGGAAAGTACCAGAGTAATCAGGAAAACGGATTCTCTATCTGTCCTGTATGGATTCTATAAGCAAGGTTGGCCAGCTAGTAAACAAACACTGTCCAGGTGGCTTTGCATGACTATTGCAGAGGCTTACATTCAAGCTGATCTTCCTGTTCCGGTCTCTGCTCATTCGATACGTTCAGCAGGTCCCTCATGGGTGGCTCGCTGAGGTGCTACTGCTGAACAACTCTGCAAGGCAGCTACGTTGTCTTCTATTATTACGTTCCTGAGGTTTTTATGCCTTTTGATACCTTTACCTCTCAGGAAGCTTCCTTAGGACGTTGGATTCTCCTGTCTACTCAGGAGCGTCCCCACCCTTAGGGGGAACTGCTTTAGGACATCCCCTATGTAAGGACTGTGGATCACTATGGATCTTGATGAAGAAAATAAGAGTTATGTTAGACTTATCATGGTGAACTCTTTTTCTTTAAGGTCCATAGGATCCAGAGGGCGCCCACCAAGACACACCTGTCTTGGGGAAATACTTTTCTCTTATGTCCTAGAGGATGCTGGGGTCCACATTAGTACCATGGGGGTATAGATGGGTCCACTAGGAGCCATGGGCATTTTAAGAAATTAATAGTGTGGGCTGGCTCCTCCCTCTATGCCCCTCCTACCGGACTCAGTTTAGAAAATGTGCCTGGAGGAGCCGGTCACGCTTTGGAGAGCTCCTGAAGAGTTTTCCATTTTTTTAATTTAATGTTTGTTATTCTCAGTCAGGTCTGTTTAGGCAGCAGACTGACCCCTTCGTGGCACTTAGGGGGGAGAACGGCCCAAATTCCTAGAGAGTTAATGGTCCCGTTTCTCAGCTGACAGGACACTGAGCTCCTGAGGGAGCCATTCGCAAGCCACACCACGGCACAGCGTACCCTCCCGCAGCACACCGCCACCCCCTAACAGAGCCTGAAGACAGAAGAGTGGTGAGTACAGCGCGGGCGTCCCGGTTAGTGGGTCGCCGGTAGGAATGGCGGCACAAGGGTAGGAGCGCAGTATAAAAAATGCGGGAAGCTGTTGCCATTACAGGGGGCGGGGCTTCACTCAGAGCGGATCCTACAGCTCTCCAGCACCATTTTCCCTCTGCAGCTCATACAGGAAGCATTCACAGGGAAGCGCTGCTCCTCCACAAGGACTCCATGTCTCCTCAGCGGTACCAGGGGGTCTTAGTGAAAGGGGGGGGTGTAAATTTATAAAACTCTACTAAAGTGCCTGTTATTGTGACCCAGCTCAGTTTAACTTTGCTAAAGGGGCGCTGTGTGGCTGGCTCTGATTTCTGAGGACCCTGCCTACATATACTGTGTTTCACCTGGTGTGTGTGTGTGTGTGTGTGTGTGTGTGTGTGTGTGTGTGTGTGTGTGTGTGTGTGTGTCCCTTTCACAATCATGTCCATGGACTGTATCTCTTGTACTGCAGAATGTCTCTAATCCCCTGGGGACTCACTACCCTGCACCCAAGATTGTGCTCCCTCTCAAGCTAGTGGGGCTGAACCCCCGTGGTTGGCTTCCATTAAAGGGATTATTTCTAATATTTGCACTAAGCTATCTCATAATGAAAGGGAGACACAATTCGTAAGGCAGTCTATGGATGACCTGATCAACAAAGATTCAGCTCCCATACCTGTGTCTCAATCCCTCGCCATTTGCCCACAAAAGCGTACTCTGGCCAAACTCATGCAGGGTGACACTGATCCTGATCCGGATCCGGATGATATGGATGCCAGTGGAGGGGTGTGCTGTCCTGGCACAGGGTATCCAGGCCCTCATAGAGGCGGTTAGAACTGTCTTACATATTCCTGTCAGGGCAGAGGAAGTAATTGAGGAATCTTACTTTAATACAAAAAAGAAATCCTCAGCTACTTTTCCGGCTTCAAATTAGTCAAATGTCCTCTTTGAAGAAGCTTGAGTGAACCCTGACCAAAAATTTCAGATCCAAAAAAGGTTAATTTCTTCCTTCCCCTTTACTTTGGAGGATAGAAAAAAATGGGAAAACCCACCAATAGTGGACGCATCTGTGCCCAGGTTGTTGTGAAAGATAGTCTTACAGGTTCCCGGGGCGGTGTCCTTAAAGGACGCGGCTGACTGTAAGAGTGAGACCACTCTCAAATCTATATACTTGTCGGCTGGGGTAGCCCAGAGACCCAATATTGCTTGTGCATGGATCACTAGGGCAATTGCAAGATGGTCTGATAATCTAATTGAAGATTTAGATTCACTAACCAGGGATGACATTAACTCCTACAGCACATCCAAGATGCTGCCAACTTAATGGTGGAGGCCATAAAAGAAATTGGTTTACTCAATGCATGCACCACTGCCATGGTAGTGTGAGCACGCAGGGGCTTGTGGCTACAATAGTGGACTGCGGATGCGGATTCCAGAAAAGGCGTGGAGAGCCTACCATTCACGGGCGAAGCTCTGCTTGGAGATGAACTAGATACTTGGATATCTAAGGCCACTGCGGGTAAGTCTACATACCTTCCTTCTGCAGCGACCCTCTGCTCTGACTTTGCAGTCCTTTCGGATGGCTAAATTTAAAAACAAGTCCAAGGATTCTTCTACAGCCTTCAGAGGCGGTAAAGGTAAACCCAGAATAGCCGTAGCTGCAGGTTCTCAGGAACAGACCTCTGGTTCTGCTTCCTCAAAGCCTTCAGCATCACAGTGGACCACACTGCCTAGAAGACAGGCAGGTGGGAGCCCGGATACGTTATTTCAGTCACATCTGGGCAACGTCATGCCTAGATACCTAGGTGAAATATCTTATCGCACAGGGATAAAGACTGGAATTTCAAGAACTCCCACCTCCCAGATTCTTCAAATCCGGTTTACCAGCTTCTCCAGAAGCAACCTTGACCTTACAGGCAGCAATTCAACAACTGGTACAGGCTCAGGCCATTGTTCCAGTTCCACCTCACCTACAAAATAAGGGTTATGATTCCAAACTGTTTGTAGTGCCGAAACCAGACGGTTTGGTATGACCTATTTTAAACCTCAAGTCTCTGAACCCATATTTAAAGGTGTTTAAATTGAAGATGGAGTCTGTAAGAGTGGTGATCTCAGGTCTGGAGGATGGGGATTTCCGGATGTCTCTGGACATCAAGGATGCGTACCTTCATGTCCCGACTTGGCCGCCTCATCAGGCTTATCTCAGGTTTGCGTTACAGGAATGCCACTACCAGTTCCAGGCACTGCCATTTGGACTCTCCACGGCGCCACGGGTGTTAACCAAGGTAATAGCAGAGTTGATGTTGCTCCTCCGCTTGCGGGGAGTGAACATAATACCGTACCTTGATGACCTACTAATCAAAGCACCGTCCAGGGAGAAGTTGTTACACAGCATTGCCCTCTCAACGATGTTACTCCAGGATCACGGGTGGATTCTAAGCCTGCCTAAATCTCACCTGGAACCAACACGGAGGCTTTCGTTCCTGGGAATGATACTGGATACGGATGCGCGGAGTGTATTCCTCCCAATGGAAAAGGCATTGGTGATCCAGTTGATGGTACGGGACGTTCTAAAGCCGACCCGAATTTTGGTGCACCTGTGCATTCGCCTCTTGGGGAAAATGGTGGCCTCTTACTGATCTCTGCAATATGGAATGTTTCATGCAAGGCCCTTACAGCTGGATCTGTTGGACAAATGGTCCGGATCGCATCTCCACATGCACCAGAGGATACGTCTGTCGCCAAGAGCCAGGATTTCTCTTCTGTGGTGGCTTCAGACTTCTCACCTAACTGAAGGCCGAAGGTTCGGGATTCAAAATTGGATTCTGCTACCCACAGACGCAAGCCTCAGTTGGGGAGTAGTTACCCAAGGGGAACAGTTCCATGGAAAATGGTCAAGTCAAGAATCTATTCTTCCGATCAACATTCTGGAACTCAGAGCCATATACAACGCCCTTCTACAGGCATCCCATCTTCTTCAAGATCAGGCCATACAAGTTCAGTCGGACAATGTGACGGCAGTAGCGTACATAACCCGACAAGGCGGAATGAAAAGCAGAGCTGCAATTTTGGAGGTAAAAAGGATTCTCCTCTGGGCATAAAGACATGCGGTGGCGTTGTTGGCAATCTTCATTCCGGGAGTGGACAACTGGGAAGCGAACTCCCTCGGCAGACACGGCGTCCATCCAGGAGAGTGGGACCTTCACCCGCAGGTGTTTGAGTCCCTGGCACGTCGGGACTTCCCCAAATCGACATGAGGGCCTCTCGTCTCAACAAGAAGCTCAAGCCATATTGTTCCAGGTCGAGAGACCCGCAAGCAGTGGAGGCGGAATCTCTGGTGACTCCGTGGGTCTACCAGATGGTCTACGTGTTTTCACCACTTCTGTTAATCCCAAGGATTCTCAAAAGAATAAAAAGGGAAAAGGTTCAAGCATTTCTCATTGCTCTGGACTGGCCAAGAAGGGCCTGATACGCGGATCTACTGGAGTTGCTCCTGGAGGACCTGTGGCCTCTTCCTCTTCGAGAGGATCTTCTGCAACAGGGGCCGTTCGTCTATCAAGACTTACCGCTGCTAAATTTGACAGCATGGAGGTTGAGCGTCAAATTCTAGCCCAGAAAGGGATTCTGGATAAGGTTATTCCAACCTTGATCCAAGTGTATTTGGAAGAAATAAGGATCTTGGTGTGAGAACAGGAAAATTTCTGCGACGGAATTTAAGCTGGGACAGTTTCTCCTTTTTCTGCAGGCAGGAGTGGATGTGAGCCTCCGTTTGGGCTCCTTGAAAGTCCAGATTTCGGCCTTGTCCATTTTCTTTCAGAAGCAATTGGCGTCTCTTCCTGAGATTCAGACTTTTTTGAAGGGTGTTCTGCACATCCAACCGCCCTTTGTGCCTCCTATGACACCTTCGGATCTCAAAGTGGTGTTGCAGTTCCTCCAATCGGATTGGTTTGAGCCTTTACAGGCAGTGGACGTTAAGTTTCATACGTGGCAGACAGTTACACTGTTGGCCCTGGCTTCGGCCAGGCGCGTGTCGGAACTGGCGGCATTGCCTCACAAGAGCCCCTACTTGATTTTACATGAGGATCGCACTGAGCTCAGAACTCATCAGCAGTTCTTTCCTAAGGTGGTGTCTGCATTTCACATCAACCAACCTATTGTGATTTCGGTGATTACCAACACTTCTGCTTCTTCAAAGTCCTTAGATGTTGTGAGGGCTTTGAAAATTTATGTGAAGCGGACGGCTGGTCACAGACTGACTCGCTGTTTGTTTTCGCAGTTTGTTTTCCATGATCCCAATAAAATTGGGTGCCCTGCTTCTAAGCAGTCTATTGCTAGCTGGATCAGGCTTACTATCCAGCATGCTTATTCTATGGCAGGCTTGCCGGTTCCGAAATCGGTTCAGGTCCACTCTACTCGGTTGGTGGGTTCTTCCTGGGCAGCTGCCCGGGGTGTCTCGGCTTTACAGCTTTGACGAGCGGCTACTTGGTCAGGGTCGCACACGTTTGCTAGGTTCTACAAGTTCGATACTTTGACCGCTGAGGACCTTCAGTTTGATCAATCAGTTCTTCAGGAACCTCAGCACTCTCCCACCCGTTTTGGGAGCTTTCGTGCATCCCCATGGTACTAAATGGACCCCAGTATCCTCTAGGATGTAAGAGAGAATAGGATTTTAATTACCTACCGGTAAATCCTTTTCTCGAAGTGCGTAGAGGATACTGGGCGCCCGCCCAGTGCTTCATTTTTCTGCACTGTTACTTAGTTAACTATTATTCTTGGTGCAGCCATTGCTGTACCTTTTCAAGTTTGGTTAGCATGGCTTTCCTCTTGGTTGCGTGTGCTAGTTCGAATCTCACTACTGTTCAGTTAAATCCTTCTCTTGAAGTATGTCCGTCTCCTCGGGCACAGTTTCTAGACTGAGTCTGATAGAGGGAGGAGCCAGCCCACACTATTAATTTCTTAAAGTGCCCATGGCTCCTAGTGGACCCGTCTATACCCTATGGAACTAATGTGGACCCAAGTATCCTCTACGGACTACGAGAAAAGGATTTACCGCTAGGTAATTAAAATCCTATTTTTTTCCCCCCTTTGTGATTTTTTTTCTACTCTGCAAGATAGTATGTCTTGTATGTTCAAGTCTTCCTTTTCTCCTGAAATCCTGCTCCTGCCTTTTGGCTTGTTAACAAAACTGGCTTCCCTAGGCCAGAGGCGGGGTATATGAGGAGGAGGACTGGTGCATCATGGGAGCTACAAGCTTAACTGTGTGGTGCCCAGTCAACTCCTACCACCTACACCCCAATGCGAGGACTGTGGATCCTGTAGACCTCAGAAAAAGATGTCTTTATATATATATATATATATATATATTTCTCTTACGTCCTAGAGGATGCTGGGGACACCGTAAGGACCATGGGGATAGACGGGCTCCGCAGGAGACATGGGCACTAAGAAAGAACTTTAGGTATGGGTGTGCACTGGCTCCTCCCTCTATGCCCCTCCTCCAGCCTCAGTTTATTACTGTGCCCAGAGGAGACTGGGTGCATTACAGGGAGCTCTCCAGGGTTTTCCTGAAAAATAAAGTATTTGTTAGGTTTTTTATTTTCAGGGAGCCTGCTGGCGACAGACTCCCTGCAGCGAGGGACTGAGGGGAGAGAAGCAGACCTACTTTAATGTTAGGCTCTGTTTCTTAGGCTACTGGACACCATTAGCTCCAGAGGGAACGGAACGCAGGTCTCACCCCGCAGTTCGTCCCAGAGCCGCGCCGCCGTCCTCCTTGCAGAGCCGGAAGATTGAAGTCGGGTGAGTATGTGAAGAAAGAAGACTTCAAAGGCGTCAGAAGACTTCAGATCTTCACTGAGGTAACGCACAGCGGTAGCGCTGTGCGCCATTGCTCCCACACAGCACACACCCACGGCAGTCACTGTAAGGGTGCAGGGCGCAGGGGGGGCGCCCTGGGCAGCAATATGGACCTCCAAAGGTGGCAACCTTATATACAGGCTGGGCACTGTATATAAGAGATCCCCCGCCATGTTTTGAATTTTTAAGCGAGACCGAAGCCCACCGCTGAGGGGGCGGAGCTTGTTCCTCAGCACTCACCAGCGCCATTTTCTCCACAGCACATCACTGAGAGGAAGCTCCCCGGACTCTCCCCTGCTTAATCACGGTGAAAGAGGGTTTTAAAGAAGGGGGGGCACATAATTTGGCGCAAAATAGATATTACAGCGCTATCTGGGTAAACATATAGTGTGTTTTTTCCTGGGTCATTAGCGCTGGGTGTGTGCTGGCATACTCTCTGTCTCTCCAAAGGGCCTTGTGGGGGAACTGTCTTCAGATAAGAGGATTCCCTGAGTGGTGTGTCGGTACGCGTGTGTTGGCATGTCTGAGGTAGTAGGCTCTCCTAGGGAGGAGGTGAAGCAAATGAGTGTGGTGTCTCCGTCGACAACGCTGACACCAGACTGGATGGATATGTGGAATGTTTTAAGTGCTAATGTGAATTTATTGCACAAAAGGTTGGACAAAGCTGAAGCCAGGGAACATGCAGGGAGTCAACCCCTGCCTGCCTCTATGTCGCAGGGACCTTCGGGGTCTCAAAAGCACCCACTATCCCAAATAGTAGACACTAATACCAACACGGATTGTGACTCCAGTGTCGACTACAATGATGCAAAGTACTTCGACTTTTCAGCCACATCTGGGTTCTCTCACAGGTGGATCCCTGGGCAATAGAGATTTTTTCCCAGGGTTACAAGCTGGAGTTCGAAGAGGCGCCTCCTCGCCGGTTTTTCAAATCGGCCCTACCAGCTTCTCCCCCAGAAAGGGAGATAGTCTTAAATGCAATTAAAAAATTGTGTCTTCAGCAGGTGGTGGTCAAGGTTCCCCTGCTTCAACAAGGGAGGGGGTATTACTCAACCCTATTTGTAGTCCCGAAACCGGACAGTTCGGTCAGACCCATTTTAAATTTAAAATCCCTGAACCTATACTTGAAAAGGTTCAAGTTCAAGATGGAATCGCTCAGAGCGGTCATCGCCAGCCTAGAAGGGGGGATTTTATGGTATCCCTGGACATAAAGGATGCATACCTTCATGTTCCCATATATCCACCTCATCAGGCGTACCTGAGATTTGCGGTACAAGATTGTCATTACCAATTTCAGACGTTGCCTTTCAGGCTTTCCACGGCCCCGAGGATTTTCACCAAGGTAATGGCGGAAATGATGGTGCTCCTGCGCAAGCAGGGTGTCACAATTATCCCGCACTTGGACGATCTCCTCATAAAAGTGAGATAATGAGAGTAGTTGTTGAACAGCGTGTCACTTTCACTGAAAGTGTTACAGCAACACGGCTGGATTCTCAATATCCCGAAGTCACAGTTGGTTCCTACGACTCGTTTGACCTTCTTAGGCATGATTCTGGATACGGACCAGAAAAGGGTTTATCTTCCGATAGAGAAGGCCTAGGAACTCATGACTCTGGTCAGGGACCTATTGAAGCCAAAACACGTGTCAGTGCATCACTGCACTCGAGTCCTGGGAAAGATGGTGGCATCTTGCGAGGCCATTCCTTTCAGCAGGTTCCATGCGAGGACCTTCCAATGGGACCTACTGGACAAGTGGTCCGGGTCACATCTACAGATTCATCAGTTGATCACCCTGTCCCCCAGGGCCAGGGTATCTCTCCTGTGGTGGCTGCAGAGTGCTCACCTTCTAGAGGGTCGCAGATTCGGCATTCAGGACTGGGTTCTGGTGACCATGGACGCGAGCCTCCGAGGTTGGGGAGCAGTCACACAGGGAAGAAACTTCCAAGGTCTTTGGTCAAGTCAAGAAACTGGTCTTCACATCAACGTCCTGGAACTGAGGGCCATTTACAATGCCCTTCGTCAAGCGGAGACTTTGCTTCGCGACCTACCGGTTCTGATCTAGTCAGACAACATCACCACAGTAGCTCATGTAAACCACCAAGGCGGCACAAGGAGCAAAGTGGCAATGGCGGAAAACACCAGGATTCTTCGCTGGGCGGAAAATCATGTAGGCGCACTGTCAGCAGTGTTCATTCCGGGAGTGGACAACTGGGAAGCAGACTTCCTCAGCAGACACGATCTACATACAGGAGAGTGGGGACTTCATCAGGAAGTCTTTGCACAGATTGCAAGTCAGTGGGGCCTGCCCCAGATAGACATGATGGCGTCCCGCCTAAACAAAAAACTACAGAGGTACATACCCTCAGGCGGGGGCAGTGGACGCCCTAGTGACACCGTGGGTGTTCCAGTCGGTCTATGTGTTTCCTCCTTTCTCTGACGTCCTAAGTGGATGCTGGGGACTCCGTAAGGACCATGGGGAATAGCGGCTCTGAAGGAGGCTGGGCACATCTAAAGCAAGCTTTAGGACTACCTGGTGTGCACTGGCTCCTCCCCCTATGACCCTCCTCCAAGCCTCTGTTAGTTCTCTGTGCCCGAACGAGAAGGGTGCATACTAGGTGGCTCTCCTGAGCTCTTAGTGAAAGTTTTAGTTAGGTTTATTATTTTCAGTGCGACCTGCTGGCAACAGGCTCACTGCATCGAGGGACTTAGGGGAGAAGAAGCGAACTCACCTGCGTGCAGGATGGATTGGGCTTCTTAGGCTACTGGACATTAGCTCCAGAGGGACGATCACAGGTACAGCCTGGATGGGTCACCGGAGCCGCGCCGCCGGCCCCCTTGCAGATGCTGAAGAGAGAAGAGGTCCAGAAATCGGCGGCAGAAGACATCCCAGTCTTCATAAAGGTAGCGCACAGCACCGCAGCTGTGCGCCATTGCTCTCAGCACACTTCACACTTCGGTCACTGAGGGTGCAGGGCGCTGGGGGGGGGCGCCCTGGGATGCAATGAAAATACCTAAAATGGCTAAAAATACATCACATATAGCCCCTGGGCTATATGGATGTATTTAACCCCTGCCAGACATTCCATAAAAAAGCGGGAGAACGGCTGCCGAAAAAGGGGCGGAGCCTATCTCCTCAGCACACAAGCGCCATTTTCCCTCACAACTCAGTTGGAGGGAAAGCTCCCTGGATCTCCCCTACAGTCTGACACTACAGATAGGGTTAAATAAAGAGAGGGGGGCACTAATTAGGCGCAGTATTGTGTATACAGCAGCTATAAGGGGAAAAACACTTATATAAGGTTATCCCTGTATATATATAGCGCTCTGGTGTGTGCTGGCAAACTCTCCCTCTGTCTCCCCAAAGGGCTAGTGGGGTCCTGTCCTCTATCAGAGCATTCCCTGTGTGTGTGCTGTGTGTCGGTACCTTGTGTCGACATGTATGAGGAGAAAAATGATGTGGAGACGGAGCAGATTGTATGAAATGGTGATGTCACCCCCTAGGGGGTCGACACCTGAGTGGATGAACTGTTGAAAATTACGTGACAGTGTCAGCTCTGTATTAAGACAGTTGATGACATGAGACAGCCGGCTATTCAGCTCGTGTCTGTCCAGACGTCTCATGGGCCGTCAGGGGCTCTAAAGCACCCGTTACCTCAGACGGCAGATACAGACGCCGACACGGATACTGACTCCTGTGTCGACGGGGAAGAGACAAGCGTGATTTCCAGTAGGGCCACACGTTGCAGGATTGAGGCAATGAAAAATGTTTTACACTTTCCTGATAATACGAGTACCACCAAAAGGGGTATTGGGTTCAGTGAGGAAAAACTACCTGTAGTTTTCCTAAATCTGTGAAATTAAATGAGGTCTGTGATGATGCGTGGGTTTCCCCCGATAACAATAGGTAATTTCTAAAAAGTTATTGGCATTATATCCTTTCCCGCCAGAGGTTAGGGTGTGTTGGGAGACACCCCCTAGGGGGGATAACGCGCTCACACGCTGGTAAGAATAAGGGCTCTACCCTCTCCTGAGATGGCCGCCCTTAAGGATCCTGCTGATAGAAAGCAGGAGGGTATCATAAAATGTATTTACACACATACTGGTGTTATACTGCGACCAGCCATCGCCTCAGGCCTGGATGTGCAGTGCTGGGTGGGCATGGTCAGATTCCCTGACAATATATATTTTTGCCTATAGAGCATTTAAAAGATGCATTTCTATATATGCATGATGCACAGCGGAATATTTGCCGACTGGCATCAGATATAAGTGTGTTGTCCATTTCTGCCAGTAGAGGGTTATGGGCACGACACTGGTCAGGTGATGCGGATTCCAAACGGCATATGGAAGTATTGCCTTATAAAGGAGAGGAGTCATTTGGGGTCGGTCCTTCAGACCTGGTGACCACGGCAACAGCTGGGAAATCCACGTTTGTACCCCAGGTCGCCTCTCAAAATAAGGATACGCCATATTAGCAGGCGCAGTCCGGCGTTAGCAAGCGGGCAAAGGGTTCCTCATTTCTGCCCCGTGACAGAAGGAGAGGAAAAGGCTGCAGAAATCAGCCAGTTTCCAGAAACAGTAGCCCTCTCCCGCCTGTGCAAAGCCCTCAGTATGACGCTGGGGCTTTACATGCTTAGGCACGATGGGGACCGTCTCATTGTATTTCAGCGCGCAGTGAGCTCACTCGCAAGTAGACCCCTGGATCCTTCAGGTGATATCTCAGGGGTACAAATTGAAATTCGAGACGTCTCCCCCTCGCCGTTTCCTAAAGTCGGCTTTACCGACGTCTCCCTCTGACAGGGAGGCAGTTTGGAAGCCATTCACAAGCTGTATTCCCAGCAGGTGATAATCAAGGTACCCCTCCGGCAACAGGGAACGGGGTATTATTCCACACTGTCGTGGTACCGAAGCCAGACGGCTCGGTGAGATAGATTCTAAATCTAAAAATCTTTGAACACTTACATACAGAGGTTCAAATTCAAGATTGAGTCACTCAGAGCAGTGATTGCGAACCTGGAAGAAGGGGACTACATGATGTCTCGGGACATCAAGGATGCTTACCTTCATGTCAAAATTACCCTTCTCATCAAGGGTACCTCAGGTTTATGGTACAGAACTGTCACTATCAGTTCAGACGCTGCCGTATGGATGGTCCACGGCACCCCGGGTCTTTACCAAGGTAATGGCCGAAATGATGATATTCCTTCAAAGGAAGGGAATTTTAGTTATCCCTTACTTGGACGATTCCCTGATAAGGGTAAGATCCAGGGAACAGTTGGAGGTCGGTGTAGCACTATCTCAGGTAGTGTTGCGGCAGCACGATTGGATTCTCAATATTCCAAAATCGCAGCTGGCTCCGACGACTTGTTTTCTGTTCCTAGGGATGATCCTGGACACAGTCCAGAAAAAGGTGTTTCTCCCGGAGGAGAAAGCCAGGGAGTTATCTGAGCTAGTCAGGAACCTCCTAAAACCGAGCCCAGACTTAGTGCATCAATGCACAAGGGTGCTGGGTAAAAATGGTGGCTTCCTACGAAGCAATCCCATTCGGCAGATTCCACGGAAGAACTTTCCAGTGGGACCTGTGGGACAAATGGTCCGGATCGCATCTTCAGATGCATCAGCGGATAACCCTGTCACCAAGGACAGGGGTATCCCTCCTGTGGTGGTTGCAGAGTGCTCGTCTTCTAGAAGGCCGCAGATTCGGCATTCAGGACTGGGTCCTGGTGACCACGGAGGCCAGCCTGAGAAGCTGGGGAGCAGTCACACAGGGAAGGAATATCCAGGGCTTTTGGTCAAGCCTGGAGACATAAATATCCTGAAGCTAAGGGCCATTTACAAGGCTCTAAGCTTAGCAAGACCTCTGCTTCAAGGTCAGCCGGTATTGATCCAGTCGGACAACATCACGGCAGGCACCCACGTAAACAGACAGGGTGGCAAAAGAAGCAGGAGGGCAATGGCAGAAGCTGCAAGGATTCTTCGCGGGGCGAAATATCGTGTGATAGCACTGTCAGCAGTATTCATTCCGGAAGTGGACAACTGGGAAGCAGATTTCCTCAGCACGGCTTCCACCCGGGAGAGTGGGGACTTTACCCAGAAGTCGTCCACAGGTTTATAAACCGTGGAAAAAACTCGACAGGTATTGCGACAGGGCAAGGGACCCTCAGGCAATAGCTGTAGACGCTCTGGTAACACCGTGGGTGTACCAGTCAGTGTATGTGTTCCCTCCTCTGCCTCTCATACCCAAGGTACGGAGATTGATAAGATGGAGAGGAGTAAGCACTATATTCGTGGCTCCGGATTGGCCAAGAAGGACTTGGTAACCGGAATTTCAAGAGATGCTCACGGAGGATCCGTGGCCTCTACCTCTAAGAAGGGACCTGCTCCAGCAAGGACCCTGTCTGTTCCAGGACTTACCGCGGCTGCGTTTGACGGCATGGCGGTTGAACGCCGGATCCTGAAAGAAAAAAGGCATTCCGGATGTAGTCATTCCTATCCTGATCATAGCCAGGAAGGATGTAACCGCAACACATTGTCACCACATTTGGCGAAAATGTGTTGCGTGGTGCGAGGCCGGTAAGGCCCGACGGAGGGAATTCAACTGGGTCGATTCCTACATTTCCTGCAAACAGGAGTGTCTATGAGCCTGAAATTGGGGTCCATTAAGGTTCAAATTTCGACTCGGTCAATTTTCTTCCAAAAAAGAACTAGCTTCAGTCCCTGAAGTTCAGACGTTTGTAAAAGGGGTACTGCATATACAGCCTCCTTTTGTGTCTCCAGTGACACTTTGGGATCTCAACGTAGTTTTGGGTTCCAAAAGTCCCATTGTTTTGACCCACTTAAATCTGTGGAGTTAAAATATCTCACATGGGAAGTGCTCATGCTGATTGGCCCTGGCCTGGGCCAGGCGCGTGTCAGAATTGGCGGCTTTATCCTGTAAAAGCCTTATCTGATTTTCCATTCGGACAGGGCGGAATTGAGGACTCGTCCTCAGTTTCTCCCTAAGGTGGTTTTTTCAGAATTCACCTGAACCAACCTATTGGGTGCCTGCGGCTACTAGGGACTTGGAGGACTCCAAGTGGCTAGACGTTGTCAGGGCCCTGAAAATATATGTTTCCAGGACGGCTGGAGTCAGAAAATCTGACTCGCTGTTTATCCTGTATGCACCCAACAAGCTGGGTGCTCCTGCTTCTAAGCAGACTATTGCTCGTTGGATTTGTAGTACAATTGAGCTTGCACATTCTGTGGCAGGCTTGCCACAGCCAAAAATATGTAAATGCCCACTCCAAAAGGAAGGTGGGCTCATCTTGGGCGGATGCCCGAGGGGTCTCGGCTTTACAACTTTGCCGAGCAGCTACTTGGTCAGGAGAAAATACGTTTGTAAAATTCTACAAATTTGATACCCTGGCTGAGGAGGACCTGGAGTTCTCTCATTCGGTGCTGCAGAGTCATCCGCACTCTCCCGCCCGTTTGGGAGCTTTGGTATAATCCCCATGGTCCTTACGGAGTCCCCAGCATCCACTTAGGACGTCAGAGAAAATAAGAATTTACTTAACGATAATTCTATTTCTCGTAGTCCGTAGTGGATGCTGGGCGCCCATCCCAAGTGCGGATTGTCTGCATTACTGGTACATAGTTATTGTTACAAAAAAAAATCGGGTTATTGTTGTAGTGAGCCATCCTTTCTAGAGGCTCCTCGGTTATCATGCTGTAAACTGGGTTTAGATCACAAGTTATACGGTGTGATTGGTGTGGCTGGTATGAGTCTTACCCGGGATTCAAAATCCTTCCTTATTATGTACGCTCGTCCGGGCACAGTATCCTAACTGAGGCTTGGAGGAGGGTCATAGGGGGAGGAGCCAGTGCACACCAGGTAGTCCTAAAGCTTGCTTTAGATGTGCCCAGCCTCCTTCGGAGCCGCTATTCCCCATGGTCCTTACGGAGTCCCCAGCATCCACTACGGACTACGAGAAATAGAATTATCGGTAAGTAAATTCTTATTTTTCCTCTCATCCCCAAGGAGTTGAGAATAATAAGAATTATTCTCATTGTTCCAGATTGGCCGCGAAGGGCCTGGTATCCGGATCTGCTCACAGAAGATCCGTGGCCTCTTCCTCTAAGACAGGACCTGTTACAACAGGGGCCCTGTCTGTTCCAAGACTTACCACGGCTGCGTTTGATGGCACGGCGGTTGGACGCCGGATCCTAGCGTAAAAGGGCATTCCGGATGAGGTCATTCCTACTCTGATAAAGGCTAGGAAGGACGTGACAGCTAAACATTATCACCGTATATGGTGAAAGTATGTTTCTTGGTGTGAGGCCAGGAATGCTCCTACGGAAGAATTCCATCTGGGCCGTTTCCTTCACTTCCTACAAACTGGAGTAAATTTGGGCCTAAAATTAGGCTCCATTAAGGTTCAGATTTCGGTCCTATCCATTTTCTTTCAGAAGGAATTAGTTTCTCTCCCAGAAGTACAGACTTTTGTGAAGGGAGTGCTGCATATTCAGCCTCCTTTTGTACCTCCGGTGGCGCATTGGACCTTAACGTGGTGTTGAGTTTCCTTAAGTCGCACTGGTTTGAACCACTTCAAACAGTGGAATTAAAATATCTCACTTGGAAAGTGGTCATGTTGTTAGCCTTGGCTTCGGCTAGGCGAGTGTCGGAATTGGCGGCTTTGTCTCATAAAAGCCCCTATCTGGTTTTCCATATGGATAGAGCAGAATTGCGGACCCGTCCTCAGTTCTTGCCTAAGGTGGTTTCATCTTTTCATATGAACCAACCTATTGTGGTGCCGGTGGCTACACGAGACTTGGAGGATTCAGAGTCCCTTGATTTGGTCAGGGCTTTGAAAATTTACATAGCCAGAAAGGCTAGGGTCAGAAAAACAGAAGCACTGTTTGTCCTGTATGCTGCCAACAAGGTTGGCGCTCCTGCTTCAAAGCAGACTATTGCTCGCTGGATCTGTAACATAATTCAGCAGGATCATTCAACGGCTGGATTGCCGTTACCAAAATCGATTAAGGCCCATTCCACTAGGAAGGTGGGCTCTTCTTGGGCGGCTGCCCGAGGGGTCTCGGCATTGCGATTTGTGCCGAGCTGCTACTTGGTCGGGTTCAAACACCTTTGCAAAGTTCTACAAGTTTGATACCCTGGCTGAGGAGGACCTCCTGTTTGCTCAATCGGTGCTGCAGAGTCATCCGCACTCTCCCGCCCGTTTGGGAGCTTTGGTATAATCCCCATGGTCCTTATGGAGTCCCCAGCATCCTCTAGGACGTAAGAGAAAATAAGATTTTAAACCTACCAGTAAATCTTTTTCTCCTAGTCCATAGAGGATGCTGGGTGCCCGTCCCAAGTGCGGGCTACTTCTGCAAGACTTGTATATAGTTATTGCTTACATAAGGGTTATGTTACAGTTTTCATCAGTCTCAGTCTGATGCTGTGTTGTTTCATACTGTTAACTGTTTCATATGTCCCTAGTTATACGGTGTGGATGGTGTGGCTGGTATGAATCTTGCCCTTGGATTAACAAAATCCTTTCCTCGTACTGTCCGTCTCCTCTGGGCACAGTTTCTCTAACTGAGGCTGGAGGAGGGGCATAGAGGGAGGAGCCAGTGCACACCCAGAACTAAAGTTCTTTCTTAGTGCCCATGTCTCCTGCGGAGCCTGTCTATCCCCATGGTCCTTACGGAGTCCGCAGCATCCTCTACGGACTAGGAGAAAAAGATGTACCGGTAGGTATAAAATCTTATTTTTCACATCATTTGGGATATCCATCATTGATATTACATTGTTTGTACATCATTCACTATCATTTATGTATTGTAATGGATAGCGCGTATAGGTGGTAGTACCTTTTTTCTCAAAGAAAAAGAGTTACCCTGGTAAAGTCGACCATAAGTCTTGTTATCTTCAAATATCAATTGTGTAGACTTCAAATAATTGAGTAAACTTTAAACGGTAATTGTGGATTTGTTCCTGATAAACACATTCCTAATTACTTGTGAATAATAGTTCCTGCTCTGTGAAGTACTGAGGTTATGACTTTAGAGAATGTAATGGCCAGATCCAATATTGCTCTATCCAAGGTCTCCCAGTAGCCTTACTACATACATAAATGTCTATCTCCTGGTCTGTGCAGATCTACAGGTTACATAGGAGATTATAAATATATATATATATATATATATATATATATATATATATATATATATAAATACTTTTTGTTTATTAGATTAGCTTTTTCATTAATCTTTTTGTGGTCACCTTCTCTCATGCACTCTGATTTAAGTTAATTATAGATTGTGTCCGCTGTTCTCCTGGGTGCTTTACATTAGGTGTGTAGGTAACGGTCTCACCTATATAAGGTAAGTTGCTGTGAGCTTTAGACCAGGTAGCAGCATACCTAAAGTGTAACACTAATGTGATAGCTGTTTTTCTGGTAATTATTTTGAGCAATAGAGCAGAGCCTGCAGTATAGTGGGGTCCCTTGTCGGGGGCTGTAGGCTTAAATGCATTGGTCAATAGGTGAACTAAATCTCCACTGTTTATTATTGTTAGTTATTATAGTGAGTGCAGAGCCCCAGTGAGATAGATATAGGGCCATATGCAATTGCGGTCGAATTGCCGCAAATGTCGAAAAACGGGGCATTTTCGACAAAACTGATTCAACATTGCAATACAGTACTTTTCGACAAAAAAACGTCCGTTTCAGATTCAACTTTTTGCAATTCGACATTTGTCAAATTCGACATGTCTGCAATGGTAAAAATGCGGCTTTTCGACAAAAGTATATTCAGTTGAAGAATGTCGATTCGACAACAGTGCTTTTTTCGACAGTTATTTCATCAATTTCAGTCCACCTCATTTTGCTGGCGTGATCGAAAAAAAAAATTTAAAACATGTTTTTTTTTGTGTTTTTTTTTTTTATTGCTAATAGCATGTCTGTTTATATTAGAAGGGATTATCTACTTGGTTTGTCTATTTAGGAGCCACAAGTATTATTTAATATATTTTTTAAAACAATATTTTTTTTTGTGTGTGTGTCCTATTTTTTTTGTAGTAGAACTACAGGTACCAGCGGGCCCGCTTTTCCC
Source organism: Pseudophryne corroboree (assembly GCF_028390025.1). Lineage (NCBI taxonomy): Eukaryota > Metazoa > Chordata > Amphibia > Anura > Myobatrachidae > Pseudophryne > Pseudophryne corroboree. The sequence goes on along the minus strand of NW_026967520.1, from coordinate 765,846 downwards.
CCACATGCTGGTACTTGTGGTTCTCCAAGTACCAGCTTGCGTGTGAGGCTTGCTGGGACTTGTAGTTCTGCTACAAATAACAATATTATTTTTTTTGACACTTGGCTATCAGCCTCCTATCTGCCGTCCTTGGATGGGGGGGGACAGCCTCGGGCTTCACCCCTGGCCCTTGGGTGGCTGGAGGGGGGGACCCCTTGATTTAAGGGGTCCCCACTCCTCCAGGGTACCCCGGCCAGTGGTGACTAGTTGGGGATTTAATGCCACGGCCGCAGGGACCGGTATAAAAGTGTCCCCCGGCTGTGGCATTATCTCTCTAGCTAGTGGAGCCCATTGCTGGTGTGAAAAATACGGGGGACCCGTACGTCTATTGTCCCCCGTATTTTTTGCACCAGGACCGGATGCATAGCCCGGTGCTGGTTGTTAAAATACGGGGGATCCCCTGTAATTTCCCCCCCCCTCCCCCGTATTTTTACAACCACGACTGGCTTTTGAGGCTGGTTATGCTTAGGAGGGGGGACGCCACTGATTTTTTTTATTAGGGTTTTTTAAACACTTTTGTGCCGTCCATGAAGTCGAATCCAGGACGCACATTATCGTCAATTGGTCCGTTTTTCGACAGCGGGACTGTCGAATCCGTCTTTTATTGAATATGTCGAATTCGGGTCCCCGCGGGAGGGTGTGTGACTGTCGAATTGTGCTGAATTAAAAAACGGTCAAATTCCGGCCGGAATTCGACCGCCATTGCATATACCCCATAATAAACTAATCCACAGCACTCGCCGTTCCTAGATTTGGGGTGCAACACAGTATGTGACCACATTGTTTAAATAAAATCACAGGGGCTCTGCACTCACTATATTAACTAACCATAATAAACAGTGGAGCATTAGTTCACGTATTGACCAATGCATTTAAGCCTGCAGCTCCCCCCCCCCCCCAGATTACCGGCATTGTATCAATTAACACCCAACTAAAACCCAATGTTTTTTTATTACTTTATTCAGCTCTTTATACACTTAACTTTTTGTTTAATATTTCAACGATTTATCTTACATACTTTACTGTACTTAATAAAGGTTATATATTATTTATTAGTGCACAAACAGGACAGCACTTTCTCTTTGGTGATTTATTATAGCAGTGTCCATGTCACCTCTAGTAATCTCACATGGGCGTCCATGTCACCTCTTGTAATCCCACATGAGCTTCCATGTCACCTCTAGTAATCCCACATGAGCATCCATGTCACCTCTAGTAATCCCACATGAGCATCCATGTCACCTCTAGTAATCCCTCGTGAGCATCCATGTCACCTCTAGTAATCCCACATGAGCGTCTGAGTCACCACTAGTAATCCCACATGAGTGTCCGTGTCACCTCTATTAATCCCACATGAGTGTCCGTGTCACCTCTAGTAATCCCACATGAGCGCCCATGTCACCTGTAGTAATCCCACATGAGCGTCTGTGTCACCTCTAGTAATTCCACATGATCGCCCATGTCACCTCTAGTAATCCCAAATGAGCGTCCATGTCACCTAATAATCCCCCATGAGCGTCCATGTCACCTCTAGTAATCCTACTTGAGCGTCCGTGTCACCTCTAGTAATCCCACTTGAGCCTTCAGTGTTGATCAAGCTCCAGTCTAAGCATCCTATCTTTTTTGTTTCTGTAATAAACATAAAAGCAATGATTACAGGTAAAAGAAAATGGCAGTTATAGAATTATATATTGTATCCTGTAACATCCTGGGTCTTGTCTGCTCATTTTATATATTAATGTATTTTATTTCCAGCAGATGGACCCACAAGCAGGAATATCTCAGAAGTACATCTAATGTTATCCCTGGATTGTGAAATAACAGATGACAGTAGACAGGATTCTCTAGGAGATAACTCCATTACCCCAATTATACATCCAGCTCTATCAGCTGATCCCCCTGATTCTGGGAAATGTTCTTCTGATCACTCTGATATTGGTGCATCTATTACAGCTCTGAGAGTAGATAAAGAGTTTCCCTGTTCTACAGATGCCAAATGTTTTACACAGAACACAAACCTTATTACTCATCAGTCAGCTAAGGCAGGTGAGAGGCCATTTCCATGTTCTGAGTGTGGGAAATGTTTTGCACAGAAATCAGCCCTTGTTACACATAAGAGAAGTCACACAGGTGAGAAGCCATATTCCTGTTCTCAGTGTATGAAATGTTTTGCACAGAAATCAAATCTTGTTACACATCAGAGAAGTCACACAGGTGAGAAGCCGTTTTCCTGTTCTGAGTGTGGGAAATGTTCTACATCGAAATCAAATCTTGTCACACATCAGAGAAGTCACACAGGTGAGAAGCCGTATTCCTGTTCTGAGTGTGGGAAATGTTTTGCATCGAAATCGGATCTTTTTAAACATCAGAGAAGTCACACAGGTGAGAAGCCGTATTCCTGTTCTGAGTGTGGGAAATGTTCTACATCGAAATCAAATCTTGTTACACATCAGAAAAGTCACACAGGTGAGAAGCCGTATTCCTGTTCTGAGTGTGGGAAATGTTTTGCATCGAAATCAGATCTTGTTAAACATCAGAGAAGTCACACAGGTGAGAAGCCGTATTCCTGTTCTGAGTGTGGGAAATGTTTTGCACAGAAATCAGCCCTTGTTACACATAAGAGAAGTCACACAGGTGAGAAGCCATATTCCTGTTCTCAGTGTATGAAATGTTTTGCACAGAAATCAAATCTTGTTACACATCAGAGAAGTCACACAGGTGAGAAGCCGTATTCCTGTTCTGAGTGTGGGAAATGTTCTACATCGAAATCAAATCTTGTTACACATCAGAGAAGTCACACAGGTGAGAAGCCGTATTCCTGTTCTGAGTGTGGGAAATGTTTTGCATCGAAATCGGATCTTTTTAAACATCAGAGAAGTCACACAGGTGAGAAGCCGTATTCCTGTTCTGAGTGTGGGAAATGTTCTACATCGAAATCAAATCTTGTTACACATCAGAAAAGTCACACAGGTGAGAAGCCGTATTCCTGTTCTGAGTGTGGAAAATGTTTTGCATCGAAATCAGATCTTGTTAAACATCAGAGAAGTCACACAGGTGATAAGCTGTATTCCTGTTCTGAGTGTGGGAAATGTTTTACATCGAAATCAAATCTTGTTACACATCAGAGAAGTCACACAGGTGAGAAGCCGTATTCCTGTTCTGAGTGTGGGAAATGTTTTACATCGAAATCAAATCTTGTTACACATCAGCGAAGTCACACAGGTGAGAAGCCGTTTTCCTGTTCTGAGTGTGGGAAATGTTTTGCACAGAAGTCAGCTTTTGTTAGACATCAGAAAAGTCACACAGGTGGGAAGCCGTATTCCTGTTCTGAGTGTGGGAAATGTTTTGCACGGAAATCAGTTCTTGTTAAACATCAGCGATTTCACAGGTGAGAAGCCATTTTCATGCTGTGAGAGAAATAAATCCGCCCTTGTTGAACATATTAGACATTACCCAAGTACGGAACCATTGAAATCTTCTGGAGTATAATTATCACTGTCATGCAATGTTCCTCAAGGGTCAATCCTATCTCCTATGCTTCATGCAATATACAGTCTGGTCCATATATATTGAGACATCGACACAATTCTCATATTTTGGGCTCTATACACCATCACATTTGATTTGAAATGAAACGAACAAGATGTGCTTTAACTGCAGACTTTCCGCTTTAATTTGAGGGTATTTACATACAAATCAGGTGAACAGTGTAGGAATTAAAATGGTTTTTATATGTGCCTCCCACTTTTTAAGGGACCAAAAGTCATGGTACAGACTAAACCTAAATCAAACTTTTACTTTTTAATACTTTGTTGCAAATCCTTTTGTCAATAACAGCCTGAAGTCTGGAACGCATAGACATCACCAGACGATGCTCTGCCAGGCCTCTACTGCAAATGTCTTCAGTTCCTGCTTGTTCTTGGGGCATTTTCTCTTCAGTTTTGTCTTCATGAAGTGAAATGCATGCTCAATCGGATTCAGGTCAGGTGATTGACTTGGCCATTGCATAAGATTCCACTTATTTGCCTTAAAAAACGCTTTGGTTGCTTTCGCAGTATGCGTCGGGTCATTGTCCATCTGCACTGTGAAACGCCTTCCAATGAGTTCTGAAGCATTTGACTGAATATGAGCAGATAATATTGCCCGAAACACTTCAGAATTCATCCTGCTGCTTTTATCAGCAGTCACATTATCAATAAATACAAGGGACCCAGTTCCATTGGCAGCCATACATGCCCACGCCATGACACTACCACCACCATGCTTCACTGATGAGTTGGTATGTTTTGGATCATGAGCAGTTCCTTTCCTTCTCCATACTCTTTTCTTCCCATCACTCTGGTACAAGTTGATCTTTGTCTCATCTGTCCATAGGATGTTGTTCCAGAACTGTAAAGGCTTTTTCTCTGACGTCCTAAGTGGATGCTGGGACTCCGTAAGGACCATGGGGCGGCTCCGCAGGAGACTGGGCACAACTAAAGAAAGCTTTAGGACTACCTGGTGTGCACTGGCTCCTCCCTCTATGACCCTCCTCCAGACCTCAGTTAGAATCTTGTGCCCGGCCGAGCTGGATGCACACTAGGGGCTCTCCTGAGCTCCTAGAAAAAGAAAGTTTATTTTAGGTTTCTTATTTTCAGTGAGATCTGCTGGCAACAGACTCACTGCTACGAGGGACTAAGGGGAGAAGAAGCGAACCTACCTGCTTGCAGCTAGCTTGGGCTTCTTAGGCTACTGGACACCATTAGCTCCAGAGGGATCGAACACAGGCCCAGCCTCGGTCGTCCGGTCATAGAGACTATATATGTGTAAAATCCCCTGCCAGATATACCTACAAAAAAGCGTGAGAAGTCTGCAGAAAAAGGGGCGGGGCTATCTTCCCTCAGCACACTGGCACAATTTTCCCTCACAGCTCCGCTTGAAGGATCGCTCCCAGGCTCTCCCCTGCAGTTTCCAGACTACATAGGGTAAAAAAGAGAGGGGGGGCACTAAATTTAGGCGCAATATTGTGTATACAAGCAGCTATTGGGAAAATCTCTCAGTTACAGAGCTAATCCCTGTGTATATATAGCGCTCTGGTGTGTGCTGGCATACTCTCTCTCTCTGTCTCCCCAAAGGGCTTTGTGGGGTCCTGTCCTCAGTCAGAGTATTCCCTGTGTGTGTGCGCGGTGTGTCGGTACGGCTGTGTCGACATGTTTGATGAGGAGGCTTATGTGGAGGTGGAGCAGATGCCGATAAATGTGATGTCACCCCCTGCGGGGCCGACACCTGAATGGATGGACTTATGGAAGGAAGTACATGAAAGTGTCAACTCCTTACATAAAAGGTTTGACGACATAGCAGATGTGGGACAGCCACCTTCTCAGCTCGTGCCTGCCCAGCTGTCTCAAAAGCCATCAGGGGCTCTAAAACGCCCGCTACCTCAGATGGCAGACACAGATGTCGACACGGATACTGAATCCAGTGTCGACGACGATGAGACTAATGTAACTTTCAATAGGGCCACACGTTACATGATTGAGGCAATGAAAAATGTGTTGCACATTGCTGATATTACCCCAGGTACCACAAAAAAGGGTATTATGTTTGGGGAGAAAAAACTGCCAGTGGTTTTTCCCCCTTCTGAGGAATTAAATGAAGTGTGTGAAGAAGCGTGGGCTTCCCCCGATAAGAAACTAGTAATTTCTAAAAGGTTACTAATGGCGTACCCTTTCCCGCCAGAGGATAGGTCACGTTGGGAAACATCCCCTAGGGTGGATAAAGCGCTCACACGCCTGTCAAAGAAGGTGGCACTACCGTCTCCGGATATGGCCGCCCTAAAGGAGCCTGCTGATAGGAAGCAGGAGGCTATCCTGAAGTCTGTATATACACACTTAGGCATTATACTGAGACCAGCTATTGCTTCAGCATGGATGTGCAGTGCTGCAGCTGCGTGGTCAGATTCCCTGTCGGAAAATATAGATACCCTTGACAGGGACACTGTATTGCTAACCATAGAGCATATAAAAGACGCAGTCTTATACATGAGAGATGCACATAGGAATATTTGCCGGCTGGCATCTAAAATAAGTACAATGTCCATTTCTGCCAGGAGAGGGTTATGGACTCGGCAGTGGACAGGGGATGCAGATTCTAAAAGGCACATGGAAGTTTTGCCTTATAAAGGTGAGGAGTTTGGGGATGGTCTCTCGGACCTCGTTTCCACAGCGACAGCTGGGAAGTCAGCTTTTTTACCCCATGTTCCCTCACAGCCAAAGAAAGCACCGTATTATCAGGTACAGTCCTTTCGGCCCCAAAAAGGCAAGCGGGTTAAAGGCGCGTCCTTTCTGCCCAGAGGCAGAGGTAGAGGGAAAAAGCTGCAGCATACAGCCAGTTCCAAGGAACAAAAGTCCTCCCCCGCTTCCTCTAAGTCCACCGCATGACGCTGGGGCTCCACAGGCGGAGCCAGGTACGGTGGGGGCCCGTCTCAAGAACTACAGCAATCAGTGGGCTTGCTCACGGGTGGATCCCTGGATTCTTCAAGTGGTGTCTCAGGGGTACAAGCTGGAATTCGAGACGTCTTCCCCTCGCCGTTTCCTCAAATCTGCCTTGCCAACAACTCCCTCAGACAGGGAGGCTGTGCTAGAGGCAATTCACAAGCTGTATTCCTAGCAGGTTATAGTCAAGGTGCCCCTACTTCAACAAGGACGGGGTTACTATTCCACAATGTTTGTGGTACCGAAACCAGATGGTTCGGTGAGACCCATTTTAAATTTGAAATCCTTGAACACATATATAAAAGATTCAAGTTCAAGATGGAATCGCTCAGGGCGGTTATTTCAAGCCTGGACGAGGGGGATTACATGGTATCACTGGACATCAAGGATGCTTACCTGCATGTCCCCATTTACCATCCTCACCAGGAGTACCTCAGATTTGTGGTACAGGATTGTCATTACCAATTCCAGACGTTGCCGTTCGGTCTGTCCACGGCACCGAGGGTATTTACCAAGGTAATGGCCGAAATGATGATACTCCTTCGAAAAAAGGGAGTTTTAATTATCCCGTACTTGGACTATCTCCTGATAAAGGCGAGGTCCAGGGAGCAGTTGTTGGTCGGGGTAGCACTATCTCGGGAGGTGCTACAACAGCACGGTTGGATTCTAGATATTCCAAAGTCACAGCTGGTCCCTACGACACGTCTACTGTTCCTGGGGATGGTTCTGGACACAGAACAGAAAAAAGTGTTTCTCCCGGAGGAGAAAGTCAAGGAGCTGTCATCTCTAGTCAGAGGCCTCCTAAAACCAAAACAGGTGTCGGTGCATCACTGCACGCGAGTCCTGGGAAAAATGGTAGCTTCCTACGAAGCAATTCCATTCGGCAGGTTCCATGCAAGGACTTTTCAGTGGGACCTGTTGGACAAGTGGTCCGGATCGCATCTTCAGATGCATCGGCTGATAACCCTGTCTCCAAGGACCAAGGTGTCTCTGCTGTGGTGGCTGCAGAGTGCTCATCTTCTAGAGGGCCGCAGATTCGGCATACAAGACTGGGTCCTGGTGACCACGGATGCCAGCCTTCGAGGCTGGGGGGCAGTCACACAGGGAAGAAACTTCCAGGGACTATGGTCAAGCCAGGAGACTTCCCTACACATAAATATTCTGGAACTGAGGGCCATTTACAATGCCCTAAGTCAGGCAAGACCCCTGCTTCAAAACCAGCCGGTACTGATTCAGTCAGACAACATCACGGCAGTCGCCCATGTAAACCGACAAGAAGCAGGATGGCGATGGCAGAAGCCACAAGGACTCTCCGATGGGTGGAAAATCACATGTTGGCACTGTCAGCAGTGTTCATTCCGGGAGTGGACAACTGGGAAGCAGACTTCCTCAGCAGACACGACCTCCACCCGGGAGAGTGGGGACTTCATCCAGAAGTCTTCCAGCTGATTGTAAACCGTTGGGAACGGCCACAGGTGGACATGATGGCGTCCCACCTAAACAAAAAGCTAGAAAGATATTGCGCCAGGTCGAGAGACCCTCGGGCAATAGCTGTGGACGCTCTAGTGACACCGTGGGTGTATCTGTCGGTTTATGTGTTCCCTCCTCTTCCTCTCATACCCAAGGTACTGAGGATAATAAGAAAAAGAGGAGTAAGAACTATACTCATTGTTCCGGATTGGCCAAGAAGAGCTTGGTACCCGGAACTTCAAGAACTGATCTCAGAGGACCCATGGCCTCTGCCGCTCAGACAGGACCTGCTGCAGCAGGGGCCCTGTCTGTTCCAAGACTTACCGCGGCTGCGTTTGACGGCATGGCGGTTGAACACCGAATCCTAAAAGAAAAGGGCATTCCGGAGGAAGTCATTCCTACGCTGATTAAAGCTAGGAAAGATGTGACCGCAAAGCATTATCACCGCATATGGCGAAAGTATGTTGCTTGGTGTGAAGCCAGGAAGGCTCCAACGGATTAATTTCAGCTAGGTCGATTTCTGCACCGGATCCTGAAGGAAAAGGGCATTCCGGAGGAAGTCATCCCTACGCTGATTAAAGCTAGGAAAGAAGTGACCGCAAACCATTATCACCGCATATGGCGAAAATATGTTGCGTGGTGTGAGGCCAGGAAGGCCCCAACGGAGGAATTTCAGCTGGGCCGTTTTCTGCACTTCCTACAGTCAGGGGTGACTATGGGCCTAAAATTGGGTTCCATTAAGGTCCAGATATCGGCTCTGTCGATTTTCTTCCAGAAAGAATTGGCTTCACTGCCTGAAGTTCAGACGTTTGTTAAGGGAGTGCTGCATATTCAGCCCCCTTTTGTGCCTCCAGTGGCACCTTGGGATCACAACGTGGTGTTGGATTTCCTAAAGTCACATTGGTTTGAGCCACTTAAAACCGTGGATTTGAAATATCTCACGTGGAAAGTGGTCATGCTGTTGGCCTTGGCTTCGGCCAGGCGTGTATCAGAATTGGCGGCTTTGTCATGTAAAAGCCCTTATCTGATTTTCCATATGGATAGGGCAGAATTGAGGACTCGTCCCCAGTTTCTCCCTAAGGTGGTATCAGCTTTTCATTTGAACCAACCTATTGTAGTGCCTGCGGCTACTAAGGACTTGGAGGATTCCAAGTTGTTGGACGTAGTCAGGGCCCTGAAAATTTATGTTTCCAGGACAGCTAGTGTCAGGAAAACTGACTCGCTATTTATCCTGTATGCACCCAACAACCTGGGTGCTCCTGCTTCAAAGCAGACTATTGCTCGCTGGATCTGTAGCACGATTCAGCTTGCACATTCTGTGGTTGGACTGCCGCATCCAAAATCAGTGAAGTCCCATTCCACGAGGAAGGTGGGCTCTTCTTGGGCGGCTGCCCGAGGGGTCTCGGCTTTACAACTTTGCCGAGCAGCTACTTGGTCGGGGTTAAACACATTTGCAAAATTCTACAAGTTTGATACCCTGGCTGAGGAGGACCTAGAGTTCGCTCATTCGGTGCTGCAGAGTCATCCGCACTCTCCCGCCCGTTTGGGAGCTTTGGTATAATCCCCATGGTCCTTACGGAGTCCCAGCATCCACTTAGGACGTCAGAGAAAAAAAGATTTTACTCACCGGTAAATCTATTTCTCGTAGTCCGTAGTGGATGCTGGGCGCCCAACCCAAGCGCGGATTGTCTGCAATACTTGTATATAGTTATTGTTTAACTAAAGGGTTATTGTTGAGCCATCTGTTGAGAGGCTCAGTTATATTTCATACTGTTAACTGGGTATAGTATCACGAGTTATACGGTGTGATTGGTGTGGCTGGTATGAGTCTTACCCGGGATTCAAAATCCTTCCTTATTGTGTCAGCTCTTCCGGGCAAAGTATCCTAACTGAGGTCTGGAGGAGGGTCATAGAGGGAGGAGCCAGTGCACACCAGGTAGTCCTAAAGCTTTCTTTAGTTGTGACCAGTCTCCTGCGGAGCCGCTATTCCCCATGGTCCTTACGGAGTCCCAGCATCCACTACGGACTACGAGAAATAGATTTACCGGTGAGTAAAATCTTATTTTCTCTAATGTCCTAGTGGATGCTGGGGACTCCGTAAGGACCATGGGGAATAGACGGGCTCCGCAGGAGACAGGGCACTCTAAGAAAGAATTAGGCCTACTGGTGTGCACTGGCTCCTCCCTCTATGCCCCTCCTCCAGACCTCAGTTAGAATTTGTGCCCGGACAGAGCAGGGTGCATTTTAGTGAGCTCTCCTGAGTTTGCTAATAAGAAAGTATTTTGTTAGGTTTTTAATTTTCAGAGAGCTTTTGCTGGCAACAGACTCTCTGCTACGTGGGACTGAGGGGAGAGAAGCAAACCTACTAACTGCAGCTAGGTGGCGCTTCTTAGGCTACTGGACACCATTAGCTCCAGAGTGATCGAACACAGAAACTTAACCTAGGCCGTCCGTTCCCGGAGCCACGCCGCCGCCCCCCTCGCAGAGCCAGAAGACAGAAGCCGGCGGGTGAAGCAAGAAGACGTCAAAATCTGGGCAGAAGACTCCTGTCTTCACATGAGGTAGCGCACAGCACTGCAGCTGTGCGCCATTGCTCCCACATTACACCCACAGACTCCGGTCACTGTAGGGTGCAGGGGGGGGGGGGGGGGCGCCCTGGGCAGCAATTGAGTACCTCCTGGCAAAATAGGGCATATATACAGCTGGGCACTGTATATATGCATGAGCCCCCGCCAGTATTTACACAAAATCGCGGGACAGAAGCCCGCCGCTGAGGGGGCGGGGCTTCTTCCTCAGCACTAACCAGAGCCATTTTCTCTCCACAGATCCGCTGAGAGAAGCTCCCCAGGCTCTCCCCTGCACGGTAGAAGAGGGTAAAAAGAGAGGGGGGGCACATAAATTTGGTGCAAAAACAGTATACAGCAGCTACTGGGTTAACATTAAGTTACTCTGTTATTCCTGGGTTAATAGCGCTGGGGTGTATGCTGGCATACTCTCTCTCTGTCTCTCCAAAGGGCCTTATGGGGGAACTGTCTTCAAATAGAGCACCCCCTGTGTGTGTGGTTTGTCGGCACGTGTGTGTCGACATGTCTGAGGTAAAAGGCTCCCATAAGGAGGAGATGGAGCAAATATGTGTGTGAGAGGGTGTCTCCGTCGACAACGCCGACACCTGTTTGGATATGTGTAATTAAGGGGTTCACTACGGCTGGCCGGCGGTCGGGCTCCCGGCGCCCAGCATACCGGCGCCGGGAGCCCGACCGCCGGCTGACCGACAGTGTGGCGAGCGCAAATGAGCCCCTTGCGGGCTCGCTGCGCTCGCCACGCTACGGGCACGGTGGCGCGCTGCGCGCGCCACACTATTTTATTCTCCCTCTATGGGGGTCGTGGACCCCCACGAGGGAAAATAAGTGTCGGTATACCGACGGTCGGGCTCCCGGCACCGGTATACTGAGCGCCGGGAGCCCGACCGCCGGTATACAGAAGACCACCCGTAATTAAGTGCTAAGGTGAATTTATTGCACAAAAGATTAGAGAACAGACAGGAAATCTACCCATGTCTGTCCCTATGGAGCAGAAACCTTCAGAGTCTCAAAATGCTCACTATCCAGAATAATAGACACTGATGTCGACTACGATAATGCAAAGTTACTGTCAGGAATCGACTCACCGCTGTCATGTCGGTCCGCCGGAGCGGACTCCGTCCGGGGTCACTGCATGTTGCTGTCACCTGTCGCCCTGCTCGTGGATGCACCCTCAGGCCTGGAAACGCCCCTGGAGTCAACGGGCGTGTGAGCGCGCCGCGTTCCTGCCGGGCCGCGGCATGGGCGCCGCCATGACAGTATTCTCCAGTGTAAGTGCGGCGGCCAATCCGGAGCTTGGCCGCACCCCCTTGTCTCACTCCAACCAATGCCTGCCGGTCAGGGGGTATATCAGGAGCTGCTGGGTGAGTCAGAGGTTGTCCTGAACTTTGTGTCACTCCTGCGGCTCGTGTGTTTGGACCTGTTATCCTGTTCCTCCGTGTTCCTGGATATTCACCTGATCCTCCGTGTTCCTGGATACTCTCCTGTATCTGCTACTCCGTGGAACTACAAGCACCAGCACCACAGCAATACCTTTCTGGCTTCACACCTTCTACACCTGCAGTGTGCTCGAGCCATCAGCAGTAGAGACTCCCTATCCAGGTGCATTCTAACATCTCACCTGTGATTCAGCCTGCAAGCTGATTGTGCTTTCCACCAGCACAGTGGACATTAACACCACGTCTCCTGCATTGCTACCAGGTTTGCTACCATTATTCCCATCTCTGCTGGCTCCACGTTTTAACCATTCCGGTTTCATCTCCTTATTACAAACTCTGCCATAGACTTTCAGATTACCATTTGCCATTACCATTGCTATTACCATTGCCGTTACCATTGCCATTTCCATTGCATTCGTTTGTTTTACTTTCTGCTGCATTATTATTATCTGGACTTTCTGTTATTAATAATCCTCATTGTGCACATGCGCAGAAATCCAGTACTGCCTCCTCAATTCATTCCTCCTACCTCCACTAGCGCCCCCTCCGGGGACACAAACAAAACCGTCTCTGACAGTAAGTTCAGGACCGATGGACTCGGACGGTGGTCAGAGTGTGGGGTCAGGGGCCTTAAAAAATCTGGTCTCCCGTTTGGATGGACAAGAGGTTGTGCAGCAGCAGATATTCCAGTTTCTGCAAGGGATGTCCTCCCGGATTGATACGTTACAACAATCTCTGCTAAGTGCGCCTGCACCTCCAGTTCCTGTTACCCCTGCACATGCCAGTATTGGGGTTTTTTCTTCTTCTCCGGCTGCATCTGCTCCTGTATCTCGTTTGCACTTGCCTGTGCCTAGCAGGTATGATGGCAGTCCGAAGTTATGCCGTGGATTCCTCAACCAGTGTGAAGTCCAGTTTGAACTTTTACCTCACAATTTTCCCACGCCAAGGTCCAAGGTTGCTTATATCATCTCACTGCTCTCTGGATCAGCCCTGAGCTGGGTGTCTCCTCTGTGGGAACGTGCCGACCCGTTGATGAACAACTATGCCGAGTTTGTTTCCATCTTCAGACGCATCTTCGATGAACCGGGTCGTGCAACATCAGCCTCCGCAGATCTTCTCCAGCTCCGTCAAGGGACTCGCAGTATGGGCCAATACGTCATCCAGTTCCAGACGCTAGCCGCAGAGATCCAGTGGAATAACCAAGCCTTGGTAGCAGCCTTCTGGCATGGACTCTCGGAGAGGATAAAAGATGAACTGGCAACTCGTGATATTCCTGAGCAATTACCCGAGCTAATCTCCCTATGTATCAAGTTGGACTCTCGCATCCGCGAACGCAACAATGAGCGTGCTCGTGCTGAGTGTCGCAAACCAAGAATGGTACCTCCTGTACAGTTGCAGCCTCCACCTTCTGATGAGCCTATGCAAATTAATAGGTCCCGCTTAACTGCTGAGGAGCGGTCAAGGAGACTCCGTGAGAGACTGTTTCTTTACTGTGCGGCAGTAGGCCACCAAATAAGTTCTTGTCCAGTGCGTTCGGGAAACGCCAGATCCTGACTTGTAAGGGAGGAGTCAAGTTGGGATCTTTCAAGCAAGCATTCTTCCTGTGACCCTAGAGACGACGGCTGGACTCCAATCTGCAACTGCGTTGGTAGACTGTGGTGCAGCGGGGAATTTCATCACTCAAGCTGCGGTAGACAAGTTTCATCTGCCGGTCTGTGAACTTTCATGTCCCGTCTACATTACGGCAGTAGATGGTAGCCGTATCTCTAAGGGGTATATCACTCAACAAACCAGGCCAGTGATACTGGGGGTTGGGTTCCTACATTCTGAGTTAATAAAGTTTTTAGTTATTCCACAGGCAACTCAGGAGATTGTGTTAGGTATGCCCTGGCTCCAGCTACATAACCCACAGATTGACTGGTCTACATTACAACTAACTGCTTGGGGGTCACATTGCCGTCAGTCTTGTTTAGCCCAAGTTGTTCCTGTCAAGACCTCTGAAATCAAAACCCCGTCTACTCTTCCAATGGCCTACCAAGACTTCGCTGACGTCTTCAGCGAAAAGGCCGCTGATGTTCTACCGCCCCATAGAGAGTGGGATTGCCCCATCGACCTTGTTCCTGGCAAAAAACCACCTAGGGGGCGCACCTACCCGTTATCTGTTCCTGAAACCGAAGCGATGAGTAAATACATCCAAGAAAATCTACAGAAAGGATTCATCCGTCCCTCTTCATCACCTGCTGGGGCAGGTTTCTTTTTTGTTAAAAAGAAAGATGGAGGACTACGTCCATGTATTGACTACCGGGGACTTAATGACATTACCATTAAGAACAGCTACCCGTTACCTCTTATTACCGAGTTATTTGATAGGGTCAAAGGAGCCCGCATCTTCACCAAGTTAGATCTCTGCGGTGCCTATAATCTCATCAGAATCCGCAGCGGTGATGAATGGAAGACGGCTTTCAATACTCGGGATGGCCATTACGAGTACCTGGTAATGCCATTCGGGTTGAGCAATGCTCCAGCAGTGTTCCAGCACTTTGTTAATGAAATCTTCCGTGACGTTCTGTACAAATATCTCGTAGTTTACCTGGACGATATCCTCATCTTCTCTCAAGACCTCTCCTCTCATCGTCTCCAAGTCCGTGAAGTTCTCCGACGTCTTCGTGAGAATCGTCTCTACGGCAAGTTGTCCAAGTGCACCTTCGAAGTTGCCTCCATACCCTTCCTGGGGTATATAATTTCTGGATCGGATCTTCAGATGGACCCGGCAAAATTGGAAGCCATTGCCAATTGGTCCATTCCAAATACTCTCAAGTCAATTCAACGATTCCTGGGCTTCGCCAATTATTATAGGAAATTCATCCGAGGCTTTTCAACTCTCATTGCTCCTATTACCAGCTTAACTCGAAAAGGGGCAGATCATTCCAACTGGTCAGAAGATGCCCTGGCTGCGTTTCAGAAAATCAAGATGGCTTTTATGACCGCACCAGTCTTGCTACAACCTGATGTTAATAAGCCATTCGAGTTGGAGGTGGATGCCTCCACAGTAGGAGTGGGAGCTGTTCTCTCTCAGATAGGAGCTGACGGGAAGATCCATCCCTGTGGATTCTTTTCCCGCAAATTTCTTCCTGCTGAAGTTAATTATTCCACCGGAGATCAAGAGCTTCTGGCGATTAAACTGGCCCTTGAGGAATGGAGGTATCTCCTGGAAGGGGCGAAGTTTCCATTTAACATCTATACGGATCATTAAAACCTGCTCTATTTGAAGGCAGCTCAGTGCCTTAATCCTCGCCAGTCCCGATGGGCTATGTTCTTCTCCCGTTTTAATTTTAAGCTCCATTTCCGCCCAGGTTCTCAGAATACCAAAGCAGATGCCCTGTCTCGATCCATGGAATCCGAGGACGAGATGTCCGATCCAGTACCACGCTCCATCCTGGATCCTGTGGCGTTTGCCTCATCGCAAGTTTCTCCAGCTCCGCCTCCTGGTAAGATTTTTGTTGCTCCTGAACTCCGTTCTAAGTTGCTGTCTTGGGCCCATCAGTCTAAATTTACTGGGCATCCTGGTGTCCTAAAGACTTTTAAATTTCTCTCCGGGACATACTGGTGGCCGAAGATGAAAGTTGACATCAAAGACTTTGTAGCTTCTTGTCCTATATGTGTGCAGCACAAGACTCCTCGTCAGTCTCCAGCAGGTCAGTTACAGCCATTATCCATTCCCAGCCGCCCTTGGTCACATCTGTCGATGGATTTCATCTCTGACCTTCCTTTCTCCCAAGGATTCAATACCATCTGGGTAGTGGTCGACAGATTTACCAAAATGGCTCATTTTGTTCCACTCCAAGGACTTCCTTCAGCTCCAAAACTGGCTCAAATCTTCCTGCGGGAGATTTTCCGTTTACATGGACTACCCACTGAAATAATATCTGACCGTGGAGTCCAGTTTGTGGCAAGGTTTTGGAGAGCTCTCTGTTCTGCCATGCAGGTCCATCTCAAGTTCTCGTCAGCATATCATCCTCAGACGAATGGGCAGACAGAGAGGGTAAACCAGGAGTTGGAAACTTTCTTGAGACTGTACGTATCATCTTCCCAAGATGACTGGGTGGATTTGCTCCCGTGGGCTGAATTCGCTCACAATTTCCGCTACCACACAGCTACTGAAACTACTCCGTTCTTCGCTGTTTATGGGCAACATCCACCTGTTCCTGATTTTCAAGATCTTCCTAGCATCGATGTTCCTGCTGCCACTACTGTCCTCAGTCAGTTTTCGACAATTTGGAGGAGGATTCATACTTCCCTCAAAAAGGCTTCTGCCCGATACAAGTTCTTTGCCGACCGCAAGAGACGTGCAGTTCCCAGCTTGAAACCAGGGGATAAAGTCTGGCTGTCCACTCGGAATCTCCGTCTTAAAGTGCCTTCGATGAAGTTTGCACCACGCTTCATCGGTCCTTTCTCCATCGAAAGAGTTCTTAATCCTGTGGCTTACAAGCTCAAGTTACCCTCTTCATTACGTATTCCTAATGCTTTCCATGTCTCTCTCCTCAGGCCATTAGTCCTGAATCGCTTCCAAAGAGCTCTTCCAGCTGGCACCCAGCATTCCAACTCAGCGGGGCATAGAGTTCGAGATAGAGAAGATCCTGGACTCCCGTCACCGGTATGGTCGTCTGCAATATCTCATCGACTGGGCCGGCTATGGTCCTGAGGAGAGGAGTTGGGTGAACTCTGCTGATGTCCACGCTCCCAGGTTGGTCCGTGTTTTCCACAGGTCTCATCCTTCCAAGCCACGTGGGTGTTCGGTGCCCACCCATAAAGGAGGGGGTACTGTCAGGAATCGACTCACCGCTGTTATGTCGGTCCGCCGGAGCGGACTCCGTCCAGGGTCACTGCATGTTGCTGTCACCTGTCGCCCTGCTCGTGGATGCACCCTCAGGCCTGGAAACGCCCCTGGAGTCAACGGGCGTGTGAGCGCGCCGCGTTCCTGCCGGGCCGCGGCATGGGCGCCGCCATGACAGTATTCTCCAGTGTAAGTGCGGCGGCCAATCCGGAGCTTGGCCGCACCCCCTTGTCTCACTCCAACCAATGCCTGCCGGTCAGGGGGTATATCGGGAGCTGCTGGGTGAGTCAGAGGTTGTCCTGAACTTTGTGTCACTCCTGCGACTCGTGTGTTTGGACCTATTATCCTGTTCCTCCGTGTTCCTGGATATTCACCTTATCCTCCGTGTTCCTGGATACTCTCCTGTGTCTCCGTGTTCCTGGATATTCTCCTATATCTGCTACTCCGTGGAACTACAAGCACCAGCACCACAGCAATACCTTTCTGGCTTCACACCTTCTACACCTGCAGTGTGCTCGAGCCATCAGCAGTAGAGACTCCCTATCCAGGTGCATTCTAACATCTCACCTGTGATTCAGCCTGCAAGCTGATTGTGCTTTCCACCAGCACAGTGGACATTAACACCACGTCTCCTGCATTGCTACCAGGTTTGCTACCATTATTCCCATCTCTGCTGGCTCCACGTTTTAACCATTCCGGTTTCATCTCCTTATTACAAACTCTGCCATAGACTTTCAGATTACCATTTGCCATTACCATTGCTATTACCATTGCCGTTACCATTGCCATTTCCATTGCATTCATTTGTTTTACTTTCTGCTGCATTATTATTATCTGAACTTTCTGTTATTAATAAACCTCATTGTGCACATGCGCAGAAATCCAGTACTGCCTCCTCAATTCATTCCTCCTACCTCCACTGACCCACTAGCGCCCCCTCCGGGGACACAAACAAAACCGTCTCTGACAGTTACAGCCAAAATGGCAGAAAAGTATTCAATATATGATTATTGTAATAAAAGATGATTTGCATATCACTGATGACTCATCTGTCCCTGACACAAGGGTACACATGTTTAAGGGGAAGAAAGCTGAGGTAAATTTCCCTCCTCATGAGGAAAAAGAGCGGGAATCTCCAGACAAGAAGCTGCAGCTTCCCACAAAGAATTCTCAGGCAGTATCCTTTCTCCACTAGAGCCAGGATATGATGGGAATCTTCCCCTAGGGTGTCACGTTTGCCCAAAAGGTAACCCTGACGTAACAGCTATTCTCAGGGATCCTGCAGATAGCGTACACATTCTGGTAAACTACTCAGAACGGCGGTTGGGTCGGCATGGGTTTATAGCGCTGTGGCGGCGTGGATTAATTGAGACCCTAGTATGTACATATATGTATTTATATATATATATATATATATATATATATATGGAGATATGTTAATTTTTCAATGTGTAGATGTATTTTAACTATTTGTGCTGCTCAAGATCAATTATACTGCTGTGCAATAAATTGTATGGGACACCGTTGTTAGCCACACCCCCTGACGAAGTCTTGTGACAAAACGCGTTGGGCGTGGCCAGCAGGACGAGGTACTTGGATCCAGCGTTTGAATTGTCGGCGCGTGTGGTCCGTGAATTGAGTCCGTGCGGCTAGAAGGATTTAGCGGCTGTTGGTATCCGGAGAGCGACGGGGTTCATCGGTGTGGGTATCCGGAGTCTACACTGATGATCGACATCGCGCTGGTTATTTTATACTTTGTACGTGAGTGATTATGATGCCAGTAAACTACTTGTGATTTTATACTCACCATTGCGCCCTCCATTATTCTCTTTTCCGCATGTGCTGAGGAGTACGGGTTTACTCCTAAAGGAGGATTGCTGCAGTAATACATATGGACTGACATATACTTCAAAGACTTTTTTTGTTGGATTGCGCGACTACTTTCTGTTTAAATATATATATATATATATATATATAAAAAAGATGCTGTCTTAAGAGATATATATACATACAAATCCCTGCACTCTCACATAAAATCTGCCAACAGCTGGGGTGCCAATCAGAGTCCAACCCACTTAGAGGTGGGACCCATAGTACAGTACAAGGTTATCCACTGTTGTTCCCACTTATGCTGACCATGCTGCACAGATGTCTGCTGTAACTTTGCTGTAACTCCTTGACAAAGGTCCTGGTGTGGACCGAAACGTCGGAATTGGACTTTACAAACTGGAACTGTGAGATTACCTTTATTAAATTCTCTTTGCTGAATAATTGATTCAAAGTCTGGAGAGTGCTATCTGTTCCACTAGGTGGATAACCTTGTACTATATATATATATATATATATATATATATATATACAGCTGTGACATGGTGCTGTACACTGCCATCCTGGCACACGTCACTTTGGAACCAGACACTGCGGATGGCAGTGTACAGCACCATGTCACTTTATCTATTCCCATGATGAAGATAGTCGAAACAGCTGTCGGAATGATAAGTACTCATTGATTTATTCATGCTGCTACCATCATGTGTGCTATATGCTTGTTGCCTTTTTAAATGATTTTTCTGGACAAGTAAAACTTCTTCTTTTGCATCTAAGCTGTGTGCTGGTATTTCTGGGTACAATCACCTGTGTGGTTATTCTTGGATTTTTTCTATATATATATATATATATAATAAAACATGCCAAAAGAGACGTGTATACTGGGTCCTAGAGTCAAAGCTATGTCGATTTCTACTTGACGTGTCCTGTACAGTATGCAATGGACAGAGGATGCCGACATAAGAGGCATATAGAATGCTGAGGATTGTGTGGAGAAGGGTTCTCGGACCTGGTCTCCACCGCTATAGCTGGTAATTCTGATATTTGCCTTATATTCCTGCACAGCCTAGGAAAGCACAACATTATCAAATGCAGCCTTCCGAACAAAGAAACAAAGTACGAGGTGCGTCCTTTCTTGCCAGAAGCGGGGGCAGAGGAAAGAAGCTGCACAACACAGCTAGGTCCCAGGAACAGAAGTCCTCCCCGGCCTCTACAAAAATCCACTGCATGTCGCTGGAGCTCCACAGGCGGAGCTAGGCCCGGTGGGGGCACACTTTCGTAAGTTCAGCCACAAGTGGGTTCACTCCCTATTAGATCCCTGGGCAATAGATATTGTGTCTCCGGGATACAAGCTGGACATTGAGAAGATGCCCCCTCACTGACGGCCCTGCCGGCTTCCCCCTGCGAGAGGGAAACAGGGTTAACTGCAATTCACAAGTAGTATCTTCAACAGGTGGTGGTCAAGGTTCCCTTCCTTCAACAAGGAGGGTGTTATTATTCGACCAGGTTGTAGTCATGAAACCGGAAGGTTCGGTCAGACCCATATTGAATTTAAAATCCCTGAACATATACCTGGAAAGGTTCAAGTTCAAGATGGAATCGCTCAGAGCGGTCATCGCAAGCCCGGAAGGGGGGGATTTTATGGTGTCTCTGGACATAAAGGATGCATACCTTCGTGTCCCCATTTATCCACCTCATCAGGCGTACCTCAATTGCGGTACGGAATTGTCATTACCAATTTCTGACGTGGCCGGTTGGTCTCTCCAAGGCCCCGAGAATTTTCACCAAGGTAATGGCGGAAATGATGGTGCTCCTGCGGACGCAAGGTGTCACTATTATCACGTTCTTGGTCGATGATCTCATAAGAGCGAGATTGAGAGAGCAGTTGCTGAACAGCGTATCACTTTCTCTGGAAGTGTAACGGCAACACGGCTGGATTCTATGTATTCCAGAGTCGCAGTTGGTTCCTACAGCTCATCTGCCTCTTCTAGGCATGATCCTAGACACAGACCAGAAAAGGGTTTATCTCCCGATAGAGAGAGCTCAGGAGCTAGTGACACTGGTCGGGAATCTATTGAAACCAAAACTGGTGTCAGTGCATCACTGCACTCGAGTCCTGGGAAGGATGGTGGCATCATACGAGGCCATTCCCTTAGGCAGGTTCCATGCGAGGACCTTCCAATGGGACTTACTGGACGAGTGGTCTGGATCACATGTTCAGATGCATCGGTTAATTACCCTATCCCCCAGTGCCAGGGTGTCTCTCCTGTGGTGGCTGCAGAGTGCTCATCTTCTCGAAGGTCGCAGTTTCGGCATTCAGGACTGGGTCCGGGTGACCACGGATGCAAGCCTCTGAGGGTGGGGGGCAGTCACACAAGGAAAACAATTTCCAAGGGCGGAGGTCAAGTCAGGAAACTTGCCTTAACGTATATATCCTGGAATTAAGGGCCATATGCAATGCCCTAAGTCAAGCGGAGAACTTGCTTCGCGAAAAAACTGTGCTGATTCAGTCAGACAACATCACAGCAGTGACTCATGTAAACCACCAAGGTGGCACAGGGAGCATAGTGGTGATGGCGGAGGCCACCAGAATTCTTCGCTGGGCGGAGAACCACGTAAGAGCACTGTCAGCAGTGTTCATTCCGGGAGTGGACGACTAGGAAGCAGACTTCCTCAGCTGGCACGACCTCCACCCGGGAGAGTGGGGATTTCATCAAGAAGTCTTCACGCAGATTGCAAGGCAGTGGGAACTGCCACAGGTGGGCATGATGGCATCCCGCCACAACAAAACGCTACAGAGATATTGTGCCAGGTCAAGAGACTCTCAGGCGATAGCTGTAGACACCGTGGGTGTTCCAGTCGGTTTATGTGTTTCCTCCTCTTCCTCTCATACCCAAGGTGCAGAGAATCGTAAGGAAAAGAGGAGTGAGAACAATACTTATTGCTCTGGATTGGCCAAGAAGGATTTGGTATCTGGAACTGCAAGAAATGCTCACAGAGGACCCATGGCCTCTGCCTCTCAGACAGGATCTGTTGCAACAGGGGCCCTGTCTGTTCCAGGACATACCGCGGCTGCGTTTGACGGCATGGCGGTTGAACGCCGGATCCTAGCAGAAAAAAGGGATTCCGGATGAGGTTATTCCTATGCTAATAAAGGTTAGGAAGGACGTGACGGCTAAACATTATCACCGTATATGGCGAAAATATGTTGCTTGGTGTGAAGCCTGGAATGCTCCTACAGAGGAATTCCAGCTGGACCGTTTCCTTCACTTTCTACAGTTGTGAGTGACTTTGGGCCTAAAATTGGAGTCCATAAAGGTCCAGATTTCGGCCCTATCTATTTTCTTTTAGAAAGAACTGGCTTCTCTTCCTGAAGTTCAGACTTTTGTAAAGGGAGAGCTGCATATTCAACCCGTTTGTGCCTCCAGTGGCACCTTGGGATCTTAATGTGGTGTTGAGTTTCCTGAAATCACACTGGTTTGAGCCACTTAAAACCGTGGAGTTAAAATTTCTCACGTGGAAGGTGGTTATGCTGTTAGCCTTGGCTTCAGCTAGGCGTGTGTCAGAATTGGCGGCTTTATCACATAAAAGCCCCTATCTGGTTTTCCATATGGACAGGGCAGAATTGCGGACTCGTCCGAAATTGCTGCCAAAAGTAGTGTCATCTTTTCATATGAACCAACCTATTGTGGTGCCTGTGACTACTCGTGACTTGAAGGATTCCGAGTTATTAGATGTAGTCAGGGCTTTGAAGGTTTATGTAGCCAGAACGGCTAGAGTCAGGAAAACTGAGTCGCTGTTTATCCTGTATGCATCCAACAAGCTGGGTGCTCCTGCTTCAAAGCAAACTATTGCTCGCTGGATCGGTAACACGATTTAGCAGGCGCATTCTGCGGCTGGATTGCCGCGTCCAAAATCAGTAAAGGCCCATTCCACAAGGAAGGTGGGCTCTTCTTGGGCGGCTGCCCGAGGGGTCTCGGCATTACAGCTTTGCCGAGCAGCTACTTGGTCGGGTTCAAACACTTTTGCAAAGTTCTACAAGTTTGTTACCCTGGCTGAGGAGGACCTTGTGTTGCTCATTCGGTGCTGCAGAGTCATCTGCACTCTCCCGCCTGTTTGGGAGCTTTGGTATAATCCCCATGGTCCTTACGGAGTCCCCAGCATCCACTAGGACGTTAGAGAAAATAAGATTTTACTTACCGGTAAATCTATTTCTCGTAGTCCATAGTGGATGCTGGGTGCCCGTCCCAAGTGCGGACTTCTTCTGCAATACTTGTATATAGTTATTGCTTATATAAGGGTTATTTTATGGTTGCATCAAGTTTATCTGATGCTCTGTTTGTTCATACTGTTAACTGGGTAAGCTTATCACGAGTTATACGGTGTGATTGGTGTGGCTGGTATGAGTCTTACCCTGGATTCCAAAATCCTTTCCTTGTAATGTCAGCTCTTCCGGGCACAGTTTCCTTAACTGAGGTCTGGAGGAGGGGCATAGAGGGAGGAGCCAGTGCACACCAGTAGTCCTAATTCTTTCTTAGAGTGCCCTGTCTCCTGCGGAGCCCGTCTATTCCCCATGGTCCTTACGGAGTCCCCAGCATCCACTACGGACTACGAGAAATATATTTACCGGTAAGTAAAATCGTATTTTTAGATGTTGTTTGCAAACTCTAATCTGGTCTTCCTATTTTTGTGGCTCACCAATGGTTTACATCTTGTGGTGAACCCTCTATAATTCACTCTTATGAAGTCTTCTCTTGATTGTTGACTTTGACACATAAAGGCCCTCATTCCGAGTTGTTCGCTCGCAAGCTGCTTTTAGCAGCATTGCACACGCTAAGCCGCCGCCTACTGGGAGTGAATCTTAGCTTCTTAAAATTGCGAACGAAAGATTCGCAATATTGCAAAAAGACTTCTCTGTGCAGTTTCTGAGTAGCTCGAGACTTACTCTGCCAGTGCGATCAGTTCAGTGCTTGTCGTTCCTGGTTTGACGTCACAAACACACCCAGCGTTCGCCCCTAGACACTCCTCCGTTTCTCCAGCCACTCCCGCGTTTTTCCCAGAAACGGTAGCGTTTTTTCACACACACCCATAAAACGTCCAGTTTCCGCCCAGAAACACCCACTTCCTGTCAATCACATTACGATCACCAGAACGAAGAAATAACCTCGTAATGCCGTGAGTAAAATACCTAACTGCATAGCAAATTTACTTGGCGCAGTCGCAGTGTGAACATTGCGCATGCGCAATAAGCGGAAAATCGCTGCAATGCGAAAAAAATTACTGAGCGAACAACTGGGAATGACCACCATAGACCTATCTTCTGGAGAGTGCTCTTGATCTGGGCAACTGTTGTGATGGGGTTTTTCTTCACCAGGGAAATAATTCTGTCATCCACCACAGTTGTTTTCCGTGGTCTTCCGGGTCCCTTTGGTGTTGCTGAGCTCTCCGGTGTGTTCTTTCTTAAGAATGTTCCAAACAGTTGATTTGGCCACACCTAATATTTTTGCTATCTCTCTGATGTGTTTGTTTTGATTGTTTAGCCTAATGATGGCTTGCTTTACTGATAGTGGCAGCTCTTTGGATCAGATTAGAAATGCAAATGTCACAGCTGGAATCTACTCCTGACCTTTTACCTGCTTAATTGATGATGAAATAATGAGGGAATAGCCCACTCCTGTCCTTGAAATAGCTTTTGTGTCGATTTGTCCCATTACTTTTGGTCCCTTAAAAAGTGGGAGGCACATATAGAAACCGTTGTAATTCCTATACTGTTCACCTGATTTGGATGTAAATACCCTCAAATTAAAGCAAAAAGTCTGCAGTTAAAGCATATCTTGTTTGTTTCATTTCAAATCCATTGTGGTGGTGTATAGAGCCCAAAATATGAGAATTGTGTTGATGTCCCAATATTTATGGACCTGACTGTATATGCTACCACTGGGTGATATAATCAGACATCATGGCCTGGTCTACCACTGCTATGCAGATGACCTGCTTTTTACTCCATGTACTAAGAACCTAATACCAATCCTAAATGGTCTAGCTGAGCGCCAGGGGTGGATGATGCCAGTTGGCTGTGACTCAGTCTTTGTGAAACATAATAGAAGCTCCCCAACAAAGGACAAGACTACAGCTTTACCAACCATCTGGATTTATGCTTTGGTGTTCAGAATTGAAAATACTGAATATGTGATGAATCTTTGTGTAGTCCTGGTATGTGGCTGACACAGACATCAGGTATCCGCCAACATACAAATCCACATTCTTCCATCTGTGGACCATAGCCAGAATCAAGCACTTGATTCCCTCAGAAGTTCATAGACTACTGCAATGCCATCTACCTGGGTCACCCAGCAAGAGAATTACAGAGCTTGCAGCTAGTACAGAATGCAGCAGCCAAGCTGTTACCTAACCAGCCCGTTCCTGCCACATAACACCCATTCTCTACTCCCTTCACCGGCTGCCTGTAAGATGACAAATCTATTTCAGAATTGGCTAACTGACCTTCCCAGCCCAACATTACATGGTCCTAGGTACTAGAAGCAGCTTCTGCCTCCTTACTACACTGCTTGCTTGCTTCTACAGATGGACTGTTACCAGCAGTACCAAGAATCTCCTGTCATTCATAAGGGTCAAACTTTTAGTTTTGCAGCCCTGACCATGGAACTCACTGCCTTGCACAGTCCAAGAGGCCTCCACTCTAGAGACCTTCACAAGCAGACTGATGACTGTTACACTTTTCATTAATGTACTTACAGATGGGTCCTCCATTATCTTGACTGTTTCTGCACCTAGACGGAGGTTTAGTCACACCTAGGCGATAGCTTAGGTTCCTGAGTTTAATCACAGACAGGCGCGTTGAGGCATGACTGGATACTCAGCATGCAATACACATCTCCACCACTGGTTGGCTAATGCTTCACTAATCCAGTACTTTAGTTTGAATAGCAGCGGATTGGTCTACAGTACAAGCTCTGGCAAATGGTCAGTGACGACTGTAATGTTAATATACAGTCCTGTACTGCATAGTGTACACACAGATGGTGACCAATGGTCAGACGGACAGAATAAAAAAGAAAAATAGTTTATTCAGACGCAAACGAACATGTTAAAACACTTGTGTAAGCAGACGCAACTAATCAGAGAACACTTGTGTATGCAGACGCACCTAATGTGTGAAAGGAATAATGTAGCAAATTGACTTTACAGTATGTAAAATGCACAAAATGAGCATCCGAGTCCCCTAATGGCATAAACAAACACCAATGGGAAGGAATCGCTCTTTGCAGTACTTTTACACATGAACTTGAGAATCTTCCATGCAGTGTTGTGGGCTAGCGATGAAGGCTCCCGTCTGCCGCACTGAGAGTCCCGGGTTCGATTCCCAAAATGTCAGGTTTTTTTTGTGTTCCTGTGATATTCACTTTATTATTATTTTTTTCTGTGTAATCCATTGTAAAACATTCAAAGGAAGGGTGCACACAGGTTTAAATCTGCAGGAGTGACTCATTTGCTATTTAAAATACACAGCGGTAATGAGCATGTATAGACATACCAGTAAATATAAATTAGTATATTCTGACGCAACTAACTGTTCGAGCAACACAGTACTGTACATTGTCGGCGTTAGAGAATCTGTGTTGTACATTATAAGCTGTTCGTGCTTATTAGTACTCTAAGAGAAAAAACTGTACAGAGATACTAAGGACAGTGATTTGGCATCCAGGAACTTAGGGAGGAGCTTTTATTTCTCTCCATTATACTTAATACTACGGGATTTGGATGCTCACATATCCCAAACATCAACAGACCATACTGTATCTGTAACTTGTTCGTTTGCATCTGTATATGCTGTACTATTTGCGTCTGTACTGTATATACTGTTATAGACTGTATGACATAATGTAGCGTAATGAGACGCACCAGTAAAGTAGTTCTTACGCTGTAGTTCAGTATTGAATTTTAATGGAGACCACACGCTTGCGAATTGGTGATTTTAAAAAGCGACATCTGGTGGATGATCTTTGGTATTACACTCAACGGTAACGCCAAACGCTTAGTGCGCCTCCCTTTACTAGGCGCGCCTCCTTGCGCCCAGGTACGCTGCACGCTGCATATGCCTGATCGCGACTAACGCCTCAGTCAGCCAAGATAACGGAGGACCCGTCTGTATATTTACTTCCTAAATAATACATCCCAAATGCTTAGGTCTTTTTTTTGCTGTTTATTTTGTATCTTGTGCTTTGTGTAAATGTGAATGTCTAATACCAGTTTGCACAATCTGTATTGCTGCACGACAATATGGCGGCCATTGGAACGTGTTTTCACTTTTTCTAGTTTGCCTAACTTGTTGCAGACACTCATCTTGATAAGGAGTGCTGAGTGTTTTCTGATACAAGATCCTATCCATATATACCCTGTACATTACCATGTGCATTAGAGTCACCCGGGTTCCATCTGCGGTGGTTTGTTGTATGTTACATCTATATGGTGCGGATACTCCCCTGTATTTCATAATAAAAGCTTTTGTTTGCTTCTAATTATTATATTAAATCTTTTATTTTTATTCTGTTTTATATTCCTGTCTGAGTAATTACGCTATAATGTCTAATCTCGGAGTGGACCCCAGAAGATGTAAAGAAACCGTGTAAGTGTTCCATCATTCTGTTTCGTGTAAGCATACAGGTAAGTGATGGCACGGTGGTCACTGTCCGTCACATTCCGGTGGTATAATGGAAGTGGACTGTCTGGGCTTATTCTAGTCTACTTAAGAAATAAAAAACTCAGCATTTATCCTGCTTATAAAAATGACAAATCCCATAAATCAAGCTTGGTCGGACAAGACAGAAGCCACATTAATGGTGGCACATCATATAGGCTTAGGACCCATGCTTCTGGTATATATGGCATAACTCCCTAATTGCCCACAAAAACCTTCCCTTCACCATTCACAATGTCCACCATTGCCCCTTCAGAAGGGACACAACTTTCCTTTGCTTGTTCCACCTCCACAGAGCCCAGGACCATCTCCATGACCATTTCATCTTTATCTGGAGGCCAGGCATCTGGGAGGTTTGTGGCCTGAGATGACCACAGAACCACCAGGTAGTGGGCAAGAAGAATCCACAGACTCCCCAGTAACTGGAGAGTCCAAAGATCCACCCCACATGAGGCAGAGAAGGGACAACCACAGGGTCTGGCTCACCAATTTCCTTCCT
The DNA here is from genome assembly GCF_028390025.1 of Pseudophryne corroboree. Taxonomy (NCBI): domain Eukaryota; kingdom Metazoa; phylum Chordata; class Amphibia; order Anura; family Myobatrachidae; genus Pseudophryne; species Pseudophryne corroboree. Next base: position 737,967 of record NW_026967520.1, on the reverse strand, counting down.
AAAAGCTGCTCTTTACCCAGTTTGGTACCTGTAGGATCCCACTCCAATTTCCCTTGAGAATCCTTACCCTCACTAATCCCTTCTGAACCTACCAGATCCTTCCCCTTCCAACCACTCCTCCTTTTTAAGTTTTTCACCACCTGCTGTGTGAGTCCCATCCAACTACTCCATTCCTTGACTCATTGGTGTAGCAACCCCCTTCTCCCCTCCACCCCCACCACACTGCTACACTGCAGTTAAGCTGTGAGGCTTGCTGCTAGCAGTACTCACTACTCAGCACACACACTCACATCATGATGCAACAGCTGTGCCAGAGACACTGTCTCACTGTCAAGCAGGATGAGACACTCCCAGAAAGACATGTATGTATGAGTACGGAGAGAGTGGGAGCAGTGGGGCTGCATGACTGACAGCTGAGCCTGTCACGTCAGTGAGGTGGATGGGCATCCCATTCCGAGCTGGAGCAGCACACTATTTGTAAGAGCCGCAGAAGTCTGTAAATGATGGGAAATAAACATCTGGCCCATGGCTACTGTGAGGAAATGAGAGGTCTGTGACAATATAGCTATGCCTCATTTCTCATGTCAAATATGTACTTTTTATCCCCATATCCCTATACATTCAATTCATCTGTTTCCTCATTCTCCTTAACATGTCCATTACTGCTCACCCAATATTGGGGGTAATTCCAAGTTGATCGCAGCAGGAAATTTTTTAGCAGTTGGGCAAAACCATGTGCACTGTAGAGGGGGCAGATATAACATGTGCAGAGAGAGTTAGATTTGGGTGGGGTGTTTTCAAACTGAAATCTAAATTGCAGTGTAAAAATAAAGCAGCCAGTATTTACCCTGCACAGAAACAAAATAACCCACCCAAATCTAACTCTCTCTGCAAATGTTATATCTGCCCCCCCTGTAGTGCACATGGTTTTGCCCAACTTCTAAAAAATTTCCTGCTGCGATCAACTTGGAATTACCCCCATTGTGTATAAATCAACCTTAATATTGTTAATATATCCAATTGTGTTATGTTATCTGTTACCCTTTGGATAATGTATTCATGTTAGACCTAGTTTTCTATTGTTTACTACCACCACAGTGGACACTCAAAGGGTGAGTCATATAAGGTACCATTGTCCCTTTTTGTTTACTCCCTATTGTCCAACAGTGAGTTGACCAGACATGGTTGCTCTCTGGCTGATGTAATCACCTTGATCAGAATATGTATTGTATTCCAATGCTGTAAGATCCTTAGACAGAGAAGTCACACACACCCCATGTAATATGAAGCATCTGGGGGTATAAGTAGAGCTAACCAGAGAGCTGAAAGAGATTCTATGCTCCTTGACTAAGAAGTGATGTTCTGTCAGCAGTTTGTGGTGGGAATTGTCATGTGGAATTGGATTACAGAGGTGTGCTGAGCTGTTTATAATACATTCTGTTCAATAAACCACTGTTGGTTTTTCATCTACCACTGTGCCTGAGTGATTTGGAACCCAGTATCTTCACAGCTACTATCGATGGCGGGTAACTACCTGGCTGTCTGCCTTTGATGGTAAAACTATATATCGGGTATAGACCATCAATGATTCCTGATCATCAATGGATGATGGCCAATCCTAGAACACCCTGAGAGACCACAGCCACCACCAGATCCACAAAGTGTACCTAGAAGCTGCCACATCTGGCACTTTGTTACCCGTCCTCAGATCTACCTTCTCCTACAGAGTCACCTCTCCACATCTAAGCTGGAACTCTGCAGGTTTCCTTCACCACCAGCTTTGATCTCCATTGCATCAGCATCCTGGCCAACCTCACACAGGTCCATGGAATCAGCATTATGATAACTTTTGACTCTTTATTTGCTGCAGCTGCTGTATAAATCCTGTGATTTCCTCCAGCTTATTAACCAGCTGCACCAGCTCCTCATTTCACGTAACTCCCAGCTGCTGCAACAGTTGTTTCTCCTGCAGGGTCCACAGGTTATCCACAGGATAACATTGGAATATGATGATGCGACAGCAGATTTGCACCAAATGGTCAAAGCTTTTGGCCTCCCAGCATGCAGTGGGCCCATCCATATATCCCCACCTCCTGGCTCAGGCAAATCAGTTTTTTGTTTGGTGTGGCAGGAGCGAGACCATGGTCAAGAGGGCTGCTGGTTTTTAGCAGCCATAAGCATTCTTATTTTATTTTTATAGTCTTTTTCTTGAGTGATCTTTCTAAAAAGCATCTTACACGCACCTTAGAAAGAGTCGCTCCAACAATTCCCCGCCGAGTTGTGACGATGCTTACCCACGTGTACAGTGCCTTTTTGGCGGGAGTCTATGTCGGATATACTAGCAAGTCCAGCAGAAGTTACCCGGCTGTGGCCGGAGCATGAGGAGAAGGTAAGGCATCGGTTCTGCTTAGAGGGGGAACATGGACACAGCTGCACTGTTTTGGAGGTGACTACCAGTCACTGATGTGGCTGCCACCTAGGGTGGTAGCTAGGCCTTCGGGATCATAGGCTAGGCCTATGATCATAGTACTAGGCCTTCGGGATCATAGGCTCCAGAGGTAGTATGAGGCCACGATCCCTGGGATTGATGTCAGCAGTGGAGAGTCAGACTCTCCCCTGGTTGCCCCTCCCCTGGTTCATGACCAGTTTCCTCCGAGTCTCCCGCCATGAACGTTTTTTCAGCTTCCGTCTGAGACGCTGTGTATCTAAAAGGACCCAGTCGCAGCATAGGCGGCTGTGTAACTGGTGCGGCAGTGTTCTCTTGGGCGTCTGTGTTCACTGTAGGTTCACGGGGCGAGTGTGTACACTATTAGCATCTGGATCCACTCAGCGTTTGCTAACGTATTGATCAGTCCTGGAAGCGGGGTGAGTCTCCCTGTATCACACTCTACTGAGCCGGGTAATACAGCACTAAGTCTCTATCTACCTTTTGAGTATGAATAGTTGAATAAGTGCCGGATGCATATGAGTCTAATAATTATTACTGTTGTTTCTTTTGCTATGCGTCTGAATACGGTTAAACTCCTATATAAGGTAATAGTTACATAGTTACATAATTAGTGAGGTTGAAAAGAGGCAAAATGCCCATCGGGTTCAACCTGTATTCTGTGATCAGCTGATCATATTATAATGTACCTGCTGATGTAATGCTTAGTACCAATTGACAACAATGATTCTTACCACTCCCAGATTAATGTCACTGTGGTAAATGCTATAACCCTGGATACTCTTTCCAGTTAGAAATTTGTCTAATTGGTTTTTAAATGCATTTACAGAGTCTGCCATTACTATCTTCTCCGGCAGGAAGTACCACATTTTTATTGCCCTTACCGTGAATAACCCTTTCCTACGTTGTATATGGAATTTTCTTTCCTCTAGCCTCAGCGAGAGCCCACGTGTCCTATACAGAGTTCTTTTAATAAACAAATCCGCTGTTAGCTCCTTGTGCTGACCCTTTACATATTTGAAGATATTAATGTCACCTCTTAGTTGCTGCGTACTCCATAGACTCTAACCCTTTATTCAATTTAGTAGCCCGCCTTTGAACCCTTTCTAGTTCTCTTATCTTTTTTATAATATGGTGCCCAAAATTGAACACAATATTGTGTTTTTTGTCCCAAAATGCATAATTTAGCATTTTTCTATATTGAACCTCATTCCCCAGGCTTCAAGTTTAAATAAGTCATTTTGTAGAGACTCCACATCGCTATATGAATTAATTACCTTACACAGCTTAGAATCATCCACAAAGATTGACACTGTGCTTTCCAGGACTATTTCTAGATTGTTGATAAATATATTGAACAGTAGCGGGCTAAGTACGGACCCTTGTGGTATTCTGCTGACTACTAGTGCCCAGCTGGAGAACATCCTGATGACCGCTACTCATTGTGCCATGTTATCCAGCCAATTACCTATCCATGTACAAATAGTATATCCTAGACCAAGTTCCCTTAATTTGATGATCAGTCTCCTTTGAGGCACTGTTTCAAAGGCCTTTTCAAAATCTAAATACACGACATCCACTGCTTTTCCCTGATCTAGATTCTCGCTCACTTCCTCGTAGAAGCTAATTAAGTTAGTTTGACATGATCTGTCCCTTACAAACCCAGGCTGACTTTTGCTAATAATCTTATTAACCTGCAGATAATCCTCTATGCTATCCCTCAAAATACTTTCCAATAATTTGCCCACTATAGAGGTTAAGAGAACTGGTCTATAATTACCAGGATTATTTTTAGCTCCCTTTTTAAATAAAGGCACTACCTCCGCTATGCGCCAATCCTTAGGTACCTTGCCTGATCTGATTGAACTGTGGAAAATCAAGTATAGGGGTTTTGTGTTATGCACACCAGTGCCAGCAGGAATGTACTGGTGTCTGAATGGAGAGGGATGCAAAACAAATGAACTCACAGACAGACTGGGGAATATGACATTACATACACAGAAGGTGATAGAGTAAAAAATAAACACAAAGTGAACAGAGAAGCCCAAAGGCTAAGAAACTGGGTGTCTCCCTAGTATTAGGAATGCTCAGATGGAAAGAAGTGAGATGTTGTGATTTAATATGTAGAGAACCCGAAATGCTGTTGCTAAGGGCAACAGCAAAACCCTAAAGGGTTACCAATGGGTGTGGCAGTAAACTCCTTGGTCAGAGATGGAATAATAGACACAAGGAGAGTCTCCACAATCCTAGTCCTCACTTGCAGTGCACTGGTTCAGCTTACTGCCACTAAACTGACACCTGAACACCTTGCACAGTGAGAAAGGATTTTGGCAGGCAAGTCTGAGAATACAGCCGCAAACCTGCTAGGTTCACAGAGTAGCAAAAGAACCCCAGCAGGTTAAACGACTGACTCCAGTCTTACTGCTAGGTCTGGATTGGCAGAGTGTAGTACCAAATCCCAAGGCCTATTTGCAGTAAGCAACAAACAAATACAAAGTTACACAGTACTAGCTAACTTTCAGGAACTGACTAACCAACAAAGATTCAGCAGCATCTGCCTAACCTGAGAAGAGGGTTTATATAGCAGGTGCTGTCCACGCCCCACTCAGACCTCACAGACTGTAAGCACAAAAACCAGCACCGGATCCCCTGCCGTGCACAGAGCCTGTAACCACTGCACAGCAAAAGACCCGGACCGGAGTATCAGCTGTGCTCAGGTTACTCCGCTAGCACTTGTCTCCCAGTTGCCATGACGACAGGGCAGGAGACCCTAACATCTCCAAAAGGAGAGAGTAGGAGAAATAGTCGGGTGGGGTTGCGGAAGCTTGGGTAAGGTCGGGAGCCAAGGGAAAATTTCAGGGTATAGATGAACATATAGGCCTTCCAAGGGGATCCGGTCTGACGATCAACAGTATCTAGGTCGACAATGTTTAGGTCGACAGTCACTAGGTCGACATGGATGGAAGGTCAATAGGGTTTCTAGGTCGACATGTGCTAGGTCGACAGGTCTAAAGGTCGACATGAGTTTTTCACAATTTTATTTCTTTTTTTTTAATTTTTTCATACTTAACGATCCACGTGGACTACGATTGGAACGGTAATCTGTGCCGAGCGAAGCGGTAGCAGAGCGAAGGCACCATGCCCGAAGCATGGCGAGCGAAGCAAGCCATGTGAGGGGACGTGGTGCACTGATTTGGGATCCCGGTCACTCTACGAAGAAAACGACACAAAAAAAAAAATCCTCATGTCGACCTTTAGACCTGTCGACCTAGAAACCCTGTCGACTTTCCATCCATGTCGGCCTAATGACTGTCGACCTAGAGTGGTCGACCTAAACTTTGTCGACCTAGATACTGTCGATTTGATGAACCACACCCCTTCCAAGACCACCCATTGTTTAACCTCCCGACTCCTGGTCCAGTCCAAGACCCTATTTAAGAGGATTGCATGGTAATAGTTTTTAATATCTGGGAGTTGAAATCCACCTTTTTTAGGCGGGCGAGTCAGGACTGATCTACCAATTTTGGACCTCTTACGGAGCCAAATAAATTGTTGGATCAAGGATCTTACGGTCTGGAACCAGGAATCCGGGATTCGGATTGGTAAGGTCTGGAGGAGATAGAGCAATTTGGGTAATGTGGTCATCTTTACAACATTAATTCTGCCTAGCCATGAAAGATTATGGTGTTGCCATCTGCAGTAGTCATTTCTAATGGTTTGGAGAATAGGGTAGAAGTTCAGGGACAGCAGACGTGATAAATCGCTGGGAAGCTGAACTCCTAGGTACGTGATGTGACAAATGATGATACAAAGAACAAAAATCAGGGGGGACAAGGGACAGCCTTGTCTCGTTCCATTACTTAGAGTAAAGTTGTCAGAAAGAATCCCATTAACCCGCACTCGAGCCAATGACCGTGTATAGAGGGATAATATCCTGTGGAGGGCTTGTGGACCCAACCCAATGTGCTCCAGTACCGCCCTCATAAAGTCCCAATTGACTCTGTCAAAGGCCTTTTCGGTATCTAGACAGCAACACAGTAGGTGTGCTGCTGTTAGAGGCCTGATGTATAAGGTTGAGGATCTTTGTCGTATTATCTTTCGCTTCACGTGCCGGGACAAAGCACACCTAATCACTGTGAATAAGTGATGGGAGAAACTTGTTCAACCTAAGAGCCATCAATTTCGCAAAAAGTTTGAGATCCACATTAAGCAAAGAAATGGGCCTGTAACTGGAACACACTGAGGGGTCCGTCCCTTGTTTAGGAATCACATTAATTTGAGCCTCCAGGGACTGACGTGAGAAATGTGTATCAGCTGAGATGGAGTTAAAGGCCTGTAATAATCTGGGGGCGAGAGTCTCTTTAAACGTCTTATAATAAATGGCGGTAAAACCATCCGGGCCCGGACTTTTACGTAAGGGGGTGGAGGTTATAACTTGTTCAACCTCAGTTAAGGTAAAGGGTGCTTCCAGGGAGTCACAGTCAGAGAGTGACAACTGGAGCGCCACTTTAGCTAAGTATTTCCTGGATCTCAGCATATTAGAAAGGGGATCGTGGGTCGGAGAGGGATCACCTAGATTATATAAGGTGTTATAATAATTTTTAAAGCACGCTGCTATCTCAGGTGTTTTTAAAGCATACAGAGCCCGCGCTATTTTTCATAGAGGGGATAAAAGAGGCCATTCTCTGGGATCTAAGTGCCTGTGCTAACAAGTGTCCTGGCTCATTTCCCCATTTATAGTATTTGCTGTTACATTTACGCAGAGAGGCCTGGGTTTTGTCATTGAGGATTTTCCGGAGGTGCTTCCGGGCTTCGGACAGATCCACCAAATCAGAGGGAGACAGGGAGAATTTATGGCGGGCCTCCAAAGAATGGATTTTATGCAACAATGCGGTGGTTAAGGCTAGTCTATTTTTCTTCACAAAAGAGCCTAATTGGATCAATTTACCCCGTATAACACATTTGTGGGCCTTCCAGACCGTAATTTTGGATAATTCCCCTGTATCGTTACAGATAATGCCTTATCTAGTTCAGATTTGCAATACTCATCATATAGGAGGGATTCATTAAGGCGCCAGGTCCAAGGGCCGGGGGATCGGGAGGGGACTGAGAGAGACAAGAATACCGGGGCATGGTCTGACCAAGTAATGGAGCCAATGGTGGCTTCCACTATTAAAGGGAGGTGTTTATGGCTCAGAAACAAGTAGTCTAGACGTGAGTAAACCTGATGTGGGTGCAAGAAGAATGAGAAGTTTCTGTCAGCGGGGTGTGTGACCCTCCAAGAGTCAGCAAGTTGAAATTCGTGGAAGACCTTCCTAACCTGTCTATGTTTTCATTTAGAATTTAGGGGCTGGTGGGGAGGTGTCAATAGAGGTATCCATGGATCAGTTTAAGTCGCCTCCCAAAACAACAATACCTGTCATGAGGGCTTCAAGCCGGGGAAGTTGGGAATGGAAAAAGGACAGTTGGCCCTGATTTGGAGCATAGAAGGCTATGAGAGTGTACGCCTGAGAAAATATATTGCATTGGACCACCAACAATCTCCCAGGAACTAATTTATGGACTGAGACATCAGTCACTTGTAGGGCTTTAGAAAAAAGTATAGCGACTCCCTTGGATTTACTTTCGGGGTTGTTGGAGTAGCAAACGAGGGGGAATCTATGATTTACTAAAGAGGGCCTGCGGGCAGAGATCTTAAAGTGTGTCTCCTGTATCAGAGCCTCATCTACTCCGTCCGACCGCAGTGTCCGAAATAAATGGGACCTCTTCTCAGGGATGTTAAAACCTTTGGCATTGATAGAGGCAAATTTAAGTGTACCCGGGGCAGACATCAAATCGTATCACAGTACAGGATAGCAGGAGACTCGGACAGGTCACTAAAGAAAGTGAGAGACAATACAGAAGAGAAAGAAAGGAAAAAGAGCAGGTCACAGAGAATAGGAACATCAGGCGCAAAGAAATACCCGCAATGGGAGAGCTGGTAAGTATGTATACCAGCAACCCCATAGGGCACAACGGCCATGTGCGGGACTGGGCCAAGGGAGTCACCCCCTCAGGCACTATATCTACTATGATCATTTTAAGAAAAAGAACGAAGAAACAAAAGCAAAACATTAGCATTAACCGGAAGTAACAACTAACTGTCTACTAGTACAGTCTCAATACTAAGCTCCAGGTTTGAAGGTGAAGCCGGGGAGAACACGGTGAAACGGGGCAGAAGTGGCACGAGGCCGCATAGGATGTGTCTCACCCAGCATGCCACAGCCGGAACATTCAACCCTCCTGCAGAAAACAAGAAGGTCCAGTTTGCAGGGCAGTAAAGAACAATGTCGTCAGGTAGCGGAGGAGTCCTGGCACACGGGGAGGGTTTTTGAAGCTTTCTTCTGAGAGCTACATACAACTTGCCATGACGCTCCACTCCCCGCAGGTTGAGGTGGGTGCAGATTCGGGAGGATGAAGTCCCAATCTGGAATCTTCAGGGTTGGGAGACCGAGACCGGAGCAGAAAGTGGGGAGGTCGGAGGCAGTATGTAGGGTGTGTATCTTTCCCGAAGCGGAGACCTGTAGGCTGAAAGGGAAACCCCATCGGTATTTCAGTTGTCGTTTGCGGAGTTCCTCCATAAAGGGACGGAGGGGTCTTTCTTTCATGAAGCATATGCCAGGAGAGGTCCTGGATGATGGAAATTGGGTTGCCATTAAAGTCCAGGCCATCCAGGCAGCGCACTCTGCTCATAATTTCCTCTTTCTGAGAGTAGTAATGCAATCGACATATGACGTCCCGAGGTCGGTCGGAGGAGAGCCCTCTCGGTTTGAGGGCACGGTGAGCTCTGTCAAAGATTATGGCGTTAGCCGGGTCCTTACCCAGAACTGCATTGAATATTTTCGTCAGGGCATCTACTAGGCCTGTCTGGGGGACATCTTCGGGAATACCTCTCACCCGGACATTGTTTCTCCTACCTCTATTGTCCAAATCCAACACACGGGTCCGCAGCGACCGGATTTAATCTGATTGAGCTTTGATAACATCCGTTAGGGACCCCATAAAGACATCAGTGGAGTCACGATGGTCCTCCAGTGCTGTTACCCTATCCAAGAGCTGCGAGATATCATGTTTGATAGATGCCAACTCTCTATGGATGGTGTCTTGGAGGTCCTGCTTAGTTGGAAGCGTTTTCATAAACTTCAAGATGTCTTGAAGAGCAGTATCACTGTGAGCGTGTGGGGCGGGTTGCTCCATCGCTAAAGGGGAGGCAGGAGAGGCGGAATGACAGGAAGAGGGGCTTGAGGGAGAGAGATCTCCAGAAAGCGTTGTGGGAGTAGGTTGTCGGAATGATCTCATTCCCGGCTGGGTCACGGTCTCCCTAGATTGCGTAATATTACTTTTTTTTTCCCCGGATCTGACCACGCTAATAGGAGTACAGATGATTAAACGACAGCATGTGATAGCGAGACTATATGCACGGTGCTGCTCAATATGCTGTGATGTGCCTACAGCATGGTGACTACCAGTGGAATGGCACTAGCATGCCATTAATCAGATTTCAGCCATTATGGTAACAAGCACACAGTGGGCATCGGTTTCCGCATCCCCGGAAAGGAGAGGGCGGGTGCTGGACATCCGTGTCACCGGCTCCCAGTAGGCGACCCGAGGCACTTTGCAAATTCTGTCAGACAGGTATAAGGGCAGTAGAGTCACAGATGTAAGTCCAAGTATATGGGAGAGCCACTAGGGGGAGCTCCAACCCAATACATACACCTCATAAGGCAAATCCACTGTGTAATAGGAGCAGGACCAGCAGTAAATATTAAATGCACAGAAACAGTTCCAGATTCACTGGTGCAAAATATGAGAAAGAAAAAAGCCCTCCAATAGCCCTTCCCCAAGCTGTGGAGCAAAAGGGAAAGGGGGCAGCAGCAGCAGTGGGGTCAGTGAAAAAGGCTCACCCAGTCAGCGGCTCGGCTCCAGGCTGCAACAGGGTCCTCCAACTGCAGAGGTAAGATGGCCGTCTGGAGTGGATTCTGAGGAGGGCGGCTGTAGCTGGCCGTGTCCCCCGCATCTCCGAACACCCCAGGAGCAGGCAGGCCCTGGGGACAGCCGGGGATGGCCCCAGGATCGAGCGCCGGGACCCTTTGCCGGGTGCCGTAGCGGCGTCACGTGCCGCGTCCAGAGATCGGGGCCGCCGCCGGGCGAGGCCGTGCAGACAGGACGAGGGGGCGGTGGACGGCAGCAGCCACTGCAGAAGACGGTCCCTCAGTGGCTATGGAAGCGATAAGCTGCAGAAAGAGGTACAGGGTGGGAGAGGCGCCCGAGCCCACCGCGGGCGTCTCCAGCTGTATAGATGGGGAAATTGAGTCCCCGGTCCCCAGGTAGAGAACAGGCCGCAACCCGCAGAGGGGTAGGAGTCCCCCCCCCCTGGCACCGCGAACCCGGCTCCTGGGGCAGACGAAGTATGCAGGCACCAAGTGGGGTGGATATGGGGGCAGGATGTTGGGCTGGAGCTACTTTAAAGGGGTCTGCAAGGCTGGTTTGGTGGGAGCTCACCCAAAGCCTGTGTGCTCTCGATGGCAGCCAAGCCACGCCCCCCACCCCCATTTTTTAATTAGTGGTAACTCCCTGTTACCTTCAGAAAATCAAAAAGAGGGGGACAATCAATATATAAAGAATATATAAGGAACAATAACTAAAATAAAGGAATAAGGGACAATAAATAAAAATATAAATAAATGGATAGGATAAGGATACATTTAGTACAAAGACAGGGACTCAACAATAAAATGCAGTAATGGACAAAGGATGACAATCAGTTATACAACACAGTGGGAAAAGCTAATAGGGAAAGTTAATACTTATCTGCTCCCTGCTCCACTGATCTGTGCACAAAAGTTGTTCTCCCCGGCTGCAGGCTCTCTTCCCCACCGGCTGCTGGCTCCCTCCGGCCGCTGCTTCCTCCTGGCCGCTGGCTCTCCCCGGCCGTTGGCTGCTGGCTTCCCCCTTGCTGCCGGTTTCTGGCTCCTTCGGCTTGCGGCTCTAGCACCTTGCCGCTCCGTCCTTGTGTGCGCCCTTGTGTGTGCGCGCCCAATGTCACTTCCGGTTCCAGACGCTCGATGCTCTTTCTCAGTAATAGGTTTCTACTACATACTTGAAATGTATTTGTAGTTGATTATGTGCTTATATTGATTATTATACTAATGTATAAACTGTGACTGCTGAATTTACTATAAATCTGTCAGTTTTTTCCTGTCTATTCTGATCTTCAATGCTTGTGCAAAGCAGGGTAGGGTCGGATTTTATGTCACTCTAACAAAATTTAAAGTGATTACAGTCACATATTGTGTAGTACACTGTGCAAGTGTCTGATTATTTATCATGTCTAAGAGTGGCAAGGGTGAGGAAAATACACTCACAGCAGCACCAATATTCATCATGTTTGCCAAAGCTGGGTTAACCTCTCAGGATCTGGTTCAAAAAAATTGTTTTAGCTTTCATCAAAGTCTCTTGAAAAATCCAAGGAGGACACAGGGGCAAGTTGAACCACCATGGGCTACCTTTGTACAGACATTATCCAGTATAGCTCAGTGGATAATTCCAACTTCTGTACCAGGGATAGGTTACACGATTAACCCTTACATGCAGCATTCCTCCTGAGGTTTATCAGCAGGGGAAGCAGCAGCCTCTCAACAAAAACAGGCTGAAAGGCCAGTGGTAAGTAAAGCACATAGACATGAAACAACATCTTCACAGTCTACACATGCTTCAGATGAGGATTCGTTGGAGAATGAAGACTCATTACACTCTGGTTCTGCATACGAAGATGAGGAAGGAAGGTCTCAGCTCAGTGGACATATCTGAGTAAATTAATGTGATGAAAGCCATTCTGTCCTTAGAATAATCAGCAGAGCCTGTGTTAAAATCCAAGACATCTGTGTTTAAATGTCCCAATACAGTCAGGACTGAGTTTCCTGGGTCAGAACAGCTGAAGGAAATTATGGAAGAGGCTTGGGCTACTCCCAGTAAGAAATTCAGAATTCCAAGGAAATGGAATTCCAATTATCCTCCTCCCCTACAACCACTTTCTGCAACATCACAATGGGATCCCAAAGGGCCTTCAGGCCTTTGGTATGAGACACTTTGAGACGAATATTCGAGGTGGGGATATAGATAGCAATCTCCTTAGGTTTGAGAGCCAAATGATATTCCTAATGGGATGTCAACATCCAAGAGGTCTGAATGAAAACAACAGTTACTTACCTTTTTTGTGAGATTGAATGTACATCAGGAGAAAACTTGATCCTGTTGTATACCATTATGAGATCCAGTGTGTATCCAGGAGTTTTCCCTTTTGAGTAAATGATTACCTGTCGGATACGTCCACCTACTCACAAGTTCAAGTGATGATCCCCTGGGATTTGAGAGATCAAATGTAAATGACAGCTACCTATCTTTTTTATAATTGGGGAACTATGATTCTGATATATACCATCATATGACTTATTGTTTTTTTGTCTTTCTAGGATTCTCTCTCTTGAGAAATTGATTACTTACTTGTTGTGTCCATATATATCCATGGACTCAGTTGAGGGTATTTTGAGATCACATTCATTATTATATATTAATAGACATATGTCTATTTCATATATATTTAGGGGATGATTTGTACTTATAAATCCATTGTAGGGGCTAGATTCCTGTACATGTGCCCCACATTTTATGCATATTATCAATACCTGTATTGCTAACTTCAGATCTGATCCATATAGGAGGAGTATATAGTAACATGGTCATTATTAGATGTGGTGTTTTAGGGAAGAGCCCTGGATATACTTTAACATAGAATTTATTCACCTATGCAGGGAATACATGAGTATGTAACCTATTTGAGGCTAGCATTCAAATAAGTCCACACAGACCATTAGGCATTGGGTAGTAGACACTTTGAGATGAACATCCGAGGTGGGGACACAGATGGAGATCTTCTCAGGTTTGAAGGTCAATGGCATCCTTAATGGGATACCAGTATCCAAAAGGGCTAAAGGAAAATAATAGTCACCTTATTTTTGAAGATTGAACATACATTAGGTAAAAATGTGATTTTGATACATACCATCCTGTGACCCATTGTGTACCCAGAATTCTCCCTTCTGAGAAATAGACTACTTACCTGTTACACTCATTTATTCACAAATCCAAGTGATGATACCCTGAGATTTAAGAGATAAAATATAACAATAGCCACTTACCTTTCAATGATGGGGAATTAAGATCTCGATGCACACCATGATACATTTTATTGATTGATAGCTCTCATGGGATTCCCTTATTTGAGAAATTGATCACTTACCCGATGTGCCCATACATTTATGGATTCAATTGAGGGTACTGTGGGACCAAATTTACTATATGTCAGCAGATATCTGTCTAATTCTATACATATCTAGTAGATGACATACGTTCATTAGATTTTTTTTCTTGCAGAGGTCAAAATCTTACTTGTATGTCTTATATGTTACAAATACTATTAATAACCATATTGATAAAGAAGGACTCAAATCTTTAGATGAGATCTATATAGAAGGAGCATACACCAATATACAATTCCCCAGACGTGGTAATTTAGAGAAGATTTTTGCATATACCTTATCATAAATTCATCCATTTTTGTAGGGAATTTATTGGAAAATGATTAATCTGAGAATACCATCATATTGAGTCCTCACAATCGGTTTAAATACTCTAATATAAATAAATATATATATATATATATATATACACACACAATATTATTTTCACCTTCACGTTTCTGCACGTTTATTTTATATAGCTTTTACTTCATTAATTTCACATGATTTGTTTATTTATTTTATTTTTTCTCACATATGCACATTCACATTAATTTTTATAATAATTCTCACCACTCAATTTTGATAATTAATTTAATTAACACGTAAAAATGTATACACTCTAAGGTCATTGACCAATATTTTGTTTTGCACCTATCACGGTCATAATTCTTAAATCACCATCACTCATACACATATAATATAAGCATTAAACCGCAGGACCATTAATATATTCATGCTCCGCATTAGCTAGTAAATCCCAACACCAGAATTACCAGTCTAGGATTTCTATCAATGTATGATCCCCCTTCCCTCTTAACTTATCTTATGATGAAGAGAGAAATTATCCTAGAGATCATAATATGCAATTAAGCATTCAATAATATATGTAATTATACCCAAAAAAATCCGTTTATGTAGTACAAATTCTCTAAGATTCGATTATGTATAGATTCTCATCTGCTGAATGTGTTATTTAATTTCTCCTTTTATTTAACTTATGTTGATCCCCGGGTTCTATTATGATCTGGGAATCATCTACGAAGATTGGACGTTTTAGACACATGACATGTGTGAGACAATCAGCGCTGCAGAAGTAAATTGGAGCCTTGGAGAGGACGATGTGATGCCTGATCACATGCTCACACACCCGTCCGCGATTGGCTCCCCTTTCCTTTATAGTCATTCTAGGTAGGGCAATAGGGTTTGTCCTGACGAAGCTGGTGTGAAACGTGCACGTTGGGTGGCGTTTCAAAGTGGCATTGATATGCCTGCTTAATTCACTGTGAATTTTTTTTACATTTAATCTAATGATATAAAGAATTGTGTAACAATACGACCAGAAATATCCAAATGAGTGACAACCAATCTAGTTTATCTATGGGATGTATAGTGAGACAATACTTGAAGATAGGTTAGCACATACGCACCTCAGGTTATCCGTGATATATAGTAAACTTCATGTGGTGCAATGCCTGAATGGAACTAGCACAGCACAGCATATCTGTGATTTAATGGCTCCTAGAGAACATTTCCTATGATAGGCTTTCTCAGAAATACGGAGTCTCACATATGAGTGTAATTGAATCAATGTAATACGTGATATCAGGGCTGTAACTAGATGTGTGCGGAGGGGGCACCACACATAGCGCTGCAGGGTAGGGGGTGCTGTTGGTGGCACTTGTCAATTATCTACTTTAATTACTTTCACTTGCAGCTTCCCCTCTTTTTGAAGTCCAGCATCTCCTGACTGCACCTGTCTCCTACCTTGTCGCCTTCTGTCGCTAATACCTAAACAACATTCATAAACTTAACTTGAGATATCTTTGTTATTCAGTCACACTATCCTTTATTACATTTCAAAATGCTGACATACCCGGAATTCAAACCCACTGCCTGTGGCACTGCAGTCAGACAGTTTATTCATTGAGCTATCTGCCCTTGCATAGAAAGGTAGATAATTCTAAGCTAGAGAATTCTATTTGAAGCTTATCTTGTACTTTGTGAAAAAATGATCAGCATTGCGGCTGAGCAGATCTATGTAGTGTGTGGCTGCAAGAGATTGCATGTGTGGCTGCACACTACATAGAACTGCTCAATTGCAATGCTGATTATGTTTTTATAATCTTACAGTAGCTTCGTATAGTGTACATAGTTTTTATGCAGGATCAAATAGCTCAATGAGTAGGGTGTTTGATTCAAATTCAACAGGTTATAGGTTTGAATCCTGGGTATGGCAGTATATTGAAACGTGTTAATTAATAAAGGGTATTGTAACTGAATAACAACAAGCTTTCTCTCTCTATTATAAATATAATGTGGAAAGGATGTCATAGCATTGTCATGCCCCTTTCCAACGAGTCATGCGCCTTATGTCCCAATTGGAAAAATGTAAGGGGGGGGAAATACCCAAATAAAAACAGTACACACACACCGTGAAAGTAAAACTTTATTACAAACATGCCGACACACACATACTTACCTATGTTCACACGAGCCTCGGTCCACTTCTCCAAGTAGAATCCAAGGTGTACCTGAAAATAAAATTATACTCACCAAAATCCAGTGTAGCATCTGTCCTCTTTTTTGTAATCCACGTACTTGGCAAGAAAACAAACTGCATTACCCGGACCACGCACTGAAAGGGGTCCCATGAAAGGGGTCCCACTGACTGCGAGTAACCTCACCGCTGACCTGCAAAGTTTCCACCATTGAAGATAATGGAGCGGTTATGTGCTATGCGCGTCTGACAGCTCAGACGCGCACAGCCAATCAGGAGAGTGCCACGACGTGGCGCTCCCTGATTGGCTGAAGGGACCCTCTGTGACAGGAGTCACGGCGGTCTCAGACATGGGACCCCTTTCAGTGCTGGTCCGGGTAAATGCAGTTTGTTTTTTTGCCAAGTACGTGGATTACAAAAATGTAAATGTAGTAGAACTACAAGTACCAGCGGGCCTGTTCCCCCCCGCATGCTGGTACTTGTGGTTCTCCAAGTACCAGCTTGCGGGGAGGCTTGCTGGGACTTGTAGTTCTGCTACAAAAAAACAATATTCTTTCTTTGTGTCAGTTGGCTATCAGCCTCCCATCCACAGCCCATGGATGGGGGGGGGGGGGGACAGCCTCGGGCTTCACCCCTGGCCCTTGGGTGGCTGGAGGGGGGACCCCTTTATTTAAGGGGTCCCCACTCCTTCAGGGTACCCCGGCCAGGGGTGACTAGTTGGGGATTTAATGCCACGGCCGCAGGGACCTATATAAAAGTGTCCCCTGGCTGTGGCATTATCTCTCCAGCTAGTGGAGCCCGGTGCTGGTGTTAAAAATACGGGGGACCCCTACATCTTTTGTCCCCCGTATTTTTTGCACCAGGACCGGACGCAGAGCCCGGTGCTGTTTCTAAAAATATGGGGGATCCCCTGTCAATTTCCCCCCCGTATTTTTACAACCAGGACCGGTTCAAAGAGCCCGAAGCTGGTTATGCTTAGGAGGGGGGACCCCATGCATTTTTTTCTTGATTTTAACCCATTCCCACCCCTTCTCACTGAAAACCATGTGCTCTCTCTATTTTAGTCAGTTAAAAAAAATATTCTTTTAAAAAATATATAAATAATACTTGTGGCTCCTAATAGACAAAGCAGGTACATAATCCCTTCTAATGTAAATAGATATGCTATTAGCAATAAAAAAACACACAAAAAAAAACATGTTTTTAAATTTTTTATTAGATTCCGCCAGCAAAGTGAGGCGGAATGAAATTGACGAAATTACTGTCGAACAGCACTCTTGTCGAATCGACATTCTTCAATTGAATTTTGGCGATAAGCCGCATTTTTACCACTGCAGACATGTCGAATTTAACAACTGTCGAATTTCAAAAAGTCGAATCTGAAACGTCCGTTTTTTTTTTGTCGAAAAGTACTGTATTGCATTGTCGAATTTAAAATACCACGTTTTTCGACATTTGCGGCAATTTGACCACAATTACATATACCTCATCATTACAGTACTGCCAGCAGGAGAACTGTAACAAATGTGTTACACCGCAGCCTGCTCTCCCTCTGTGAAGGGAAGGATTTAAGACGTATCAGCTACAATCAATGTCAGAGTATGTAGCAATTGGATAAGCAACAATGTATAAATAAATCTGCTAGAGTGAGGTTCTTTTCAATCCACCTTTCAATAACAGGCTTTTACATGATACGTGCTTCTACTACTTCATTTATGTTTAAACTATCTCACGATTTGAGTCATCCACAAGTTAAATGATATGTTAAGAATGACTTATGAGCTGTTTATTTAAACAGTTCAGACAACCAATTAGGTTGAGAACCCCATAATGAGAAATGGTAATATACCCCAATATTAGGAGACTATAGATAACTCCTTGGCTGGATTAATCACTCAATACTGTAAAACACCATACATGAATGTGACTGTCACCCCTTCGTATATATAAAAAAATGGTATATCACAGGTATACCACAAGGGACTAATGATATATTATAATCCAATTCTAAGGGAAGAGATATAACAGTAAATGTAATATTGTGACACATCCCACAATATTCTATTGCACATAGAACTGCATAGGTGGTACTACTTGTGTCAATTCATATATTAAGTGTGGGATTGTGGGATCATTACTCAAGGGGTTTGGACTTACAGTACATTAATACAACTATAGCTTATATAACAATGATTACAGACATACTGTAAGGGATTTAGGACATATTGTGGGATCCAAATAACTTGCTCAATATTGTGATCTGTCCCACAGTAATGTGTTGGACCTAGAATTGTATAGGTGGTATTACCTGAGATAGTTGATATACTACGATTGGGGATGATTAACATTAAAAGTTATATTTTATACAAATTAATAATTTTCTCTCTATCTTAGTGCACCAACAAAGAGACAATCTTCTCTTTCTTACCTTTCCCTACACCATGAACCATAATGGCTTAAGGAAAATAACATAAACATATAGTATGTTCCCCACACTGACCATGGCATATGAAGATATAATGACACTAGGAATATGTACAAAATGATGTTTTGATAAGATACTGATGAATATGTACTTGAGCAGAAGAAGAAATATATCACTTATCAATGGAGACACGCTTACCAAAAGTATCTATTCATATCTCGTGGTTATAGAGCTAAAATACTATGATTTACAATTAATTTACTATAAAAAATACCCTTATTGATATGCTTTTTGGCTTGCTATATAGACTTGTGATAGACCTAGGAAGTTTTACTTTTATGGACTAGCTAAAAATATAAAGGCTACAAGCACCTCTATAGGACTCATTAATGAAGAACTGAGAGACATTAGAGAAGGTATGATTCAATATCGAGTAGCCATCCATTAGTTACTGCTCAGAGAAGGTAGCGGAGGGGAACAATTTAAGGAATGTGTTGTTTTAATATCTCAGATAATTACAATCCCATTGAACAGATCCTTAAATTACTACAAGATTTACAGGAACACATGAACCAATCGGCTGATTGGGATCTTTTTGGATGGATGGGAGCTAGTATTTCTAAGTGGCTATATCAAGTGTTACATTAGGTCATGATGATAATTCTTATAATTCTCATAATCTATGTAAGCATAAAATGTCTGCCATCCCTTGGTCGTCAGTGTGGCAAAATATTAACAACCCAAAGAAAGCCAAAAACTAATCTTATGGTGATGACCCCGGTTACCTACACTGCGGTAGCCCACACATGATCACACTGACAGAAATCTACACTTAATAGGTGCTTACATGCTTTTGCTTCATACACACACACAGCAAGAAGAACCTCAACCTATAGCCAGGGTAAAGAAACCACATGTTCTGTCGCTACCTCTTCCATTTCTCTTATCTATACAAGTTTTCGGGAGGGTTGAGGCTTTTCGCATCGATACTCAGTGGACTAGAGCCAGCGATTGTATCCAGAGAACGGGTTTTCCTTATTCTATCTCACATCTCGCACTACTACACTCATCACCAGACAAATCATTTACACATGGTGAGTATTTTATTTATTATATGATAGTTGTTTAGAGATTAAACAAAACAGTGGAATGTTGAAGTTATATCAAATATCCTGTATTGTCTCATTAAATTGTGCTATGATTATTGATATTCTAATGTTCCCTTAAACAGTGTCTTCTTTTAGTATAGAGTTAATATGCACAGAGTAATATTCTCCCTCAACCCTTGAGCATCATTTGATTAGGTGTTTATGTGGCTAGTAGCAAGGCCTGTGTGTAGATAACGAGAGCTCAATGATATTGTATGAGACTTTGTGGCAGAACAAGAAGGACATATCATGGAATATCTGATGGACCTTCACTTTGGACAACAACACGTTATTATGAACAAGAATGACCTTTATGACAATGAAGCCAATTAGAGAATCTAACTGTTAATTATAGGAGATTCAAGCTTCATGACAAGTCTGCCATCTTATGGATAAAACCACTCTCTTTAATTAGCTAATTTGACCATATTTGGTATTTCCCCTTATTGTTCATCAACCAATGTATCTTCATGATTTAATCTATATGTACGCCTTGTTTGTAAATAAGGTATGAATAATTGTATAATGTTATGGTATAAATAATGTCAAGTCAGTGTTCTAAAGACACAGGCTCATTGATGAATTATGTCTTGGTCCAGGCTCCTCTGCACAGAATATTGGGAGTGGTTCCCTCTTTGATAATAAATTCTATATGCTGAATATCATCACAATGGAGAACTCTCTATTATTATTATTTATTATAATTAGGCTTTTACACCAGACTTCTTGTATTGGGACTGTTTGCTATCTTCTTTTCCTTTTGTTTTTGCTTGAGATGGAAAGGGCTGAAAAGCCAGAACTTTAGGCTTGAATTTGTATTTGGAAGGAAACTTCACGTTTTTGGAGTCTGCTTCTGACTCCAAGATACTGATTCATTCTTTACCAAAAAGAATGTCTCCAGTAAAAGGTATAGACTCCAAAATATTTTTTTGGATTCTGAATCAGGTTTCCATGTACGTAGCCAAACCACTCTGCGAGCGGCTACTGCTGAAGCTGATGCCTGAGAGGCAATTGTGACCATATTCAAGGCTGCTTCTTCCAAAAACATTGCAGCCTGTTTGATATGTGCTACATGAGAGTTTTGCTCTCTAGATGCAATTGAAAGATCCCCTTCCAATGCATCAGCCCAGGCAGCCACTGCTTTTGACAGCCAGGCTGAAGCCATGACTGGTCTTATGATTGCCCCAGACAGGGAAAAAATGTTTTTTTAGAAAACCATCAACTCTCCTATCCATGACATTTAATGATGTTGAAGGCAGAGGTAATATAGATATTCCCACTAATAGAATGACATGCGTATCTACTTTAGGGGACACCTCCCTCTTTAAACAGTCCTCAGCTTGAGGAGGATAATTGGAATTCCATTTTGCTGGAATTCTACATTTCTTACTGGGAGTAGCCCAAGCCACTTCTATAATTTCCTTCAGCTGTTCTGACCCAGAAAACACAGTCCTGTTTTGAGACATTTAAACACAGATGTCTTGGATTTTAACACAGGCTCTGCTGATTCTTCTAAGGATAGAATGGCTTTCATCACAAATTAACTCAGATATGTCCACTTAGCTGAGACCTCCTTCCTCATCTTCATATGCAGAACCGGAGTGTAATGAGTCTCCATTCTCCAACGAATCCTCATCTGAAACATGTGTAGACTGTGAAGATGTTGTTTCATGTCTATGTCTTTTACTTACCACTGGCCTTTCAGCCTGTTTTTGTTGAGAAGCTGCTGCTTCCCCTGCTGGATGTGATAAACCCCAGGTGGAATGCTGCATGTAAGGGTTAATAGTGTAACCTATCCCTGGTACAGGAGTTGGAATTATCCACTCAGCTATACTGGATAATGCCTGTACAAAGGTAGCCCATGGTGGTTCAACCTGCACCTGTGTCCTCCTTGGATTTTTCAAGATACTTAGGTGAAAGCTAAAACAATTTACACACAAACTATTCTGAACTAGATCCTGAGAGTTCAACCCAGTTTTGCATGACAGACATGATATAAGTGTTGGTGCTGCTGTGAGTGTATTTTCCTCACCCTTGCTGCTCTTAGACATGATAAATAATCACACACTTGCACAGTGTACTACACAAATTGTGCTGTAATCACTTTAAATGTTGTCAAAGTGACATAAAATCCGACCCTACCCTGCTTTGTACAAGCATTGAAGATCGGAATAGACAGAAAAAAACTGACAGAATTATAGTAAATGCAGCAACCACAGGTTATACATTAGTATAATAATCAATATGAGCACATAATCAACTACAAATACATTTCAAGTATGTATGAGAAACCTATTACTGAGATAGAGCAACGAGCGACCGGAACCGGAAGTGACGCTGGGTGCGCACACATAAGGGCGCACACAAGGACGGAGCGGCAAGGTGCTAGAGCCACAAGCCGGGGGAGCCAGAAGCCGGCAGCAAGGGGGAAGCCAGCAGCCAGGAGGAAGCAGCGGTCGGAGGGAGCCAGCAGCCGGTGGGGAAGGGAGCCTGCTGCCAGGGAGAACAACTTCTGTGCACAGATCAGTGGAACAGGGAGCAGATAAGTATTAACTTTCCCTATTAGCTTTTCCCACTGTGTTGTATATACGAAATATTACCAGTGCAACGCGCTAGCCCAGGGTGGCAGAGGGAGATTAGGGAGGTAAATGTGTGGCTTAGAGACTGGTGTAGGAAGGTTTGTGTTCCTGGAACACTGGGCGGACTTCTCAGTCAGGTGCCATCTTTGTCGCAATTGATTGCACCTGAATGAGGATGGGGCTGCGGTGCTGGGGTTCAGGATGGTTAGAAGGTTGGAGGAGCTTTTAAACTAAGAGCCTGGGGGGAGGGTTTAGCTAGAAGCTGCGGGTTAATTAGTGAGAGCAGTAAGGATGGGGGTAGTGAACAATTTAGGGGTGGAGAAGGGGGGAGCGTAAGATCAGATGCAAGGGTATTTGCATGGGTATTGACACCGGAAATATTGACACAGCTATTGCCCAAGATATTCCCAATTTATCACCTAATGACGTATATGGCTCAGCAATACAGTATATAGAATGTAATGTGCATAGCATAAGGGAGGATACTAACATCAGGGAGGGGGGTTAGAAAGTCTTAATAGGTCAGATAGAGACAGTAGTGAGGAAGGCTGTATTAAGCATGATGGGGTGGAAAGGGAGGGAGGAGAATAACAGTCAGTAAGGGTAAGTCTAGAAAGGCTCTTGTAAATATAGATTAGATACCAGTAAAACAAACGGGCAATGGAGAGGCTAAGCTAAGATGTATGCTTGTGAATGCAAGAAGCCTATCGGGTAAAATGGGGGAATTGGAATGGCTTGTATCAAAGTCTCAGTATGATATTAGAGGTATTACGGAAACATGGTGGGACGACTCACGACTGGGTTGCGGATTTGGAGGGATATTCTCTTTTCAGGAGGGATAGGGCTACCAAAAAGGGGAGGAGGGGTATGTCTCTTTGTTAAACCATCTCTAAAACCAAACTTAATAGAGGGTATTTTCGGGGAGGCTGGAGATAACATTGAGTCGCTACGGGCTGAGATCACAAGTGGGGGCACAGAGGCAAAGAAACTAGTCATTGGCACGTGCTACAAGTAACCAGATATTAGTGTACATGATGAGGAACAACTCTTACACCAAACTGAAAAAGCTGCGGGAATGGGGGACATCCTAGTGTTAGGGGATTTTAACTATCCTGATATAAATTGGAGTAAGGATCCATGTGTAAAAACTAGGAGCAGCAGTTTCTTAAATACATTAAAGGATCAATACTTAACTCAATTAGTCGAGGACCCAACTAGAGGTAAAACTATTCTGGACCTAGTTATTACCAATAATGTGGACATTATATCAAACACTAAAGTTGGGGAGACCTTGGGAAACAGTGACCACTATATGATCACATTCGACATCAGTTTCAAGAAACATAGCTATAAGGGAACAACTAAAACATTTAACCTTAGAAAAGCTAATTTCAATATGCTGAGACAGGCACTAAACGAGATTGATTGGGAAGTTTTGTTTCATGGTAAAGACATAACGGAAATGCGGGATGCTTTAAAAGGGTTGCTTGATAGCAATATTCACAAATTCATTCCCATGAGCAGTAAATGCAGGAGTACTAAAAACAAACCAATGTGGCTTAATAAGGAGGTCAAAGAAGCAATGGCTAAAAAGAAGCGTGCTTTGAGGAGTCATTCCAGCATTACAAGGAATGCAAAAAAAAATGCAAAAAAGTAATAATCGCAGCAAAAGTTGTAAACAAAAAGCAAAATCACTATAGAGAGTAAAAGCAATCCTAAAAAGTTTTATAAATACATAAACAGTAAAAGGTTAAAGAAGGAGAACATAGGCCCATTAAAAGATGAATTGGGAGCTTTAATAAACAATGATAAAATAAAAGCAGAAATACTGAACAATTTTTTTCCTCAGTATTCACCAGGGAGGATCAGTCGGAGAAAGTACTGCATAAAGATAGTGAAGGTAATGACTCTTGCCTGGATACTTGTTGACCTCGACATCTTCGGACTATCAAACCCGAATAAATTTGCACGGCTGGACGAAGATTCGGAGGATGATACTGAGGAAATGACGGTGGAGGAGGGGACTGCTCCCTCTAGCATCCAGAGGAGCGGCCCCTCTGGCACAGTTGGGACAAAAGATAGTGAGGTACCTAGTCAGATGGTGGTGGTAGGGGACTCTATCATCAGGAAGGCAGATAGGGCAATCTGCTACCCGGACCATGATCGCCGTACAGTCTGTTGTCTCCCGGGTGCTCTAGTGCGGCACATCGCGGACCGGGTAGATAGATTGTTGGAGGGGCTGGGATAGACCCGATGGTCTTGGTGCATGTTGGCACCAATGACAAAGTCAGCAGAAGGTGGGATGTCCTTAAGAAAGACTATAGGGAATTAGGCAAGAAACTTAAGGCAAGGACATCTAAGGTAATATTCTCTGAAATATTACCCATGCCACGCGCTAGTCCGGGGAGGCAGAGGGAGATTAGGGAGGTAAATGTGTGGCTTAGAGACTGGTGTAGGAAAGAAGGGTTCATGTTCTTGGAACACTGGGCGGACTTCTCAGTCAGGCACCATCTTTTTTGTCGTGATGGATTGCACCTGAATGAGGAGGGGGCAGCGGTGCTGGGGGGGGGGGGGGGGGGGGAAGGATGGTTAGAAAGATATAGATTTTAAACTAGGAGGGTTTAGCTAGAAACTACGGGGCATGCAGTGAGAATATTGGGGATGGCAGCAGTAAATGAAATGGGGGAGAATTTGGGGGGAGGGTAAGAGCAGCCGGTAAAGGTATCAACATGGGTACTAAAAGAGGTTTTACCAAAGCACTAACTAATGACAATTACAGGTCATCGTTGCTACATAAGGTGAAAGATGTCCCTAACACAAAGGGAAATACTTATCTTAGTTGTATGTATGTGAACGCTAGAAGCCTTACTGGTAAAAAGGGCAAATTAGAAATAATTGCAGCAAGCAAACAGTATGATACTATAGGCATTACTGAAACTTGGTGGGACAAATCTCATGACTGGACAGTCAAACTAGAAGGCTATTCGCTGTTTAGGAGAGACAGACTAAATAAAAGGGGTGGAGGGGTGTGCCTTTACGTAAAACTATTTTTAAAAACTGATATATGGGAGGATTTGCAGGAGGAGACTGTAGATACGGTCGAGATGCTATGGGGTAGAAATTGCATGTGGCTAAAAGGGAATTAAAAAGGTAGTATTGGGGGTATGCTACAGGCCGCCTGGTATTAATGTGTCTGATGAGGAATTGTTACTGAATCAAAGTGAAAGAGCAGCAGGAGTAGGAGACATAGTAGTGATGGGAGACTTTAAATATCCAGAGAAAAACTGGAAAAACGATTCATGTGATACTGCTAGGGGTAATAGGTTCTTAAACACACTTAATGATAACTACTTAGTTCAACTAATTGAGGAACCCACCAGGTACAATGCAATCTTAGACCTGGTATTAACAAATGTCAAAGTCGAAAAATATTGTAATGCATATGCCCTGTACTAACCCCATGCACATGCCCGCTGCGCGTGCACTCAGTCCGCCGTGCGTGCACATATCCGCAATTTGCGTAGGATCGCTCCTGCGATCATGCGCGTGATATGGGTATTTACGACGGAGTTTGTGAGCGCATAGAGGTTTATTAGAACATTACATATTTAACCCAAATAGTGTACATTTTAGATATAACTCCCTTGCACCACATCAGCGAGTATCAATAGTTTAAACAGTTCCAGGACTAAGGAATTCGCCATTGCATGATAGGAAGGGTCAGATAAAGGTTGGAAGGTGATGTCTAGTATCCTATAACAAGGGGTGTGGTCTTTTATAAGAGAAAAAAGACAAAGGCAGCTATATATCTTTTCCAGGGCACACTTATGAAAAATTTGATTAATAAGATGATGAAATATGAGAAAATTAATACTTAACTTTTATGAGATATACTTAAAAAGAGAGGGAGAAGGCAAATATAGATGAATAATTTTTCAAAGCATAATTGCTACAATTTTGAGCGATATGATTTAGATGAGCGAATTTATCTTTATTCCCTTAGTGGTCTAGAGATTTCCTTAATTGATAAAAATTTTTATTGGGAATAGGGTAACTCCGTTGGGTTCAGCTGTAGCCTGTCAGACTAGCACAATTAAATGAAAGTAGAAATTAAATACCTGGATCTGCACAGAAAATCGGAAGGACACAAATGACTGGAGAATAAAATACCTACGGTACCTAGTATTCCCTGGCGGTCTCGCAACCGGGTACTGACCAGGCCCTGCAGTGTATGGCTTCCAAGATCAGACGAGATTGGGCATACTCAGTGCGGTTTGACCGTAGATGGATAAATCTCCAATCTGTGCAGTCAATTCCAGTGTGCGGATACTCATACACATTGTTTATTTTGAGCATATCATAAATGCCTGAATTATTGTTGGTACAAGAACAGAGCATTAAGCAACATTTGTGCTGATTGTTATACTAATGAGAGCAAAAGAAATCAGGCAGTGATGTAAGTACAATAGCTGAGTATGATAATCTAACAGGGATTGATCCCCAATAATGCATAAAATTCAGTGCAATGAGAAACACACAGGAGATTATATATAATTGTCTAACAGGGATTAATCCCCAATTCTGGGTGTATATGATTTAGCACACAAAATTCAAATAAACATTAGTTTCCAAAAGCAGATATCCTGTGGTTATATCATATTTTAGCAAAATCACAAATTGAAGATACTTCAACAATCCTAAAGATATATATATATATATATATATATATTATATATATAGTAAACAACAAAGCAGGCGGCACTCCAAGTCTGTTTGAGATTCAAGTGTATTTCACACACAAGTGATCCGACGTTTCGGGGTCCAAGCGCCCCTTTGGGCGCTTGGACCCCGAAACGTCGGATCACTTGTGTGTGAAATACACTTGAATCTCAAACAGACTTGGAGTGCCGCCTGCTTTGTTGTTTACTATCCAGTTTTATCTGAGATGGCACCCAAGCACTAAGTCTAGGAGGGGGAGTGCCGGTCCTCACAGCCTGTCTATATATATATATAGTATAAGGTATAGGGTAAGGACTGTCAAGGGAATTGGAGTGGGAGGGAGTGGGAACCCACAGGTACCAAACTGGGTAAAGAGCAGCTTTTAGGAAGGGAATAGGTAAGCCAGACCCTTCTTTACCTCATGCAGGGTGGCTCTTTGGACTCTCCAGGTCCTGGGGAGTCTGTGGATTCTTCTTGCCCACTACCTGGTGGTTCTGTGGTCATCTCAGGCCACAAACCTCCCAGATGTCAGGCCTCCAGATAAACATGAAGGTGGTCCTGGGCTCTGTAGAGGAGGAGGTGGAACAAGCAAAGGAAAGTTGTGTCCCTTCTGAAGGGGCAATGGTGGACATTGTGAATGGTGAAAGGAAGGTTTTTGTGGGCAAAGAGTGAGTTATGCCATATATACCAGAAGCATGGGTCTTCAGCCTATGGCCCTCATTCCGAGTTGTTCGCTCGCTAGCTGCTTTTAGCAGCTTTGCACACGCTAAGCCGCCACCCTCTGGGAGTGTATTTTAGCTTAGCAGAATTGCGAACGCAAGATTAGCAGATTTGCGTATAGAAATTTCTTTGCAGTTTCTGAGTAGCTCGAGACTTACTCTGCCACTGCGATCAGTTCAGTCAGTTTCGTTCCTGGTTTGACATCACAAACACACCCAGCGTTCACCCAGACACTCCCCCGTTTCTTCAGACACTCCCGCGTTTTTCCCAGAAATGCAAGCGTTTTTTCGCACACACACATAAAACGTCCAGTTTCCGCCCAGAAACACCCACTTCCTGTCAATCACACTCCGATCACCAGAACGAAGAAATTTCTTCATAAAGCCGTGAGTAAAATACCAAACTTATTAGCAAATTTACTTGGCGCAGATGCACTGCGAACATTGCGCATGCGCATTAGCGACTAATCGCTCCGTTGCAAAAAAAAAAAATAACGAGCGAACAACTCGGAATGAGGGCCCATATGATGTGCCACCATTAATGTGGACACTGTCTTGTCCGACCAAGCTTGATTTATGGGCTTTGTAATTTTTATAAGCAGGATACAGGCTGATTTTTTTATTTCTGCAGTAGACTAGAATAAGCCGATAGTCCACTTCCATTATACCACCTGAATGTGACGGTCAGTGACCACCGTGCCATCACTTACCTGTATGCTTACACAAAACAGAATGATGGAAAACTTACACGGTTTCTTTACATCTTCTGGGGTCCACTCCGAGATTAGACATTATGGCGTAATTACTCCGACGGGAATATAAAACAGAATAAAAAATAAAAGCTATACAGCAATAATTAGATGCAAACAAAAGCTTTTATTATGAAATACAGGGAAGTATCCGCGCCATATATGTTGTATGTTACATACAACAAACCACCGCAGATGAAACCCGGGTGACTCTAATGCACATGATAATGTACAGGGTATATATGGATAGGATCTTGTATCAGAAAACACTGGACACTCCTTATCAAGATGAGTGTCAGCAACAAGTTAGGCAAACTAGAAGTGAAAACACGTTCCAATGGCCGCCATATTGTCGTGCAGCAATACAGATTGTGCAAACTGGTATTAGACATTCACATTTACACAAAGCACAAGATACAAAATAAACAGCAGAAAAAAGACCTAAGCATTTGGGATGTATTATTTAGGAACTAAATATACAGACGGGTTCTCCGTTATCTTGGCTGACTGAGGCGTTAGTCGCGATCAGGCATATGCAGCGTACCTGGGCGCAAGGAGGCGCGCCTAGTCGTAGGAAGGCACACAGAGCGTTTTGCGTTACCTTTGAGTGTAATACCTAAGATCATCCACCAGATGTCGCTTTTTTAAATCACCAATGCCCAAGCGTGTGGTCTCCATTAAAATACAATACTGAACTACAGCGTAAGAACTACTTTACTGGTGCGTCTCATTACGCTACAGTATGTCATACAGTCTATAACAGTATATACAGTACAGACGCAAATAGTACAGCATATACAGATGCAAACGAACGTGTTACAGGTACAGTATGGTCTATTGATGTTAGGGATATGCGAGTGTCCAAATCCCGTAGTATTAAGTATAATGGGGAGATATACAAGCTCATCCCTAAGTTCCTGGATGCCAAATCACTGTCCTTAGTATCTCTGTACAGTTTTTTCTATTAGAGTACTAATTAGAACGAACAGCTTATAATGTACAACACAGATTCTCTAACGCCGACGATCTACAGTACTGTTGCTCGAACAGTTAGTTGCGTCAGAATACACTAATTTATATTTACTGGTATGTCTATAGGTGGTCATTACCGCTGTGTATTTTAGATAGCGAATGAGTCACTCCTGCAGATTTACCCCGATTTGTGTGAAACCTGTGTGCACCCTTTCTTTGAATGTTTTACAATGGATTACACAGAAAAAAAAATAAGAATTTACTTACCGATAATTCTATTTCTCGGAGTCCGTAGTGGATGCTGGGGTTCCTGAAAGGACCATGGGGGATAGCGGCTCCGCAGGAGACAGGGCACAAAAGTAAAGCTTTCCGATCAGGTGGTGTGCACTGGCTCCTCCCCCTATGACCCTCCTCCAGACTCCAGTTAGATACTGTGCCCGGACGAGCGTACACAATAAGGGAGGAATTTTGAATCCCGGGTAAGACTCATACCAGCCACACCAATCACACTGTACAACCTGTGATCTGAACCCAGTTAACAGTATGATAACAGGGGAGCCTCTGAAAAGATGGCTCACAATAACAATAACCCGATTTAGTTAGCAATAACTATGTACAAGTATTGCAGATAATCCGCACTTGGGATGGGCGCCCAGCATCCACTACGGACTCCGAGAAATAGAATTATCGGTAAGTAAATTCTTATTTTCTCTATCGTCCTAGTGGATGCTGGGGTTCCTGAAAGGACCATGGGGATTATACCAAAGCTCCCAAATGGGCGGGAGAGTACGGATGACTCTGCAGCACCGAATGAGAGAACTCCAGGTCCTCTTTTGCCAGGGTATCAAATTTGTAGAATTTTACAAACGTGTTCTCCCCCGACCACGTAGCTGCTCGGCAGAGTTGTAATGCCGAGACCCCTCGGGCAGCCGCCCAAGATGAGCCCACCGTCCTTGTGGAATGGGCTTTAACAGATTTAGGCTGTGGCAGGCCTGCCACAGAATGTGCAAGTTGAATTGTGCTACCAATCCAACGAGCAATCGACTGCTTAAAAGCAGGAGCACCCAGCTTGTTGGGTGCATACAGGATAAACAGCAAGTCAGATTTCCTGACTCCAGCCGACCTGGAAACTATATTTTCAGGGCCCTGACAACATCCAGCAACTTGGAGTCCTCCAAGTCCCTAGTAGCCGCAGGTACCACAATAAGCTGGTTCAGGTGAAACGCTGACACCACCTTAAGGAGAAACTGGGGACGAGTCCGCAGCTTTGCTCTGTCCGAATGGACAATCAGATATGGCTATGTGAGTCAAAGCCGTCAAATCTGACACTCGCCTGGCCGCGGCCAGGACCAACAGCATGGCCACTTTCCATGTGAGATATATCAAATCCACAGATTTGAGTTGTTTTAAAACAATGTGATTTTAGGAATCCCAAAACTACGTTGAGATCTCCCAGTGCCACTGGAGACATCAAAGGGGGGTTGTATATGCAGTACTCCCTTAACAAACTTCTGGACTTCAGGAACTGAAGCCAATTTCTTTTCTGGAAGAAAATCGACAAGTCGAAATTTGAACCTTAATGGACCCCAATTTGAGACCCATAGACACTCCTGTTTGCAGGAAATGTAGGAATTAACCTAGTTGAAATTCTTCCGTGGAGCCTTCCTGGCCTCACACCATGGAACATATTTTCACCTAAGCGGTGATAATGTTGTGCGGTCACCTCCTTCCTGGCTCTGACCAGGGTAGGGATGACCTCTTCCGGAATGCCTTTTTCCCTTAGGATCCGGCGTTCACCCGCCCTGGCGTCAACGCAGCTGCGGTAAATCTTGGAACAGACATGATTCTTGCTGAATCAAGACCCTTCTTAGTATCTCTTGAAGTTCCGGGTACCAAGTCCTTCTTGGCCAAACCGGAGCCACGAGTATAGTTCTTACTCCTCTCCTTCCTATCATTCTCAATACACTGGGTATGAAAGGCAGAGGATGGAACACATACACCGACTGGTACACCCACGGTGTTACCAGAGCGTCCCAGCTATTGCCTGAGTGTCTCTTGACCTGGCGCTACATGTGGGACGCCATCATGACCACCTTTGGTCTTTCCCAACGGTTTACAATCATGTGGAAACTTCCAGATTAAGTTCCCACTTTTCCGGGTGGAATTCATACATGCTGAGGAAATCTTCCCAGTTGTCCACTCCCGGAATGAACACTGCTGACAGTGTTATCACATGATTTTTCGCCCAGCGAAAAATCCTTGCTATCATTGCCCTCCTGCTTCTTGTGTCGCCCCGTCTGTTAACGTGGGCGACTGGTATGATGATGTCCTACTGGATCAGCACCGGTTGACTTTGAAGCAGAGGTCTTCCTAGGCTCAGAGCATTGTAAATTGCCCTTAGCTCCAGTATATTCATGTGGAGAGAAGTCTCCAGACTTTACCACACTTCCTTGGAAATTTCTTCCCTGTGTGACTGCTCCCCAGCCTCTCAGGCTGGCATCCGTGGTCACCAGAACACAGTCCTGAATGCTGAACGTGCTGCCCTCTAGAAGATGAGCACTCTGCAGCCCCCACAGAAGAGACACCCTTGTCCTTGGAGACAGGATTATCCGCTGATGCATCTGAAGATGCGATCCGGACCATTCGTCCCGCAAATCCCCCTGAAAAATATTTTTGCGTGAGATCTGCCGAATGGAATCGCTTCGTAAGAAGCCACCATTTTTCCCAGGACTCCTGTGCATTGATGCACTGATACCTGGTCTGGTTTTAGGAGGTTTCTGACTAGTTCGGATAACTCCCTGGCTTTCTCCTCCAGGAGAAAACCTTTTTCTGGACTATGCCCAGAATCATTCCTAGGAACAGCAGACGTATCGTCGGAAGACGGCTGCGATATTTGGAATATTTAAAATCCACTCGTGCTGTCGTAGAACTACTTTAGATAGTGCTCTTCCGACGTCCAACTGTTCTCTTGAACTTGCCCTTTTCAGGATATCGTCCAAGTAAGGGATAATTAAGATGCCTTTTTTCTTTGAAGAATCATCTTTTCGGCCATTACCCTGGTAAAGGCCCGGGGTGCCGTGGATACTTCAACGGCAGCGTCTGAAACTGATATTGACAGTTCTGTACCACGAACCAGAGGTATCCTTGTTGAGAAGGACAAATTTGGACATGGAGGTAATCCTTGATGTCCAGGGACACCATATAGTCCCCTTTTTGGTTCGCTATCACTGCTCTGAGTGACTCCATCTTGATTTGAACCTTTTTATGTAAGTGTTCAAAGATTTCAGATTTAGACTACGTCTCACCAAGCCGTCTGGCTTCAGTACCACAATATAGTGTGTAAGACTAATACCCTTTTCCTTGTTGTAGGAGGGGTACTTTGATTATCACCTGCTGGAAATACAGCTTGTGAATCTTTTCCAATACTGCCTCCCTGTCGGAGGAAGCCGTTGGTAAAGCAGACTTCAGGAACCTGCGAGGAAAAGATGTCTCGACTCTCCAATCTGTACCCCTGGGATACTACTTGTACGATCTAGGGGTCAACTTGCGAGTGATCCCACTGCGCGCTGAGACTCTTGAGACTACCCCCCCACCTCACCTGAGTCCGCTTGCACGGCCCCAGCGTCATGCTGAGGACTTGGTGGAGGGCTTCCTTTCCTGGGAAGGGGCTGCCCGCTGCAGTCTACTTCCCTTACCTCTATGTCTGGGCAGATATGACTGGCCTTTTGCCCGTTTGCCTCATGGAAACGGAAGCATTGAGGCTGAAAAGACGGTGTCTTTTTCTGCTGAGATGTAACTTGGGGTAAAAAGGTTGGATTTCCCAGCTGTTGCCGTGGTCCCCAGGTCCGATGGACCGACCCCAACTAACTCCTTCATTTATATGGCAATACTTACATGTGCCGTATGGGATCTGTATCACCTGACCACTGTCGTGTCCATGACATCTTCTGGGAGATATGGACAACGCACTTATCTTGATGCCAGAGTGCAAATATCCCTCTGTGCATCTCGCGTACATATATATAGAATGCATCCTATTAAATGCTCTATATCAATAATATATTTTCAGTCAGGGAATCCGACCAAGCCAACCCAGCACTGCATCTCCAGGCTGATGGCGATCGCTGGTCGTAGTATAACCACCGTATGTGTGTATATACTTTTTAGGATATTTTTCCAGCTTCCTATCAGCTGGCTCCTTGAGGGCGGCCGTATCTGGAGACGGTAACGCCACTTGATAAGCGTGTGAGCGCCTTATCCACCCTAAGGGGTGTTTCCCAACGCGCCCTAACTTCTGGCGGGAAAGGGTATAACGCCAATATTTGCTATCGGGGTAACCCCACGCTTCATCACACACTTCATTTTATTTTATCTGATTCAGGAAAAACTACAGGTAGTTTTTTCACTCCCACATAATACCCTTTTTTGTGGTACTTGTAGTATCAGAAATATGTAACACCTCCTTCATTGCCCTTAACGTGTGGCCCTAATGAGAAATACGTTTGTTTATTCACCGTCGACACTGGATTCAGTGTCCGTGTCTGTGTCGACCGACTGAGGTAAATGGGCGTTTTTAAAAGCCCCTGACGGTGTTTCTGAGACGCCTGGACCGGTACTAATTGTTTGTCGGCCGTCTCATGTCGTCAACCGACCTTGCAGCGTGTTGACCTTCTCACGTAATTCTTTCAATAAGCCACCCATTTCGGTGTCGACTCCCTAGAGAGTGACATCCCCATTACAGGCAATTGCTCCGCCTCCTCACCCACATCGTCCTCATACATGTCGACACACACGTACCGACACACAGCACACACACCGGGAATGCTCTGACAGAGGACAGGACCCCACTAGCCATTTGGAGAGACAGAGGGAGAGTTTGCCAGCACACACCAAAAACGCTATAATATATATAGGGACAACCTTATATAAGTGTTTCTCCCTTATAGCATCTTTATATATATATTAATATCGCCAATTAATGCCCCCCCTCTCTGTTTTAACCCTGTTTCTGTAGTGCAGTGCAGGGGAGAGCCTGGGAGCCTTCTCTCCAGCCTTTCTGTGAGAGAAAATGGCGCTGTGTGCTGAGGAGATAGGCCCCGCCCCTTTCTCGGCGGGCTCGTCTCCCGCTCTTCAACGGATTATGGCAGGGGTTAAATATCTCCATATAGCCTCTGGGGGCTATATGTGAGGTATTTTTAGCCAATATATAGGTTTTCATTTGCCTCCCAGGGCGCCCCCCCCCAGCGCCCTGCACCCTCAGTGACTGCGTGTGAAGTGTGCTGAGAGGAAAATGGCGCACAGCTGCAGTGCTGTGCGCTACCTTTAGAAGACTGCAAGAGTCTTCTGCCGCCGATTCTGGACCTCTTCTTACTTCAGCATCTGCAAGGGGGCCGGCGGCGCGGCTCCGGTGACCATCCAGGCTGTACCTGTGATCGTCCCTCTGGAGCTGATGTCCAGTAGCCAAGAAGCCAATCCATCCTGCACGCAGGTGAGTTCACTTCTTCTCCCCTCAGTCCCTCGTTGCAGTGATCCTGTTGCCAGCAGGACTCACTGTAAAATAAAAAACCTAAGCTAAACTTTTTCTAAGCAGCTCTTTAGGAGAGCCACCTAGATTGCACCCTTCTCGGCCGGGCACAAAAATCTAACTGGAGTCTGGAGGAGGGTCATAGGGGGAGGAGCCAGTGCACACCACCTGATCGGAAAGCTTTACTTTTGTGCCCTGTCTCCTGCGGAGCCGCTATCCCCCATGGTCCTTTCAGGAACCCCAGCATCCACTAGGACGATAGAGAAATAATAATAAAGTTAATGTCACGGGAACACAAAAATAACCTGACACT
The DNA here is from genome assembly GCF_028390025.1 of Pseudophryne corroboree. Classification (NCBI taxonomy): domain Eukaryota; kingdom Metazoa; phylum Chordata; class Amphibia; order Anura; family Myobatrachidae; genus Pseudophryne; species Pseudophryne corroboree. Next base: position 702,537 of record NW_026967520.1, on the reverse strand, counting down.
TTGGGAATCGAACCCGGGACTCTCAGCGTGGCAGATGGGAGCCTTCATCGCTAGCCCACAACACTGCATGGAAGATTCTCAAGTTCATGTGTAAAAGTACTGCAAAGAGCGATTCCTTCCCATTGGTGTTTGTTTATGCCATTAGGGGACTTGGATGCTCATTTTGTGCACTTTACATACTGTAAAGTCAATTTGCTACATTATTCCTTTCACACATTAGGTGCGTCTGCATACACAAGTGTTCTCTCATTAGTTGCGTCTGCTTACAAAAGTGTTTTAACATGTTCGTTTGCGTCTGAATAAACTATTTTTCTTTTTTATTCTGTCCGTCTGACCATTGGTAACCATCTGTGTGTACACTATGCAGTACAGGACTGTATATTAACATTACAGTCGTCACTGACCATTTGCCAGAGCTTGTACTGTAGATCAATCCGCTGCTATTCAAACTAAAGTACCGGATTAGTGAAGCATTAGCCACCCAGTGGTCGAGATGTGTATTGCATGCTGAGTATCCAGTCATGCCTCAACGCGCCTGTCTGTGATTAAACTCAGGAACCTAAGCTATCGCCTAGGTGTGACTAAACCTCCGTCTAGGTGCAGAAACAGTCAAGATAACAGAGGACCCATCTGTAAGTACATTAATGAAAAGCGTAACAGTCATCAGTCTGCTTGTGAAGGTCTCTAGAGTGGAGGCCTCTTGGACTGTGCAAGGCAGTGAGTTCCATGGTCAGGGCTGCAAAACTAAAAGTTTGACCCTTATGAATTACAGGAGATTTTTGGTACTACTGGTAACAGTCCTTTATCTGTAGTAGCAAGCAAGCAGGGCAGTAAGGAGGCAGAAGCTGCTTCTAGTACCTTGGACCATGTAATGTTGGGCTGGGAAGGTCAGTTAGCCAACTATGAAATAGATTTGTCATCTTACAGGCAGCCAGTGAAGGGAGTAGAGAATGGGTGTTATGCGGCAGGAACGGGCTGGTTAGGTAACAGCTTGGCTGCTGCATTCTGTACTAGCTGCAAGCTCTGTCATTCTTTTGCTGGGTGACCCAGGTAGATGGCATTGCAGTAGTCTATGAACTTCTGAGGGAATCAAGTGCTTGATTCTGGCTATGGTCCACAGCGTATCCGTTCACATGGTCGACCATGTTATGGTCGACAATCATTAGGTCGACCACTATTGGTCGACATTGACATGGTCGACGTGGACACATGGTCGACACATGAAAATGGTCGACACATGAAAGGTCGACATTGACATGGTCGACGTGGACACATGGTCGACACATGAAAATGGTCGACACATGAAAAGGTCGACATGAGTTTTTTAACGTTTTTTTTCTTTTGGGGAACTTTTCCATACTTTACGATCCACATGGACTACGATTGGAACGGTAAAGTGTGCCGAGCGAAGCGGTAGCGGAGCGAAGGCACCATGCCCGAAGCATGGCGAGCGAAGCGAGCCATGCGAGGGGACGCGATGCACTAATTGGGGTTCCCTGTCACTTTACGCAAAAAACGACACCAAAAAAAGTTAAAAAACCCATGTCGACCTTTCATGTGTCGACCATTTTCATGTGTCGACCATGTGTCCACGTCGACCATGTCAATGTCGACCTTTCATGTGTCGACCATTTTCATGTGTCGACCATGTGTCCACGTCGACCATGTCAATGTCGACCAATAGTGGTCGACCTAATGACTGTCGACCATAACATGGTCGACCATTCATACCGGAACCGGTCCACAGATGGAAGAATGAGGATTTGTATGTGGCGGATACCTGATGTCTGTGTCAGCCACATACCAGGACAACACAAAGATTCATCACATATTCAGTATTTTCAATTCTGAACACCAAAGCATAAATCCAGATGGTTGGTAAAGCTGTAGTCTTGTCTTTTGTTGGTGAGCTTCTATTATGTTTCACAAAGACGGAGTCACAGCCAACTGGCATCATCCACCCCTGGCGCTCAGCTAGACCATTTAGGATTGGTATTAGGTTCTCAGTACATGGAGTAAAAAGCAGGTCATCTGCATAGCAGTGGTAGACCAGGCCATGATGTCTGATTATATCACCCAGTGGTAGCATATACAGTCAGGTCCATAAATATTGGGACACCAACACAATTCTCATATTTTGGGCTCTATACACCATCACAATGGATTCGAAATGAAACAAACAAGATGTGCTTTAACTGCAGACTTTTCGCTTTAATTTGAGGGTATTTACATCCAAATCAGGTGAACAGTATAGGAATTACAACGGTTTCTATATGTGCCTCCCACTTTTTAAGGGACCAAAAGTAATGGGACAATCGACTCAAAAGCTATTTCAAGGACAGGAGTGGGCTATTCCCTCATTATTTCATCATCAGTTAAGCAGGTAAAAGGTTATACACACACCACCGTGAAACCCACCGGGTAGATAAATACCGTCTATGTGAACCCAATAGGGTAGATAAATACTGTGTATTTGTAGGTAAATAAATACTGCACAGTATATTTTTAAATTATTAATGAGCTGAGTCCCAGCTCCTGTAATAGAGCAGGTTTCCTGATCTACATGTAGGAAATGCCGGGCAGAGGACTCTACTGCAGGAGGAATGTATCTATATTTTAGCAACATGAAGTCTGGAAAGCTAAAAACCCCAGAGCCAGGGTCTGTTGCCTAGCGACAGTGAGACCTGGGAGCCCGCTGAGTACAGCGGGTTATAAGCCTTTACTCACCCCCTCCTACCTGCACAGAAATCCTCCCTGCACAGCCAGGAGGAATGAGTCTTCAGTGTGAGACCCCACACACACACTGGAGCGGCGTGCTGCAGCGGCGCGGGGAGCGGAGAGCGCCCGCCGTACAGAGTGGGAGTTAGCTCCGCCCCCCCTGCCTCGGCGCGCAAATGTATCCCCCGGCCGCCTTGCTGCGGTCGTAGTAAATGTAACCCCCGGCCGCCTGTTTGCTGCTGCCGGGGAGTGTGTAATATATGCTGCGGCCGAGGAGCGGTGTGTAACCCCCCCCGGCCGCCGGACGGAGCGGGAGTTAGCTCCGCCCCTCTGCTCCGGCGCCAGTTTAAAATTTCAAATGTATGACCCGGCTGTCTGTAAGCTTGTGCGGCCGGGCAGTGTAAATGTATCGCCCCGCTGCCTGTCTGCCGCAGCCGGGGATTGAAGAGCGCTGAGCCCGCTTACCGAGCGGGCTGAAGCTCCGCCCCCCCACATAAAGGAGCCAAGTTCAACGACCTCTCTCACCCTAGCCCGGTTACGTATCCACTGGGCTACTGTGGATGCTTTTCAGTGTAGGGGTGCACAGTAAAGACCATCACATCTAAGAGTCTCACTCCATATTATGTAAAATCACACATCAGTCTGGAGGGGGGGGGGGGGGGGGAGATTGTACTCACCGCTGTCCTTCTGATGGAGTGGCCCCGACAAGCGCTGCTGTAGCGGTGTCCGGCCGGAATCTTCTGTGATGGAGTGGTCCCGACACGCCGCACGCAGCGGTGTCCGACCATTTTTGATACTCACCACTGCCATGCTGCCGGAATCTTCTGCTGGATGGAGTGGCCGTGACACGCGCCGCACGCAGCGGTGTCCGCCAACTCAGGAGAGCTCAGTGTCTCCCTCAGCCGGGGCCCATCCCTAGCCGCACGCAGCTGCGATGGGACCCCGCCGGCAGCTCCCACAGTGCAGACTGGCAGTGGCAGAGCTGCCAGTCTGTGAGTGTGTGTAAGAAAAATAAAATAATAAAGAAAAAGAAAAAATTCTTCAGCTAAACCCAAGTGAACCAGCTCCCTCGGGCACTAAACTAAGACTGGCTTGGAGGGGATATAGTAGGGGAGGAGCTAGCCACAGTGTGAGAATTTTTAAAGTGCCAGCTCCCCATTACTACCTACTATTTCCCCATTGTAACTACGCTCCAGTGGCCCCTAGTGGATGAAGGAGAAACAATCAAAACAAACACATCAGAGAGATAGCAAAAACATTAGGTGTGGCCAAATCAACTGTTTGGAACATTCTTAAGAAAGAACACACCGGAGTGCTCAGCAACACCAAAGGGACCAGGAAGACCACGGAAAACAACTGTGGTGGATGACAGAATTATTTCCCTGGTGAAGAAAAACCCCATCACAACAGTTGCCCAGATCAAGAGCACTCTCCAGAAGATAGGTCTATGGTGGTCATTCCCAGTTGTTCGCTCTGTAATTTTTTTTGCATTGCAGCGATTTTCCGCTTATTGCGCATGCGCAATGTTCACACTGCGACTGCGCCAAGTAAATTTGCTATGCAGTTAGGTATTTTACTCACGGCATTACGAGGTTATTTCTTCGTTCTGGTGATCGTAATGTGATTGACAGGAAGTGGGTGTTTCTGGGCGGAAACTGGACGTTTTATGGGTGTGTGTGAAAAAACGCTACCGTTTCTGGGAAAAAAGCAGGAGTGGCTGGAGAAACGGAGGAGTGTCTGGGCGAACGCTGGGTGTGTTTGTGACGTCAAACCAGGAACGACAAGCACTGAACTGATCGCACTGGCAGAGTAAGTCTCGAGCTACTCAGAAACTGCACAGAGAAGTCTTTTTGCAATATTGCGAATCTTTCGTTCGCAATTTTAAGAAGCTAAGATTCACTCCCAGTAGGCGGCGGCTTAGCATGTGCAATGCTGCTAAAAGCAGCTTGCGAGCAAACAACTCAGGATGAGGGCCTTTATGTGTCAAAGTCAACAATCAAGAGAAGACTTCACAAGAGTGAATATAGAGGGTTCACCACAAGATGTAAACCATTGGTGAGCCACAAAAACAGGAAGACCAGATTAGAGTTTGCAAACATCTAAAAATAAGATTTTACTTACCGGTAAATCTATTTCTCGTAGTCCGTAGTGGATGCTGGGGACTCCGTAAAGACCATGGGGAATAGACGGGCTCCGCAGGAGACAGGGCACTCTAAGAAAGAATTAGGACTACTGGTGTGCACTGGCTCCTTCCTCTATGCCCCTCCTCCAGACCTCAGTTAAGGAAACTGTGCCCGGAAGAGCTGACATTACTAGGAAAGGATTTTGGAATCCAGGGTAAGACTCATACCAGCCACACCAATCACACCGTATAACTCGTGATAAGCTTACCCAGTTAACAGTATGAACAAACAGAGCACCAGATAAACTTGATGCAACCATAAAATAACCCTTATATAAGCAATAACTATATACAAGTATTGCAGAAGAAGTCCGCACTTGGGACGGGCACCCAGCATCCACTACGGACTACGAGAAATAGATTTACTGGTAAGTAAAATCTTATTTTCTCTAACGTCCTAGTGGATGCTGGGGACTCCGTAAGGACCATGGGGATTATACCAAAGCTCCCAAACAGGCGGGAGAGTGCGGATGACTCTGCAGCACCGAATGAGCAACACAAGGTCCTCCTCAGCCAGGGTAACAAACTTGTAGAACTTTGCAAAAGTGTTTAAACCAGACCAAGTAGCTGCTCGGCAAAGCTGTAATGCAGAGACCACTTGGGCAGCCGCCCAAGAAGAGCCCACCTTCCTTGTGGAATGGGCCTTTACTGATTTTGGACGCGGCAATCCAGCCACAGAATGAGCCTGCTGAATCGTGTTACCGATCCAGCGAGCAATAGTTTGCTTTGAAGCAGGAGCACCCAGCTTGTTGGATGCATACAGGATAAACAGCGACTCAGTTTTCCTGACTCTAGCCGTTCTGGCTACATAAACCTTCAAAGCCCTGACTACATCTAATAACTCGGAATCCTTCAAGTCATGAGTAGTCACAGGCACCACAATAGGTTGGTTCATATGAAAAGATGACACTACTTTTGGCAGCAATTTCGGACGAGTCCGCAATTCTGCCCTGTCCATATGGAAAACCAGACAGGGGCTTTTATGTGATAAAGCCGCCAATTCTGACACACGCCTAGCTGAAGCCAAGGCTAACAGCATAACCACCTTCCACGTGAGAAATTTTAACTCCACGGTTTTAAGTGGCTCAAACCAGTGTGATTTCAGGAAACTCAACACCACATTAAGATCCCAAGGTGCCACTGGAGGCACAAACGGGTTGAATATGCAGCACTCCCTTTACAAAAGTCTGAACTTCAGGAAGAGAAGCCAGTTCTTTCTAAAAGAAAATAGATAGGGCCGAAATCTGGACCTTCATGGACTCCAATTTTAGGCCCAAAGTCACTCACAACTGTAGAAAGTGAAGGAAACGGCCAAGCTGGAATTCCTCTGTAGGAGCATTCCTGGCCTCACACCAAGCAACATATTTTCGCCCTATACGGTGATAATGTTTAGCCGTCACGTCCTTCCTAACCTTTATTAGCGTAAAAATAACCTCATCCGGAATCCCTTTTTTCTGCTAGGATCCGGCGTTCAACCGCCATGCTGTCAAACGCAGCCGCGGTAAGTCCTCGAACAGACAGGGCCCCTGTTGCAGCAGATCCTGTCTGAGAGGTAGAGGCCATGGGTCCTCTGTGAGCATTTCTTGCAGTTCCGGATACCAAATCCTTCTTGGCCAATCCAGAGCAATAAGTATTGTTCTCACTCCTCTTTTCCTTACGATTCTCTGCACATTGGGTATGAGAGGAAGAGGAGGAAACACATAAACCGACTGGAACACCCACGGTGTCACTAGTGCGTCTACAGCTATCGCCTGAGAGTCTCTTGACCTGGCACAATATCTCTGCAGCGTTATGTTGAGGCGGGATGCCATCATGCCCACCTGTGGCAGTTCCCACTGCCTTGCAATCTGTGTGAAGACTTCTTGATGAAATCCCCACTCTCCCGGGTGGAGGTCGTGCCAGCTGAGGAAGTCTGCTTCCCAGTCGTCTACTCCCGGAATGAACACTGTGCTCTTACGTGATTCTCCGCCCAGCGAAGAATTCTGGTGGCCTCCGCCATCACCACTATGCTCCCTGTGCCACCTTGGCGGTTTACATGAGCCACTGCTGTGATGTTGTCTGACTGAATCAGCACAGTTTTTTCGCGAAGCAAGTTCTCCGCTTGACTTAAGGCATTGCATATGGCCCTTAATTCCAGGATATTTACGTTAAGGCAAGTTTCCTGACTTGACCTCCGCCCTTGGAAATTGTTTTCCTTTTGTGACTGCTCCCCACCCTCAGAGGCTTGCATCCGTGGTCACCCGGACCCAGTCCTGAATGTCGAATCTGCGACCTTCGAGAAGAAGATGAGCACTCTGCAGCCACCACAGGAGAGACACCCTGGCACTGGGGGATAGGGTAATTAACCGATGTGATCCAGACCACTCGTCCAGTAAGTCCCATTGGAAGGTCCTCGCTTGGAACCTGCCTAAGGGAATGGCCTCGTATGATGCCACCATCCTTCCCAGGACTCGAGTGCAGTGATGCACTGACACCAGTTTTGGTTTCAATAGATTCCTGACCAGTGTCACTAGCTCCTGAGTTCTCTCTATCGGGAGATAAACCCTTTTCTGGTCTGTGTCTAGGATCATGCCTAGAAGAGGCAGATGAGCTGTAGGAACCAACTGCGACTCTGGAATACATAGAATCCAGCCGTGTTGCCGTTACACTTCCAGAGAAAGTGATACGCTATTCAGCAACTGCTCTCTCAATCTCGCTCTTATGAGGAGATCGACCAAGAACGTGATAATAGTGACACCTTGCGTCCGCAGGAGCACCATCATTTCCGCCATTACCTTGGTGAAAATTCTCGGGGCCTTGGAGAGACCAACCGGCCACGTCAGAAATTGGTAATGACAATTCCGTACCGCAATTGAGGTACGCCTGATGAGGTAGATAAATGGGGACACGAAGGTATGCATCCTTTATGTCCAGAGACCCCATAAAATCCCCCCCCTTCCGGGCTTGCGATGACCGCTCTGAGCGATTCCATCTTGAGCTTGAACCTTTGCAGGTATATGTTCAGGGATTTTAAATTCAATATGGGTCTGACCGAACCTTCCGGTTTCGTGACTACAACATGGTCGAATAATAACACCCTCCTTGTTGAAGGAAGGGAACCTTGACCACCACCTGTTGAAGATACTACTTGTGAATTGCAGTTAACCCTGTTTCCCTCTCGCAGGGGGAAGCCGTCAGTGAGGGGGCATCTTCTCAATGTCCAGCTTGTATCCCGGAGACACAATATCTATTGCCCGGGGATCTCGCACGTCCTTGGAACCCACTTGTGGCTGAACTTACGAAAGTGTGCCCCCACCGGGCCTAGCTCCGCCTGTGGAGCTCCAGCGACATCAGGTGGATTTTTGTAGAGGCCGGGGAGGACTTCTGTTCCTGGGACCTAGCTGTGTTGTGCAGCTTCTTTCCTCTGCCCCCGCTTCTGGCAAGAAAGGACGCACCTCAGACTTTCTTGTTTCTTTGTTCGGAAGGCTGCATTTGATAATGACTTGCTTTCCTAGGCTGTGCAGGAATATAAGGCAAAACATCAGAATTACCAGCTATAGCTGTGGAGACCAGGTCCGAGAACCCTTCTCCACACAATCCTCAGCATTCTACATGCCTCTTATGTCGGCATCCTCTGTCCATTGCATATTCTACAGGACACGTCAAGTAGAAATCGACATAGCTTTGACTCTAGGACCCAGTATACTCATGTCTCTTTTGGCATGTTATATATATATATATATATATATATATATATATTTATATTTAAACAGAAAGTAGTCGCGCAATCCAACAAAAAAAGTCTTTGAAGTATATGTCAGTCCATATGTATTACTGCAGCAATCCTCCTTCAGGAGTAAACCCGTACTCCTCAGCACATGCGGAAAAGAGAATAATGGAGGGCGCAATGGAGAGTATAAAATCACAAGTAGTTTACTGGCATCATAATCACTCACGTACATTCAAAGTATAAAATAACCAGCTCGAAGTCGACCATCAGTGTAGACTCCGGATACCCACACCGATGAACCCCGTCGCTCTCCGGATACCAACAGCCGCTAAATCCTTCTAGCTGCACGGACTCAATTCACGGACCACATGCGCCGACAATTCAAACGCTGGATCCAAGTACCTCGTCCTGCTGGCCACGCCCAACGCGTTTTGTCACAAGACTTCGTCAGGGGGTGTGGCTAACAACGGTGTCCCATACAATTTATAGCACAGCCGTATAATTGATCTTGAGCAGCACAAATAGTAAAAATACATCTGCACATTGAAAAATTAACATATCTCCATATATATATATATATATATATATAAAAATACATATATCTACATACTAAGGTCTCAATTAATCCACAACGCCACAGCGCTATAAACCCATGCCGACCCAACCGCCGTTCTGAGTAGTTTACCAGAATGTGTACGCTATCTGCAGGATCCCTGAGAATAGCTGTTACGTCAGGGTTACCTTTTGGGCAAACGTGACACCCTAGGGGAAGATTCCCATCATATCCTGGCCCTAGTGGGGAAATGATACTGCCTGAGAATTCTTTGTGGGAAGCTGCAGCTTCTTGTCTGGAGATTCCCGCTCTTTTTCCTCATGAGGAGGAAAATTTACCTCAGCTTTCTTCCCCTTAAACATGTGTACCCTTGTGTCAGGGACAGATGAGTCATCAGTGATATGCAAATCATCTTTAATTACAATAATCATATATTGAATACTTTTCTGCCATTTTGGCTGTAACTTTGCATTATCGTAGTCGACACTGGAGTCACACTCCGTGTCGACATCTGTGTCTATTATTCTGGATAGTGAGCATTGTGAGACTCTGAAGGTTTCTGCTCCATAGGGACAGACATGGGTAGATTTCCTGTCTGTTCTCTAATCTTTTGTGCAATAAATTCACCTTAGCACTTAATTACACATATCCAAACAGGTGTCGGCGTTGTCGACGGAGACACCCTCTCACACACATATTTGCTCCATCTCCTCCTTATGGGAGCCTTTTACCTCAGACATGTCGACACACGTGCCGACAAACCACACACACAGGGGGTGCTCTATTTGAAGACAGTTCCCCCATAAGGCCCTTTGGAGAGACAGAGAGAGTATGCCAGCACACACCCCAGCGCTATATAACCCAGGAATCACACAGTAACTTAGTGTTAACCCAGTAGCTGCTGTATACTGTTTTTGCACCAAATTTATGTGCCCCCCCTCTCTTTTTACCCTCTTCTACCGTGCAGGGGAGAGCCTGGGGAGCTTCTCTCAGCGGATCTGTGGAGAGAAAATGGCGCTGGTTAGTGCTGAGTAAGAAGCCCCGCCCCCTCAGCGGCGGGCTTCTGTCCTGCGATTTTGTGTAAATACTGGCGGGGGCTCATTTATATATACAGTGCCCAGCTGTATATATGCCCTATTTTGCCAGGAGGCACTCAATTGCTGCCCAGGGCGCCCCCCCCTGCGCCCTGCACCCTACAGTGACCGGAGTCTGTGGGTGTAATGTGGGAGCAATGGCGCACAGCTGCAGTGCTGTGCGCTACCTCATGTGAAGACAGGAGTCTTCTGTCGCCGACTTTGACGTCATCTTGCTTCATCCGCCGGCTTCTGTCTTCTGGCTCTGCAAGGGGGGCGGCGGCGCGGCTCCGGGAATGGACGACCAAGGTTAGGTTCCTGTGTCCCACGTAGCAGAGAGTCTGTTGCCAGCAAAAGCTCTCTGAAAATTAAAAACCTAACAAAATACTTTCTTATTAGCAAACTCAGGAGAGCTCACTAAAATGCACCCTGCTCTGTCCGTGCACAGATTCTAACTGAGGTCTGGAGGAGGGGCATAGAGGGAGGAGCCAGTGCACACCAGTAGGCCTAATTCTTTCTTAGAGTGCCCTGTCTCCTGCGGAGCCCGTCTATTCCCCATGGTCCTTACGGAGTCCCCAGCATCCACTAGGACGTTAGAGAAAATAAGATTTTACTCACCGGTAAATCTATTTCTCGTAGTCCGTAGTGGATGTTGGGACTCCGTAAGGACCATGGGGAATAGCGGCTCCGCAGGAGACTGGGCACAACTGAAGAAAGCTTTAGGACTACCTGGTGTGCACTGGCTCCTCCCTCTATGACCCTCCTCCAGACCTCAGTTAGGATACTTTGCCCGGAAGAGCTGACACAATAAGGAAGGATTTTGAATCCCGGGTAAGACTCATACCAGCCACACCAATCACACCGTATAACTCATGATACTATACCCAGTTAACAGTATGAAATATAACAGCCTCTCAACAGATGGCTCAACAATAACCCTTTAGTTAAACAATAACTATATACAAGTATTGCAGACAATCCGCGCTTGGGTTGGGCGCCCAGCATCCACTACGGACTACGAGAAATAGATTTACCGGTGAGTAAAATCTTTTTTTCTCTGACGTCCTAAGTGGATGCTGGGACTTCGTAAGGACCATGGGGATTATACCAAAGCTCCCAAACGGGCGGGAGAGTGCGGATGACTCTGCAGCACCGAATGAGCGAACTCTAGGTCCTCCTCAGCCAGGGTATCAAACTTGTAGAATTTTGCAAATTTGTTTGAACCCGACTAAGTAGCTGCTCGGCAAAGTTGTAAAGCCGAGACCCCTCGGGCAGCCGCCCAAGAAGAGCCCACCTTCCTCGTGGAATGGGCCTTCACTGATTTTGGATGCGGCAGTCCAGCCACAGAATGTGCAAGCTGAATCGTGCTACAGATCCAGCGAGCAATAGTCTGCTTTGAAGCAGGAGCGCCAAGCTTGTTGGGTGCATACAGGATAAATAGCGAGTCAGTTTTCCTGACACTAGCTGTCCTGGAAACATAAATTTTCAGGGCCCTGACTACATCCAACACTTGGAATCCTCCAAGTCCTTAGTAGCCGCAGGCACTACAATAGGTTGGTTCAAATGAAAAGCTGATACCACCTTAGGGAGAGACTGGGGACGAGTCCTCAATTCTGCCCTATCCATATGGAAAATCAGATAAGGGCTTTTACATGACAAAGCCGCCAATTCTGATACACGCCTGGCCGAAGCCAAGGCCAACAGCATGACCACTTTCCACGTGAGATATTTCAAATCCACGGTTTTAAGTGGCTCAAACCAATGTGACTTTAGGAAATCCAACACCACGTTGTGATCCCAAGGTGCCACTGGAGGCACAAAAGGGGGCTAAATATGCAGCACTCCCTTAACAAACGTCTGAACTTCAGGCAGTGAAGCCAATTATTTCTGGAAGAAAATCGACAGAGCCGATATATGGACCTTAATGGAACCCAATTTTAGGCCCATAGTCACCCCTGACTGTAGGAAGTGCAGAAAATGGCCCAGCTGATATTCCTCCGTTGGGGCCTTCCTGGCCTCACACCACGCAACATATTTTCGCCATATGCGGTGATAATGGTTTGCGGTCACTTCTTTCCTAGCTTTAATCAGCGTAGGGATGACTTCCTCCAGAATGCCCTTTTCTTTTAGGATCCGGTGTTCAACCGCCATGCCGTCAAACGCAGCTGCGGTAAGTCTTGGAACAGACAGGGCCCCTGCTGCAGCAGGTCCTGTCTGAGCGGCAGAGGCCATGGGTCCTCTGAGATCAGTTCTTGAAGTTCCGGGTACCAAGCTCTTCTTGGCCAATCCGGAACAATGAGTATAGTTCTTACTCCTCTTTTTCTTATTATCCTCAGTACCTTGGGTATGAGAGGAAGAGGAGGGAACACATAAACCGACTAATACACCCACGGTGTCACTAGAGCATCCACAGCTATTGCCTGAGGGTCTCTCGACCTGGCGCAATATCTTTCTAGCTTTTTGTTTAGGCGGGACGCCATCATGTCCACCTGTGGCCGTTCCCAACGGTTTACAATCAGCTGGAAGACTTCTGGATGAAGTTCCCACTCTCTCGGGTGGAGGTCGTGCCTGCTGAGGAAGTCTGCTACCCAGTTGTCCACTCCCGGAATGAACACTGCTGACAGTGCTAACATGTGATTTTCCACCCATCGGAGAATCCTTGTGGCTTCTGCCATCGCCATCCTGCTTCTCGTGCCACCCTGTCGGTTTACATGGGCGACTGCCGTGATGTTGTCTGACTGAATCAGTACCGGCTGGTTTTGAAGCAGGGGTCTTGCCTGACTTATGGCTTTGTAAATGGCCCTCAGTTCCAGAATATTTATGTGTAGGGAAGTCTCCTGGCTTGACCATAGTCCCTGGAAGTTTCTTCCCTGTGTGACTGCCCCCTAGCCTCGAAGGCTGGCATCCGTGGTCACCAGGACCCAGTCTTGTATGCCGAATCTGCGGCCCTCTTGAAGATGAGCACTCTGCAGCCACCATAGCAGAGACACCCTAGTCCATGGAGACAGGGTTATTAGCCGATGCATCTGAAGATGCGATCCGGACCACTTGTCCAACAGGTCCCACTGAAAAGTCCTTGCATGGAACCTGCCGAATGGAATTGCTTCGTAGGAAGCTACCATTTTTCCCAGGACTCGCATGCAGTGGTGCACCGACACCTGTTTTGGTTTTAGGAGGCCTCTGACTAGAGATGACAGCTCCTTGACTTGACTTTGTGTCCAGAACCATCCCCAGGAACAGTAGACGTGTCGTAGGGACCAGCTGTGACTTTGGAATATTTAGAATCCAACCGTGCTGTTGTAGCACCTCCCGAGATAGTGCTACCCCGACATGGACCTCCCCTTTATCAGGAGATAGTCCAAGTACGGGATAATTAAAACTCCCTTTTTTCGAAGGAGTATCATCATTTCGGCCATTACCTTGGTAAATACCCTCGGTGCCGTGGACAGACCGAAGGGCAACGTCTGGAATTGGTAATGACAATCCTGTACCACAAATCTGAGGTACTCCTGGTGAGGATGGTAAATGGGGACATGCAGGTAAGCATCCTTGATGTCCAGTGATACCATGTAATCCCCCTCGTCCAGGCTTGAAATAACCGCCCTGAGCGATTCCATCTTGAACTTGAATCTTTTATATAAGTGTTCAAGGATTTCACATTTAAAATGGGTCTCACCGAACCATCCGGTTTCGGTACCACAAACATTGTGGAATAGTAACCCCGACCTTGTTGAAGGAGGGGCACCTTGACCATCACCTGCTAGGAATACAGCTTGTGAATTGACTCTAGCACAGCCTCCCTGTCTGAGGGAGTTGTTGGCAAGGCAGATTTGAGGAAACTGCGAGGGGAAGACGTCTCGAATTCCAGCTTGTACCCCTGAGACACCACTTGAAGAATCCAGGGATCCACCCGTGAGCAAGCCCACTGATTGCTGAAGTCCTTGAGACGGGCCCCCACCGTACCTGGCTCCGCCTGTGGAGCCCCAGCGTCATGCGGTGGACTTGGAGGAAGCGGGGGAGGACTTTTGTTCCTTGGAACTGGCTGTATGCTGCAGCTTTTTCCCTCTACCTCTGCCTCTGGACAGAAAGGACGCGCCTTTAACCCGCTTGCCTTTTTGGGGCCGAAAGGACTGTACCTGATAATACGGTGCTTTCTTTGGCTGTGAGGGAACATGGGGTAAAAAAGCTGACTTCCCAGCTGTCGCTGTGGAAACGAGGTCCGAGAGACCATCCCCAAACAACTCCTCACCTTTATAAGGCAAAACTTCCATGTGCCTTTTAGAATCTGCAAACCCTGTCCACTGCCGAGTCCATAACCCTCTCCTGGCAGAAATAAACTTTGCACTTATTTTAGATGCCAGCCGGCAAATATCCTTATGTGCATCTCTCATGTATAAGACTGCGTCTTTTATATGCTCTATGGTTAGCAATACAGTGTCCCTGTCAAGGGTATCTATATTTTCCGACAGGGAATCTGACCACGCAGCTGCAGCACTGAACATCCATGCTGAAGCAATAGCTGGTCTCAGTATAATACCGGAGTGTGTATATACAGACTTCAGGATAGCCTCCTGCTTCCTATCAGCAGGCTCCTTTAGGGCGGCCGTATCCGGAGACGGTAGTGCCACCTTCTTTGACAGGCGTGTGAACGCTTTATCCACCCTAGGGGATGTTTCCAAACGTGACCTATCCTCTGGCGGGAAAGGGTACGCCATTAGTAACCTTTTAGAAATTACTAGTTTCTTATCGGGGGAAGCCCACGCTTCTTCACACACTTCATTTAATTCATCAGAAGGGGGAAAAACCACTGGCAGTTTTTTCTTCCCAAACATAATACCCTTTTTTGTGGTACCTGGGGTAATATCAGCAATGTGCAACACATTTTTCATTGCCTCAATCATGTAATGTGTGGCCCTATTGGAAGTTACATTAGTCTCATCGTCGTCGACACTGGATTCAGTATCCGTGTCGACATCTGTGTCTGCCATCTGAGGTAGCGGGCGTTTTAGAGCCCCTGATGGCTTTTGAGACAGCTGGGCAGGCACGAGCTGAGAAGGCGGCTGTCCCACATCTGCTATGTCGTCAAACCTTTTATGTAAGGAGTTGACACTTTCACGTACTTCCTTCCATAAGTCCATCCATTCAGGTGTCGGCCCCGCAGGGGGTGACATCACATTTATCGGCATCTGCTCCACCTCCACATAAGCCTCCTCAAACATGTCGACACAGCCGTACCGACACACCGCGCACACACACAGGGAATGCTCTGACTGAGGACAGGACCCCACAAAGCCCTTTGGGGAGACAGAGAGAGAGAGTACGCCAGCACACACCAGAGCGCTATATATACACAGGGATTCGCTCTGTAACTGAGAGATTTTCCCAATAGCTGGTTGTATACACAATATTGCGCCTAAATTTAGTGCCCCCCCTCTCTTTTTGACCCTATGTAGTCTGGAAACTGCAGGGGAGAGCCTGGGAGCGATCCTTCAAGCGGAGCTGTGAGGGAAAATTGTGCCAGTGTGCTGAGGGAAGATAGCCCCGCCCCTTTTTCTGCAGACTTCTCACGCTTTTTTGTAGGTATATCTGGCAGGGGATTTTACACATATATAGTCTCTATGACCGGACGACCGAGGCTGGGCCTGTGTTCGATCCCTCTGGAGCTAATGGTGTCCAGTAGCCTAAGAAGCCCAAGCTAGCTGCAAGCAGGTAGGTTCGCTTCTTCTCCCCTTAGTCCCTCGTAGCAGTGAGTCTGTTGCCAGCAGATCTCACTGAAAATAAGAAACCTAAAATAAACTCTCTTTTTCTAGGAGCTCAGGAGAGCCCCTAGTGTGCATCCAGCTCGGCCGGGCACACCAGGTAGTCCTAAAGCTTTCTTTAGTTGTGCCCAGTCTCCTGCGGAGCCGCCCCATGGTCCTTACGGAGTCCCAGCATTCACTTAGGACGTCAGAGAAAAAGCCTTTACAGTTCTGGAACAACATCCTATGAACAGATGAGACAAAGATCAACTTGTACCAGAGTGATGGGAAGAAAAGAGTATGGAGAAGGAAAGGAACTGCTCATGATCCAAAACATACCAGCTCATCAGTGAAGCATGGTGGTGGTAGTGTCATGGTGTGGGCATGTATGGATGCCAATGGAACTGGTTCCCTTGTATTTATTGATAATGTGACTGCTGACAAAAGCAGCAGGATGAATTATGAAGTGTTTCGGGCAATATTATCTGCTCATATTCAGGCAAATGCTTCAGAACTCATTGGAAGGCGTTTCACAGTGCAGATGGACAATGACTCGACGCATACTGCGAAAGCAACCAAAGCATTTTTTAAGGCAAATAAGTGGAATGTTATGCAATGGCCAAGTCAATCACCTGACCTGAATCCGATTGAGCATGCATTTCACTTGATGAAGACAAAACTGAAGGGAAAATGCCCCAAGAACAAGCAGAAACTGAAGACATTTGCAGTCGAGGTCTGGCAGAGCATCACCAGGGATGAAACCCAGCGTCTGGTGATGTCTATGCGTTCCAGACTTCAGGCTGTAAATGACAAAAGGATTTGCAACAAAGTATTAAAAAGTAAAAGTTTGATTTAGGTTTAGTCTGTACCATTACTTTTGGTCCCTTAAAAAGTGGGAGGCACATATAAAAACCATTTGAATTCCTACACTGTTCACCTGATTTGTATGTAAATACCCTCAAATTAAAGCGGAAAGTCTGCAGTTAAAGCACATCTTGTTTGTTTAATTTCAAATCCATTGTGATGGTGTATAGAGCCCAAAATATGAGAATTGTGTCGATGTCCCAATATATATGGACCAGACTGTATATTGCATGAAGCATAGGAGATGGGATTGACCCTTGAGGAACATTGCATGACAGTGATAATTATACTCCAGAAGATTTCAATGGTTCCGTACTTGGGTAATGTCTAATGTGTTCAACAAGAGCGGATTTATTTCTCTCACGGCATGAAAATGGCTTCTCACCTGTGAAAACGCTGATGTTTAACAAGAACGGATTTCCGTGCAAAACATTTCCCACACTCAGAACAGGAATGCGGCTTCTCACCTGTGTGACTTCTCTGATGTGTAACAAGATATGATTTCGATGTAAAACATTTCCCACACTCAGAACAGGAATACGGCTTCTCACCTGTGTGACTTCTCTGATGTGTAACAAGATATGATTTCGATGTAAAACATTTCCCACACTCAGAACAGGAAAACGGCTTCTCACCTGTGTGACTTTTCTGATGTGTAACAAGATTTGATTTCCGTGCACAACATTTCATACACTGAGAACAGGAATACGGCTTCTCACCTGTGTGACTTCTCTGATGTCTAATAAGATGTGATTTCTGTGCAAAACATTTCCCACACTCAGAACAGGAATATGGCTTCTCACCTGTGTGACTTCTCTGATGTTTAACAAGTTGTGATTTAGATAAAAAACATTTCCCACACTCAGAGCAAGAAAATGGCTTCTCACCTGTGTGACTTCTCTGATGTATAACAAGATGCGATTTCCGTGCAAAACATTTCCCACACTCAGAACATGGAAATGGCCTCTCACCTGCCTTAGCTGACTGATGAGTAATAAGGTTTGTGTTCTGTGTAAAACATTTGGCATCTGTAGAACAGGGAAACTCTTTATCTACTCTCAGAGCTGTAATAGATGCACCAATATCACAGTGATCAGAAGAACATTTCCCAGGATCAGGGGGATCAGCTGACAGAGCTGGATGTATAATTGGGGTAATGGGGTTATCTCCTAGAGAATCCTGTCTACTGTCATCTGTTATTTCACAATCCAGGGATAACATTAGATGTACTTCTGAGATATTCCTGCTTGTGGGTCCATCTGCTGGAAATAAAATACATTAATATATAAAATGAGCAGACAAGACCCAGGATGTTACAGGATACAATATATAATTCTATAACTGACATTTTCTTTTACCTGTAATCATTGCTTTTATGTTTATTACAGAAACAAAAAAGATAGGATGCTTAGACTGGAGCTTGATCAACACTGAAGGCTCAAGTGGGATTACTAGAGGTGACACGGACGCTCAAGTAGGATTACTAGAGGTGACATGGACGCTCATTTGGGATTACTAGAGGTGACATGGACGCTCATGTGGGATTACTAGAAGTGACATGGATGCTCATGTGGGATTACTAGAGGTGACATGGACGCTCATGTGGGATTACTAGAGGTGATATGGACGCTCATGTGGTATTACTAGAGGTGACATGGACGCTCATTTGGGATTACTAGGGGTGACATGGACGCTCATTTGGGATTACTAGAGGTGACATGGACGCTCATTTGGGATTACTAGAGGTGACATGGATGCTCATGTGGGATTACTAGAGGTGACATGGACGCTCGTGGGGGATTACTAGAGGTGACATGGACGTTCAAGTGCAATTACTAGAGGTGACACGGACACTCATGTGAGATTACTAGAGGTGACATGGATGCTCACGAGGGATTATTAGAGGTGACATGGATGCTCATGTGGGATTACTAGAGGTGACATGGACGCTTATGTGGGATTACTAGAGGCGATTTGGACGCTCATGTGGGATTACTAGAGGTGACATGGACGCTTATGTGGGATTACTAGAGGTGACAAGTACGCCCATGAGAGATTACTAGAGGTGACATGGACGCTCATGTGGGATTACTAGAGGTGACATGGATGCTCACGAGGGATTAGTAGAGGTGACATGGATGCTCATGTGGGATTACTAGAGGTGACATGGACGTTCATGTGGGATTACTAGAGGTGACACGGACGCCCATGAGAGATTACTAGAGGTGACATGGACACTGCTATAATAAATCACCAAAGAGAAAGTGCTGTCCTGTTTGCGCACCAATAAATAATATATAACCTTTATAAGTACAGTAAAGTATGTAAGATAAATCGTTGAAATATTAAACACAAAGTTAAGTGTATAAAGAGCTGAATAAAGTAATAAAAAAACATTGGGTTTTAATTGGGTGTTAATTGATACAATGCCGGTAATCTGGGGGGGGGGGGGGGTAGCTGCAGGCTTAAATGCATCGGTCAATACGTGAACTAATGCTCCACTGTTTATTATTGTTAGTTAATATAGTGAGTGCAGAGCCCCAGTGATTTTATTTAAACAATGTGGTCGCATACTGTGTTGCACCCCAAATCTAGGAACGGCGAGTGCTGTGGATTAGTTTATTATGGGGTATATGCAATTGCGGTCGAATTCCGGCCGGAATTCTACCGTTTTTTAATTCAGCACTATTCAACAGTCACACACCCTCCCGCGGGGACCCGAATTCGACATATTCAATAAAAAACGGATTCGACAGTCCCGCTGTCGAAAAACGGACCAATTGACGATAATGTGCATCCTGGATTCGACTTCATGGACGGCACAAAAGTGTTTAAAAAACCATAATAAAAAAAATCAGTGGCGTCCCCCCTCCTAAGCATAACCAGCCTCGGGCTCTTTAAGCCAGTCGTGGTTGTAAAAATACGGGGGAGGGGGGGGAATTACAGGGGATCAGCCGTATTTTAACAACCAGCACCGGGCTATGCATCCGGTCCTGGTGCAAAAAATACGGGGGACAATAAACGTAGGGGGACAAAAGACGTAGGGGTCCCCCGTATTTTTCACACCAGCACCGGACTCCACTAGCTAGAGAGATAATGCCACAGCCGGGGGACACTTTTATACCGGTCCCTGCGGCCGTGGCATTAAATCCCCAACTAGTCACCACTGGCCGGGGTACCCTGGAGGAGTGGGGACCCCTTAAATCAAGGGATCCCCCCCCCCCCCCCTCCAGCCACCCAAGGGCCAGGGGTGAAGCCAGAGTCTGTCCCTCCCATCCAAGGACGGCGGATGGGAGGCTGATAGCCAAGTGTCAAAAAAAATAATATTGTTATTTGTAGCAGAACTACAAGTCCCAGCAAGCCTCACACGCAAGCTGGTACTTGGAGAACCACAAGTACCAGCATGTGGGGGAAAAGCGGGCCCGCTGGTACCTATAGTTCTACTACAAAAAAAATACCCAAATAAAAACAGGACACACACAAAAAAAAAATATTGGTTTTAAAAAATATATTAAATAATACTTGTGGCTCCTAAATAGACAAACCAAGTAGATAATCCCTTCTAATATAAACAGACATGCTATTAGCAATAAAAAAAACACAAAAAAAACATGTTTTAAAATGTTTTATTCGATCACGCCAGCAAAATGAGGTGGACTGAAATTGATGAAATAACTGTCGAAAAAAGCACTGTTGTCGAATCGACATTCTTCAACTGAATATACTTTTGTCGAAAAGCAGCATTTTTACCATTGCAGACATGTCGAATTTGACAAATGTCGAATTGCAAAAAGTTGAATCTGAAACGGACGTTTTTTTGTCGAAAAGTACTGTATTGCAATGTTGAATCAGTTTTGTCGAAAATGCCCCGTTTTTCGACATTTGCGGCAATTCGACCGCAATTGCATATGGCCCTATATCTATCTCACTGGGGCTCTGCACTCACTATAATAACTAACAATAATAAACAGGGGAGATTTAGTTCACCTATTGACCAATGTATTTAAGCCTGCAGCCCCCGACAAGAGACCCCACTATACTGCAGGCTCTGCTCTATTGCTCAAAATAATTACCAGAAAAACAGCTATCACATTAGTGTTACACTTTAGGTATGCTGCTACCTGGTCTAAAGCTCACAGCAACTTACCTGATATAGGTGAGACCGTTACCTACACACCTAATGTAAAGCACCCAGGAGAACAGCGGACACAATCTATACTTAACTTAAATCAGAGTGAATGAGAGAATGTGACCACAAAAAGATGAAAAACTAATCTAATAAACAAAAAGAATAATATATATATATATATATATATATATATATATATATTTATATTCTCCTATGTAACCTGTACAGCTGCACACACCAGGAGATAGACATTTATGTATGTAGTAAAGGTGTGTACACACGGTAAGATTTTTTCATTCGATTCTGACTATATAGTCAGAATCGGATGAAAAGATAGTGCAGATCGCAAGGTGACAGTCACCTTGCGATCCCGATCCGATGCTCGGCCCCGCGCGGTCGGCATCGGCAGAAAAAATAGGCTGTGCAGGCAAGTCAATCCTGACTATCTCTATAGAAGAGATAGTCAGGATTGACACTTAGCCAAAATCGCACATAGCCAGCATCGCAAGCACACTCATTATGTGCTTGCGATACTGGCTAAGTGCCGACCCGGCCCCCTGACGCACGGTGAGAATCGGATAAGTCCGAATATCACCGTGTGTATGCACCCTAAGGCTACTGGGAGACCTTAAATTGAGCAATATTTGATCTGGCCATTACATTCTCTAAAGTCACTCAATTATTTGAAGTCTACACAACTGATATTTGAAGATAACAAGACTTATGGTCGACTTACCAGGGTTAACTTTTTCTTTGAGAAAAAAGGTACTACCACCTATACGCGCTATCCATTACAATACATAAATTATAGTGAATGATGTACAAACAATGTAATATCAATGATGGATATCCCAAATTATGTGAAAAATAAGATTTTATACCTACCGGTACATCTTTTTCTCCTAGTCCGTAGAGGATGCTGCGGACTCCGTAAGGACCATGGGGATAGACGGGCTCCGCAGGAGACATGGGCACTAAGAAAGAACTTTAGGTATGGGTGTGCACTGGCTCCTCCCTCTATGCCCCTCCTCCAGCCTCAGTTAGAGAAACTGTGCCCAGAGAAGACGGACAGTACGAGGAAAGGATTTTGTTAATCCAAGGGCAAGATTCATACCAGCCCACACCATCCACACCGTATAACTAGGGACATATGAAACAGTTAACAGTATGAAACAACACAGCATCAGACTGAGACTGATGAAAACTGTAACATAACCCTTATGTAAGCAATAACTATATACAAGTCTTGCAGAAGTAGCCCGCACTTGGGACGGGCACCCAGCATCCACTATGGACTAGGAGAAAAAGATTTACTGGTAGGTTTAAAATCTTATTTTCTCTTACGTCCTAGAGGATGCTGGGGACTCCGTAAAGACCATGGGGATTATACCAAAGCTCCCAAACGGGCGGGAGAGTGCGGATGACTCTGCAGCACCGATTGAGCAAACAGGAGGTCCTCCTCAGCCAGGGTATCAAACTTGTAGAACTTTGCAAAGGTGTTTGAACCCGACCAAGTAGCAGCTCGGCACAAATCGCAATGCCGAGACCCCTCGGGCAGCCGCCCAAGAAGAGCCCACCTTCCTAGTGGAATGGGCCTTAATCGATTTTGGTAACGGCAATCCAGCCATTGAATGATCCTGCTGAATCATGTTACAGATCCAGCGGGCAATAGTCTGCTTTGAAGCAGGAGCGCCAACCTTGTTGGCAGCATACAGGACAAACAGTGCATCTGTTTTTCTGACCCTAGCCTTTCTGGCTATGTAAATTTTCAAAGCCCTGACCACATCAAGGGACTCAATCCTCCAAGTCTCGTGTAGCCACCGGCACCACAATAGGTTGGTTCATATGAAAAGATGAAACCACCTTAGGCAAGAACGGAGGACGGGTCCGCAATTCCGCTCTATCCATATGGAAAACCAGATAGGGGCTTTTATGAGACAAAGCCGCCAATTCCGACACTCGCCTAGCCGAAGCCAAGGCTAACAACATGACCACTTTCCAAGTGAGATATTTTAATTCCACTGTTTGAAGTGGTTCAAACCAGTGCGACTTAAGGAAACTCAACACCACGTTAAGGTCCAAGGCGCCACCGGAGGTACAAAAGGAGGCTGAATATGCAGCACTCCCTTCACAAAAGTCTGTACTTCTGGGAGAGAAACTAATTCCTTCTGAAAGAAAATGGATAGGACCGAAATCTGAACCTTAATGGAGCCTAATTTTAGGCCCAAATTCACTCCAGTTTGTAGGAAGTGAAGGAAACGGCCCAGATGGAATTCTTCCGTAGGAGCATTCCTGGCCTCACACCAAGAAACATACTTTCGCCATATACGGTGATAATGTTTAGCTGTCACGTCCTTCCTAGCCTTTATCAGAGTAGGAATGACCTCATCCGGAATGCCCTTTTACGCTAGGATCCGGCGTCCAACCGCCGTGCCATCAAACGCAGTCGTGGTAAGTCTTGGAACAGACAGGGCCCCTGTTGTAACAGGTCCTGTCTTAGAGGAAGAGGCCACGGATCTTCTGTGAGCATTTCCTGCAGATCCGGATACCAGGCCCTTCGCGGCCAATCTGGAACAATGAGAATAATTCTTATTATTCTCAACTCCTTGGGGATGAGAGGAAAAGGAGGAAACACATAGACCGACTGGAACACCCACGGTGTCACTAGGGCGTCCACTGCCCCCGCCTGAGGGTCTGTACCTCTGTAGTTTTTTGTTTAGGCGGGACGCCATCATGTCTATCTGGGGCAGGCCCCACTGACTTGCAATCTGTGCAAAGACTTCCTGATGAAGTCCCCACTCTCCTGTATGTAGATCGTGTCTGCTGAGGAAGTCTGCTTCCCAGTTGTCCACTCCCGGAATGAACACTGCTGACAGTGCGCCTACATGATTTTCCGCCCAGCGAAGAATCCTGGTGTTTTCCGCCATTGCCACTTTGCTCCTTGTGCCGCCTTGGTGGTTTACATGAGCTACTGCGGTGATATTGTCTGACTGGATCAGAACCGGTAGGTCGCGAAGCAAAGTCTCCGCTTGACGAAGGGCATTGTAAATGGCCCTCAGTTCCAGGACGTTGATGTGAAGACCAGTTTCTTGACTTGACCAAAGACCTTGGAAGTTTCTTCCCTGTGTGACTGCTCCCCAACCTCGGAGGCTCGAGTCCATGGTCACCAGAACCCAGTCCTGAATGCCGAATCTGCGACCCTCTAGAAGGTGAGCACTCTGCAGCCACCACAGGAGAGATACCCTGGCCCTGGGGGACAGGGTGATCAACTGATGAATCTGTAGATGTGACCCGGACCACTTGTCCAGTAGGTCCCATTCGAAGGTCCTCGCATGGAACCTGCTGAAAGGAATGGCCTCGCAAGATGCCACCATCTTTCCCAGGACTCGAGTGCAGTGATGCACTGACACGTGTTTTGGCTTCAATAGGTCCCTGACGAGAGTCATGAGTTCCTAGGCCTTCTCTATCGGAAGATAAACCCTTTTCTGGTCCGTATCCAGAATCATGCCTAAGAAGGTCAAACGAGTCGTAGGAACCAACTGTGACTTCGGGATATTGAGAATCCAGCCGTGTTGCTGTAACACTTTCAGTTAAAGTGACACGCTGTTCAACAACTACTCTCGTTATCTCACTTTTATGAGGAGATCGTCCAAGTGCGGGATAATTGTGACACCCTGCTTGCGCAGGAGCACCATCATTTCCGCCATTACCTTGGTGAAAATCCTCGGGGCCGTGGAAAGCCTGAAAGGCAACGTCTGAAATTGGTAATGACAATCTTGTACCGCAAATCTCAGGTACGCCTGATGAGGTGGATATATGGGAACATGAAGGTATGCATCCTTTATGTCCAGGGATACCATAAAATCCCCCCTTCTAGGCTGGCGATGACCGCTCTGAGCGATTCCATCTTGAACTTGAACCTTTTCAAGTATAGGTTCAGGGATTTTAAATTTAAAATGGGTCTGACCGAACTGTCCGGTTTCGGGACTACAAATAGGGTTGAGTAATACCCCCTCCCTTGTTGAAGCAGGGGAACCTTGACCACCACCTGCTGAAGACACAATTTTTAAATTGCATTTAAGACTATCTCCCTTTCTGGGGGAGAAGCTGGTAGGGCCGATTTGAAAAACCGGCGAGGAGGCGCCTCTTCGAACTCCAGCTTGTAACCCTGGGAAAAAATCTCTATTGCCCATGGATCCACCTGTGAGAGAACCCAGATGTGGCTGAAAAGTCGAAGTACTTTGCATCATTGTAGTCGACACTGGAGTCACAATCCGTGTTGGTATTAGTGTCTACTATTTGGGATAGTGGGTGCTTTTGAGACCCCGAAGGTCCCTGCGACATAGAGGCAGGCAGGGGTTGACTCCCTGCATGTTCCCTGGCTTCAGCTTTGTCCAACCTTTTGTGCAATAAATTCACATTAGCACTTAAAACATTCCACATATCCATCCAGTCTGGTGTCAGTGTTGTCGACGGAGACACCACACTCATTTGCTTCACCTCCTCCCTAGGAGAGCCTACTACCTCAGACATGCCAACACACGCGTACCGACACACCACTCAGGGAATCCTCTTATCTGAAGACAGTTCCCCCACAAGGCCCTTTGGAGAGACAGAGAGTATGCCAGCACACACCCAGCGCTAATGACCCAGGAAAAAACACACTATATGTTTACCCAGATAGCGCTGTAATATCTATTTTGCGCCAAATTATGTGCCCCCCCTTCTTTAAAACCCTCTTTCACCGTGATTAAGCAGGGGAGAGTCCGGGGAGCTTCCTCTCAGTGGTGTGCTGTGGAGAAAATGGCGCTGGTGAGTGCTGAGGAACAAGCTCCGCCCCCTCAGCGGTGGGCTTCGGTCTCGCTTAAAAATTCAAAACATGGCGGGGGATCTCTTATATACAGTGCCCAGCCTGTATATAAGGTTGCCACCTTTGGAGGTCCATATTGCTGCCCAGGGCGCCCCCCCTGCGCCCTGCACCCTTACAGTGACTGCCGTGTGTGTGTGCTGTGTGGGAGCAATGGCGCACAGCGCTACCGCTGTGCGTTACCTCAGTGAAGATCTGAAGTCTTCTGACGCCTATGAAGTCTTCTTTCTTCACATGCTCACCCGACTTCAATCTTCCGGCTCTGCAAGGAGGACGGCGGCGCGGCTCTGGGACGAACTGCGGGGTGAGACCTGCGTTCTGTTCCCTCTGGAGCTAATGGTGTCCAGTAGCCTAAGGAACAGAGCCTAACATTAAAGTAGGTCTGCTTCTCTCTCCTCAGCCCCTCGCTGCAGGGAGTCTGTCGCCAGCAGGCTCCCTGAAAATAAAAAACCTAACAAATACTTTATTTTTCAGGAAAACCCAGGAGAGCTCCCTGTAATGCACCCAGTCTCCTCTGGGCACAGTAATAAACTGAGGCTGGAGGAGGGGCATAGAGGGAGGAGCCAGTGCACACCCATACCTAAAGTTCTTTATTAGTGCCCATGTCTCCTGCGGAGCCCGTCTATCCCCATGGTCCTTACGGTGTCCCCAGCATCCTCTAGGACGTAAGAGAAATATATATATATATATATATATATATATATATATATATATATATATATATAAAAGGACATCTTTTTCTGAGGTCTACAGGATCCACAGTCCTCGCATTGGGGTGTAGGTGGTAGGAGTTGACTGGGCAACACACAGTTAAGCTTTTAGCTCCCATGATGCACCAGTCCTCCTCCTCATATACCCCGCCTCTGGCCTAGGGAAGCCAGTTTTGTTAACAAGCCAAAAGGCAGGAGCAGGATTTCAGGAGAAAAGGAAGACTTGAACATACAAGACATACTATCTTGCAGAGTAGAAAAAAATCAAAAAGGGGGGGAAAAAATAGGATTTTAATTACCTAGCGGTAAATCCTTTTCTCGTAGTCCGTAGAGGATACTTGGGTCCACATTAGTTCCATAGGGTATAGACGGGTCCACTAGGAGCCTTGGGCACTTTAAGAAATTAATAGTGTGGGCTGGCTCCTCCCTCTATCAGACTCAGCCTAGAAACTGTGCCCGAGAAGACGGACATACTTCAAGAGAAGGATTTAACTGAACAGTAGTGAGATTCGAACTAGCACACGCAACCAAGAGGAAAGCCATGCTAACCAAACTTGAAAAGGTACAGCAATGGCTGAACCAAGAATAATACTTAACCAAGTAACAGTGCAGAAAAATGAAGCACTGGGCGGGCGCCCAGTATCCTCTACGCACTTCGAGAAAAGGATTTACCGGTAGGTAATTAAAATCCTATTTTCTCTTACATCCTAGAGGATACTGGGGTCCATTTAGTACCATGGGGATGCACGAAAGCTCCCAAAACGGGTGGGAGAGTGCTGAGGTTCCTGAAGAACTGATTGATCAAACTGAAGGTCCTCAGCGGTCAAAGTATCGAACTTGTAGAACTTAGCAAACGTGTGCGACCCTGACCAAGTAGCCGCTCGTCAAAGCTGTAAAGCCGAGACACCCCGGGCAGCTGCCCAGGAAGAACCCATCAACCGAGTAGAGTGGGCCTGAACCGATTTCGGAACCGGCAAGCCTGCCATAGAATAAGCATGCTGGATAGTAAGCCTGATCCAGCCAGCAATAGACTGCTTAGAAGCAGGGCACCCAATTTTATTGGGATCATGGAAAACAAACTGCGAAAACAAACAGCGAGTCAGTCTGTGACCAGCCGTCCGCTTCACATAAATTTTCAAAGCCCTCACAACATCTAAGGACTTTGAAGAAGCAGAAGTGTTGGTAATCACCGAAATCACAATAGGTTGGTTGATGTGAAATGCAGACACCACCTTAGGAAAGAATTGCTGATGAGTTCTGAGCTCAGTGCGATCCTCATGTAAAATGAAGTAGGGGCTCTTGTGAGGCAATGCCGCCAGTTCCGACACGCGCCTGGCCAAAGCCAGGGCCAACAGTGTAACTGTCTGCCACGTATGAAACTTAACGTCCACTGCCTGTAAAGGCTCAAACCAATCCGATTGGAGGAACTGCAACACCACGTTGAGATCCGAAGGTGTCATAGGAGGCACAAAGGGCGGTTGGATGTGCAGAACACCCTTCAAAAAAGTCTGAATCTCAGGAAGAGACGCCAATTGCTTCTGAAAGAAAATGGACAAGGCCGAAATCTGGACTTTCAAGGAGCCCAAACGGAGGCCCACATCCACTCCTGCCTGCAGAAAAAGGAGAAACTGTCCCAGCTTAAATTCCGTCGCAGGAATTTTCCTGTTCTCACACCAAGATCCTTATTTCTTCCAAATACACTTGGATCAAGGTTGGAATAACCTTATCCAGAATCCCTTTCTGGGCTAGAATTTGACGCTCAACCTCCATGCTGTCAAATTTAGCCGCGGTAAGTCTTGATAGACGAACGGCCCCTGTTGCAGAAGATCCTCTCGAAGAGGAAGAGGCCACAGGTCCTCCAGGAGCAACTCCAGTAGATCCGCGTATCAGGCCCTTCTTAGCCAGTCCAGAGCAATGAGAAATGCTTGAACCTTTTCCCTTTTTATTCTTTTGAGAATCCTTGGGATTAACGGAAGTGGTGAAAACACGTAGACCATCTGGTAGAGCCACGGAGTCACCAGAGATTCCGCCTGCACTGCTTGCGGGTCTCTCGACCTGGAACAATATGGCTTGAGCTTCTTGTTGAGACGAGAGGCCCTCATGTCGATTTGGGGAAGTCCCGACGTGCCAGGGACTCAAACACCTGCGGGTGAAGGTCCCACTCTCCTGGATGGACGTCGTGTCTACCGAGGGAGTTCGCTTCCCAGTTGTCCACTCCCGGAATTAAGATTGCCAACAACGCCACCGCATGTCTTTATGCCCAGGGGAGAATCCTTTTTACCTCCAAAATTGCAGCTCTGCTTTTCGTTCCGCCTTGTCGGGTTATGTACGCTACTGCCGTCACATTGTCCGACTGAACTTGTATGGCCTGATCTTGAAGAAGATGGGATGCCTGTAGAAGGGCGTTGTATATGGCTCTGAGTTCCAGAATGTTGATCGGAAGAATAGATTCTTGACTTGACCATTTTCCTTGGAACTGTTCCCCTTGGGTGACTGCTCCCCAACTGAGGCTTGCGTCTGTGGGTAGCAGAATCCAATTTTGAATCCTGAACCTTCGGCCTTCGGTTAGGTGAGAAGTCTGAAGACACAAGGCATTATCCTCTTTCTTACACTTTGGAAGACCAGAAGCTAAGCACACACAATGTCCAGCTCTAGCAACTGCAGATGTGACGGCCTCCACAAATCACAAAGTCATTGTGAGGAACCACAGCCCGGAACACCTGTACTCACATGTAAGGGATAGATACAATGCAGTCACACAGCCCGGAACACCTGTACTCACATGTAAGGGATAGATACAATGCAGTCACACAGCCCGGAACACCTGTACTCACATGTAAGGGACAGATACAATGCAGTCACACAGCCCGGAACACCTGTACTCACATGTAAGGGATAGATACAATGCAGTCACACAGCCCGGAACACCTGTACTCACATGTAAGGGATAGATACAATGCAGTCACACAGCCCGGAACACCTGCATTCACATGTAAGGGATAGCTACAATGCAGTCACACAGCCCAGAACACCTGCAGTCACATGTAAGGGATAGATACAATGCAGTCACACAGCCCGGAACACCTGTACTCACATGTAAGGGACAGATACAATGCAGTCACACAGCCCGGAACACCTGTACTCACATGTAAGGGATAGATACAATGCAGTCACACAGCCAGGAACACCTGCACTCACATGTAAGGGATAGATACAATGCAGTCACACAGCCCGGAACACCTGTACTCACATGTAAGGGACAGATACAATGCAGTCACACAGCCCGGAACACCTGTACTCACATGTAAGGGACAGATACAATGCAGTCACACAGCCCGGAACACCTGTACTCACATGTAAGGGATAGATACAATGCAGTACCACAACCCGGAACACCTGTACTCACATGTAAGGGATAGATACAATGCAGTCACACAGCCCGGAACACCTGCACTCACATGTAAGGGACAGATACAATGCAGTCACACAGCCCGGAACACCTGTACTCACATGTAAGGGACAGATACAATGCAGTCACACAGCCCGGAACACCTGCACTCACATGTAAGGGACAGATACAATGCAGTCACACAGCCCGGAACACCTGTACTCACATGTAAGGGATAGATACAATGCAGTCACACAGCCCGGAACACCTGCACTCACATGTAAGGGATAGATACAATGCAGTCACACAGCCCGGAACACCTGTACTCACATGTAAGGGACAGATACAATGCAGTCACACAGCCCGGAACACCTGCACTCACATGTAAGGGACAGATACAATGCAGTCACACAGCCCGGAACACCTGTACTCACATGTAAGGGATAGATACAATGCAGTCACACAGCCCGGAACACCTGCACTCACATGTAAGGGACAGATACAATGCAGTCACACAGCCCGGAACACCTGTACTCACATGTAAGGGATAGATACAATGCAGTCACACAGCCCGGAACACCTGCACTCACATGTAAGGGATAGATACAATGCAGTCACACAGCCCGGAACACCTGTACTCACATGTAAGGGATAGATACAATGCAGTCACACAGCCCGGAACTCCTGCACTCACATGTAAGGGATAGATACAATGCAGTCACACAGCCCGGAACACCTGTACTCACATGTAAGGGATAGATACAATGCAGTCACACAGCCCGGAACTCCTGCACTCACATGTAAGGGATAGATACAATGCAGTCACACAGCCCGGAACACCTGCACTCACATTTAAGGGAATATCAGTGTTCGCAAAAAGGCGCTATAGCGTGTATTTTACCCTGTTTTGATGATCAGGGACTCACATTTTAAAAGTGGGCGGGTCCCTGAGGACACGCTCTGCTACAGCCAATCGGATGCTCTCTGGTTATGTCCTGGCGTGGCAGCAGGGGTGAGTGTGTGCGCTGACTGTTAATGGAGCGCCGGCAGAACTTTGTCCTCCCGCAGCAGGGAGCTTACTCAGCGGCAGGAGTCTGTGTGGTCCGTGTCACTGACTGGGAGGAGTCCAGATGCTCAGTGCTCCGGGGGGGGAGGGGGGGGCTGTGTACATAGTTTTCCTGCGGGTGGAAGGGGGGGGGGGGGGTCGGCGTTCCGGTGGCTTGAAGGGGGGGGGGGGCGCCAGAGCTCTGCAACTCCGGGGCAGGAGGGATCCGCGCTGCCGGGGTAGGAGTGCGGATGTGCATGCGGCTTCCTCCCCCCTCCTCTCGGGCAGCACGGTCAAGCAATCTCCAGCCTTCGCTGCTGCCAGGAGAGATGCTGCTGGCGGCAGACGCTGCGGCCGTGCTGCCCGAGAGGAGGGGGAGGAAGCCGCATGCACAGCCGAACTCCTACCCCCTGGATGCCTCGGCAGCCTGGTGTCTAATCTTCTCCCCCTTCTGCAGCACGGCTCCCATTGCCTGTCATTGCGGGAGATATGCAGCGGGGGGACTGGGAGGGGGGGGGGTCTGATAGTCGGCGGGGGGGCTCTCCTGTCTTTGATGCCATGGGCCCGCTGAGGGCTTGATCCGTCCCTGTCTGGATGCTCAGCGCTATGTCAGGGGGTGGGGAGTCTGTGTGGATAGTTTTCCTGTGGGTGAGGTGTCTGGATGCGTCAGATCCAATATCACCCCCAAAGCTCACACTTTAATTGCCATCTGGCATCCAGAAACATTACAGTCATAAGCGTGCGCAGACGCCGACATACAGGTGCAGCTCCGGACTTCTCCCCCTCCGCGGCATTATAGTTTACTCTCACCTCCCCTGTCCTGGGCGGCCCAGGTGAGCAGTCTTATGTCCCAGTGGAAGGGGTGGAGGACGTAGTCAGTTACCTGGCAGAGGGGGGGGGAGTCCGGAGCGGCACCCGTATGTCAGCGTCTGCGCACACCTACGATTACAGTAGTGCAGCCACTATGTAGTACACCCCTAGTGAGATGTACAATGTAAAGATACCAACTCCAACCTCAGTGATCTCTGTTCTATCACTGCTCTGTGGTTTTCTAGATATTCTAGAATTACACGCCTCAGGGTGTTGTGTGACATGTAGTTCCACAACAGAGCCACAGAAGTCTGTTCAAGAGGGACAATTTTTAGCTCCATGCAATGTAACACATGGCACCCCCTCTACGGACACCCGCGATCACTGTGTCTGGGGGGGTCTGAGGTGGTGGTGCAAAATATGTATAATGCGCTCTACCTGCTGCAATGTGTATAACGTGCTCTACCTGGAGCAATGTGTATAACGTGCTCTACCTGCTGCAATGTGTATAACGTGCTCTACCTGCTGCAATGTGTATACCGCGCTCTGCCTGGCGCAATGTGTATAACGTTTTCTACCTGCTGCAATGTGTATAATGCACTCTACCTGGAGCAATGTGTATAACGTGTTCTACCTGGAGCAATGTGTATAACGTACTCTACCTGGCGCAATGTGTATAACGTGCTCTACCTGGTGCAATGTGTATAATGTGCTCTACCTGGCTGCTGCAATGTGTATAACGTGCTCTACCTGGAGCAATGTGTATAACATGCTCTGCCTGGCGCAATGTGTATAACGTGCTCTACCTGCTGCAATGTGTATAACGTGCTCTACCTGCTGCAATGTGTATAACGTGCTCTACCTGCTGCAATGTGTATAACGTGCTCTGCCTGCTGCAATGTGTATAACGTGCTCTACCTGCTGCAATGTGTATAACGCGCTCTACCTGCTGCAATGTGTATAACGTGCTCTACCTGCTGCAATGTGTATAACGTGCTCTACCTGCTGCAATGTGTATAACGTGTTCTACCTGCTGCAATGTGTATAACGTGCTCTACCTGCTGCAATGTGTATAACCTGCTCTACCTGCTGCAATGTGTATAACGTGCTCTACCTGCTGCAATGTGTGTAACGTGCTCTACCTGCTGCAATGTGTATAACGTGCTCTACCTGCTGCAATGTGTATAACGTGCTCTACCTGCTGCAATGTGTATAACGTGCTCTACCTGCTGCAATGTGTATAACGTGCTCTACCTGGTGCAATGTGTATAATGTGCTCTACCTGGTGCAATGTGTGTAACGGGCTCTACCTGGTGCAATGTGTATAACGTGCTCTACCTGCTGCAATGTGTATAATGCGCTCTACCTGGCGCATTGTGTATAACATGCTCTACCTGGTGCAATGTGTATAATGCGCTGTACCTGGTGCAATGTGTATAATGTGCTCTACCTGGCACAGTGTGCATAGCAGGTTCTACCTGGTGCAATGTGTATAAGCGACACTACTGTGTGGTGTAATATGAATTGCCACTATTATGTGGCCACGCCCCTTCCCCATGAAGCCATGCCGCCTGTAGTTTTGAGTCTGGGAGGTGGAGCTCCAATTCAC
Source organism: Pseudophryne corroboree (assembly GCF_028390025.1). Classification (NCBI taxonomy): domain Eukaryota; kingdom Metazoa; phylum Chordata; class Amphibia; order Anura; family Myobatrachidae; genus Pseudophryne; species Pseudophryne corroboree. Next base: position 669,142 of record NW_026967520.1, on the reverse strand, counting down.
TTTCTGTCAAAGGGCACCAAAATGTCTAGTTACACAGCTCTGGTGCAGGGTGTCCTGCATGTTACACAGCCCAACACTTTTGTAGTGTCCAAACAAGATTAAGATGAATAAAAACCTGAATTCCGATGGGACCCAGAAAAGGACCGGTAGGACCCCAATTTTTAAAAGTGAGGGGTCTCTGGGACCCACTTTTTTTGGGGCTCAGCGCGATCACTGAGGGATAGATACAATGCAGTCACACAGCCCGGAACACCAGCACTCACATGTAAGGGATAGATACAATGCAGTCACACAGCAGAGCTAGCACCAGTCACACACAATACAAGTACATAACAATTACAATGGGCACTGAAGTCATCTCCTCACACCACAGTGGTAGGTAGGATTAGTGCACGTATAACCTGGCCACTTCTGGAGACAGAACCCAGCATTCCCAGAGCCTGGCATCACACTCATTCCCATTGGATTGTCCCTCAGAGACTCTTATAAGGGAAGCATGTGGGGGAGGGAAACCCAGCTGTGGAATCTGGCTCTGGGAGAGGACCTACCTCCCCTGGCTGACATCACCCACCAGGTACCCTGGCCTCCATTATCCTATATATGTATTATATGCATGCCCTGGTGGTCTAGTGTAACCCGTAGCAGCAGCTAGGGATCACATCAGAGCCTGCAGAAGCATGGACTGCATGTATTGTGGGTCCCACGTGCCGGAGAATGCCTTACCTGTCCTCCGGCTGCAGTCCGGGGCCCTGGATGCTGTACTAGCATAGCGATCAGGAAGTAACCACGCCGGAATCATCAGTCTCTTAGCCTCACTGACGTTGCGGCACCAGCGGGGGATTGTTGGAGCAGCGGCGGCAGCGCTCAGAGAGACTCCCAGCGCTGCTCATTCATTCCTCTCCGATGTGTGACCGGTGCTCCGGCTTCTGCCAGCACCAACACTAAAACTGCCCACTAGCCAGGGGCGGGGTACATGGGGAGGAGGTCCGGAGCATCCTGGGAAATAAAAGCTTAACTGTGTGATGCCCGGTCGACTCCTACCACCTACACCCCGATGTAAGGACTGTGGATCACTATGGACCCTAATGAAGAAAACGCCTTTAACAGAAAACACCCGATACAAATGTTGCTGCCGACGGACGCAATATTAGCATTTCAGATCACCACCCCCGGGGGAGGCGAGCTGAAATTCGCAAAACTTTTCGTGATCGCGCCCATGACGTTAGTTGGGTTAAGTAGCTTTACAAAGGTAATCCAGACTGCTATGGGCAAGATATGCCGAAGAATGGGGGACAGTTGAATATTGCCCCGCAAACTCCTGTCACTGTAGACGTGAGATCGGGCGCGATATTACAATTGAATATCACCCCTTGTGTTATAAACACCCAACTGAGAACAGGGCTGATGGTCCTAGACTGCACCACTGGGCAGATACATTTCCATCATTAGTCTGTACTGACTGGCGACCAAACTAATTAAGGGCATGGAGACGATGGAATACAAGGAAAGGCATGTTTACATTGAAAAAGCGGAGACTAAGAGGGGATATGATCAACATCTACAAATATATAAGGGGACAATACACAGAGCTTGCACGGGACCTGTTTTTGGTTAGATCAACACAGAGGACTCGTGGACACTCACTCAGGTTAGAGGAGAGGAGATTCCGCACAATACGGCGTAAAGGCTTTTTCACGGTAAGGACAATACGTGTTTGGAATTCCCTGCCCGAGGGAGTTGTAATGGCAGAATCTGTCAACACCTTTAAGAATGGGTTAGATAAATTCCTATTGGATAAGGATATCCAGGGGTATGGTGCATAGTCATGCATTATAGTTACTATAAAAAGGGATAAAATGCAACGGCTGACAGCAGCATCAGTCAGAAATTTTAGTCAAATCATCATGCATAGGACACCACAAATAGGTTGAACTCGATGGACAATTGTCTTTTTTCAACATCAGATACTATGTTACTATGACAGAGGAGGGTGTAGGATAAGAGATTGCTGTAGTGACTGAGCAATGAGAATATGTGACTTCTGTAATAAGCGTTTATTACTCACCTGTGCTGATATCTGTAGGGATTTCCTCCTCCTTACACTGCTGATCACCCCTCACATACGTCTCTTCTTCTCCCTCTATATCTTCTGCCTTTATATCAGTCACATACGTCTCTTCTTCTCCCTCTGTATCTTCTGCCTTTATATCAGTCACATACGTCTCTTCTTCTCCCTCTATATCTTCTGCCTTTATATCAGTCACATACGTCTCTTCTTCTCCCTCTGTATCTTCTGCCTTTATATCATTCACATACGTCTCTTCTTCTCCCTCTATATCTTCTGCCTTTATATCAGTCACATACGTCTCTTCTTCTACCTCTATATCTTCTGCCTTCATATCAGTCACATACGTCTCTCCTTCTCCCTCTGTATCTTCTGCCTTTATATCAGTCACATACGTCTCTTCTTCTTCCACTATATCTTCTGCCTTTATATCAGTCACATACATCTCTTCTTCTCCCTCTATATCTTCTGTCTTTATACCAGTCACATACGTCTCTTCTTCTCCCTCTATATCTTCTGCCTTTATATCAGTCACATACGTCTCTTCTTCTCCCTCTATATCTTCTGCCTTTATATCAGTCACATACGTCTCTTCTTCTCCCTCTATATCTTCTGCCTTTATATCAGTCAGACAGTCATCCTAAATAGCCAACAAAACAATATACATTAATAATGTCTGATTTCTGATAGTGTAATATCAGTGTATAAAACACACAGCTTCTCTACAGATCATATAGTGACAGTCACTTTGGTATATTGGGGAGACCCTAAATCCCACCTACCTGATCCTCCTGTGGGATTCTGTGATTCTCCTCTGTACAGTCCTGGGAATACAGAGGACGGGGACATCTCTCTGGGGTATCTCTGTTAGTGGGTCCATCTGTAGGAGACACACAGTGACTGAGTACAGTGTATATATGTGATTATCAGATGATGTGTGTATATAGGAGGCCCCATACCTCCTCACCCCTGTACAATACATGACAGTCTCCTCTTACCCAGTGATGTGAGGGGCCGGTGATTCTCCATCATCACGTCCTTGTACAGACCCCTGTGTTCCTCTTTATACTCCCCCTCCTGCATGGAGACATAGACAGTGACATCCTGACACCTTATAGGAACCTGACACACACAATGATACAGTCATCACCCAGACACATCCCCTGGTGTTACTGTATAATGTCCCATTCCCAGCAGTCTCCTCTCCAGTCATCACCCAGACACATCCCCTGGTGTTACTGTATAATGCCCCATTCCCAGCAGTCACCTCTCCAGTCATCACCCAGACACATCTCCTGGTGTTACTGTATAATGCCCCATTCACGGCAGTCACCTCTCCAGTCATCACCCAGACACATTCCCTGGTGTTACTGTATAATTACCCATTCCCAGCATTCACCTCTCCAGTCATCACCCAGACACGTCCCCTGGTATTACTGTATAATGTCCCATTCCGAGCAGTCACCTCTCCAGTCATCACCCAGACACGTCCCCTAGTGTTACTGTATAATGTCCCATTCCCAGCAGTCACCTCTCCAGTCATCACCCAGACACATCCCCTGGTGTTACTGTATAATGTCTCAATCCCAGCAGTCACCTCTCCAGTCATCACCCAGACACATCCCCTGGTATTACTGTTTAATGCCCCATTCCCAGCAGTCACCTCTCCAGTCAGCAGCTGAATGATCTTGTTGGAGAGTTCCAGGATCTTCTGGTTATTGTACCTCATGTATCAGTGACTGAGGTGGAGGCACCGTGATGGGGCTCTGGGTCCTGCTCAGTCCTACACACAATGCGATGGCTGCTGGGTGTCTCACACTCACCGGATGTCTTCTTCACTACTTTGTTAACCTCCAAAATGGAGAAGACATCAATATCAATGTAAATGCTCCGAGATCCCTCACCTCTCCAGTCATGTCCCTGTATTATTACTATAGATATAAGTGACGTCACTGTGACACCCACAGATCCACTCACCTCCCCAGTCATGTCCCTGTATTATTACTGTAGATATTAGTGATGTCACTGTGACACTCCCAGATCCCCTCACCTCCCCAGTCATGTCCCTGTATTATTACAATGGATATAAGTGATGTCACTGTGACACTCCCAGATCCCTTCACCTTCCTAGTCATGTCCCTGTATTATTACTATAGAGATAAGCGATGTCACAGTGACATTCCCAGGAGTATGATATACATTTGCTTCATACTGCTCCAATTATCATCTGTTACACATGCCAGGGATATTATGGTCTCTGCTTTAATATAATCTAGAATTTTAGCAATATTTTCAATCCCAACAATTACATAATAAAATTAATAATAGTAATAATAATACCAGGACTCCACAAGCTGCTGTCCCTGTATAATAATAACCGTACAAAAAAAAAATGCCCCCCCTGTACAGCACTAATAACAACAACAGGACACCCCATTCTGCTCTCCTTTACAGTAATAATAAAATGACATTACAGGATGCTCCCCCTGTATAATAATAACAACAGGACACTACAGGCCGCTCCCTCTGTATAATAATAATAATAACAGGACACCACTGGCTGCTCTCGCTGTATAATAATAATAATAATAATAATAATAACAACAACAACAACAACAGGACACCACAGACCGCTCCCCCTGTAAAACAATAATAACAGGAAACCACAGGCCGCTCCTCCTGTATAATAATAATAACAACAACAACAGGACACCACAGGCTGCTCCCCCTGTACAATATTAACAGGACACCACAGGCTGCTCCCCCTGTACAACAATAGTAACAGGACACAACAGGGTGCTACCCCTGTACAACAATAGTAACAGGACACAACAGGCTGCTACCCCTGTAAAATAATAACAACCGGACACCAGAGGCTACTCCCCGTGTATAATAATATTAGCAGAACATCACAGGCTATTCCTCCTGTATAAAAATAATACCAGGACACCACAGGCGGCTCCCCCTGTATTATAATAATAATAATAATAATAATAACAGGGCACCACATGCTGCTCCACCTGTATAATAATAATAATAATAATAATAATAATAACAGGACACCACAGGCTGCTCCCCCTGTATCATACTTGCCTACCTGACCCTCTCCATGAGGGAGAAAATGCTCTGTTCCTGGACTTTCCTGGTAATGTATGATTGCCATCACCTGTGGTGAGCTGGGTAATTGATAAGAAAGGGGTGTCACCACAGGTGATGGCAATCATACATTACCAGGAAAGTCCAGGAACAGAGCATTTTCTCCCTCATGGAGAGGGTCAGGTAGGCAAGTATGTCCTGTATATTAAGACGCCATTACCTGATCTCTACGGACACTGAGGCTTCCTTTGTGTGGAACGGAATGCAGTGACCGGAAGTAAGGTGGACCGCACAGGCCGGAAGTAGGGAATGATAGGCACAGGCTGCTTCCTGGCGTCTGGCCCCTCCCATCCCACTCCCCGCCCTCAGCTCCGCCTTCTGTAATGACTATTACCATACATGTCCTCAGTGTAGGAGGCCGGCGGCCATTTTCTTGTAGACCAGTCCGGCAGCAGCAATAGGTTCCCTGGCCATGTAGTGACGTCAGGAGCGGCGGCCATTTTCCCCTGGTCTGAGCTCCGCCTTCCTTCTATCATTCCCACAAGGCAGCAGGAGCAGAGAGCAGCCATTGCTGTGTCTGGCAGCAGGTAATGATATTATTATTATTATTCTATAGGCTGAGCAGCTCTGCTGTCAGGTTCTGTACTACAGGGGGAGCAGCCTCTGGTGCCTTGTTATAGTGCAGCTGGAGCAGCCTCTGGTGCTGCATTATCCCTGTACAGGTGGCTGACACTCTAGTGTCCTATTACCGTACTACAGGTGGCGCAGGCCTCGCCGTTACCGTAATACAGGCGTCACAGACCCCACCGTTACCGTAATATAGGTGGCGCAGACCCCGCCGTTACCGTAATACATGTGGCGCAGACCCCACCGTTACCGTAATACAGGTGGCGCAGACCCCACCGTTACCGTAATACAGCGGTAGCATCCTGTGCTGTTATAGTATACAGGAGGAGCGGCCTGTGTTGTCATAATATACAGTTGTAGCATCCTGTGCTGTCATGGTATACAGGAGGAGCGGCCTGTGTTGTCATAATATACAGGGGTATCATCCTGTGCTGTCCTAGTATACAGGTGGAGCGGCCTGTGTTGTCATAATATACAGGGGTAGCATCCTGTGCTGTCATAATATACAGAGGGAGCAGCCTGTGGTGTCCTGTTATTATTATTATAATACAGAGGGAGCAGCCTGTGGTGTGCTGTTATTATTATTATTATTATTATACAGGGGGAGCAGCCTGTGCTGTCCAGCTATTATTATTAGTATTATTATAATACAGGAGGAGTAGCCTGTGGCATCCAGTTATTATTATTATTATTATTATTATTATACAGGAGGAGCAGCCTGTGGCGTCCTGTTGTTATTTTTATACAGTGGGAGTGGCCTGTAGTGTAATGTTATTATTATACAGATGGAGCGGCCTGTGGTGTCCTGTTATTATTATTATACTGGAGGAGCAGCCTGTGGTGTCCTGTTGTTATTATACAGAGGGAGCGGGCTGTGGTGTCCTGTTATTATTATTATTATTATTATTATACAGGGGGAGCAGCCTGTTGTGTACTATTATTATTGTTTCTCTAGCATCCATAAGGGATATTGGCGTAATCTAGTACGATGGGGTATAGATGGGATCCAAAGGAGCCGGTGCACTTTAAATCTCTTCCACTGGGTGTGCTGGCTCCTCCCCTCTATGCCCCTCCCACAGGCAGTGTAGAAAATGTGCCCTCAGGAGAGGATGCCACTCTGGGGATCCAGAGAGTTTTCTTTAGTTTCTTTTCAATCTTTGTTATTTTCTGTATACTGTATACCGGAGATGGGTAACAGTATACCTGCACCGTGGGAGTTAGGAGGGGGGGGAGTGGTCACCGGCCTTGCGAGGTGTCAGAGCCGCTTCCCCGCTGCAGGACCACCGTCCTGAGAGGTTGTTGTACAGCAGGCACTGCGCCTTAGCGGTCACAATCGCCGCACACCCCTAATAGTAGCCTGAAGGTGACGAATGTGGTGATTACAAACCGCGGCCCCACTAGGGGGGTCTCCCGGTTCATGGTGCTGCAAACACGCAGGGGTGGCATATGGGACCCTCCTGGGGCAGACCCACTATAGCCCCCTGTGTACACTGGCAAGCAGTAGTGGAAACAGGTATTTATATTATGTTTCTCTTATGTCCTAGAGAATGCTGGGGTTCCATTTAGTACCATGGGGTATAGACGGGTCCTTTGGGAGCCATAGGCACTTTAAGAGTTTAATAGTGTGGGCTGGCTCCTCCCTCTCTGCCCCTCCTACCAGACTCAGTTTAGAAAATGTGCCCGGAGGAGCCGGTCACAGCTAGGGGAACTCCTAGGAGTTTTCTTAGGTGTTTATTTTCTAGAGTTAGTTAGGTTACAGGAAGGCTGCTGACAACAGCCTCCCTGCTTCATGGGACTTAGGGGGGGGGGGGGGGGGAATAGGAACCAACTTCCTTAAGAGTTAATGGTTCTCTACTCCGCTGACAGGACACTGAGCTCCTGAGGGTGCTGATCACAAGCCCACGAGGCGACCGCTCACTCCTGCAGCACGGCCGCCACCCCCTAACAGAGCCAGAAGAAAGAAGAGTGGTGATTATAACGCCGGTGCCCCGGGAAACGGGTCGCCGCGAGAATGGCGGCACAAGGGTGGGAGCGCAGCTCTGACAGGCTGTTCTCCGGAAGGCTCAGCGGACACACGGTGTTAGGCGCAGTGAGGGGCGTCCTGGGCCAGCGCAATACCCTACACTGGTCAAAATAGCTTTCAAGGTCTAATCCACTGTTTGCTGCAGAAATACCTCAGGCCAGTATAATCTCTAAGTGTGGGAAGACGCGCCATTACAGGGGGCGGAGCTTCTCCTCAGAGCGGATCCAGCACTCACCAGCGTCATTTTCTCCCTGCAGATCATAGGAACAGAACGCTGCCCTCCACATAAATCCAGCATACCTCTGCGGTACCAGGGTGTTATAGACAGGGAAGGGGGGGGAGGGTGATTATAGTACTGAGTACCCTATTAAGGGTAGTTAGTCAGCGCCGGGCTTTTATCATAATAACTGCCTACAGGGGCGCTGTGTGGCTGGCTCCTTATACTCTGTGACTCTCTGAAGGTACTCTGGGGGAAACTGTGTCTGACATTTTCCTGTCTCTGTGTGTAAATATGTATATCTCACATAATCATATCTAGGGACTCTGAGTCTTGTGCTGCAGAGTGTGTATCTTCTACCGGGGAGTCTATACTAGGGATGGACATTGAAAGCAAACCATCATATGATGGCAATGTTCCACCATTGAAACTTTCGATGCAATGGTTACTAACCATCACATCAAAAGTATTCGATGGTGAAAACTATTTATATGACTAGTTCACGCGCAAAAGCCTGCATTTTCGTTTGCAATGTGGGAATTGGGATCGGGGGCAGGGCCAGACTCTGAGCAACATATTACTTTATCACTGGACATTGTGTGTATAATATACATATATAATATACACACACAATGCCCAATGATGAAGTAACATTGCCCCCTCAGTGCCAAATATACAATGCCCCCACTGTGCCAGATATACAATGCCCCCACAGTGCCAGAGTTACATTGCCCCCACTGTGCCAGATATGCAATGCCCCCACAGTGCCAGATATGCAATGCCCCCCACAGTGCCAGATATGCAATGCCCCCACAGTGCCAGAGATACATTGCCCCCACTGTGCCAGATATGCAATGCCCCCACTGTGCCAGATATGCAATGCCCCCACAGTGCCAGATATGCAATGCCCCCACAGTGCCAGATATACATTGCCCCCACAGTGCCAGATATACAATGAACCCACAGTGCCAGAGATACATTGCCCCCACAGTGCCAGTGAAGGGTTAAATGAGGAATCCGTAAAGCATACAAGTAAGTGCCACGTAGGCTGGCTTTATTTGTATTACCATACGTGGTCAAGCACTGTATGCTTGCTATACATTGATACTGTGTATCTGCTAATGCTCTAGTTTCACCATGTAGCCTGCACATGCACGGACGCCCTTATATGGAGATTCCCCTCGTGATTGGCTCGTGCTATGTGTCCTTCCTGCATATGAGATCCTGTATGCTTTTACTAAACTGCCTAGTAACTGTTAACGAGCCAATGACAATGTAACACATACTGCTTACACCCATGTATCCTGTCCTTTTTAACAAGCTGTTCTCCCCCTAATAAACCAGAGTGATTCTTAACCAACAGCTGCGTGTTTATTCTTTGCGTTAAGAGTTGCTCTCACGGGTACCTAAGAGGTCATCACATCGAGGGGGTTAAAAGGCAAGATCCTAACAATCTGGGGGCTCGGAGCCGGGATCCAGACGATCGTCCCCTGACCGGTAAGATAGAGAATTTTGTTGTCTGTCTTGCCCACTAAGGGATTGCGACCATCTACTGGATCTGAACCCGTAGCGTGTTCTGGGGACACGTATGGTAATATCTGAGTCGAGGACTCAGCAATACTAAATTTTAGGCGCCAAGAACAGGTATCAAGGATACCTATAGAGGACCGGGGGTCCGTAATAGTGCTTCCTCGATATGATCACCTACTATTTTTTTGTCATGACAAACTGATATTGTGTACAGTCACAGGGACATTAATTGTACGGGTGGTAAGTGTACGTACATTTGGTGTCACATATTGTTGTACTGTTGTTGTTTTCTGTTCCCGGTAGTTTGTGTAGGGAATATGCACTCCCACATGTTACCAATGATCTATGATCAGATCAGCTGAATGCATACATAGACTATTGTTCCCCTTCCCTGTTATTTGTGAATTCTTTTAGAAATATATTGCGCGGGTGGTAAGTGTACGCGCATTATATGACAGTGTGTTCGGAACAGTCTATGTTTTTATGATAGGATTGTTGTTGCTTCACCTTAAAATACGTTAGTTACTTGTTGGTAATATGGGATCAGACCAGAGTAAAGGGACTGAATACCCCCCTCCCCTCCCGGGAGAGACCTGCAAGGAATATGTTGCTCGTGTCTCCCCTACAAATTACTACCTTGTTAATCCCTGGCTAGACAACCTAGCTGGCTGGACAGAAGCCATGAAAAGTCCCGATCCCTTTCCCAGAGACGGGTCAAACTTGCCATTTTATATGGATATGGTGAAGGGCTTATGTCTTGAGGACAAGGAAGCTTGGCCGTGGTATGACCACGATCCTCAATGGGATATGACATATATGCGGGCGGGGGGAGAGCAGTGGTTTACCATAGCCCCTCATTGGCAGGATAAACCAAGAAAGGTCAGGACTAAGAACAGATCCAACACTCAGTCCCAACTTCATGCAAAAGAAAAAGACAGATTTCAAAAGTTAACTAACAACATCTGTCCCCCACCCTACAACCGCCTTTACCCATCTTTAACAGACGAGGACATCTTAGCCCTGTCCTCTGCAGTTATTCCAGCCCCGCCATCTGCCCCTACACCCCCGCCACCTCAGTCATCATCCATCTCCATCTCACTCTCACCCCCTCGCTCCGCCTCTGCAACCACTCGTCAGTCAGCGGACTCCACAATTGTCACTAATGAAATCACTAGTCCTGGACATACCCGGTCTGGTAGACTCATTTCAGGGGCGGACGGCGGTGCACAGGGGACGGAGACACACATGCCTTTCATGACAGTGGGTGATCAACTATTAAAAAAACCTATTGAGGTTGAAGATTTAGACAGAATTATTAAGAACTGTCCCAAACCTACGGTAGCACCCAAGGGCTGCATCGCTTACTTAAAAAAGGCTTGTAATGGGCGCAGTTTCACACAGGAAGACATGAGACTTATCATAGACGGGGTCATAGATCATTACAACGGGTGGGATTGGAGTAAGGTGCCCACAATCAGTGCCCCTATAGCAACGGCTAATCAGACTGCCACTAATTACCGCCTCAATACACAGGACGGCATAAAGAAAATGTGGGATGAACTGAGTGAACACATGGACGCAGTGTTTAAAACCCGCTCGTCTCTCCCAGTAGCAGTAGCTTGCAAACAGAAACCTAGTGAGAATGTGACTGAATTCTGGAAGAGATTTAAAAAGTGTTGGTCAGAGGAGGCAGGTCTCACCCTAGTTAATACCGACAACTTACTCATTTCTACATTTATAAACAACTTGTTGCCATCCGTGACATTAACTGTAAAACAAAGTGTTTCTAGTTGGACCTCAGACAACATTGAGGTATTTAGTAAACACTTATATGAAAAGGAAGCAGCAGGCTGTTTTGACATCAAAAAGATTACCCAAAGTGTACCAACCCACAGTTTTCAGAACCCCCGGAGGCAACACCGGAACCCTCGTCCCCAGCGGGACATCCCACATAATAGGGGGCCCCCTGCACCTCCGAGCAGACGACATACATCCTGCTTTAATTGTGGAAAAGATGGACATTGGGCTAGGGACTGTCCTTACCCCTTTAATAAAACTAAACAACCATTGACTGAACCTGTCCCCACTAACTATACTCCCAGAGACGCCCCAAGGTTCCAAATTGACTGGCAGGGACAACCCCGCTGACGGGGCCCGGAGGAGAGTGTCCCGACTTTCATGCAGCTCACTGATCACTGGAAGGAGGCCCCAATGGTCAATCTAGGCATAAATGGAACAAGTGTCCCATTCCTGATTGACAGTGGAGCCACCACCAGTGTCCTGTGTAGGGACCAGTACCATGGACCCTTAAGAAAGTCCGCTCCTTCAATGGGAATCAATGGGATACCCACAAAAGCTTATTCCACTGTACCTATCCCTATTGACACACCACGTGGACAATATATAGGGACTCACTCGTTCACTGTCATACCTGACTGCCCAGTTAACCTGTTGGGAAGAGACCTCCTTACTGAACTACAGATAACCATTACCCCTACTGGTAAGGGTATGGACATAATCTCACCACATTTCCCCGTGATTACTGAAACCTCTGAACTAGACACCATAGACCCCCAGGTATGGGCAGATGGGCCCCTCGACACAGGCTTGATATCTTGTACCCCCTACAAGGCCACACTGAAATCTGATGTACATCCCGTTTACCAGAAACAGTACCCATTGTCCAAAGAAAAAATGGATGGCCTTAAGCCCATGGTAGAACAATTCCTGCAGCAAGGCATACTTAGACCTGTAGTCTCTCCTTACTGTACACCTGTCAACCCTGTTGTTAAATCAGATGGATCAACCAGATTTGTACAAGATTTGAGGGCAATTAACCAGCTAATTGTCCCCATTGCTCCCATAGTCCCAGACACTAACTCCCTCCTCTCAGCCATCCCTGCGGACGCTGTGTACTTCACCGTCATTGACTTAAAAAATGCCTTTTTTAGCATACCTGTTGACCCACAGACACAACTGCTGTTCGCATTTTCTTTTGGGGGCCAGCAATTAACTTGGTGTAGGTTACCCCAGGGGTTCATAGACGCTCCTGTTGTTTACACCATTGTCCTCCAAGCCACTTTAAAATCATGGCATCCCCCCCAAGGTTCTGTCCTGCTACAGTATGCAGATGACCTGCTTCTCTGTAGTCAAACGGAGGAGGCCTGCCGAGAGGATGGTTTATCACTGTTACTATGGCTCTGTAAATGTGGACACAAAGTGTCAAAAACTAAAATGCAATGGTGTAAAAAGCAAGTTGATTATCTGGGTTTTGTCCTCACAGAGGGAGAGAGGAAGGTCAGTCCACAACGCATTCAGTCTGTACTGGGTCTGGTCCGCCCAGCCACTCAGAAGGAAATGCTGTCCTTTCTGGGTATGATAAACTACTGCAGACAGTGGATATCTGATTTTTCCTATTATGACAATATTCTGAGACAAGCCACACTAGCTGACAAACCCAGAGACATACAATGGTCACAAGAAATGTTGGATGCATACGAGAATTTGAAATGTTTGTTGATTAAAAGTCCGGCACTTGGCCTCCCCAACTATGTATTACCTTTTCACCTCTTTGCAAGGGACAACTGTAAAACCATGGCGGGGGTACTAACTCAAGAACATGGAGGTAAGCTGCGCCCCGTGGCATTCTTTTCTAAAATAATGCCCGTGTCAGTCCAGGGAATGCCTGCTTGTCTTCGAGCCCTGGCAGCCTGCGCAATGGTGGCTGAGATGGCCATGACTCTCACCCTAGGTCACCTTACTGTACTACATACCACACATAATGTAGTTACCCTACTTAAAGGCCTCCACACACAACATATGTCTGCCCAACGCCTCAGTGGCTATGAAGTACAATTGTTGGGAAACCCATCCCTTACTATTAAGTATGCCAATGCGACTTCAGGCCCTGTCCCTATCTTAAATGCACTCCTGGGTCTCAAAGGCCCCCTAGACGACTTGCCCGATGACCATGACTGCTGCATGACTATTGAGACTGAGACATCTCCCAGATTGGACATGTCCCCCATACCGGTACCTGATTCTGACCACATCTTTGTTGACGGCTCTTGTACTAGACCAAATGACTCCACATACCAAGCAGGTTATGCCGTTGTGCGCCTGCCCAATGACATTCTTGAAGCAAAGCCCATACCTTACCAATCTGCCCAGGCTGCGGAGCTCATAGCCCTAACCAGGGCATGTACTCTGTACTGGGATAAACCTGTTACCATCTACACTGACTCAAAATACGCCTACGGCGTTGTGCATGACCATGGAGTCATCTGGTCCCGCCGGGGTTTCATCGGAGCTGACGGTAAGAACATTTCACATGCCAAACTTATCACTGACTTACTTCATGCAATACTCCTGCCTAGTGATATTGCCATCTTACATTGTAGGGCCCACACTGGCGGGGCTGATGAAATTTCCAGGGGAAATGCTTTCGAAGATAGCTCCGCCCGCCAGGCAGCTCAGCTCCCCACCATACACCAAGCCATGGCTGTCATGACCCCACCCATGATAGATGATCAGTATTTACTTACTGAACTCCAAGTTTCTGCCTCCCCCAAAGATTTAGCTGACTGGTTGTTTCCAATAATGCAGAAGAATCCTAAAACAGGATTAATCTGCAAAGAGGGGAAACCATGTATACCTCAAGCAAGCGCTCCTTTGTTCATATCGCACTATCATGGGATTGGTCACAACAGCAAACATACAACACATACATTACTAGACAAAGATTTTTACATCACAGACGCGAGATTCCTAGTTGACCAGTATGTTAGCAGATGCATTACATGCTTAAGAAACAACCCTAACAATCCTATGAAGGCAGCTCACCAACACCTGGCATATCCAACCACGCCCTTTACTCATTTGCAAATTGATTTTACTCATATCCCAAACAAAGGGGCTTAACAGGAGTATGCCTTAGTCATAGTAGACATGTTTTCAAGATGGCCCGAAGCATTCCCTACCAAGGTGGAGGATGCCAAGACTGTTGCTAGAATACTCACACAGGAAGTTATACCCAGGTGGGGCTGCCCATTACAAATAGATAGTGACAAAGGTTCAGCTTTCACGGCCAAGATCACACAGGCTTTGGTAAAGGCCCTACAGATAGAATGGAAGTTTCACATTCGGTATCACCCCCAAAGTTCAGGGGTCGTAGAGAGGATGAATAGGACTATTAAGGACAAGTTAAGGAAGGCCACGGGAGGTACCTTTCACAAATGGAAGCAAGTCCTCCCTATCATTCTAGCAGAAATCAGGATGACCCCACAGAAGACTCTGGGATACTCCCCCTTTGAGATACTCATGGGAAGACCCTTTCCCACGCCCTGGGCAAAGAAACCCATGATAGTGCAAGAGGGGGATCTAGATCAGATTAGGGAAGAATATGTCAGGTCTCTCATAACCAAACTGACTGAAGTTGAGCATAATGTTGTTCGGAAAAATCCCTCTAATCCACAGGAACCAACTCACCCCTTCCAGGTGGGAGACAGAGTGGTTGTTAAGGTTCTCCCCAGAAACAAAGAACCAGGAGACTTTGCGTACGGTCCCGAAACAGAGGTTGTTGCAGTTACCAGAACAGCGATCCTTACCAAAGAAGGCCCTACCTGGATACATGCATCCCGAGTAAAGAACATACCTAGACCAGACCGGGAAGGAAGACCGGAAGGGGTACTAACGGGAGTAGACAACTCTGACCCCCAACAACAAAGAGAGGTACTAACGGGGGCGGACAGCCCTGACCTCCAGCAGGAAGAGGTACTAACGGGGGCAGACAGCCCTGACCTCCAGCATGAACAAAGAGGGGATCCACAAGAAAGAGCCATCGATTTTTGAACTATGGTGGAAATGTACTATTTTAACTGTAATTCTTATCCTTCCATTGCCCTGCGAGGCTGAGGTGGCCATAACTGAGGAAGCAGGCACATATACCTTTTGGTATAATTCCTCTAATACCGAGGTAGCCACCTACATAATAGACTATTGTACCATCGTCCCCTGTAAGTCCAAGCGATGGTCCTGGCAATGTGACCAATATGGGACACCATATTCCTCTAATCAGGCCTATATCTGTGTCACCAGCCCTAAGTGGGGAAAGGAGTGTGACTCCTGGGGGGCGGTGGGGTGGAACTCAGGAATTAATTGGGGATACCAGCCCCATGAGGCAACTCTCAAACGTGATAAAAACGGGGAATCATTGCTTTCTCGACTCACTCTTTATAGGAAAAGTAAATGTGATAGCCACTTTATAATAAGTATACGGCATCCCCAACCCACTGACGCTGACACCTATGTTCTGGGGAAATATGGAGAATATTTGTCACCCCGAAGACAATTTCTCTTAAAAGATATGTTTAATAATTCAGATTATCAGCCTAAAGCTAGTACCCAAAGTAATCCCCTGAGGCCTCACATAACCACATTCAACGACATAATAGCCATAAACAATCCCACCTTCGAAGACACCCTAGCTATTGAGACTGGGTTTTCTGACATAAATTTTTGGTTAGAATGGATGAAATACAGTGCCATCAAACATAATAAAAGTAACTGCTATGTTTGTGGCAAGTCTAGACCCCACTTAGGTACAGTGCCTCTGAATATACCCCCATACCAGGAGGGTTGTTTTTTCAGCCTCTACAATGGCACCAAGACCAACGACAGTGAGTGTGAAATGTGGAAAAAGGAATACCCCATACTATCGAAAAATCCCAATCCAGGTAATACCATAACTATATATCCAGGAAATTATACCTGCTATGTGTCAAACGATACCCATGGTAAGAACTTAAAAACCTTCCCTCAAGGTTACTGCGCATCTAGAAGAACTACTGTCCTGAACAATCAGACCAAATCTCTAGGTGATATCTACTATATCTGTGGAGATATGAAATTAAGAACAAAATTAGATGCCCCATGGAAAGGAGAATGCGCCCTGGCTAAGGTAATCATGCCCCTCCACATTTTCCCAGAGGAGGAGCAGCCTCCTTCTCCCATTTTAGCCTCCAGGAGAAGGAAAAGGAAAGTCCAGGAGGTAGTTTTGACCCACATGTGTATATTGATGCTATAGGAGTCCCTCGAGGGGTCCCTGACGAATTCAAGGCAAGAGATCAGGTTGCTGCTGGTTTTGAATCTCTCATCCCCATAATATCCGTAAATAAAAATCTGGCCTGGATTAATTATATCTACTATAATCAGCAGAGATTTGTTAATGACACGAAAGATGCCCTTAAAGGTATAGCCGAGCAACTAGAAGCTACTTCCCAAATGACATTTCAAAATCGTATGGCCCTTGATATGATATTGGCAGAAAAAGGGGGCACCTGTGTCTATATTGGAAAGGTAGAGGGATGTTGCACCTACATACCTGACAACACCGGCCCGAATGGTAAGGTCACCCTGGCCATAAAAAAACTAGAGGATTTATCTGTAGAATTGAAAAAGAATTCAGGCATTGATAACCCCTGGAGCCAATACTTCGGTTGGTTCGAGAACTGGAAACAAGCACTTGTACAATTGGGAATCTTTATATTGATTGTTCTCATTCTTATATGTGTTATTGTGTTCTGCATCCTACCATGTTGCCGACGGCTCACAACTAAGACCATCGAGAATAATCTCATGTATGAGTCTATAGCCCCACCACATGACAACTCACCTGCAGGTTATAAACAATATCTAGCCAAATACCGTTCAGGGAAACCTCCTAGGAAGAATCATATCATATGAATTTATGATTCTAAGAGGGGGTTGAAGGGTTAAAGGGTCCATGTCCTTTGTTTACTCTTATTGCTACAGAGACAAAGACGTCTCAATGTTCCCATATAAGGTTATAACCTTATGAAGCTACTCCCACGTCAGACACTGAAACTATGTACTAACTGTGCCTTAGTTTCGACACGTACCCCTGTCCGTGTACGGAAACCCTTATAAGGACATAGAGCTCGTGGTGCCCTCGTGCTATTCATGCTTCTGCTGTATGATATCCTGCATGTAGTGTCGTATGTTACCTTCATTGTCCAATTAAGTTCTTGCACGTATTGTATACACCCATGTGTCTTATCTATATAGTAAGTCGTAATCCCTATAATAAACAGAGTGATTCTTAACCAACAGCTGCGTGTTTATTCTTTGTGTTAAGAGTTGCTCTCACGGGTACCTAAGAGGTCATCACATCGAGGGGGTTAAAAAGCAAGATCCTAACAGTCCCTACAACCAGTGGTTTTCCAGCTCCTGTTACACAAGTGGGGCCAGCCGGATGTGGCCCTCATGGCCTCCAGACACAACACCAAGGTTCCAGTATATGGTTTCATGACTAGAGATCCCCAAGCTCCTCCAGGGATCCTCCACGACCAGACACTGGTACAGGTGTAGTAAAGGGGGAGAGCCCGCTGTGTATATTTCTCCTTTATCCACTAGGGGACACTGGAGCGCAGTTACAATGGGGATATAGTAGGGAGTAACTGGGAGCTGGAACTTTAAAACTCTTAACACTGTGGCTAGCTCCTCCCCTACTATGTCCCCCTCCAAGTCAGTCTTTGTTTTGTGCACAAGGCAGCTGGTCACTCTTGGGTTTTCTCGATAAATTATAAAAAAAAATTATTCTTCACAGACTGGCAGTTCTGCCACTGCCAGTCTGCACCGTGGGAGCTGCCGGCGGGGTCCCATCGCAGCTGCGTGCGGCTCGGGATGGGCCCCGGCTGAAGGAGACACTGAGCTCTCCGGAGCTGGCCGGACACCGCTGCGTGCGGCGCGTGTCGTGGCCGCTCCGTCAGCAGAAGATTCCGGCAGCACAGTAGTGGTAAGTGTATGTGGCCAGACACCACTGTGTGTGGCGGGTGGCGGGGACACTCCATCAAGCAGCAGTAGAAACTTTAGTCTAAACAGTTGGCTCACCCAGTAAGTAAAGACCTGCTTGATCTCTAATGCAGGAGCTAAGAGAAAGTACTCAGCCGCGCCACAAACCCCCGCGCTCCCCGCTCTGGTCTCCAGCGGCTCACATCACTCCCCGCTCTAATTTACAGTGGCTCTCCCTACTCCCCGCTCCCCGCACTGGTCTCCGGCGGCTCACATCACTCCCCGCTCTAATTTACAGTGGCTCTCCCTACTCCCCGCTCTCCGTTCTGGTCTCCGTCCCCGGCTCACTTTCTCCCGCTCCCTCCGCTCGCAGCTCCGCGCTCAGCGCGGCCCACAGAGCCGGCACGGGGATTCCGCTGGAGGCGTCTTGCAAGTTTGAATTTGGCGCCATTACAGGGGGGGCTTAACCCCGCTCTGCACCGCTGGACTCAGTGCGCGCTGGCAGCCATTTTACAAAGCTGCAGCGTGGAGAAGGGGAGACTCAGAGGCATCATTCCGGTCAGTGAGACAGTTTCAGTGGGGACTGGGGGGCACTAGGGGAACAGTGAGGCACCTGTACCTTTACTATCAGGGCTGCTGTGGCTGCGCTTCTCCCGGCTCTTCCCCCTCCCTCCCCTTCTGCCTATTGCTGTGTGTGGGGGGGAGGGTGACAGGTGCTGCTATGGCAGGAAAGGGCTCCAAGGCAGCACAGAACATTTTCCAATGTCAGAAATGCTCTGTCAAATTCTCCCAGGGACAGTCTGAAAATTCCCCTTTATGTGAGGATTGTGTGTCAGAGCCT
Source organism: Pseudophryne corroboree (assembly GCF_028390025.1). Taxonomy (NCBI): domain Eukaryota; kingdom Metazoa; phylum Chordata; class Amphibia; order Anura; family Myobatrachidae; genus Pseudophryne; species Pseudophryne corroboree. The sequence continues at coordinate 649,932 of NW_026967520.1, read as the reverse complement.
TCTGCTCAGCCCTCATTAGAGACCCAGAGCGCCCCTGCATGGACAACTCAGCTCACAGAGGTTATGTCCCTGTTGACTGGGGAACTGAAGGCTTCTCAGGAAGATAGAGAGACGGCCCGGGTCCGACAGCTTTTCCCGATACCGGAGCCTGAACCAGCATGGGCTCGTTCCCTGGGGAAATCAGTTGAAGGTCTCTCTAGGGCTGTAATCCCTTCCCAAGCCCCATCCTTTAGTCCCCCTCCACAGGCTTCAAAAAAGAGATTGCTAGCCTCTGTGTTACAGGAATCTGATGATGATATGCCTCTATTAGATGAGGCGGTGGTAGATATACCGGATACTGACGACGATCAGGTGTACGAGGACTCTGAACCAGTAGCTCAGGATATTGAGGCGCTTATTACTGCTATTCGCTCAGTATTACAGGTGGAGGAGATGGAGCAGAACACCTTATGCCCTTCAAGGTTTGTCACCAAGCAATTCCTGTCGGTTACCTTTCCAGTTTCGGAGGAGCTGGATGCGCTCATAACGGCGGCTTGAAACATCTGGATGCAAAATTTCAGGTATCAAGAAAAATGTTGTCTTCCTATCCTTTTCCCGCAGATAACAGGAAGCGTTATGAGACCTCTCCGATTGTAGATCCTTCGGTGTCTCGTCTAAGAAGACAGTTCTGCCGGTTCCTGGAGCGACTTCGCTGAAGGAAGCGTCGGATAGGAAGTTGGAATCTACCTTGAAGACTATTTACTCGGCGGCGGGGGTATTACATTGCCCGGCGCAGGTAGGTTGTTGGGTCAACAAGGCAATGGAAGCTTGGGCGGAAAAATTGTCCTCTGGACTTCGTGATGATTTGCCAGTGGATCAACTTATTCTGTTGGCAGAACACATCCGCGAATCAGCCCTTTATCTTTGCGAGGCTTCCAAGGACATCTGTATTCTTGGAGGTAGGATTTCCGCTTTAGCAATTTCGGTCCGCAGAGCTCTCTGGCTGCGGCAATGGCAGGTGGATACAGAGTCCAAAAGGGCAGCAGATGCATTGCCCTTTACAGGAGAGGTCCTGTTTGGTAAGGATCTGGATGCCTGGATTTCTCAAGTCAACTTATCTTTCTTCTGCTGCTCCAGCCTCTCGCGGGCCCTATAGGGGTCCCTCCTTTCAATCCTTTCATGCCCCTTCTAGGTTTCGAGGACAGGGCAGGGGAGGAGCTTCCATCGCCATGGCCATAGAGGTAGAGGCAGAGGTTCCACAGCCTCAACCCAGTCAGAGGTTAAGTCCTCCACCGCTACCACCGCATGACGGGCTTCCCTCCCACCTGGGAGACCACAGGGTGGGAGCTCATCTGTGGGATTTCAGGGAGGCCTGGGTACAATCCTGTCCAGATGCTTGGATCAGGGATCTCATAATTTGCGGTTACAAGCTCGATTTTCAAGCCCGACCGCCTCAGCGTTTCTTCACCATGGGTTTACCAGTTTCTGATGACAGAAGAGTGGCCTTGCAGGCAGCGGTCCAGAAGCTTCTATCAGCAAAGGTACTGATTCCTGTTCCTTCTCATCATCGGAAACAGGCCTATCACTCAAGCCAATCCTGAACTTGAAGGATCTCAATCCATGTTTGAGGGTATTCAAGTTCAAGATAGAGTCCTTCCAGTCTGTTATTGCAGGGTTGGTGTGAAACGAGTTTCTGGCATCCTTAGACACCAAGGATACATACTTACATGTTCCCATTTGGCCTCCTCATCAGGCTTTTCTCCGGTTTGTGATACAGGATGCTCATTTCCAGTTCCAGGCCCTTCCATTCAATCTCTCTTCTGCTCCCAGAGTATTCACAAAGGTCATGGCGGTCATAATGGCACTACTTCGGAAGCAGGGTGTGATGATTGTCCCCTATCTGGACGATCTACCTATAAAGGCACGCTCTACAGGCCTGTTACTTCAGAATAGCCGGATAACTGATGAAGAAAAATCAGGAATGAGGTAATAAGGAAGTGAGTCACTTGTTGCTATAAGTTATACGTTTGGCAAAACCAAATTTGTGAAAGCCGCTGCTACGCTGTCTATTTGAGACTCTTTTTGTGGCCACAAAAGAGTAGCCCGGGCTTTAAATTGGGAGAAATAAGATAGAGTTGTTGAAAAACGGGAAGTGACTTGTCAAATTGTAATGATGGTACCGCAGTGAATTGTATGCTTAGCATTTATGGGCGACCGTGCGTCCAGTTTATTTCAAAGTGGAGTGACATCACACAGAATGAGACAATACCATTTCCTATTACGGGAAGATTTATGGAAAAAAGAAATGTGTAACTGGACTGCAGATAATGTTAAGACTAACCTCTGTATTGAAACATTTACTGACATTGCAAACTCACATAACAATCCTCCACCATACAATAATATCACATCATTACCAGCATCACTATACCCTGTGAAAGAATTACAGTCACTACAAAATGCACCTAATGATATTTCAACTATTGAGGATGACGCAACTCTTATCCAATTTGCTGTTTCTCAAAATACACTTTCTAACGTTCCACAGGCGTCTCATATTCCACAGCCACCAGCTTCTGGCACTTCTCCAGCAGCACAGGGCGCGCTGAGCTCAGCCCCCCCTCCACTCACTGGCAGCACGCAGCAAACACACAGTTCACCCACTACATATAGCTATGCCCACGCAAGCCCACAACAAGAACAGCATAGGAAATCAACACAGGATGCAGACACACTACATGACAATATCCAGCAACTGGCATCTATAATATCAAGTGACTCTTCTGTTTCACATCTTTCTGCTTCTTCCCCTGATTTCTATCAGCTTCTGCTACCTAAGCTTTCCATTGCTACTCCACCGGTGGCCTCTCCTGTATATATAAGCGGTAATTAATGTCACCAGTACACCTCAGCAAATTGTACAGTCAATTAGAACACTCAGACAGGGATCAAGGTTTAATTACAGAATACTAAATAACACAGGACAGCGGGTATTTCATCGCACGGGGAAACAAGAAGTAATTGACACTGCCACTCAAGATCAGCTTGCAGCTTACACCACACAGGTGCCCACAGATCAGAACTTATGGAAACTAATACTGATACTATTACATTGAACCCTATGCGTAGAATGAAATTACCAGGTAGAGCAGAGGTGAAAGGTGAAGGAAATACCGTTATAAGCCCGGCTGTGCCAGCCTCCTGAGTGGAGGTCAGTTACCTATTATCAAAACCTGAGTTGTTAAGTATAAAAGCTGGATTCCCCGACCCAAGAAAGAACTCTAATGCCACTTGTAGGTACCTCTCACAGGAGTATTATGTACATAAGTTTACTTGCAGGGATCTAGAGCAGATATTATATACTTGTTTACCTGAAGACTTAGCGCAATCCCTTGCTACAAGCATTGATCTTGCCACAAATGATTTCAGCGACCCAACTAAGGCCAAAATAGATGCACTAAATACTAGACTGCGGGAATTATACCCACCAGTCCCCAAATGGGACGACTTGTTTTCAGTCAGACAGACAGATAATGAAACAGTGGATGAGTATTTTGATAGATTTAAGTTAATGGTGCCCACATTTACTGCAGGTGAAGTGATAGTTAAAACAAATGAGGCTTCCACCATGCTGGTCACATGTTTTGTTGAAGGTCTAAAGCCTGCAGTAATGACAGCTCTCAAAACCACTAAATTACCATGGAGAACCTACCCAATAAACACTGTAGTGGGGGAAGCAAGAGCGCATGAACCTAATCTTGTCAAACCCGCCCCAGTCCTTGTTGTAGATCACATTCCTCCTGCACAAATTCAGCAACAGACAAATATAACCAACCCACAGACGGGATCGGTATGATATCCCGCCAATCATAATACCGACGGACTATATACCGACACCCATTGACCGATGGTCGATATCCCAACAAGGTCTAAATACCGACACGGACTAAATACCGACATGTGAAATACCGACAAGGTCTAAATACCGACATGTAAAATGCCGACAGGTCGAAATACCGACACAAGTTTTTCATGATTTTTTTATGTTTTATTGTGTGTATGTCGACATAAATCAACATGGACACCATATAAAGTGTACCGCGTCCCCTCGCATGGCTCGCTGCGCTCGCCATGCTTCGGGCACGGTGCCTCGCTGCGCTCGGCACACTATTATATTCCCCCTCCAGGTCCACTGGGACGGTAAAGTATGAACAAGTCGGTTTTAATGAAAAAAATCATGAAAAACTTGTGTCGGTATTTCGACCTGTCGGCATTTTACATGTCGGTATTTAGACCTTGTCGGTATTTCACATGTCGGTATTTAGTCCGTGTCGGTATTTAGACCTTGTCGGGATATCGACCATCGGTCAATGGGTGTCGGTATATAGTCCGTCGGTATTATGATTGGAGGTAAAGTGACTGCATCCCCCACAGACAGTTCAAAACAATCAGGGGCCACCTACATAAAACCATTGGGACCCCAGACAGCCAAGACATAGTCAGCAGAATAGAAACTCATGGCAGGGACTGCAGGGAGGTAAGTACACACCTGGAAATATAGGTCCGGTATACCAGGGCCCTAGACACCCAGACCCAATGGCATGCTTTACATGTGGTAAGTACGGCCATAGAGCTAGATATTGCAGGAGTCAGGTGATCTCACCTGTATGTTGATGGTAGCTGCCACCGCCAGAATGACATGGGCATTCTGACATCTGGATACGCCATAGTGGACGATACACGTCATTGAAGCACTCCCGCTTCCACCACCCCACTCTGCTCAAAAAGCAGAACTCATAGCGTTGGGGAGAGCATGTTACTTGGCACGAATCAGAATTGTTAACATTTATACTGACTCACAATATGCATTTGCCTTTCTGCACAATTTTTCCGCTATTTGGAAACAGACATTTTTTTAACATCAAATGGAACACCGATTTCTCACGCAGAGATAGTTAAGTACCTCATGGAAGTGGTATTGCTACCAAAAGAAGTAGCAGTCATCAGATGTCAAGCTCACACAAGCCACCCAGACCCGGTGTAGAAAGGAAATACCTATGCTGATCAAACAGTGAAAGCAGCAGCCTCAGTGGCAATAAACAATCATGGCTCCGTGCCAGAGATACGGAGTCTCATCTCATTACAAATATTTTCACCTGTAACACTGGAAAATTAATGCATTTGTACCAATCTTGTTCAAAGCAGGAAATATCCTCGTGGAAGCTCAAAGGGTGTAATCCAGACTCCTCTGGTATCTGGAGGGACACGACAGGAAGACCGGTAGCACCAAAAGCCATTCTACCAAGCCTGGCTGAGTCAGCCCACGGGTTCACTCATCTAGGAAAGGAAGGTATGGAAAAGACCCTAAAGGCCTACTGGTTTGCCCCTGGTTTCTCATCCTATGCAGGTAAGAAAGCTCAATCATGCCTTATCTGTCTAAGAAAGAACCCAGGTAAGACTGTCCCAGCACCAATTGCCCATATCCCAAATACCTGAGGACCTTTCCAGGCAATACAGATAGACTTCATCCAATTACCACCCTGTAGAAATTTCAAATATGTACTTGTTTGTGTTGACGTCTTCAGTGGTTGACCTGAGGCCTACCCAGCGGTAGCCTGCACAGCACATTTCACAGCTAAGAAGCTAGAACAGGAGTTTGTATCTAGATATGGTATTCCAGAGATCATTGAGTCAGATCAAGGCACACACTTCACGGGTAAGGTCTTCCAAGAGATGTATAGGATCATGGGTATAGAGTCCAAACTCCATTGTCCTTATGGACCCCAGGCAGCTGGACTCGTGGAGAGAGCTAATTATACCATAAAGAATAAACTTTCCAAGGTCATAGAAGAGACAAGCCTAAACAATTCAAACAAATACACAAAGGACAAATTCTCTCTAAAGGTGCTAATCAAAGTGACTTGAAATGCCATGATGTGAAACCAGGAGAATTTGTGATGGTTAGAAATTTCTTACGCTCTGGTTCATTTGTAGACAGGTGGGAGGGACCCTACCAAGTACTATTGACCATGCCCATGGCAGTAAAGGTTGCAGAGAAATTGGCTTGGATACATGCATTGCATTGCAAGAAAGTGACTGAGGATGGGAAGAGCAGAGTCCCAGAAAAAGCCTCCAGAGGAAGAAGCTGCAGAAGCGCTGAACTTGCAGGCTCTGTTTGAGGAACCCCAGTAACCAGAGACTAAGAGGTAATAAAAATGGCCTGGTTTGGTAAGATGTATTTTGAGAATGATGTGGGACAGTCAGTGTTGCTAAACCCCAATCAGGTGAAGAAAAGATCCAGACGGGCCATCAAGATTGAAGTATCGGTTGTAAGCCTGGGAATAATTATATGGATGGGATTACTGACAAGGATGACTGAGGGCCCAGGGAAGGGTCAGTCTGAGAATGTGCACGAGGTGGCTTCCCCAGAGGGTATGTCTCTGATGACCTTTGAGGAGGTAATACATCCTTATCCTAGTTATGTACCTCTCATCACACCCCTAGACACTAGAAACGAGAGGAAGAAAAGAGAGGCTAAAGAGGTATACCCAAATAGATGTCAGCAGCTACCCCCAATAGCCAGATGTATTTGTAAATATTGCAGACGGAACCCTGAGCAAAGATGTATAGATTGGTACCACGATGATCCATTGCTCTTTGGAGGTGCACACACAGTCAGAGCCCCCCTAGAACAGACAGAATGCCACAAAATGGTAAATGTGTATAGATGTCTCTGTACCCACTGTGGGAGAATCCCATAGAATGATTGTATAGTATGGTGTTATGACGGTGAGGAGAGGAATCAGACACAACACTCAGACACACACCTTACACTCCATGATCAGGAATGGCTCCCCGAGGAATGAGAAAATAAGAATCAGAACACGATAAGTGAAAACCCCTATGAGGGCCCAGTGAGAAAAGCTAGAGTATATGAGAGGAACACCTTTGTAGAACTGGCCACAGCTGCCGCCCATAGTAATGCTTTCTGTGTAGTACCACCCAAACATGTGGGAGAAGCTTATAAGACCTGCTTTATATGTATTCCAATAACAATAGAAGAAATGCAGAAGATAGAATTGCTACCAGGAAAAATATCACCTTTATAGACATTAACATGGAATCATTAGGGACCAACAACCCAGAAGATAAAATCGGGCAGTATCTCACCACCAGGTATAAGCTGGAGATCCAGCCTAGTATATCTGAAAAGAACTGTTGGGATATTGTTGGTGGTAAGCCACAGTTTGAGTCTTTAGGGGTTACCCCAAAGTGTACTTCCTTGATAACAATAAGCAGCCCTAGAATTGATATATACATGCCCATGGGCTTATTTTTATATGTGGTAATATTGCATATTCTTATTACCCAGTAGATCACATGGGTATTTGTTATTTAGGCAGACTCACTTTTGTAGCAGCTCGTGCAAACATAACTACTTTGGAGTCTCATAGTAAAGAAAAAAGATCTTTAGATCCTGATTGCCGATCAGATTTACTATTACTTAGCAAGGCACAATACTCAGCATTAGCCTTTTCACTCATAGGAGTCCCAGGACTCAGCCTGTATAACACAAGGGTGATAAATAGCATAGCTTGTGGATTGGCTAAAGCCATAAATGCCACCAGTACGGCTATTGCTCTTATAAATGAAGAACTCAGAGAAGTAAGAGATGGTATGATACAAAATAGAGTAGTCACTGACTACCGGTTACTTAAAGCAGGAAGTGGTTGTGAACAATTTAAAGGAATGTGTTGTTTTAACATCTCAGATAATTATAATCCCATTGAAAAGGATAAGTTGTTGCAGGATATGCAAGAACATATGACCCAATCGGCTGATTGGGACCCCTTCAGATGGATGGGAGCCAGAATTTAAAAAATTGCTTTACCAAATATTACACTGTTATAATTCTTATAATCTTTATAATTTATGTAACAATCAAATGCCTGCCTGTCCTTGGACGTAGTGTTCACTCTAGGCTGTTTTAGCAGGGCGCCGCGCCCTGCCCATTTTTTAACAGGCAAAACCCGCCCTGCCCCTTTTGCGGTGCCCTGCTAAAACAGCCGCCCGCTCTCTGCCCTCCCGGCGTGTATAGATGCCGTGCGCATGCGCGCGGCATCCATTCACGCATTGGGAGAGGGCTGGGGGAAGCCCAGCACCGACGGAGGTGCTGGGCACGCCCCCAACAGTGACGTCGCCGGCCACAGACGCTCTCTATAGTAGCGTCTGTGGGCCGCACCGCCCCCTAAAATGATGGAGGCGTGGCCACGCCCCCCTAATTTGCGTGGCCGCGCCCCCATTTCGGACGCGCGCATGTGCCCCCCTGAGTCCGGCGCCCTGCCCCAGTTCACTCCTAGAGTGAACACTATGGATGCTCGTGTGAAAAAATACTCACACGGCCCGAAAAGAAGTCACGGAGCAAGCTTATGGTAATGATCCCAGTTACCTACACTTTAGTAGCCACACATAGCAATATAGTAGTATTATCACACATAGCAATATAGTAGTAGTATCACACATAGCAATATAGTAATATTATCACACATAGCAATATAGTAGTATTATCACACATAGCAATATAGTAGTATTATCACACATAGGTAAATTATCAGAAATATACTCTTAATAGGTGCTTACATGCTCAATACACACACACATAGTGAGAAGGAACCACAACTTATAGCCAGGTTGAAGAAGAATAGAACACATTCTGTCACTACCTCTTTCATTTCCCTTATCTGTCCAAGTTTTCTGGAGAGTTGAGACTTTTCACATCGATACTCAATGGACTTATGTCGGCGATTGCATCCAGAGAACGGGTTTTCCTTTTCCTATCTCATATCTCACACTACTACACTCATTTGGGGAAAATTAAGTTAAATACGATGAATATTTGATTAATTATATGTTGTGTTTAGAGATTAAACAAAAGGCAGGAATGATGAAGAAAAATCAAATATACATCTGTATTGCCTCAGAAATTGTGCTTTTATACATATAGCATTTTAGCATCGGTAATAAATATCTCAATTCTCATATAGAGGTAATTCTCCAGACAGTAATGTTTTCTTCTAGACCTTTGTGTTCTGTCACCTGACAGAGAGATCGTATCTATCAATAGAGACCCTTGTATTTAGATAACCAGAACTTAATGACATTTTATGAGGTTTTTATGTCAGGAGAAAGAGGACATGATAATGAATATCTGATGGACCTTTGCTTTGGACAAACAACATGCCATGATGAACAAGAATGACCTCTTTGCTGACAAGGCCTACTGAGAAGTCCAACTGATGTGAATGGGAGATCCAAGACTCATGGAGCCAGTCTGCCATCTTCAGGAGAAGATCGGCCGTGCAATTAGCTCAACTGACCATCTTTGGCACTTCCGGTTATTCACCCTCAATCAATCCATGTTCCCCATGATATCTAGATACACACCCCATTGATTAATAAGTTATGAATTATTGTATGATCATGTACTATATATATATGTAAGCCTGAATGTCCTGAAGACACAGGTATCATTGATGAAGTCTGTCTTGGGTCACGCTCCTCTGCGCAGAATAATAGGCGTGGCCTCTTATTTGATAATAAATTGTATATGACGAATATCATCACAACGGAGACTCCCTAATTCTTTTATGATAAATAGACATTATCAGGAGCGACTGATCCCGGGGACAGCAGAAGCTGCTGCACTTCATCTTTCCTTCTGCTCTGGTGCTGGTGCTTTCCCTGCTCTCATTGTTCCCAGTCACTGCCCCACGGCACATGGGATAAAAGTAGAAGGGGGATTCAGCGTATATACACCAGAGCTTCTTTATATCTATCGGAGGAAGGATGTCTATCAGAAGAATGGTTATAGCACTGTTTATATAACAGCATATATTATCATTATTACAGGCTGCTACTCTCTCCCCAACCTCATTCATTCTTCAGATGTTATATTTCTGTAGCGGGTGCTGGAGATACAGAAAGGTGGTTCTCCTGATTTGTGGACTCATTACATACAGACGTCATTACTAGTCACTGGTTACTACTCGTTATCTGATTTATATTTATATCAGGCGTCACTCAGTGATTGGCAATAGTATTGTGTAGATGCATGTTGGGACAACTTAGCAGGCCTTTGGAATGAAACAGGCAGAAAGCTGGATATTATCTATGCACTAACCTTGGGATAATATAATGTATACCTCGCTCTGTGACAGGGTTTCATATTGTATACCTTGTTACAGGGAACATCCCTTCTCAATAACAATATTGTCACAGAATTGATACAAAGGTGTAGAATTGGATATGCATGCCTTAGAGAACTGTGCTCTGTTACAGGGTTACACATGATATGCTCAGTCACAGGAGAACACCTTTTATTACCAACAATATTGTTTTATTCAATGTGCATATCTTTGTGATGTGATCAATTATCAATTTATATATGTACTGAATGGGTAATACATGTGATTGAGGATTCTGATCTGGTACAGGGTTTTACAATGATATGCTTGGTTGGTACTTATTTCATGCCTATTGAAAAATCTATCTTAAATAAAAATAAAAGTTATGTTTTAATTTATTCATGAAACAAAGAAAAAGAGTGCGCCACATATTAAGGCTTCTTGAGATATAAGCCCACTAGCGTTTTTTTCTAAACCCCCTAACCAGTCATTGCAATTTGCTTAATGGCGCACCTCCAACCAGATTAGCTAATCTTTGGTATTAACACTTTTGGATTATTCCCTCTATCGGTTGGTTCATACATAGAAGGATCATAAAACAATTATCATTTGGGCCTGTGCATAGTCCCTCGGTCTTAACGTCTTCCCTGGAAATACTTGTGGATGGAGCCCTTCATTCGCTTTGCCAGGATTCAAGGGTGGTCAATCTGTTGAAATCAGATCACTACATTTTGGCCACCGTGCTCGATCCTAGGTTTAAAGCCTACGTTGTATCTCTCTTTCCGGACACAAGTCTGTAGAGGTGGAAAGACCTGCTGGTGAGAAAATGGTCAACTCAAGCGGAACGTGACCCGTCACCAGCTCCTCCTTCATTTTCTCCAGCAACTGGGGCTGCGAGGAAAAGGATAACATTCCCGAGCCCACCCGCTGGACACAAAAGTAACACTACAAGTGACACATTAACAGGAAATTGTTTCTGCCATCATAGCGACAATTATCTGGAAATAAGATAATACACAGACACATAAAAAGACTCAACGGAAATCTTTTGTTTTTAAACGACTTTATTTCATATCTTTAATACACAGATTTTTGTCTATATTTTAAACTTAAAAAATACTTTACTCTGCACAACATGGATAAAATATCCTTTAAATCACAGAAACAATTCAAGTTACATTATAGTATTGCAGGTAAGTAAAACAGATACATATCAGGAGAGCCAAAGGTCTATGGGGGTCATTCAGACCCAGCCGCAATAGCGGCCCGCAGCAGTTTGCTGGTGGTGGCAAAATGCACGTGGGCAGTGGCCGCACAGACACACACATTGCGGTCGCATCCCTGAGGGGTGAACGCGGGCGGGCCGGGACCATTTTCCGGGGGGCTGCGTGATGTCACATCTGCGTTCATCTCTGAGTAACCCCCTATAAGCTTCCAGAGTGCACCTCATATCTCATCTTTTCCAAGTTACTACAAATGATATGAGATCTGTAGCAGCACTACTTTCAGGAATATTACACAGAACACACAAAGGCTGACACAGCAAATAACAGTAACACATACAAGGGATTAATTAGAAATAATAATCATTGAGTCTAATTATCAACTGGTTCTGTGCGGGAATCATACACCTCTTTACTGCCTCCAGCAGCCCCTGGTACTGCACTGTGACCACCCGCCCTGTCTCCCCCCACTGCTGTCTCCTCCCACTACTGCCACCCGCCCTGCCTCTCCCACTACTGTCACCGTCTCCCCCCACTACTACCACCGCTATTATTGCCACCCCCCATCTCCCCCCGCTACTGCCCCATCTCCCCCAACTGCCACCCGCCCTGCCTCCCCCCACACCTCAGTGCTGCTTGGGGACAATATTACCCACTGACAGTGCCTCCGGCAGCCCCCGCTACAGCACTAGTGCCACCACCATGTCTTCCCCCTGACCTCTCAGCATTGCTTGGGGATTCTTGGTACTGCTGGTAACAGTCCTTCATGTGCAGGTGGAAGTAAGAAAGCAGGGCAGTAAGGAGGCAGAAGCTGGTTCTGGTACCATGGACCCAGGTCATGTAGGGCTGGGAGAGTCAGTAAGATTATGTAATAGAGTCACCATCTTACAGGCAGCCGGTGAAGGGAGCAGAGAATGGGTGTTATGTGGCAGGAACGGGCTGGTTAGGTAACAGCCTGGCTGCTGCATTCTGTACAAGCTACAAGCGGTGCAATTCTTTTGCTGGGAGACCCAGGTAGAGGACATTGCAGTAATCTATGTGTGATGATACAAGTGCATGTATGACTGTAGGTAGATCTTCTGAGAGAAATAAGTGCTGGAGTCTGGTTATGTTCCTCAGATGAGGATCTGATTGTGGCAGATACCGATGTGTAAGTGTCACTCCACCATCCAGTACACCAAGATTCCGCACATGATCAGCATTTTGTAACTCTGAACCCCCAAGCGTATGTCTGGTTGGTAGTAAAGCTGAGCTGTAGCCCTGCCCTTTGTTGGTGAGCTTCTATCATAAGGACCTGTTTCACCAGGACTGAGTCACAGCCAACTGGCATCACCCACACCTGGAGCTCAGCTAGACAACCATTTAGGATTGGTACTGGGCTCTCAATCTAAACCTCAGCAAAATATCTATTCTAAATGTATGTTCAAATCTCACCCTGTTATCTGCTATTGCAATCTAAACCTCAGCAAAACATCTATTCTAAATGTATGTTCAAATCTCATGTTAGTTTTGTGATTTCTGGTTTTCTTTGTAATTTAAAATACCTGTGTTTCAAAGTCTGGTCAGTGCCGCATATTTAATCAAGGCAGACTGGGCTGGTGTCTGCTTAGTCAAACACTGGGTAATTTAGCTCCTTTGATTAGTGAGACATTTGTCTCAGCTGTAGTTGTGTCAATTTACCATAGTATATCTGTAGCTTCAGCCATGCACAGCTGTGCGTTAAAATACTCAAAGCGTTCTTATCTCTAAGCGTTTTGAAAATTAACAGTTAAAAAAACAGTTGAACAAACATTGATGAACATCAAGAAAGAAATCCAAAACATTATGTGGACTCATCAAACCTCGAAAACGAAATTACCAGGACTATGCCCACTAACCCTCTGGCAGAGAACATCAGTAGTACCTTACAGGCCTACCCCTCAAGGATGGACTACTCCACCGAGGGTAATCCTACACAGTGCCCTGCACCTGGTACCCTGTGAGGGTGGAATACACAGCCCATGGTAGTTATTACCCAAAATGTATATTTTTTTTATTTTTGTCTGTGTGGTTTATCTTTTGATGTGTAATACTTAATTCTTCTGTATTATGTGCATTGTTTGAGTTCTAGTTGGCGCCTCAGTGCTGCTCTGCCAAGCAGCCTTCGTTTTTAGTCTTACATGTATAATATGTCGAGTCTATTGTACAGTTGCAATGTGCAGTATGAACTCATATGTGTAATGTATGCTATGTTTTTCCCCCTTCTTATGCTATGCATTCCCCTTTCATGTTGCTGCTTGGCGATGCATTGTACAACAAACAATTCCTAGTGTACGTGAGTACACCTGGCCAATAAAGCTGATTCTGATGATTTATTTCTCAGAGTATAGAAATGGCTTCTCACCTGTGTGACTTCGCTGATGTCTAACAAGAACTGATTTGTGTGCAAAACATTTCCCACACTCAGAACATGGAAATGGCTTCTCACCTGTGTGACTTTGCTGATGGATAACAAGTTGTGATTTCTGTGTAAAACATTTCCCGCACTCAGAGCAAGAAAATGGCTTCTCACCTGTGTGATTTCTCTGATGTCTAACAAGATGTGATTTAAGTGCAAAACATTTTCCACACTCAGAACATGGAAATGACTTCTCACCTGTGTGACTTACGTGATGTTCAACAAGACTTGATTTCTGTGTAAAACATTTCCCACACTCAGAGCAAGAAAATGGCTTCTCACCTGTGTGACTTCTGTTATGTCTAACAAGAACTGATTTGTGTGCAAAACATTTCCCACACTCAGAACATGGAAATGGCTTCTCACCTGTGTGACTTCTCTGATGTGTAACAAGAACTGATTTGTGTGCAAAACATTTCCCACACTCAGAACATGGAAATGCCTTCTCACCTGTGTGACTTTGCTGATGGATAACAAGTTGTGATTTCTGTGTAAAACATTTCCCGCACTCAGAGCAAGAAAATGGCTTCTCACCTGTGTGACTTCTGTGATGTATAACAAGATCTGATTTCCATGCAAAACATTTCCTACACTCAGAACATGGAAAAGGCTTTTCACCTGTGTGACTGCGCAGATGTGCAACAAGTTGTGATTTACTTACACAACATTTCCCACACTCAGAGCAAGAAAACAGCTTCTCACCTGTGTGACTTCTGTGATGTATAACAAGAGCTGATTTGTGTGCAAAACATTTCCCACACTCAGAACATGGGAATGCCTTCTCACCTGTGTGACTTTGCTGATGTGTAACAAGTTGTGATTTCCATGTAAAACATTTCACACACTCAGAACATGGGAATGCCTTCTCACTTGTGTGACTGCGCAGATGTGCAACAAGTTGTGATTTACTTACACAACATTTCCCACACTCAGAGCAAGAAAACAGCTTCTCACCTGTGTGACTTCTGTGATGTATAACAAGATCTGATTTCCATGCAAAACATTTCCTACACTCAGAACATGGAAAAGGCTTTTCACCTGTGTGACTGCGCAGATGTGCAACAAGTTGTGATTTACTTACACAACATTTCCCACACTCAGAGCAAGAAAACAGCTTCTCACCTGTGTGACTTCTGTGATGTATAACAAGAGCTGATTTGTGTGCAAAACATTTCCCACACTCAGAACATGGGAATGCCTTCTCACCTGTGTGACTTTGCTGATGTGTAACAAGTTGTGATTTCCATGTAAAACATTTCACACACTCAGAACATGGGAATGCCTTCTCACTTGTGTGACTTTGCTGATGGGTAACAAGTTGTGATTTTTGTGTAAAACATTTCCTGCACTCAGAGCAAGAAAATGGCTTCTCACCTGTGTGACTTCTCTGATGTATAACAAGTTGTGATTTCCAGGTAAAACATTTCACACACTCAGAACATGGAAATGCCTTCTCACCTGTGTGACTTTGCTGATGGGTAACAAGATGTGATTTTTGTGTAAAACATTTCCCGCACTCAGAGCAAGAAAATGGCTTCTCACCTGTGTGACTTCTCTGACGTCTAACAAGATGTGATTTAAGTGCAAAACATTTTCCACACTCAGAACATGGAAATGACTTCTCACCTGTGTGACTTACGTGATGTTTAACAAGACTTGATTTCTGTGTAAAACATTTCCCACACTCAGAGCAAGAAAATGGCTTCTCACCTGTGTGACTTCTGTTATGTCTAACAAGAACTGATTTGTGTGCAAAACATTTCCCACACTCAGAACATGGAAATGCCTTCTCACCTCTGTGACTTCTGTTATGTATAACAAGATGTGATTTAGAATAATAAGATTTCCCACACTCAGAGCAAGAAAATGGCTTCTCACCTGTGTGACTTCGCTGATGTATAACAAGATCTGATTTGCATGTAAAACATTTCTCACACTCAGAACATATCAGTGGCCTCTCACCTGCCTTACCTGTGTGTAGGTTAATAGGCTTTGTGTTCTGTGTAAAACATTTGGCATCTACAGAACAGGGAAACACTGTATCTACTGTCAGAGCTGTAACAGATGCACCAATATCAGAGTGATCAGGAGAACATTTCCCAGGATCAGAGGGATCAGCTGACGAAGCTGGATGTATAATTGGGGTAATGGGGTTATCTCCTGGAGAATCCTGTCTACTGTCATTATCTTTTATGTCACAATCCGGGGATAACATTAGATGTCCTTCTGAGATATTCCTGCTTGTGTGACCATCTGCTGGAAATAAAATACATTATGGAAATGTGACATTTTCTGTAACAATATTAATCTTGTAAACAATAGGAGAAGACGACTTTCTGGGACACTTAATTGTAAATGTGTGTGTATAATAAAACATAACTTTTAATGAATGCTTTATAATATTGTGTCTCAGACTATCATTGTGTCCATCCTCCTGAGAACACACAATAACAAGTGTAATATTATAAGACTTAGATATATCTCTCTCTTGTACTGGTAACTAACCATGAAGTATAAGTGGAGATGTAGTCACTCGCCAAGTCCTATGTCAGCACCAATGTAAAACAATGGATGGGGAACATATCGTATGAATTGGAGATTCTAGATGAACAATAATATCAGTCATATGAGCTGATGGATCAGAGAAATGTCTCCTAACGTTACTCCTGGAAGCATTGGTAAGGTAGCATTCCTTTATGTGTGTGCTCATACGCTGGTAAGCCTGTAAATGTGTTACTCACCCTTATATAAGGTATATTGCTACAGCAGAGTAGGTGTGGAACAAGGTACTTTACATGCAATACACCTTATAATACACTGCAATCGTCATCATCATCTGCTAGGTTATAATCTACATTCCGTTACGTCCTAGAGGATACGGGTCTGGGACTCCAGGTCGACAGCAAAAAGGTCGACACACCTTAGGTTGACGCCAATTGGTCGACACACCTTAGGTCGACATGGACAAAAAGGTCGTCAGGAACAAGGTCGACATGAATTTTTATGTTTTTTTTTGTGTCATTTTCTTCGTAGAGTGACCGGGAACCCCAATTAGTGCCCCCACACCTGGCTTCGCTCGCCATGCTTTGGGCATGGTGCCATCGCTCCGCTCCGTTTGGCACAGATTACCGTTCCAATCATAGTCCACGTGGATCGTTAGGTATGAAAAGGTTCCAAAAAAGAAAAGAATTGTGAAAAACCCATGTCGACCTTGTTCCTGTCGACCTTTTGTCAACATCGACCTTTTGTCCATGTTGACTTAAGGTGTGTTAACCAATTGGCGTTGACCTAAGGTGTGGCGACCTTTTTGTTGTCGACCTGGAGTCCGGATACCGAGGATGCTGGGGTCCATTTAGTACCATGGGGTATAGACTGGTCCTTTGGGAGCCACTGGCACTTTAAGAGTTTAATAGTGTGGGCTGGCTCCTCCCTCTATGCCCCTCCTACCAGACTCAGTTTAGAAAATGTGCCCGGAGGAGCCGGTCACAGCTAGGGGAGTTCCTAGGAGTTTTCTTAGCTTTTTATTTTCTAGAGATAGTTAGGTTACAGGAAGGCTGCTGGCAACAGCCTCCCTGCTTCGTGGGACTTAGGGGGAGGGGATAGAAACCAACTTCCTGAAGAGTTAATGGTTCTCTACTCCGATGACAGGACACTGAGCTCCTGTGGGTGCTAATCTCAAGTCCACGAGGCAACTGCTCTCTCCCGCAGCATGGCCACCACCCCCTAACAGAGCCAGAAGAAAGTGGTGAGTACAGCACCGGCGTTCCGGTTAGCGTGTCGCCGGCGGGTATGGTGGCACAAGGGTGGCTGCGCAGCTCTGACAGGCTGCACTCCAGGAAGGCTCAGCAAAACACAGTGTAGGCGCTTCGAGGGGCGTCCTGAGCCAGTGCGGATAAACCCTACACTGGTCACGCAGCTAACAGGCGCTAATCCCCCTGTTATCACTAAAATCCTCAGGCCAGTATAAACAATTAGTGCGGGAAGCCGCCCGCCATTACAAGGGGCGGGGCTTCCTCTCAGAGCAGATCCAGCACTCACCAGCGCCATTTTCTCCCTGCAGATCATAGGAACTAGGACACTGACAGGGAGCGCTGCCCTCCCTATTAAGGTTAGTTAGTCAGCGTCAGGCTTTTATCATAATAACTGCCTACAGGGGCGCTGTGTGGCTGGCTCCTTATACTCTGTGACTCTCTGAAGGTACTCTGGGGGAAACTGTGTCTGACATTTTCCTGTGTGTGTGTGTGTGTGTGTGTGTGTGTGTATATCCACATTACCATGTCTAAGGACTCTGTGTCCTGTGCTGCAGAGTGTGTATCTTCTCCCGAGGAGTCTATTCCATGTACTCAGGACTGCAATGTGCTGTCTCAGCCTTCTGAATCCGAACCCCCATGGGTGGATACTTTAAGGGGAATGATATCCCAGATTTCAACAAGGATGTCACATACTGAGAAAGAGACGCAGGTTTTGAGACAATCTGTAGTGGGTTTGAAGTATTCAGCTCCCACTAATTCATCTAAAACCCCACCTACATACCCCCAAAAAACATACACTTGCCCAGATAATGCAAGCGGACACTGATACCGACTCTGATACAGGGGACGGTGATGGGGATATGCAGGGGGGATGCATCCCTTGCTAAAGGGGTGCAGCTAATGATTGAAGCCATTAGGGATGTTTTGCATATTTCTGAGAAGTTTCTGGAACAAGTAGAGGAATCTTATTTTACAGTAAATAAGAAATCCTCGTTTACCTTCCCTGCTTCTAAGGAGTTAAACTCCTTGTTTGAAAAATCCTGGGAAAACCCAGAGAAAAAATTCCAGTTCCCTAAAAGAATTCTCATTGCTTTCCCTTTCCCTGAAGAGGATAGAAAGAAGTGGGAAAACCCACCTGTAGTAGACGCTTCTGTATCTAGGCTGTCTAAAAAGGTGGTTTTACCTGACCCTGGTTCAACCGTCTTAAAGGAGCCGGCTGACCGCAAGATTAAGACTATGCTCAAATCCCTATACACTGCTACAGGCGTGGCTTTAAGGCCCACTATTGTTTGTGCATTGATTTCTAAAGCCATAGTAAAGTGGTCAGGAACATTACTAGAGGACTTAGATACTATGGATAGGGGTGACATTGACTTGTTTTTACGTCACATACAGGATTCTGCAGGTTTCATGGTGGAGGCCATGAAGGACATTGGCCTGCCACTTCCATGGCTGTCTTGGCACGCAGAGGACTCTGGCTACGCCAATGGACTCCGGATGCAATATCCAAGAAAAGTGTGGAGAACCTGCCATTCACAGGTCAGGCACTACTTGGGGATGCATTGGATGCGTGGATATCTATGGTGACTGCGGGTAAGTCAACATTTCTTCCCTCCGCAGCAGCCTCAGCTAGGAAATCTTATCCTACACTGCAGTCCTTTTGGACCGCAAAATTTAAAAAATCCAAACCCCCTCCCAACTTCTTTAGAGGAGGTCGGGGAAGATCCAAAAAACCCCACCAACAGGTTCCCAGGAACAGAAACCAGGTTCTCCTTCCTCCAAATACTCAGAATGATGGTGGATCTCTTAGCCTGGCGATCAGGCAGGTGGGAGCGAGACTAAAAGATTCCAGTCACTTCTGGACATCATCATGCCTAGAGCCCTGGGTGACTGATATTGTTACCCAGGGGTACAGACTGGAGTTTCAGAAACTCCCACCTCACAGATTCTTCAAATCAGGCTTATCAGCTTCGCTGACAGAAAGTGCTATCCTACAGGAAGCCATTCAAAAATTGGTACAAACAAATGTCATTGTTCCAGTTCCACCTCGCCCAAAAACCAAAGGTTATTACTCAAACCTGCCTGTGGTACCAAAACCGGCTGTTTCGGTAAGATCTATGTTGAACCTGAAGTCGTTGAACCCCTAACTTGAGGGTTTTCCAATTCAAGATTGAGTATCAGAGAGCGGTGATCTCAGGTCTGGAGGAGGGGGAATTCCTAGTATCCCTGGATATCAAGGATGCGTACCTTCACATTCTGATCTGGCCGCCTCACTAGGCCTATCTACGGTTTGCACTACAGGACTGTCACTATCAGTTCCAGACATTGCCATCTGGCCTCTCCACAGCACCGAGGGTGTTCACCATGGTCATGGCAGAGATGATGCTACTCCTACGCAAACAGGGAGTGAACATAATTCCATATCTGGATGATCTGCTTATAGAGGCATCTTCCAAGGAGAAGCTGTTGCAGAGTATTGCGCTCTCAACTCAACTACTCTGGGATCATGGGTGGATCCTGAACCTTCCAAAGTCACATTTGGAACCGACAAGAAGACTGCCCTTCCTGGAGATGATACTCAACACGGAAGTGCAGAGGGTGTTTCTACCGGTGGAGAAAGCTTTGGTGATCCAATCAATGGTCCGGGATGTCGTGAAACCTCCCCGGGTATCGGTTAATCAGTGCATTCGCCTTCTGTGGAAGATGGTAGCCTCCTACGAGGCTCTACAGTACTGAAGATTCTATGCACGGTTCCTCCAGCTGGATCTTCTGGACAAGTGGTCGGGATCGCATCTTCACATGCACCAGTGGATATGCCTGTTGCCGAAAGCCAGAATTTCACTACTCTGGTGGCTGCAAACTTCGCACCTGCTCGAGGGCCACAGGTTCAGGATTCAGAATTGGATACTTCTAACCATGGACGCAAGCCTCAAAGGTTGGGGAGTAGTCACCCAGGGGGAAAACTTCCAAGGAATGTGGTCAAGCCAGGAATCGGTCCTTCCAATAAACATTCTGGATCTAAGGGCCATATACAATGGCTTTCTACAAGTGGCTCATCTTCTGCAAGATCGAGCCATTCAGGTTTAGTCGGACAACGTCACAGCGGTGTCCTACATAAACAGTCAGGGTGGAACGAAGAGCAGGGCTGCAATGTCAGAGGTAAAAAGAATCCTCCTCTGGGCAGAAAGACAGGTGCTGGCGCTGTCTGAATCTTCATTCCGGGTGTGGACAACTGCGAAGCAGACATCGTCAGCAGACACAATCTCCATCCAGGAGAATGGGGCCTCCACCCTGAGGTATTCACAGAGGTAACACGCCGATGGGGTGTACCTCAGATAGACATGATGGCCTCTCGTCTCAACAAGGAGCTTCAGAGGTACTGTTCCAGGTCACGAGACCCACAGTCAGTGGCGGTAGACGCCTTGGTGACTCCGTGGGTGTTCCAGTCAGTGTATAAGTTCCCTTCACTTCCACTCATCCCAAGGATTCTCAAACTAATAAAAAGATCAAAAGTTCTGTCGATCCTCATTGCTCTGGCCAAGGCGGGCTTGGTATGCGGATCTTCTGGCATTACTGCTGGAGGATCCGAGGCCTCTTCCTCTTTGCGAGGACCGTCTACTGCAGGGGCTGTTTGCCTATCAAGACTCACTGCGGCTATGTTTGACGGCATGGAGGTTGAACGCCAGATCTTAACTCGGAAGGGCATTCCGAATACGGTTATTCATACTCTAATCCAAGCTAAGAAGGGAGTAACATCTAATCATAACCATCGGATTTGGAAAAAGTACGTGTCTTGGTGTGAATCCAAGAAGTTTCCTACGGTGGAGTTTCAACTGGGACATTTTCTCTTCTTTTTGCAAGCTGGTGTGGATGTTGGCCTACGCTTGGGCTCCATCAAGGTCCAGATTTCGGCCTTGTCTATTTTCTTCCAGAAACAATTGGCTGCTATCCCTGAGGTTCAGACTTTCTTGAAAAGAGTTCTGCACATCCAACCACCCTTTGTGCCTCCTATGGCACCTTGAGATCTTAAAGTGGTGCTGCAGTTCCTGCAATCGGATTGCTTCAAACCTTTACAGGAGGTGGACGTAAAGTTTCTTACTTGGAAGGCGGTCACGTTGTTGGCCTTAGCTTCTGCCAGACGCGTATCAGAATTGGGGGCATTGTCGCACAAGAGCCCCTACTTGATTTTCCATGAGGACAGAGCTGAGCTCAGAACGCGTCAGCAATTTCTACCTAAGGTTGTGTCGGCTTTTCATATCAACCAACCTATTGTGGTGCCAATGTCATGCTAGATCAGGCTTACTATCCAGCATGCTTATTCCATGGCAGGATTGCCAATTCCAAAATGTGTTTAGGCCCACTCTACCCTAAAGTGGGTTCTTCCTGGGCAGCTGCCCAGGGTGTCTCGGCTATTCACCTTTGCCGAGCAGCTACTTTGTCAGGGTCGAACACGTTTGCTAAGTTTTACAAGTTCTATACTTTGGCCTCTGAGGACCTCAAGTTTGGTCAATCAGTTCTGCAGGAACCTCAGCACTCTCCCTCCTGTACTGGGAGCTTTGGTACATCCCCATGGTACTAAATGGACCCCAACATCCTCTAGGACTTAAGAGAAAATAGGATTTTAATTACCTACCGGTAAATCCTTTTCTTGTAGTCCATAGCGGATGCTGAGCGCCCGCCCTGTGCTTCGTATTCCTGCATTGTTACTTGAGTCAGTATTGTTGGTTCAGTCGTTGCTGAATTGTTCCAAGTTGGTTAGTTTGGCTTTCCTTTTTGTTATGTGTGAGCTGGTGTGACTCTCACCACTATCTGTGTATTTTCTTCTCTCGAAGTATGTCCGTTTCCTCGGGCACAGTTTCTAGACTGAGTCTGGTAGGAGGGGCATAGAGGGAAACTAGCCCACACTATTAAACTCTTAAAGTGCCAGTGGCTACCAAAGGACCCATTTTTAGCCGATGGTACTAAATGGACCCCAGCATCCTCTAGGACGTAAGAGATAGTAGATTATAACCTAGCAGATGATGATGATGATTACAGGGTATCATATGGTGTATTGCATGTAAAGTACCTTGTTCCACACCTACTCTGCTGTAGCAATATACCTTAAATAAGGGTGAATAACACATTTACAGGCTTACCGGTAGGTAATTAAAATCCTATTTTTACATCCCCATCATCAGTGTCTTACCTTTATAGTTTCAATAGTAATAAGGATGATGTGTGTACGGTAAGTATGATACAGAGAATTACATATCAGAATCTATACAGCTGCCGCCATACTTCTGCTTCTCATACGTGTGCTACTGGCAGCAGTGAACATCTGAGTGAGAGTGCAGGGAAGACAGCAGAGTCTGATGAGAAAGAGATTGGATCTGCCTTTGCAGGGATGTACCACACCTGTCACCTCTGTTAGTATATAAAATAATAAAAAAGAGGGGTGTGGTCCATCCAGACGTGGTTTCTGGAGTTCTCCTCACTAAGTGGCTTCTTATCTACCCTACCTGATAGCTCTCAGCCGTCGCTGTGACCAAGGCCCAATCTATTAAGTCCCCCACTCCTACTGCACTAAAGCCGCTCGCTCCGCTCACTCCGGGCACTGTTCACTGCCGCAGCCTAATGACGCCTATGAAGCCACGGGCTGTATTCTGGGGCTAAGTGTGCCCAGTCTTTCCTGCACGCTCCAGACACCTGACTTGAAGGCGCTTTTGTCTCAGGCAGGAGCACTTGCTCTTCAGATAACACGGGTGCGCAGCTTCCGCTACTGCTAGGGACAGAACGGGCTGCCCACAGTCACCGAAGCCAAGTGGTGAAATTGGGAAGTAAGGTGGCTGCCATTTTGTATCCTGGTGCCCGGCCATCGCATGCTTTGTCTTCTGCCTTCAATAAGGTTTAATATAAATAAGTGTCCTGACGGCTGGACCGGGGTCACTACACTAAATTGAAGCATTTGCCTGGAGGTGAAACTACCTTCTATTTATATGGTACCACTATAATCTACTTCCTCTCAGTCTACATGCAGAGCCCACTATCAAGTATCGTCTGAGTACAGCTCATTACACTCTGATTACAACCTCACAGTATATTATTTTGTGAATTTATTCACTGAATATATTTTGCCATTTGTGTCTCGCTGTGCTGAGTACTTCACGTCTGTGATCACGCTGACCTCTAGTGGAATTTCTCGGTCATTACTGTGTTATTTGACTTGCATTACATCATGTTTACTTGAAATTTTGGCTCGGATACCCCCGTCACATCGACTAAGAATGTCATTTTGAACTGAGTCATCTTGATGTAACCTCCTGACAGCGTACTACTGCTCCTTTTATTTATAGACCGTTTGTATTTTCCTATCTCTGAGAGGTCGGTCTCTTTGTAGCCGGTATACCATGCCTCCAAAAAAGGTTAAAAGGTACCAAATTGGCCCAACCTGTCCATCTCTTTGGTACTTCGAATTCAGGAGGTCCTTCTGAGACCGCTACATCATCTGCTTCTTCTTGTCAGACGCACAGCCCAGCTGTAATGGCTGAAGACATCTTAAGACATCCTAGATGGTCCTGTTACTCTACGCTCTATACCAGTGGTTCTCAAACTCGGTCCTCAGGACCCCACACAGTGCATGTTTTGCAGGTAACCCAGCAGGTGCACAGGTGTATTAATTACTCACTGACACATTTTTAAAGGTTCGCAGGTGGAGCTAATTATTTCACTTGTGATTCTGTGAGGAGATCTGCAAAACATGCACCATGTGGTGTCCGGAGGACCGAGTTTGAGAACCTGTGCTCTATACATTATGTTATCTGCATTTAAGGACTGAAATAATCTCAGAATTGAATTCTAATATTCAAGCTTTGAGGTCAGATATCAGTGAGATTGGCACTCGTACAGACTAAGATGAAAGAGATTGTTGCGTCTCACAAAGATCTGATTTCAGCACATGACACCCTTCAGGAAGACATGGGGCTAAATTTACTAAGATAGGAATTCTATTTAAGATAGGATATTGCCCATAGCAACCAATCAGGTTTCAGGTATTATCTTCTAGAAGGTGCTAGATTAATGAGACGTAAAAGCTGATTAGTTGCTATGGGCAACATCCCATCTTAAATAGAACTCCCATCTTAGTAAATTTACCCCATGGTCTCTATTCGTGATAAAGTCATTGATTTAGAAGACAGGTCTCGGAGAAATAATATCAGAATAATGGGCGCTCCGGATTCTGCTACAAATGCTGAGCTTTATGATTATGCCACGGTTCTCTTTTCAGAAACTTTCACCGAAGGCTTCTGCCGCGGACCTTCTTATTGATAGGATCCATAGACTCCCAAAGTCCAAACAGGCCCCTATCCAAGCACCGAGGGACACTCTGCTCAGGGTCCACTTTTATCATATTAAAGAACACATTTTACAGGCTGCTTTGCCTTCCTCATCCACAGCTGAGTGACTGGATAATCTGCAGATATTTCTCCTGTGACACTGGCCAAAAGGCGTCTATTCCACCCAAGGAAATGTACAATACAAATGGGTATTTCCTACTAAGGTTATTGTAATGCAAAACGGCACCTTTGCAGTGATACCTTCAACCGAGGATGGCCCTGCTATTCTGAAAAAATAGGATTTTAATACCTATCGGTATATCCTTTTCTTTTAGTCCGTAGGGGATACTGGGATAGTCTTAGCACCATGGGGTATAGATGGGGTCCATTGGAGCCATTATTTACCTTTCAGGTGTCTCCTAAGGCTGGCTCAGCGTCCTAGGCCCGGTTTCCAGCTATGTTGCTAGCATTCATATGTCATGTCTCATCCTGCTGATCCATGGATATTGTACTTCCAATGCCCGGGCGACTGGCATGGCGTCACATGCCGGCGGGGCTTCGGGCATCGTCTCCTATTCTCAACGCACTACAAGGTATGTGGCACTCTTCACCTACTGCGGCCGCGGCCATCCATGCTGGAGGTTTGAGACGCAAGTCAGCGTTCTCTGTGTTCACCGCCGCCATTACAGAGGAATCTCCATGTGGTGTTACAAACAAGGTTTCCCTCCACTGGCCGGTATGGGCGCAGCCATCTTAGTTTCAGTCACATGATCCTGACCTCCAATCCATAGCTCCGCTGAAGTCTGCCTAATTGTTCATCCAATCCCTGCATACCTAAGGGTATAAAGGGATTGAGCCTGCACCAGGAAATCGTCAGTGCTTTGGTTGTCAAACCTTGTTTCCAGTCTCTCTCTCCTGTGGTTGTTTTCATTCCAGGTTTCCAGCTCCTGTTTCCAGTTACCACTAAGAGACCCGCACCAGCTTACCACCTTGCGGTGCAGCATGACTCTGCAGTCTTCTGTGTTTGCTCCAGCTTCCAGCTACAGTTTCATCTGCTTCCAGCGGTCAGCTTCCAGCAGTGATCAACTTCCTTAAAGAGCCGGTGCTTCTCCAGCGGCTACCTGCATACCATCGGTACCCGCAAACCATCGGTACCCGCACACCACCGGTTGCTATATCCTCACTCCCTAGCTTCATTCTACTATTTGGCTGGTTCCAACCAGCATCCAATCCATGTGCTAACACCTGCTGGTTCCATCCAGTGTCCACAGCAGCTACCTCAGCTACAGTGTTACCGGCATCCAGTGATACATCTGCTGGTGTGTTCCTTGGCTACACTTAATACTACGGACGGGTCTGGTAAGGACGTTCCATCTTAAGAACTGTACCTACTGCTACCAGTACCCTGTGGCCATTGCCAAACCTATAGTTATCCAGGAACTGTTTTATCATATCTGCTGTATATCTTCATTCATTTATCACTGCTGTGAATACATGGAGTTCTGTTAATAAACTTTTATTGACTTTTAATCCTGGTTGTCGTGGTCACGCCTTCGGGCAACCTTTCTACAGCTTACTCGTATGTCCAGGGGTCTGATTAAACCTCCAAAGTTTAGCTTCACCTCAGCCCCTACAACTGAGGCTTCCTCCTGTCAGCTCAGGCCCTCAGTTGTGACAGTAAGCACTGACCATATGAATCCAGCCGGAGATCAGGATCAAGCGACCAGGCCAATGCAAGAACTGGCAGCTAGACTCGAACATCATCCGCTGTCTCCAGGATCTCTCTACTCGGCTGGATGGGATCCAAATGATGCTTGTGGATCAGGGGCGTCCGGTGCGTCCACCACAGTGACACCAGTTGTGACCCCACCCACCTTGCCCATTTCTGATCCACGTCTTCATCTTCCAAGGCTAGCAAAATTTGATGGATCTCCAAGATCTTGCAGGGGATTTCTCAATCAATGTGAAATACATTTCGAGCTACAACCTGGCAGTTTCCCCAGTGAACGCACTAAAATTGTCTATATTATTTCCCTTCTCAGTGGCTCAGCCCTTGATTGGGCATCACCTTTATGGGAGAAATCCGACACCCTGTTGTCCTCATATACTGACTTTGTAACGACATTCAGGCGCATCTTCGACGAGCCAGGCCATGTAACTTCAGCCTCTTCTGAGATTCTTTGTTTACGCCAAGGAACGCGTACTGTACCTAATACAGTTCAAGATCCTGGCATCCGAACTGGCATGGAACGACGAGGCCCTGTATGCTGCATTCTGGCATGGCTTATCTGAACGCATCAAGGACGAATTAGCTACCAGAGACTTGCCCTCTAAGTTGGATGAGCTAATATCTCTATGTACAAAAGTTGATCTATGGTTCAGAGAGAGAGCAACCGAGCGAGGAAGGTCATCTATCCCAAAATCTTCTGCTCCTCCTCCTCGTCAACCGTCTCCATCCAAAGATGAGCCCATGCAAATTGGTCATTCCCGTCTATCTCCAGCTGAGCGTCGAAGACGTCTTTCTGAGTCCCTCTGTCTTTATTGTGCAGCTCCGTCTCATGTAATCAATGCCTGTCCCAAACGTCCAGGAAACTTCAAGTCCTAGCCCGCCAAGGAGAGGGCCGGCTAGGAGTAATGCTCTCCTCTCCATCTCCTCAAGATTGTAATCTCCCAGTCTCGCTTCAAATTGCTCAACGTTATAGGAATGTCATTGCCCTCCTAGATTCCGGAGCAGCTGGGAATTTCATAACTGAAGCATATGTTAAACGGTGGTCCCTACCCACTGAGAGACTTTCTTCGTCCATATCTTTGACTGCCGTGGATGGCAGTAAGATTTTTGATGCAGTTATTTCTTTAAGAACTCTACCAGTTCGTCTGAGAGTAGGAGTTCATTATTCAGAATTAATTTATTTTCTAGTTATTCCAAGAGCCACACATCCAGCGGTTTTGGGCCTTCCATGACTTCGTCTCCATAACCCATCGATTGACTGGACGACTACTCAAATCCTGGCATGGGGTCCTTCCTGTACTGAGACCTGTTTGTCCAAAGTGCTTCCTGTATGTTCTTCCTCCTCCAAGTCGTTTGATGTTCCACCTCCTCCGTATCAAGATTACACGGACATGTTCAGTAAAGCTTCTGCAGATATTCTTCCTCCTCATAGGGAATGGGACTGTCCAATCGATCTCATCCCGGGGAAGGTTCCACCTCGAGGCCGAACCTATTCGTTGTCTTTACCAGAAACGCATTCTATGGAAGAATATATTAAGGAGAATCTGGCGAAGGGTTTCATTCGACCTTCTTCCTCCCCAGCTGGCGCAGGTTTTTTCTTTGTTAAGAAGAAAGATGGTGGACTGCGGCCATGCATCGATTACAGAGGCTTGAATGACATCACTGTCAAGAACCGATATCCTTTACCCTTGATTACAGAACTCTTCGATCGAGTTAGCGGCGCAACCATCTTCAAGAAATTAGATTTGAGGGGTGCCTACAACCTCATCCGGATCCGAGAGGGTGACGAGTGGAAGACCGCATTTAACACCTTTGATGGACATTATGAGTACCTCGTCATGCCTTTCGGATTAAGTAATGCTCCAGCTGTCTTCCAGGATTTCGTGAACGAGATCTTCAGAGACATTTTATATCGCCATGTCGTGGTTTATCTAGATGATATACTTATCTTTGCCAACAATCTGGAAGAACATCGTTTCTGGATAAAGGAAGTTCTGTCCCGTCTCCGTGTCAATCATCTCTATTGCAAATTGGAGAAGTGTGTTTTTGAAGTTAAATCCATTCCGTTTCTAGGCTACATTGTGTCCAGTTCCGGACTAGAGATAGATCCTGAGAAACTACAAGCAATCCAGAATTGGCCGATACCTTTAACACTTAAAGGGGTCCAGAGGTTTTTAGGATTCGCCAATTATTACAGAAAGTTTATACGAGACTTTTCCACCATTGTGGCACCTATCAAGGGTGCTAACCCGTCCAAGTGGTCTGAAGAAGCTATGCAAGCCTTTCATCTATTAAAGCAACGATTCATCTCTGCTCCGGTTTTGAAACAGCCCGACATCAACTCACCTTTCATCCTTGAGGTGGAAGCCTCTTCCGTTGGAGTAGGGGCGGTGCTATCCCAGAGAGCTAAAGATGGTCATCTACATCCTTGCAGCTTCATCTCCCGGAAGTTTTCTCCAGCTGAGCGCAACTATGCCATTGGCGATCAGG
The DNA here is from genome assembly GCF_028390025.1 of Pseudophryne corroboree. Lineage (NCBI taxonomy): Eukaryota > Metazoa > Chordata > Amphibia > Anura > Myobatrachidae > Pseudophryne > Pseudophryne corroboree. Next base: position 620,822 of record NW_026967520.1, on the reverse strand, counting down.
AGTTGCTGGCAATCAAACTCGCTCTGGAGGAGCGAAGATACCTGCTGGAGGGAGCTTCTCATTCTGTTACCATACTTACCGATCACAAGAATCTTTTGTATTTGAAAGGCGCACAATGTCTTAATCCTCATCAGGCCAGATGGGCACTTTTCTAGGTTCGACTTTAAACTCCAGTTTTGTCCGGGCTCTCAGAATCGCATGGCCGATGCCCTTTCCCGCTATTGGGAGCAAGAAAATGAGTCGGAGTCTTCTGACAAGCATCCTATTATCAATCCGTTGGCATTTTCCACGGTAAGGATGGACTCTACGCCCCCACCAGGGAAAAGTTTTGTGAAGTCGGTGTTAAGGAAGAAGCTCATGCATTGGGCCCATGCTTCCCGTTTTGCCGGACATACAGGCATTCAGAAAACCCTTGAGTTCATCTCTAGGTCTTATTGGTGGCCAACTCTGAAAAAGGACGTCATGGAGTTTATTGCTTCTTGCCCAAAGTGTGCCCAACACAAAGTATCCCGCCAGTCGCCTGCAGGGCAACTGGTTCCATTATCTGTTCCCCGTCGACCATGGACCCATTTGTCGATGGACTTCGTCACAGACCTGCCTATGTGCAACAAGTTTAATACCATCTGGGTAGTGGTTGACCGGTTTACCAAGATGGCACATTTCATTCCCCTCACCGGTCTTCCGTCAGCTTCCAAGTTGGCTCAAGTATTCATTCAGGAAATCTTCCGATTACACGGTCTTCCCGAGGAGATCATCTCTGATAGAGGAGTACAATTCATAGCCAAATTCTGGCGAAGTTTGTGTCAAGCCCTCCAAGTCAAATTAAAGTTCTCTACAGCTTACCATCCTCAGACCAATGGTCAAACTGAGAGGGTGAATCAGGACTTGGAGGCCTCCTCCGCATCTATGTGTCTTCCTCTCAAGATGGCTGGGTTCAACTTCTTCCCTGGTCCGAGTTCAGCCATAATAACCAATATCATTCCTCATCTTCTTCAACACAATTCTTCATCAACTACGGATTTCACCCTAAAGTTCCAGAATTCCAACCGCTTCCAGCGACTTCTGTACCAGCAGTTGTTATCACCTTGCGCCAGTTTTCAGACAACTGGAAAAATGTTCGAGCGGCCCTGCTCAAAACATCATTTAGATACAAGAAGTTTGCAGATAAGAAGCGTGGGGCAGTTCCTGCCCTCAAAGTGGGTGATCGTGTGTGGTTGTCTACAAAGAATTTGAGATTGAGAGTTCCAAGCATGAAGTTTGCGCCCCGTTACATCGGTCCTTTTCAAATTGAACAAGTTATCAATCCTGTTGCTTACAAACTCCAGTTACCCCCATTCTTGAAAATTCCTAGGACATTCCATGTTTCCCTTCTGAAACCGCTGATCCTGAATCGATTCCATTCTGCTCTACCTTCGGCCCCTAAAGTCCAGACTCAACGGGGAGTTGAGTATGAAGTTGCCAAGATTCTGGATTCACGTTTCCGTTATGGTCAGTTACAATATCTTATTGATTGGAAGGGCTATGGCCCTGAGGAACGCTCTTGGACCAATGCTTCAGATGTCCATGCTCCTACCTTGGTCCGGAATTTCCACTCCAGATTTCCTCAGAAGCCTAAGAAGTGTCTTGGGGCCACTCCTAAAGGGGGGGGGGGGTGCTGTCACGATCCGGGTATCTGGACGCCATTATTTACCTTTCAGGTGTCTCCTAAGGCTGGCTCAGCGTCCTAGGCCCGGTTTCCAGCTATGTTGCTAGCATTCATATGTCATGTCTCATCCTGCTGATCCATGGATATTGTCTTTCCAATGCCGGGCGACTGGCATGGCGTCACCTGCCGGCGGGGCCTCGGGCATCGTCTCCTATTCTCAACGTACTACAGGGTATGTGGCACTCTTGACCTACTGCGGCCGCGGCCATCCATGCTGGAGGTTTGAGACGCAAGTCGGCGTTCTCTGTGTTCACCGCCGCCATTACAGAGGAATCTCCATGTGGTGTTACAAACAAGGTTTCCCTCCACTGGCCGGTATGGGCGCAGCCATCTTAGTTTCAGTCACATGATCCTGACCTCCAATCCATAGCTCCGCTGAAGTCTGCCTAATTGTTCATCCAATCCCTGCATACCTAAGGGTATAAAGGGATTGAGCCTGCACCAGGAAATCGTCAGTGTTTTGGTTGTCAAACCTTGTTTCCAGTCTCTCTCTCCTGTGGTTGTTGTCATTCCAGGTTTTCAGCTCCTGTGTTCAGTTACCACTAAGAGACCCGCACCAGCCTACCACCTTGCGGTGCAGCCTGACTCTGCAGTCTTCTGTGTTTGCTCCAGCTTCCAGCTACAGTTTCATCTGCTTCCAGCAGTGATCAACTTCCTTAAAGAGCCGGTGCTTCTCCAGCGGCTACCTGCATACCATCGGTACCCGCAAACCATCGGTACCCGCACACCATCGGTTCCTATATCCTCACTCCCTAGCTTCATTCTACTATTTGGCTGGTTCCATCCAGCATCCAGTCCATGTGCTAACACCTGCTGGTTCCATCCAGTGTCCACAGCAGCTACCTCAGCTACAGTGTTACCGGCTTCCAGTGATACATCTGCTGGTGTGTTCCTTGGCTACACTTAATACTACGGACGGGTCTGGTAAGGACGTTCCATCTTAAGAAATGTACCTACTGCTACTAGTACCCTGTGGCCATTGCCAAACCCATAGTTATCCAGGAATTGTTTTATCATATCTGCTGTATATTTTCATTCATTTATCACTGCTGTGAATACATGGAGTTCTGTTAATAAACTTTTATTGACTTTTAATCCTGGTTGTCATGGTCACGCCTTCGGGCAACCTTTCTACAGCTTACTCGTATGTCCAGGGGTCTGATTAAACCTCCAAAGTTTAGCTTCACCTCAGCCCCTACAACTGAGGCTTCCTCCTGTCAGCTCAGGCCCTCAGTTGTGACACTGGCACTTTAAAACTTCTTCAGAGTGTGCTGGCTCCTCCCCTCTATGCCCCTCCTGTAGACTCAGTCTAAGAAAACTGTGCCCGAGGAGACAGACATACTTTGAAAGGCGGAAAAGAGACAAGAAAGTTGTGAGAGAACGAACCAGCACACAACATAACAAGAGGATAGCAACACTAACCACAACTTGAAAATAGGGACAGCAAAAGCAGACCCAAACTACAACACACAAGAACAACTCGTGCTGGAAAATATCAAAGCACAGAGGCGGGCGCCCAGTATCCCCTATGGACTACGAGAAAAAGATTTACCGGTAGGTATTAAAATCCTATTTTCTCTAATGTCCAAGTGGATACTGGGATGGTCTTAGTACCATGGGGAAGTTCCAAAACTCCAAACCGGGTGGAAGAGTGCTGAGACCCCATCAAAACTGATTGACCAAACTGAAGGTCCTCAGTAGCCAAGGTGTTGAACCTTTAAAACTTAACAGCGTGTTCGAACCCAACCAAGTAGCTGCCCAGCATAACTGCAAAGCCAAGACACCCCGGGCAGCCACCTAGGAAGAACCCACTGACCGTGTGGAGTGGGCCAGAACAGACCTCGGCAGCGGCAAAGCCGCCGAAGAGTGAGCCTGTTGGATCGTAAGCCTGATCCAACACACAATAGACTACTTCGAAACAGGACAACCAAACTTTGAAGCATCATAGAGAACAAAAAGCGAGTCTGATTTTCTGAGACGAGCTGGCCTCTTGACATAAATCTCCAAAGCCCGAATCACGTCCATTGACGTGCCAGTGACAACCAGAACCACCATCGGCCAATTGATATGAAATGCTAACACCACCTTAGGCAAGAATGTCCAGCGAGTTTTAAGCACCGCTCTATCCTCATGAAACACCAGAGAAGGACACTTACAGGATAAGGCCCCTAATTCCAAGGCCAACAACATGATAGCCTGTCAAATACTCCATGTCCACCTTGTGGAAAGGTTCAATCAAACCGACTGGAGAAAGGCCAGAACCAAATTGAGAACTCATGGCACTGTGGAAAGCACAAAGGGTGGTCTAATATGAAGGACACCTGGCAAGAACATCTGGACCACTGGGAGAACAGCCAATTGTTCCCTGGAAGAAAAAGACAAGGCTGAGATTTGAACTTTTATGGAGCCTAAATGTAGGCCCACATCCACAACAGCCTGCAGGAAGTGCAATAAATGTCCCAGATGAAAATCCACAGAAGAATACTATTGACCCTCACACCAAGAGACACATTTCTACCATATGCTTTGGGTCACTGCACTCCAACCATGGAGGCTTGCATCCGTTGTCAACAGAATCCAATCCTGAATTCTGAAGTGTCGACCCTCCAGGAGGGAGATCAGCAACCACCATAAGAGGGAAATCCTGGCGTTTGGTGAAAGGCATATCATCTGGCGCATGTGCAGATGTGACCCAGACCATTTGTCCAGCAGATCCAGCTGGAATGGTCATGCATGGAATCTTCCATACCGAACTGCGTCGTAGGAGGCCATTATCTTTCCCAGTAAGCGTATGCAAAGATGTACAGAGATTTTGTTCAGCTTCAAAATGGAACATACCATCGTTTGAATTATCTTTGCCTTGTCCATAGGAAGGAACACCTTCTGAGATACCATGTCCAATATCATTACCAGGAACTGAAGCCTCTGCATAGGTTCTAGGTGGGATTTCTGCAGATTGAGAATCAAACCCATGACCAGTGAGTAGTCGTGTTTGAAGGCTGATCTTTTCCATCAACTGTGCTCTGTAAACAATGGGGGTAATTCCAAGTTGATCGCAGCAGGATTTTTGTTAGCAATTGGGCAAAACCATGTGCACTGCAGGGGAGGTAGATATAACATGTGCAGAGAGAGATAGAATTGGGTGTGGTGAGTTCAATCTGCAATCTAAATTGCAGTGTAAAAATAAAGCAGTCAGTATTTACCCTGCACAGAAACAAAATAACCCACCCAAATCTAACTCTCTCTGCAAATGTTATATCTGCCTCCCCTGCAGGGCACATGGTTTTGCCCAACTACTAAAAAAAATCTTGCTGCGATCAACTTGGAATTACCCCCAATGTTCACTTCCTGCTTGTGGAGTTGTAGCAACATCTCTGCCATCACCCCTGATAACACCATCAGTGCTGTTGATAGATCGAAAGGCAAGGCCTGGACCTGGTAGTGACTGTGCTGCAGTGCAAACATGAGGTAAGCCTCAAGAGGCGGCCATATTGGGATGTGAAGATACGCATCCCTAATATCCAGAGAAACCAGGAATTCCCCTTCTTCCATGTCACGCTTGGCTTGAGTTGGGGATCTGACGACTGATAATTGACTGAGGGAGCAGCTATCGGCAAAGGAAGGAAACGAGGTGGCTGAATGTAGTTCTTACTCATGGATTGAAGACTTAGGCCCGAAGATGTAGAGGGGTAGGCAATGAGGACAATGACCCGGAATGATACACTGAAGAGGAATTCAGTTTTAATGAGACCTCAATCATACACAACGACTAGGAGAGAAGTCTGAGTGAATTCTGAAAGACAAAAGGTTAGTGACTTGTAAACGATGCTGAAGAATACTGAATGAAGTGACTTGTGATTTGTAAACAATGCTGAAGAGAGGATCGCTGTGAGCACCATCAGCAAACGGAGACCCTCTACCAGATAGAGGGCCCAGTGGTTAAACCACAAGAGCAGGTGGACTGGGAGCAAAGGACTGCAATAACAGAACTGACCACCAGGCGGACACCACAGAACCAGGACACCAGGGGTTAACCTGGGAGTGCGGAGCGCAGGGCACTTTACAGCAGCAAGTAACTTGAAGTACTGGCAACATAGCTAAGCATCAACCCCTTTTTATAAGGGAAGCCTGTACCGGATTGGCTGGAAGTGAACTGGGATACCTATTGACTTGGATTGGTCTCCAACATGGTGGCTTCCTGCACAGAGGACACATATGGAACAAGCACAAAGCCACTACTTCTGGCCTCAGCCTCCCAGATGCCACACTCCAGCAACAGGACACTTGGAAACAGACACCTCCGACTGCCATGCTTCGCTCCCCAGGACCCGGACCCGAGCCTCCAGATGCCCGGCAGCCGCACCGGAGGACCTTGCTGCTGTAGCTCCTATCCATCGCAGCGTCATCAGCCAGCTAAGAGGAAGGCCACAGGGACCAGAGCCGGAGGTAAGACTACGGATGCTGACAGTACCCCCCTTTTTATGGTGGTCTCCGAACACCCACACTGCTTAGTGGGATTCTTGGCATGAAAGGCACAACTCAGTCTTGGAGCATGAACATCCTCTGCATCCACCCAAGATCTTTCCTCCGGACCATATCCTCTCCAATCCATGAGATACTGGAGACGACCATACCTCTTGCGGAAGTCAAGAAACTTATGAACCTCAAATTCCTCCTTTTGAGCAGCTTGAACCTTGGGAGGTTAAGGGAAAGCTGCCCGAAAATGATTTAGTACAAGAGGCTTTAGCAGAGAAATGTGAAAGGCATTGGGAATTTTCAAATAGGGAGGCAGTGTCACCTTGTAAGAAACAGGATTCAACACTCTTTTAATAGGATACGGACCGATGAATCTTGGAGAAAACTTTTTGGTAGGAACTTTGAGTCTGAGGTTTCTGGTGGCAATCCAAACAAGATCTCCCACTTTGAGACGAGGAACAGCCCTATGTCTCCAATCAGCGTGGGTCTTTTATTTCTGGGAAGTCTTAAGTAGCGCCTTATGAATTTGTCTCCAAATCTTAGTGAACTTTCGAAGAGCAGATTCAGCAGCAGGAACCTCAAGAGGTGGGAGAGATTATAAGGAAGGAACTCATGGATGAAAACTATAGTTAATGAAGAAAGGAGTGGAATTGGTAGAAGAATGATATAGGTTACTGTATGTAAACTCAGCAAATGGGAAGTAATTCTTCCAGTCTTCCTGAGCAGGGGACATGAACATCCGTAAGAAAGTTTACAGATCTTGGTCGACTCTTTCAGTCTGTCCGTCAGTCTGGGGATGGTAGGCTGAAGAGAAGTTCAACTTGATTCCTAGGACAGAGCAGAGAGCTTTCCAGAACTTGGCAATGAATTGAGGACCCTGATCAGAAACTATTTCCTGTGGAAGGCCATGCAAATGAAAAATCTATGAGAAAAACAATATGGATAGCTGAGGAACAGAGGGAAGACCGGTGAGGGGTATGAAGTGAGCCATCTTCAAAAATCATTCCACAATGACCCAAATGGTGTTGTGCCCTCTGGAGACTGGCAAATCGGTTATGAAATCCATAGAGATGTGAGTCCAAGGCTTTTGAGGTGTTGGAAGTGTATGAAAAAGACCCAAAGGAGATGTTTGTGGACTTTTATGTTGAACACACTTGGAACAGGCTGCTACAAATTCAAAGACATCCATTTTAATATGAGGCCACCAGTAGAATCGCTGAATGAATTTGAGAGTCTTAAGACCACCGGCATGACCCATAAAATATGAAGAATGAGCCCACGTAAGTAATTTCATGCAAAATTTTGGTGCTACAGAAGTTCTCCCCGGAGGAGGTAGAGGAACAGTACGAGTTGAAGCAAATGAAGCCGGATTCAGAATAAATTGTTTCTCAGGGGAGTTGAGTGAATCATCCGTTTGAAAAGAACGAGAAAGTGCATCTGCTCTTCGATTTAAGGTTCCTGGGCGGTTAAAGAGTTTGAAGGAGAACCGAGAGAAGAGGAGAGCCCACTTGGCTTGCCATGGGTTTAAGCCATCATGGAAGGACTTGGAGAAGACAGGATGGGAGAAGATTCTGAATGATCAGGACTGGGGCTCAATGTTAGTTAATTAGGAAGAAGAAAAAGGTCTCAAGTAAGTTTGAGAGGTTTGCTGTTGAGGACGAGGTTTACCTTTCTTATGAGATGATTTTCCAGCTCTGCCCATTCTTCAGCATAACATTACGGAGATTAGAGAACAAGGTCAGGAGGCCAGTAGCGACATAGCAGAAGTATTGAAGTGTGGAAATAGGGAGACATCAGTGAGCATAGACCCCCAGTGGCCATCGGTTACAGAAACATTGTGAGGTCAGTTGTTTATGGGTAATAGCAAGAAGATGCCATCCTTGAGCAGTAAAGTAATTTCTAGGAGCCAGCAACTGGAGCCTGCTACTGTCCTGGACACATGGACTGTTACGTCATAGCTATACTGATGCCTCAAGAGCTCTAATTGGATCTTATGGGGATTGAAGGGAGCAGGAGGGAAAAAAAACCCAGCAGCAGTCAAACAGTATGGAGGATGTAGTCAGCACAGTCTGCCACCAGAGGGAGTCGACAGAGCAGGAGTGGAGGCCAGGCAATAATAATAATAAAAGCAGTTCAGGCGACCACTTACTGCCCAGGTAGGGCTGCAGCGGCAGAAGTCCCTGCCGGAAATCACTGAGGCTGTAGTGAAGGGCACTGATCATGGGCTGTCAGTGTCTGTAGCTCCCAGAGAAGCGGCTGGTTTCAGGAGGGCATGTGGCTATATAGCCAGTTTTCAAGATGGCCACTTCTGTCAGGGAAGCCCAAATCAGAAGAAACTGGACGACTATGGTGGATGAACCAGGTCAGTAATAAGGCAGGAGAGGAGAGGGTACTAGGATGCAGTGGCACAGGGTAGCTTATCTGGCTGCATAGGAACCCCACGTGTATGTCCTCTATAATTCACAGCTCCACCAGATTCCCCCGTAGCACCATAAATTAGGAGGAGAGGGGGAGATGCCGGGACACTGCTGGAAGGATGACAGGCAAGCGCTCCGTGTATTCCCCGCTGCCACGACTCAGGGCTTCAACGGCCGGACAGTAGGAGAAGGTAGGCTGCAGGTGGGTGAGCTGACTAACCTGACGCGTCCCTGCTGAGGCCAACAATCCCCGTAGTATGCACTGCATCAGATGCCGGGAGAGCAGCTCCGCTCCGTGTCTCCCGCCGCGGTCACCGCTGATCTCCAGTCAGCCTCTCCACACGACTCCAACAGCACGGCTAGGCACAAGAGTGGACAGGGCGCACAGCCCTCGGTGAAACAAAAGTAATGTAGATTTTCACACCAATCTAAGACCTGCGAATCTACTTTGGGAGCCACCTCCCTTTTTGTTTTTTTAAACAGTCCCCAGCTGGACGAGGATAAATGGGATTTAATACCTACCGGTAAATCCTTTTCTCCTAGTCCGTAGAGGATGCTGGGGTCCACTTCAGTACCATGGGGTATAGACGGTCCCGCAGGAGCCATGGGCACTTTAAGACTTTTTCAGAGTGTGAACTGGCTCCTCCCTCTATGCCCCTCCTCCAGACCTCAGTATAGGAACTGTGCCCAGGACATTTTGAGGAAAGGATTTACTTTTTTAGTTAATGGTGAGATTCATAACAGCTCACACTTCAACCATCTGCACACATGGCATTCAACAAAATACATGCCAACGGGCATGAACATTACAGCAACCGTGCTGAAAACATTTTTAACTAATTAACAACTGCAGGAAAAATACGCACTGGGATGGGTACCCAGCAGCCTCTACGGACTAGTAGAAAAGGATATACCGGTAGGTATTAAAATCCTGTTTTCTCATACGTCCTAGAGGATGCTGGGGTCCACTTCAGTACCATGGGGTTATACCAAAGCTCCAGTACCGGCGGGAGAGTGTGGATGACCTTGCAGCACCGATTGACCAAACTGTAGGTCCTCATCGGCCAAGGTATCAAACTTGTAAAACTTAGCAAACGTGTTTGCCCATGACCAAGTAGCTGCTCGGCAAAGTTGTAATGCAGAGACCCCCACGGGCAGCTGCCCAGGACGAGCCCACCTTTCTAGTAGAATGGGCTGTCACTGAATTCGGTACCGGCAATCCTGCCGTGGAATGAGCGTGCTGAATCGTACCTCTGACCCAGTAAGCAATCATCTGCTTTGAAGCAGGACACCTAATCTTGTTGGAAGCATACAGGACAAACACCGCCTCTGTTTTTCTTATCCGAGCCATTCTGACGACATAGATTTTAAAAGCCCTGACCACATCCAGAGACTTTGAGGCAGTGAAGGTGTCAGTAGCCACTGGCACCACAATAGGCTGGTTTATATGGAAAAAAGAAACCACCTTTGGAAGAAATTGCTGATGAGTTCGTAACTCAGCCCTATCTTCATGGAAAACCAAGTAAGGGCTCTTGTGAGACAAGGCCCATAACTCAGACCTCCATCTTGCGGATGCCAAGGCCAACAGCTTGGCCACTTTCCAAGTGAGAAATTATAACTCTATCTCCTGGAGAGGTTCAAACCAATTTGATTGAAGGAATCGTAACATCACGTTAAGATCCCATGGTGCCACAGGAGGCACAAACGGACATTGGATGTGTAGCACCCCTTTCACGAATGTCTGAACTTCTGGTAGGGAGGCCAATTGTTTCTGAAAGAAAATGGACAAAGCCGAAATCTGGACCTTGAGTGAACCCAATCGTAGGCCTGCATCCACACCAGCCTGGAGAAAATGGAGAAAACGTCGTAACTGAAACTCTTCCGTTGGAGCCTTCTTGGTTTCACACCAAGACACATATTTTCTCAAAATACAGTGGTAATGTTTAGACCAGGCTTTTTAAACCAGTGTGCCATGGCACACTAGTGTGCCGCGACCAGCTGCAAGGTGTGCCGCGGAGCCAGAGCAGCTTCCTGTACCTTCAAAGTGAACTGTTGGCCCAGGCTCTTCTTAGAGGATCAGTCGTGCTCCGGCCATGACGTATGCCTTGAAGACACGGTGGTGTGATATCATAGGTCACGGCCGCCGCGTCTCACCGACCAGCCAGCCCACCCACCTGCATACACATCTTCCACTTCCTGCCTGCATACACAGCTTTAGTTGCCCACCCACATCCACACCTGCCCGCCCGCCCGCTGCTCAGTATTCGCAGCACTCCACTATGAACAACCCTCGCCACTGAGGGACATGGAGGAGGACATCTGACCAGTAGGGGCTAATATTTGTTTGTTTTTTCTCCTGTGGGGAACAATAGGATTTATGTGGGGAGAATAAGGATTTATGGGGGGGGGGGGGGGGGCAATGTGAATAATTCATGTGGGGAGCAATAGGATTTATATAGGGAGCAATATGATTTATGTGGGAAGTAATGTGATTGTTTTTTCTGTGTAGGCCAATGTATGTGTGGATTTTTTTTTTTACTATTAGGGCCAATGTGTGTTTGTTGTTTTTTTTTCTGTGGGGAACTGATGGTGTGCCTTGGCAATTTTAATATATTGTTTGGTGTACCGCGATTTAAAAAATGGTTGAAAATCACTGGTTTAGACGTTACTCCTTTCTTGGCCTGAATAAGAGTGGGAATTACTTCTTTGGGAATACCCTTTCGGGCTAGGATTCGGCACTCAACAGCCATGCCATCAAACGTAGCCACGTTAAGTCTTGATACACGCACGGCCCCTGCTGCAGCAGGTCCTCACGGAGAGGAAGGGGCTGAGGATCTTCCATGAGCAACTCCTGAAGATCTGGATACCAAGCACTCCTTGGCCAGTCTGGGACAATGAGGATTGCACGAACTCCTGTTCTTATTATTTTGAGAACTTTTGGTATCAGTGGAAGTGGAGGGAAGACATACACCGACCGAAACACCCACTGGGCGACCAGTGCATCCACTGCTATTGCTTGAGGTTGACCTGGAACAATATCCCTGAAGCTTCTTGTTGTGATGAGACGCCATCATGTCTATTTGAGGAATTCCCCAAAGACCTGTCAACTCTGCGAAGACTTCTTGGTGGAGGTCCTATTCTCCTGGATGGAGATCGTGTCTGCTTCCCAGTTGTCCACTCCCGGAATGAAAATTGCCGACATAGCTCTTGCACGTCTTTCTGCCCAGCGGAGGATCTTTGACACCTCTGCCATTGCCGCTTTGCTTTCCGTTCCGCCCTGATGGTTTATGTACGCTACTGCTGTTACACTGTCTGACTGGATCTGTAGGGGTTGATCTTGAAGAAGATGCACCGCATGTAGAAGGCCATTGTAAATGGCTCTCAACTCCAGAACATTTATGTGAAGACAAATTCCTTGACTTGACCATCTTCCTTGGAAGCTTTCCCCTTGTGTGACAGCTCCCCAGCCTCGGAGACTTGCATCTGTGGTCACCAGGATCCAGTCCTGAATCCCGAATCTGCGTCCCTCTAGTAGGTGAGAACTGTGTAGCCACCACAGGAGCAAAATTATGGCTTTGGATGACAGGATTATCCTCTGATGCATGTTTAGATGGGATCCGGACCACTTGTCCAACAGGTCCCACTGGAATACTACCATCTTTCCCAACAACCGAATGCATTGATGAATCGACACTCTTGTTGGTTTCAGGACTTGTTTGACCATTCCCTGGATTTCCAGAGCCTTTTCTACTGGAAGAAATACCCTCTGTACTTCTGTGTCCAGTATCATCACCAGAAAGGACAATCTTGTCCTCGGTTTCAACTATGACTTTGGAAAATTTATGATCCAACCGTGATGTTGAAGTATTGTCAGGGAGAGTGCAATATTTTGCACCAGCTTTTCTCTGGACCTCGCTTTTATCAGATCGTCCAGGTAAGGAATTATATTGACTCCTTGCTGTCGAAGGAGGACCATCATCTCCGCCATTACCTTGGTGAACACCCTCGGAGCCGTGGAAAGTCCGAACGGCAACGTCTGAAATTGGTAATGACAATCCTGCATGCGAATCTCAGATAAGCTTGATGTGGAGGATAAATGGGAACATGCAAGTAGGTATCTTTTATGTCCACTGACACCATGAATTCCCCCTCCTCCAGACTGGAAATCACTGCCCTCAGAGATTCCATCTTGAACTTGAACCTTTGCAGGTAGAGATTCAGATTTTTCAGGTTTAGGATTGGTCTGACCGAGCCGTCTGGCTTCGGAACTACAAATAGGCTTGAATAAAACCCTTCTCCTTGTTGTGACAAGGGAACCAGGACAATGACTTGATCCTGACACAATTTTTGTATTGCTGTTGCTACTACTTCCCTGTCTGGAAGCGAAGCTGGTATGGCCAATTTGAAAAATCGTCCTGGGGGAACGTCTTGAAACTCCAGCTTGTACCCGTAGGACACAATTTGTAAAATCCAAGGGTCCAGGCCAGATTGAACCCAGAACTGACCGAAAAGTTTCAGACGTGCCCCCACCTGAGCAGACTCCCGCAATGGAGCCCCAGCGTCATGCTGAAGATTTGGCAGAAGCAGGGGTTGATTTCTGCTCCTGTGATCCCAGAGACGCTGCTGAATTTTTTTCCTCTCCTCTTCCCCTCCCTCTACATGCAAAGAAAGGGAAACCTTTATCCTTTTTGTATTTATTGGGCCGAAAGGACTGCATCTGAGAGTGTGCCTTTTTCGCCGGCACAGGAGCATAAGTCAAGAATGTCGACTTACCTGCGGTAGCCGCAGAGACTGAAGCATCCAGCTCATCTCCAAACAAGGCCTCACCTTTATATGGGAGAGCCTCCATATTTCTTTTGGAATCTGCATCAGCATTCCATTGGCGAATCCACAATGCCCTCCTTGCTGAAATAGCTATGGTAGCGGCTTTTGATCCCAAAAGCCCAATATCTTTCATGGCCTCAAGCATATATGCAGCAGTGTCTTTGATATGACCCAACGTTAGGAGAATCTGGCCTTTACCTATTGTGTCAATCTCTGATGACAAGTTTTCTGACCATTTTTCAATAGCACTACTCACCCACGCACAGGCAATGGTAGGTCTGAGTAATGTCCCATTGGCCACATAAACAGATTTTAACGTAGTCTCTAACTTGCGGTCTGCCGGCTCCTTTAGGGAAGCCATCCCAGGCGCAGGGAGAATCACCTTTTTTGTTAAACGTGACAGGGCACGGTCTAAATCGGGGGGTGACTCACACTTTTTCCTGTCCTCTGCCGGGAAAGGATAAGCAACCTGAATTCTTTTGGGAATCAAATTTATTTTCAGGGTTCACCCAGACTCCCTCAAAGTGTTCAGCTCATGCTTTATAAAAGTAAGCCTTCTCCTGAGGTAAAGGAGGGGCTTCTGTAACTTGTAAGACCTCCTTTATAGCAACAATCATATACTGAATGTTCTTCGCTAATTTTGGATCTATTCCTCTGGAATCACTAGTGTCGACACAGGAATCAGAGTCCGTGTCGGTATCAGTATGTACTATTTGTGCAAATGGTCTTTTATGTGACCCAGAGGGGTCCCCTGTGGATGAATAAGCAGAACTATTAAAAATCACATCTTCGACTGATTTTCTCCAGTTTTCTGCACGAGACTCAGACTTATCCAATCTCTTACTGATATGATTCACACTATCACGTAATTCTTTCACCCATTCAGGCTTGTGGTGTGCCGGCAGCGCCACCACATTACAACTCTGTGTCCCTAAAATGGCTCCCTCAGGGGAGAGCTCCCTGCCTCAGACATGTCACACACGTGCACAAACACACCACAGACACTCCGGGGCTTATAGGGGACAGACCCACAGTAAAATCTGTCAGAAGGACACAGAAAGGATTAGCCAGATCAAAACTCAGCGCCAATATTAAATCCCTGTGTAATCTAAAATGTCCACAGAGACTTGTAGCGCTTTTATAATGTCAAATTATACAATACAAATACACTGTGCCCCCCCCTTATTTACACCCTGATACTTGGTTCAGTAGTGAAGGACCAGCGTTTCTTCTCCTGCAGCCTGTGTGGAGAAAATGGCGCTGAGCAGTGTGCTGGTTGACTGAGGAGGAAGCCCCGCCCCGTAATGGTGCGTTTCTCCTCAGAAATTTCAACACTATTTTTTATACTGGCGAGGGCTAGGAATGTGCCTCGGCATCTTATGTCCCCTTTTAGCCAGTTTTGAGTAGGATTCATGCTGCCCAGAGTGCCACCCCCCCGCGTCGTGCACCCTGCTGTGCCTGTGTAATGGGTAGCTTGGCGCGCAGCGTTCCCGCCCGCTGCGCGGTACCTTTTAGCCGTCACGATGACTGCAGATTCTTTCTTCTGTACACTCACCTGTCTTCTGACTTCTGGCTCTGTAAGGGGGGTGATGGCGTGCTGCGGGAGTGAGCGCATAGCCGCAGCTAGTGTTCAGTACCCTTCCGGAGCTAATGGTGTCCTGTCAGCAAGAAGCAAAGCCATGAAACTCTTTAGGAAGCTGGTTCCTACTTTTTCCCCCTAAGTCCCACGAAGCAGGGAGACTGTTGCCAGCAGCCTCCATGAAAATAAAAAACCTAACATAAAGTCTTTTTAGTGAAACTCAGTAGAGCTCCACTAGAGTGCGACCAGTCTGCCTGGGCACATTTTCTAAACTGAGGTTTGGAGGAGGGGCATAGAGGGAGAAGCCAGTTCACACTCTGAAAGTCTTAAAGTGCCCATGGCTCCTGCGGAACCGTCTATACCCCGTGGTACTGAAGTGGACCCCAGCATCCTCTAGGACGTATGAGAAATTGGAATTCCATTTCTTGGAATTCTAACTTCCTACTGGGCATAACCCAAAATTTCCATCAGCTGTTTTGGGATGTTTAAACACCGTTGTCTTAGTTTTTAATACAGGCTCTGCTGCCTCTTCTAAGGATAGAATGGCTTACATAGCACTAATTAGCTCAGATGATAATATGTCCACTGAGCTGAGACCTTTCAAAGTGCAATGAGTCCTCATCCTCCAACGAATCCTCATCTAAAACATGTGTAGACTGTGAAGATGTTGTATCATGTCTATGTGATTTACTTACCATCAGCCTTTCAGCCTGATTTTTTGAGAGGCTGACAATTTCCTAGGTGTATAAACCTCAGAATGAATGTTGCATGTATGGGTTAATAGGGAAACCTATCACTGGTATAGGAGCTGGTATAAACTGCTCAGCTACATTGGATAATGTCTGTGCAAAGTAGCCCATGAAGGTTCACCAGAACCTGTGCCTGCCTCACTGTACACGTGGGTAAGCGTTGTCTCGACCCAGCGGGGATTTGTTGGAGCGACTGTAAGGTGCATATAAGATGCTTTTTACAAAGATCACTCAAAAAAATAGTAATACTATAAAAATAAAATAAGAAAACTTATGGCTGCTAAAAAATAGCAGCCCTCTGACCATGGTCCGACTCCTGCTGCACCAAACAAAAAACTGATTTGCCTGAGCCAGGAATATATGGACAGGCCCGTTGCATGCTGGGAGGCCGAAAGCTTTGACCTTTTGGTGCAAATCCGCTGTCACGTCATCATATCCCAATGTTATCCTAAGGATAACCTGTGGACCCTGCCGGAGAAAGATATATATAGATATATATATCTAAGAGGATAGAATTTGATCGGTAGGTTACTTGATACTTTTGTCCTCATTGGTTACTATAGGTCACGTGGACAAGGTTCTCTCCATGTCCCCGGACATAGCATGTGTCAGATGACGTCACTTTGATGCGCTGGAGCGTGTGACGGATGGCGACATGGCGGTTCCACCAGGTATATTAACGACACAGGACGTGCACATGCGTGTAGATGGTGACACTAAAACTACTGGATGATCATTGTGAATGTCTGAGGTATTGATACAATGCAAATTTGTTGAGATATTGTTTCTTTTTCAGATGGAACCATAGGTCGTGCACGTGATGCGACTGGCAAAAGGGAGCCATTGGTTGTGGCCGAGACCGGCATTTGCTTGTTGGTGATACCTTGTAGACAGTGAGTAGTATCCATCTACAGTGGAAGAAGCATGGACACCAAGAATCTCAGCGGCGGAACAGTGGGTGAAAGCAGATCATGACTAATCGGGACCACAGACATTTAGGGCGTCTAGCAACCACCAATCATTCCAAACGCATCAGGAACTGCACCAACAGTACAATGCCAGAGCCAGCCAAGCAGTCCCACAGTCCCAGATCTGGTGAATTGGAGGGCCACGTGATATGTGGTGGCACGTCAGACTGGTGCTCTACAACCAATCCAAGCCTTTCATCAACTATTCCGCCACTGAGAGCATACCTAAAGTTTAACACTAGCTGTTTTTATGGTAATTATTTTGAGCAACAGAGTAGCACCTGCAGTATAGTGGGGTTCCTTGTCGGGGGCTGCAGGCTTAAATGTACTGAGCAATACATTAACTAAAACTCCATTGTTTATTATTGTTAGTTAATAGAGTGAGTGCAAGACACAGTTATGTATGTAGTAAGGCTACTGGGAGACCTTAGATTTAGCAATATTGGATCTGTCCATTACATTCCCTAAAGTCATAACCTCAGAACTGCACAGAGCAGGAACTATTATTCACAAGTAATTAGGAATGTGTTCCTCATGAACAAGTCCACAATTACCGTCTGAAGGTTACACAATTATTTCAAGTCTACACAATTGATATTTCAGGATAAAGCCTTTAACAGAAAACACCCCTGAAGAAGTCACTATTGATGAAACGCGTTTATTGACACGCAATTTGGATTTAGAGTGGAGTGGATAAGAACAAGCCCGCCCATGCAAGGGTGACAACAAGTGCAAAACGCTTGTCTTATGATTATACAGATATGTACTTGTGATAAGATTTTAATCTGTTTTACTTGTAGTTCTAGATTCAAATGTCATTGTATTTCTGAATCTTATACGAATTGTATTTGGTGAGCTCAGGTCTACTGTATAGCAGGAAATATTTCATACCTGCATCATCTAACAAAATGCATATAAATTAGGCACTCCACAAAAAACAATACAAATTATATTATATACATACATATATACACATTTATATATAATTACTAATAATTAACTTCTGCTTGTTACTTTTAATAACATTATAGTGTTGTGTGTAATAACTCTGTACATGTGATATTTGTCATGGATAGCCTTGTGTTAGAAAATAAGAATTTACTCACCGGTAATTCTATTTCTCGTAGTCCGTAGTGGATGCTGGGGACTCCGTAAGGACCATGGGGAATAGACGGGCTCCGCAGGAGACTGGGCACTCTAAGAAAGATTTAGGACTACCTGGTGTGCACTGGCTCCTCCCCCTATGACCCTCCTCCAAGCCTCAGTTAGGACACTGTGCCCGGAAGAGCTGACACATTAAGGAAGGATTTTGAATCCCGGGTAAGACTCATACCAGCCACACCAATCACACCATATAATTTGTGATAGGAACCCCGGTTAACAGTATGATAACAATGGAGCCTCTGAACAGATGGCTCGCAATAACAACCCGATTTGTGTAACAATAACTATTTACAAGTATTGCATACAATCCGCACTTGGGATGGGCGCCCAGCATCCACTACGGACTACGAGAAATAGAATTACCGGTGAGTAAATTCTTATTTTCTCTGACGTCCTAGTGGATGCTGGGGACTCCGTAAGGACCATGGGGATTATACCAAAGCTCCCAAACGGGCGGGAGAGTGCGGATGACTCTGCAGCACCGAATGAGAGAACTCCAGGTCCTCCTCAGCCAGGGTATCAAATTTATAGAATTTTGCAAACGTGTTTGCCACTGACCAAGTAGCAGCTCGGCAAAGTTGTAAAGCCGAGACCTCTCGGGCAGCCGCCCAAGATGAGCCCACCTTCCTTGTGGAATGGACTTTTACAGATTTAGGCTGCGGTAGTCCCACCGCAGAATGCGCCAGCTGAATAGTGCTACAAATCCAGCGCGCGATAGTTTGCTTAGAGGCAGGTGCACCCAGCTTGTTGGGTGCATATAGAATAAACAGCGAGTCAGTTTTCCTGACTCCAGCCGTCCTGGAAACATATATTTTCAGGGCCCCGACTACGTCCACTAACTTGGAACCCTCCAAGTCCCTAGTAGCCGCAGGCACCACAATAGGTTGGTTCAAGTGAAAAGCTGATACCACCTTCGGGAGGAACTGAGGACAAGTCCTCAATTCTGCCCTATCCATATGGAAAAATAAGAATTTACTTACCGATAATTCTATTTCTCGTAGTCCGTAGTGGATGCTGGGGACTCCGTCAGGACCATGGGGAATAGCGGCTCCGCAGGAGACAGGGCACAAAAGTAAAAGCTTTAGGATCAGGTGGTGTGCACTGGCTCCTCCCCCTATGACCCTCCTCCAAGCCTCAGTTAGGATACTGTGCCCGGACGAGCGTACACAATAAGGAAGGATTTTGAATCCCGGGTAAGACTCATACCAGCCACACCAATCACACTGTACAACCTGTGATCTGAACCCAGTTAACAGCATGATAACAGCGGAGCCTCTGAAAAGATGGCTCACAACAATAATAACCCGATTTTTGTAACAATAACTATGTACAAGTAATGCAGACAATCCGCACTTGGGATGGGCGCCCAGCATCCACTACGGACTACGAGAAATAGAATTATCGGTAAGTAAATTCTTATTTTCTCTGACGTCCTAAGTGGATGCTGGGGACTCCGTCAGGACCATGGGGATTATACCAAAGCTCCCAAACGGGCGGGAGAGTGCGGATGACTCTGCAGCACCGAATGAGAGAACTCCAGGTCCTCCTCAGTCAGGGTGTGCCCCTGACCAAGTAGCAGCTCGGCAAAGTTGTAAAGCCGAGACCCCTCGGGCAGCCGCCCAAGATGAGCCCACCTTCCTTGTGGAATGGGCATTTACATATTTTGGCTGTGGCAGGCCTGCCACAGAATGTGCAAGCTGAATTGTACTACACATCCAACTAGCAATCGTCTGCTTAGAAGCAAGAGCACCCAGTTTGTTGGGTGCATACAGGATAACAGCAAGTCAGTTTTCCTGACTCCAGCCGTCCTGGAAACCTATATTTTCAGGGCCCTGACAACATCTAGCAACTTGGAGTCCTTCAAGTCCCTAGTAGCCGCAGGTACCACAATAAACTGGTTCAGGTGAAACACTGACACCACCTTAGGGAGAAACTGGGGACGAGTCCGCAGCTCTGCCCTGTCCGAATGGACAATCAGATATGGGCTTTTGTGAGACAAAGCCGCCAATTCTGACACTCGCCTGGCCGAGGCCAGGTCCAACAGCATGGTCACTTTCCATGTGAGATATTTCAAATCCACAGATTTGAGCGGTTTAAACCAATGTGATTTGAGGAATCCCAGAACTACGTTGAGATCCCACAGTGCCACTGGAGGCACAAAAGGGGGTTGTATATGCAGTACTCCCTTAACAAACTTCTGGACTTCAGGAACTGAAGCCAATTCTTTCTGGAAGAAAATCGACAGGGCCGAAATTTGAACCTTAATGGACCCCAATTTGAGGCCCATAGACACTCCTGTTTGCAGGAAATGCAGGAATCGACCGAGTTGAAATTTCTTCGTGGGGCCTTCCTGGCCTCACACCACGCAACATATTTTCGCCACATGTGGTGATAATGTTGTGCAGTCACCTCCTTCCTGGCTTTGACCAGGGTAGGAATGACCTCTTCCGGAATGCCTTTTTCCCTTAGGATCCGGCGTTCAACCGCCATGCCGTCAAACGCAGCCGCGGTAAGTCTTGGAACAGACATGGTACTTGCTGAAGCAAGTCCCTTCTTAGCGGCAGAGGCCATGAGTCCTCTGTGAGCATCTCTTGAAGTTCCGGGTACCAAGTCCTTCTTGGCCAATCCGGAGCCACGAGTATAGTTCTTACTCCTCTACGTCTTATAATTCTCAATACCTTGGGTATGAGAAGCAGAGGAGGGAACACATACACCGACTGGTACACCCACGGTGTTACCAGAACGTCCACAGCTATTGCCTGAGGGTCTCTTGACCTGGCGCAATACCTGTCCAGTTTTTTGTTCAGGCGGGACGCCATCATGTCCACCTTTGGTCTTTCCCAACGGTTCACAATCATGTGGAAGACTTCCCGATGAAGTCCCCACTCTCCCGGGTGGAGGTCGTGCCTGCTGAGGAAGTCTGCTTCCCAGTTGTCCACT